>NC_092817.1:208176479-208800798 GCF_023375885.2 Dermacentor andersoni | reverse complement strand
AAAAATTATTCCTGTGACACCCAGCTTGCTCTTTTCTTGCACGACTTACATTTAAACCTGGATCATAACATCCCGACTGACACAATATTTTTACATTTTGAAAAAGCATTCGATAAGGTCCCTCATGGTGGTCTCTTATTAAAGTTCTCCCGTCTTAACATTCATCCTTGTGTCCTAAGCTGGATTCCAGTGTTTTAAATAACCGTCGGCAGTTCGTATACGCTAGCTCACACACACCCGTGCTGTCACCCTTAACACCCGTGCTATCAGGCGCACCTCTAGGTACCGTACTCTGTCCCCTCCTTTTCTTATATACATCAATGACCTGCTTTGTAATATTTCTTCTCATATCCGACTCTTCGCAGATGATTGTGTGGTTTACCGAGCGGTTACTAACCCCACCGACCATTTGGCGTTACAAAATGACCATCGCGCATACAAAACTGGTGTAACACTTGGCTCATGTCATTAAATGTAGCTAAAACCGTTTTAATGTCTATTCATCGTCGTGGTAATTACGATATGCCTAATTATAGCATCAGTAACATGCAGATTTCAACAACTGATTCATTCAGATATCTTGGTGTGTATATCTCGCATGACTTAATTTAGACCTGTCATGTAGACCACATAATATATTTTGCTAATCGTACTCTAGGTTATCTTGGCCGTAACCTTTTCCTCGATCCTCCCCCTATTAAACAACTAGCTTTGCAAACCTTTGGGCAGCCCAAGCTGGAGTATGCCGATGCTATTTTTGACCCCCACCACAATAACCTAATTAACGCCCTCTAGTCGGTTCGGAACCATGCGACAGGATTTATTCTGCCTACTTACTCGTACCCCCCCCCCCCCCCCCCCCCCCCCCAATTCAAGCATCTCAGCACTAAAAGCCCAAATAAACTTACCCTCTCTAGCCTCACGCCGTAGAATAGCACGTCTAAACCTTTTTCCTACATTTTTCCATTCTGTGCCTTTTGACACCCTGTACATAAAAAGAGCACATCGCATTGCCCGCACCAGTCACTCTAACACAGTATATCCCCCACAAGCCTATACCGTGACTTTTCAGCAATCATTTTTTTCTGCGCACAGCACAAGACTGGAATGGCCTGCCCACCGAAGTTGCCACTATGTATCGACCCACTTGCATTCTAGCGACTCATCGAAAATATCCCTTTGTAATTTGTAGTATCTTTCTTTGTCACTAACCCCCCCCCCCCCCCTCACTCCACTCCCTCATGCAATGTCTCAGCAAGAGACTTTTAAGGAAATAAGTAAATAAACATGGCGCTCGGCAGGGCGCCTTGGGCTGATAAAGGGGCCCTGAACCACTTTTTGTCGAAGTTGATAAATGCATCTGAAGTTAAAATTTCACAAATGTTTTGCCGCGACTAGCCATTGGCAACCACATAGGCCTTTCGCAGTGCTTCCGATCCTTGTTTAACGGCTGGCACTGCGAAGGCTACGGCAGAGTGGGGCGTTCCCACAACCCTCCGCCTACTGGCGCACAGTTGAAATTTCATTTTGCATGTTCACATCGAAGGCCACTACAACGTACCCAGTGAGTGCCCTCAGCCAGCGGACTCGTCGCGGTGTCGCCCGGTGGCGGTCGCCGTATCTACGCCAACGAAGCTGCCAGCAACTGTAGCGCGCCGCGTTTGGTTTGTGCACGACAGGGCTTGAGTGCGCGCTCGCGCTCATATGCTCCAGTGCGGACATGCTGCGTGGTGCGGCCAGGCTTTGCCCTGCACCAGCTTGACCGACGCACAGTAGCCACATCGAGCCTCTTGAAGCACCACGAAGACGAAGCCAGGTCTGCCAAGGCGTCTAACCAGGAGCGGCCAGGAGTGAGCACACGCTGGCAAGACTGCTTGTGCTCTTACCTCAAGTTTCGCGCCGTGGGAGGCTAGCTACCTGTTCGAAACTAGGCAGAATTAGCGAGACCCGATGGCTACGAAGCGGATTATAAGCCGGGTGGGCAAAGTGTTATTCCTACGTGGGAGGCCGCGGCCGACCATGAGCAAACGATGCACGACTTCTGGAAGTACGTAACTATTATCGAAATTCGAAAACAAATTTTGGCTTACTTTAGCACGCTACTTAAACTGAGCCAATAAATATACACAGTAACAGTAGGAAGAAATCCACTGTTCTTGATTGGTGTCAGCTATTGGCCAATAGCAGGCGCGTATGGCAATCTATAATAGATAGTCTATACGCGTAGTGCGCGCCGATTGACGCGCCACTGGTGGCGGTCTTGCGCAGAAAACACGGGAGAGGAGCCAGCCGCGCGCCGTTGTTTGTTGTCTCGTTGATAGTGCTTCTCTGTCTTATTCACGTTTTCAGAGCAAAATAGGCAACGCCCTTCGCATGTGTGGGGTGGCCAAAGCTTCAAGGAATATCGAAGAACAATTGTTGCAGGGTGGGGGGGGGGGGGGGCGACTGAAATATTGGCGAAAACGCCGGCGATACGGTTCTAATCATTCCCCGCAAAGCCTCACCAGCGGGAGCAATGGTAGCAATGAATCGTCGCTTCGGCAGGAAATTTCTTGTTCTCATCCTCTCTTCTGCAGCGTCGGTGTTTTTTCCCAGTCGATTATATAGCTAGACGCGTAAGCGACGAAGTTTGTCTGGAGTGCAGCATGCCGTTTTATGCCATTCCGCCAAAGTTCGGAATGTCGATTGCCGCTTTACCGCGTTTTGCTAGCTAGGCAGCACGACCGCACGAGCGCATTCTGTTGTATGTTAAAGCTACTGAAGTTTGCAAGATCTGAAATTGTTGGTTTCATGTGGCCCGGTAGATCTTCGGACCAGCTGTCGCGCACTCCATGTTCTTGCATCTATTTTATGAGTGGCTTCGCACATGTTTAACTGTTGCTAGTTGCTTCATGCGCAACTCTTGTTGATTCTTTTGAGCTGCGAGGTTTTCACCCTGCCGCGTTTGTAAAGGGTCTAAGTCACGCTGTGTCTTTTCGGAATGATAACAAGCAAGTGCTTCTTTAACAGCTTTATTCTTTTCGCCCCACGGCATCTTAGATATATTGTGGCTTTGTGGGAAATTTGTTTAGAAAATAGGTAGTTTAGGGAAAGAATTGCTAATAGTTGCTGTATATGGTATTTTTGTTCCATTTCTCGCTGAAAAGTTCGCGTCACGTTTGGGGAGTCACACACCTCGATGCTGCCTGAGCATAACCGCGACAAGTGATATTTGCTTGTTTCACAACGTAGTCCCTTCTGGCATGTGAACTTTGTACAGAACTTAATCCTTTCTTATTATGCTTACACCACAGAGGACTAAACCCGGCCTAGGCTTGCCGCCAGCGCTCATCTACTTTCACTAGCGCTGCTCTGTCTTTAAATACATCATGTGGCACCTCTCTCTAGTAAGATTAAAAATAAATTACTGAAAAGTTAGTCAGACTTTAGCGTTGTACGTTTCCAAGCAGCTCCCTTGGAGAATTTAAAATTGCAAGAACTGCAGCGGGAACGGCAGTTCATCGGCAATACAGCGCAAACACGCGCTTTTATGAACCCGTGCGTTTGGTGACTTCGTTGACTAGTGTACGCGTTTCCATCAATAAATTCAGCTCATTTTTGAGCACTTCGACCTGTTTTACATACTCTTACTGGGAAGCCTTCATTTTCTTCAGTCAAGCATCGACACCACAGTGTGTGTCGATTGACTCATTTCCCTCTTCATTCTCATCGGTCCCCTCATCTGCCTTGAGGGACCCCCCCCCCACCCCCCGCACACTTTCCCGGCTTTCTTGCCATGCATTGCACGGCTTTTTCTAATGCAAGTACTATAGTATTATAATACTATAATAATGCAGAGCACCTGCCTTTTAGCAAAAACAGATACGCACAGGATCTGCATCCTAAAAATTTCGCAAAGTAATTCTAGAGCATGTTTTAAGACCAATCAATGCCGCACGGATTTAAGGTATGGCACGCTTTCGCACGCGTTCAACCGCGTGGCCGCGCTCTCATTTTCCTACCAAAGCAATATTTCCGTTACCGAAGCACAGACAGTAAAACCCCTAATAGCTATTTGTCTTGCCACTTCCAAGGTACTATTTAAAGGCTAAAATTACTTAACGTCCCACCCGGTTTCACGTGTTGAAGCGCGTGGCGCGAAAGGACGCTCTGACTATCCTGCCTTACCAAATATACACACCCCCGCACCTGAAAAAAGAGTGACAAAAAAAGGAAAACTACCCAATTATTACCTAAAGGCAAAAAAAAAAAAGATCAGGAAATAAAAAACTGAAGCAAGCTCAAAGTATGAAGAAAGAACTTAGGATTTCTTTGCCGCCACGGAGCCCTGAAAAGCACGTTCGTTCGCCACAAAAACTCACGCCGCGCTCATTTTCTCTTGGCTCGGTGCGGCCGTCTGTCGGGCGCCGTTTTACTCACGGGTGGCAGCAAACGGTGATGATGGCGAATGCAACGTCACCACTTTCCCGGTTGGGCGGCGGGAGATTTGAATTTCGAAAAGAGTATTAGGACCCTTCAGGTGCAATTCTTTTCGTAAATTAAGTCTTTTCTTGACCCGAAACAATCGTTCCGATGTTTCTGGAATAGTATTTAAACAGTCCACGTTGACTTAGTATTTGCGTTTAGTGTCCCTTTGTGATGCAGTTTCTTTTGTTCAAAGGTTCTGACGGTTCTCTGAGGCGGAGCCTCCGAGAACCCTATTGAGGACAAAGCCGTTGGTTTCAAGAGCGCACACAGAAACTTTTAATAAAACTAGAAAGAGGATAAAGCATAAAATAAACACTCAAACAGACATCACGGCAAGGAACACACTTAAGGCTAGCATGGCGTTAACAGTACGCGAGTCCGGGCTGACCACGGCTGCAGCGGCGCAAAACAGTCTCGACGTGGAGAAGCAACGACAAGATGATGAGAGAAGTGGCGCCGGTCTCACTACAGGTCGGGGTGTTCTGGTCGCCCGGTCAACTTGATGGTTGACCGGGCGACCAGAGCGCGCCAGCTCTGGCTTGGAGAGGTATGGCAGGCGGCTTAGCGGCACGAGCAGACGGTGGCGACGTTCTGGCCGGGCAGCTGGGCGTTGAACTCGGGCCCGTAGCCCGACTGCTCTCGTCCTGCCAAGGGCGCAGAAGCTCGCCGGCCTCGGGCAGTTGGCGGCACGATCGAGTAGAGTGGCGACGCACAGGAACGGCTTCGCAGGAGGTCCCGGTCGGGTGAAGTCCTGGTGGTTCGGATCCGGAACCCGACAGCCTGTCTTCAACTCTCGGTCCGGTGGCCGACCTTCTCCTGGCGTCGCTTCCTGGAACTCTCCCTGCGTCTCCCCGCTTCTGCCAGGGCGCCTCGCTTCTTCTCCCGCTCTGGTCGTTGGCTATTTGACGCTCCGTGGCTTCTCCTAATTGGGTTGGCTTTTTTTCTTTTAGTTCCTTTTCTTGCGCCGCGAATTCACGTGCCGGACGCTTTTCGGCGTCGTCGTTTTCTCTCCAGCACGAAATTCGCCTCAGCGCGCGCACTACTTGTCGTCTGCTTCTGTCCTTTCCGACCACCGCAGCGTGTCGCGCACTACACACATCACACCTTTTAAACAGCACCTAAGCATATGATGCACGCACCTGGTGGTGTCGCTATGACGTAAGTCTTAGCTGGCAGCGTGCTGGATGTCTCACCCATTTTCGGAGCGCCGCGGGCGCAGGTGGTCTACCTGGCTCACATCGCCACGCCTGTAAAACCACAGAGACCAATCAGTGGCGGAATCGTATAACTGTTCGGAAAGCGAATGGTTCACTTCGCCGTTTGTGTCACTAAATATCCCACTTCCAAGCAGGAGGTGAAAAAAAGGGAGGACGCGGCCAATAAACGATACGGTGCCACCTCTGAAACTTCCAGGGAGAATCGACAGTACATACAAATAAGATTTTGCCAGATGGCATAGAGTGAACGGGTTGCGAATTGCTGAAAACATTGACTATATTTTTCTCTCTCCCTCAGTCAATCATCAATTATTGATCCCGACTGTAACTTTAGTTCTCGTACTGAACACATATTATTTAATACACTCTAAAAATTATGCAGAGTATCGCAGAAGTAAAGGGGTAGATTTATTCTTCAAGGAATGGTATTACTCGCGATATGTTGAGTGGCGTGAAACGCATTGTTCACTCACCGTTTTTTCCCACGTAGAATAGAGCTTTGGAATTCTCTATCCTGTAGCTTTGTTCATTAACAATAAATGTTTTCATAGCTGGCACTGGTAGGCGCTTCGCTAACATCTAAAGCGCTTCTTTTTGATCACTCATCTTATTGTGTTTGTGTGTTTTTAATGTGTAACATGTAGTAATGCATATTGCTCCCACTCCTGCTATAGCCCTATATAGGGCTCCAGCATATGTAAATAAATAAATGCACAAATAACTAACTAACTAAATAAATAAATAAATAAAGTAAGTAAATGATGGCTTGATCAGTGGAAAAACCAGAGGTGGTGCGGAGGGCACGCCGAGCACGTGCTTAGGATGTGTCACAAGTGGTGTTTGTGACACACCATACTAGTGAGTGACTTATGACATCTGACAATGACGAACATTCTATTTATTAGCAGGAGTAGTATAACATTGCTGCTGAACGAGGGTGAACTGTCGGTTATTTCATTTTTCTTTAAATCTAAAAATTGACCACTGAAGCTTGATAGACACACCGAAGTCGCCTTGGCACGACTGAGAATAGGACGCACTTATGGCACACACAAATACCTCTTGACTACAACTAACTCACCGACGTGCACACGCTGCTGTGAGAACCTAACTGTCCTGCATGTCCTCATTCAATGTCCTGAACTTCACGGAGAGCAAGGGACTCCTTTTAGGGAACTTTACTCACACCATATACCCCCATCCCTCGATGCTCTTATCAGAGGATGGACTTTTTAACTTTAATATAGTACTTAATTACATTGCACAAGTTAACTTTCTAGATATCATCTCATTCCATCCTAACCATCAGATTGTGTCTCCCATGTGACGTACCATCTGATGCACAAAAGTATGTCTGAGCTATCGCACTTCGTGCGTAAGCAAGAATTGTACCGCAAGGGACTCGGACCATCCACAACAATTTAACACGTGTGCCTGTAGCCAATGCACATACGGCCCTATATTTATTTTACTTATATTTTGGAATTGATGCACTAATATCTATAGATCTACCTTAGGCGTAGGCCTCTATCGAGCCTTTGTTATAAGTCATAGTCTAAACTCACCATTTGTGAGCTCAGTCGATTGAGGCACATTCCGTAAGTTAACCGGAATGTGCTGCACGTCGCTTGCCGCCCATCCGTTTGAAGCTGATCAACATGCAAGCAAGGCTTGTTAGACGAACCACACTGACCTCACCTTTTTTCTTGGAAGTCTTTCGCGTACCGGCACCTTCGACAGGTGCTTTAGAACATTCGACAGAATGGTCGGTACTGCGTCCGGAAAAAGCGACGGCTTTCGACGTGGTAACCGCACACTGCCTTTCCATAAATGACGTGAACAGAGGCTCGAAGTACGTACTTTTCTTCGAACTGTAGCTCACACACAGCATCACTCAGCCCCAGGGACTTCTCAGCGTGGTGAATGTTCCGGTTTCAAACACAGCGCTTTTCGTCGTCCTCGGCGACACCAAATAACTTCGGCGATATCTTCACGCCGCTGTTTCCACTTATGCAACAGGAATCGAAGCAGTAGTTCTTCCCACGAGGCTTCGTCATGTCGCCTCATCGGTCAGGGAAAAAAACTGCACACGAAATAACAAATGCGCGCACAAAACACAGAACAACACAAATACGTGGACGAGTGCAGGCGACGGCCAACGCGCGAGCGTGGCGGTGGCGCCATGGCTCGGCGGGCCCGTGGTGAAAGGCTCTATGGCACCGCCTTGCGGCCGTAAAAATTTTGCGGCTTTTCTGCTTCACGCGCGCGCATTGCGCGCACCTCTCCCTCAGCCCATTACCCCTACTCTGGTACACTACACTGAAGAGTGCCGCGATCTCACACGGGCCTTTAGCTCCAACGACCAGGAGCGCAGAGGAGCACTTGTGGCGACACTCCTCAGCACCCACCTTCCTTCCTGGAGCGCTTGTGTGGCTTTCCGTTCCTTCCGGTGCACCTGGGCTCTTTTCAAAACTACTGTCCAAATACGAAGGGCCATACCGTCTCATCGAGCCAGCATTCGCCGTTAACTACGTGATCGAAGCCATTGAACCGTGTTCGGACATGCGCCGTCGTGGACGAGACATTGTCAACGTCGAACGCCTCAAGCCATACTGTGATCCAGTCATAGTGAGAAGCTGTTAGGTCACTGGACGGCTCTCTTTTTGTTCCCGGGGATAATCGTAGGGAAGAGGAAGACTATAGTGGGCCATCCTCTCCAGCGTTTTCTAGTGGGTCAAGCTCTCCAGCGCTGTTCCCGGATAACGCCGCTCGTGCTGTGAGTCCGTGCCCAGCTCTAACGGCTCGTGCGAAACGCCGGTGACTAAAAAACGCCCTTACAATTTATTCATTTATTTATTTATTGCACTCTTGGGGCCATAGGCTAAGGCACGTTGGCGCGTTGGTTGATTGGAATTAATGATTGCACAGTGCAGTAGAACAGCACGAAGACAGAGAAGAATTTGGACGCCCACGCAGCACTAAGCAAAAGCCATCACAGAGGACAGTGGTTATACAAGCAGCAAGAAATAAAGGAAGAAATGCGCAGTAGGATAAAGTATATGCCAAAGGCTTGGCTGCTGCTAATACAATGTTAGCTAATTACTAGTAACAAGAAATGTAAGTTTGAAGCCAATGACAAAACAATCATCAAAGCAACAATCAATATGCAGAGCGTAGTACAAATAGTAACTATTCATACATTGTCAGCTAAAGCTTGGGTTCTTGTTTATCGGAACACTACCAGAAGAAAAGTGGTGCCATTGCTGTGATGTTTGGGAAAGAAAAGACATTGAATGGGTTTCCGTATTACAAAAAGTAATCCTTACCTTGCGACAATGGTTAATGCCATGTCAGCGCATATAGGTAGAGAAATGAGATTGCTTCTCAGTACCGGGTACTGGTATTGTCACGTCGTAGTGACGGTGAATAATACCGCTTTAAAACTGTGAATGGCAAAACTAACTTTTTGTTGGTCGAAATTGTGCCAACAAAAGCAAGATACACTCAAAGCACAGTAAGACAGGCGAACACGGTCGGCGATCGTCGAAGTCTCTAATCTGCCCGTCAAGCGTGTCGGTCTTCATACACTAGTCGTCGAAGGTTCCTAGAGTAATCGGTGTTGCCCGCGTGTCTTCCAGAAAGTTCTACACAATTCGCGTTGCACATGCGATCAGATTACAGAAGTTTCGGTGACAACAGAATCATCGATTACATTCGAGAAACTTCCGATACATGCGGGCATGTCCCGTGCTGAGCGATAACATTTGTTAGACGGTGAGAAGCGCTCACCCGAAAAAGATAAACAAGGCCACGTGTCAGTATAATTAATTAAATAGTGTTAATCTGGATACATCGTGGCGGTGACTTAATATTGGCGATGAGAGCATAATTTTGATAGCACTTAGGCTTGCAGTGCGATTAGAGTTGTATAAAATGAAACGAACAGACTTATGCTGAACTACTTCAATAGATGAACTGAGATTGTTATGATATGGATTCCAATCTGCGTATGCATATTCTAGTTAAGGACGTATTAGTGTTTTATGAAGCAACAGCTTTAGAGTATAGGGAGTGGAGGAAAAATTTCGGCCCGAGTAACCTAATGTCATTGTTAATTGTGCAATCAGTGTGAACATTGGTAATGAGATTACTTGTTATGTGAACGCGAAGGTACTTGAACAAAGGTACTTGAACGCGAACAGTTGACAAATTCATGAGCACTGTCATTTAGAGAATAAGTAGGTGAACTACGATCTGCACGAGACGCCCTTAACACTTTACATTCATTAGTAATCAGCTTCGTTAACCATTTGTAGCACCAATTAATGTCAGTGTTAAGATCGGCCTGTAAATATTTTATGTAATTATAAGCACTTATTTCAAGAAATATATACAGTAATCAGCGAACAGGTGAACATTCGACGAAATTGTAGAGGGAAGGTCGTCCAGGTCGACCAGGAATAAAAAGAGGCGCAGTAATAAACCCTGTGGCACAGCTGAGTTCGCTATAAAGAATGGAGAGTTATGACCAATAGTGCTTACAAATTGGGAGCGCTTAGTTAGAAAACATTCAATCCACATAAAAATTATTGTAATCAATGCTAAGAAGGCTTAGTTCATAGAGTAAAATCTTGTAACATACCTTATCAACAGTTTTGAAAAATCTAGATAACGTAATCGGCGAAAGATGACTTATCTAATATATTATGCAACCTACGTAAAACCATGTTAGCACGTTTTGCGGAAACCATGTTGTGCCGATGTGAACAAAGAATTAGATTCGAAGTTGATATGGTTACTGAATATCTTTTTCAACATTTTGCAATACGTGCTAACTAGAGACATGGACCTACTTGTAGCAGGAGGAAATTTAGTACCAGATTTATAGAAAGGAACCACCTTTGACTTGGTACATTTGATGCGTGTAAACATTGTTGAAACAGTATAGTTAATGTAATTGCGCTATGTTTGGAGGTATTCTTCAGAAATGTACCGCCTATGGAATCATAGGCTGTTGATGACATCATCATGCATGATGGTGCTCCACGACCGTTTCTCGCAGACCAAGACCGGTACATGTTGCCCCGCGTCATCGAGGACACCCTTCGTTCATGCTCTACCCGCCACAAGCTCGCAACCGCTTATCACTCACAAACGAAAGGACTTACAGTGCACCTGAGTCGAACTCTCACCGATGTGCTATATATGTGCGTTTGCGCCGACCACTGTGATTGGGAGGCTTCTTTGCCCTATGTTACTTTCGCGTACAACTCGTCCAGGCAGGACACCAATGACTACTCACCGTATTATCCTCACTGTGGAGGCGAGTTTTCTCGGCTTCTGTATACTTCTCGCGGCTCTGAGCTCATGCAATAGAGTCGCCGATAGACCGCGTGAAATCGCTCGTTAGCGGGTCACAGTGTCCCAGGCTTCCCAAAAAGTCTTGTATGACAGTCGCAACAGAGACGTCTGTTACTCCCTGGGTTCCCATGTATAACTGTGGTCTTCGTGCCACCGTATATGTTTCTCCAAAAACATTGTGCGGCTACAGTGGTCGTTACACAGTGGTACGTCAAGTCACTGACGTTACATACGAAACGAAATCAGTCGTCAGACCAGCCGAATCTGCGCAAGCACTCTCTGCTAACGTGCACGTTGTCAGAAAACCGTGCGTGACGGCCCCTCTGGTCTGTCCTAACAAGCGCTGGGTCGGCCATCTCACCCGGGGAAACGGGCGGGGGGGCAGGAGGGAGGAAGGTAAGGATAGTACCACGAGACAGTGAAGGGGCTGCTACTGTCGATCGGACGACGACGATAGCAACGAAATGGCCAGAAGCACGCGGAAGCCTTGCATTCGTCACAGCTGCAGGTTGCTGTTGTAATCTCTTATTTGTTCGTAAATGCGTGCTATTCCCGTAAGATCCTGTATTGCTTCCATGAATTGGATATCCCCGATTTCAAAAAGCACCATTTCGGACTCCTTTTGCTGCCTAAAGTCGCTTTCGTGACACCTGATTGTGCCAAGAATCTTTTCCATGTAAAACCGGATGCTTCCTGGCAAACCATCGCAACATGTACGCAGTTTTCAGGGTGTGACTTCTTTAATTCTGGTATTTCGCAAGAAGAATTCAACATGGAGATTCATTCTTTGGAAATTATTCGAGACTTTGATTCAATTGGCAGTATACAGTATATTACCATTGGTGTGCTATTGGTGATCAAATCAAATCAAATCAAAATATATTCATCTTCACTTGGTACAGCATTTTCCTTTCCTGTCTAACCTAAGCACAACGTGCTTGTTGGTTGTTAAGGAAGCGCGGTGAATCCCCGAGTGTGTACCTCAAGAACAATGAAGTAAGGCACAGCAGTACATACAATGCATAACATACAAACTGTGTACGCACAATAAGCAGTACTGAATAGAATTCGACAAAAAATTTAACTAAATAAATAATTAAATAAAGGGCAAATAACAGCTTGAAATGAGCCATATGACAATTCACAGAATATCTAAAGAGAAAACAAAGGAAGTAACCTTCAACATGCAAGAGGTCATCAGTAACCTATCCGCAAAGGTGAGCACCATTTCCTTATTGATTTATTCATTTTTTCGTTTAGTTTTGAAATTGCAAGATGCTTCGCCAAGTTGGGTAAATATCTGTGGCGCGTAATACCCTCTTATCTTTTTCGCGGAATGTGTAAAGCATCTTGGCTTTTTGCGCGGTTCTGACTTTCTTAGGGCGACATTTTTCTTTACAGGCACTTTGAAAGCCTTTGCATTGTAATGACATGTGAGCGCAGCGTAATACAATATTTCATGCATTTCCAGTATGTCGAACCTATTGTATTGTAACTCCTTGTTAACCTGCTGCAGTTTAGTTCCATAGGTTATATTGTTTACTATTATTATAATTATCCGTTTTATGGCTCTCGTTTGTGATCAGAAAAAGTTCCATGCAATGTAATACTGTAGCTTATAGTAGATTCAGCCCATGCCAAGTATATGATGCCCCTCAAATACATCGAAGTTTTACCTCTTAGGTTGTAAATAATCTCAGACGAAATAATCTCAAATAATCTAAGCCTGTTGCATATATACTGCACATGATCATTCCATGTTATATGCTCATCAGATATTATTCCGAGATACTTTATCGCATATTCATATGGTATTACATCATATGTGCACGGATCACATGTAAAAAGAGTGGCTCATTTACATAAAGCCAGGCAACAGAACCCGCCAAGTCGCTCGTTAAGGGCTCACAGTGCCCCAGGCTGCCCAAAAAGACCTGTATGACCGTCGCCTCAGGGACGTCGGTTACTCCCCAGGTTCCCTTGTCATTTAGGAGCATACGTTTGTATGGAATTGAAAAACTGAAAAGCTTTGTTTTTTGCCAATTTAAATATATGGAATTTTGCGTCAGCCATTCTATTACCCTGCATATATTCTGTTGAAACCTTTTGAGTCCAAGATCAGTATCAGTGAATTCTAGTGCTAATTCTGCATGCTGGAAGACTCTTGATCTTAGCTTCAAGAAATCTCGTTCAATCATATCGATATTACATAGTAATCGGGCCACAGTACTTCCCTGTGGAAGACCGAATTTTGTTGCTATGAATTCACTGTATTTGTCCTCAATTCTACCAGACTGTGATCTGCCTGTGAAATAATTCTTAAAGAATTGATGAAATTGGCCCATGGTGGAGATGAAATCTTTTACATGTGGAATATAGTATCAAATGCGCCCCGTTGTATCTGTGCCGCGAAGGACGTGACAACAGCAATATGGCCAGAAAAAGAACGAAGGTTTATTGGGAAGTGTTTCTTTTATAGCCCACCAAATGATCATGGGCCGACCGCAGCGCGCATGTCATGAACAAGCCCACTGTCATGCATGCGCCTGATACATCATTTCGCGTGAACAAACAAAACAGACTGTATTGACAGATTAGTACGCAATTTGGTTAAATGCCTCGTCACCGTGAAGGCGTTGCGGGGGCCTATTGTTGAGGGACGACCTTCTGGGAGCTGGGGTCTGCAAAGAATCCGGTGTTGACCTTCCTTCTTTGTTGGCTGTGCGCTGTTGTGTCCCATCAGTCATTCGTGATGAGTTCGAGGCCTGCGATCTTGACCCAGCCGAAGAATGCGTTGCAGATACCTGAGGGTTGTCGACAGGCGTGCTCGCTTCGGTTGTGCCATCGCCGTATTCGCTGCTCGTTTCAGCATACGGCTTGTATGAGATGTCTGCGGTTTCTCCGCAGAACTCGCCCATCTTCCGTTACCAGCTGGTAGGACCTTGGAGCTTGCGTGCCTCTTACATCCTCCGCAAAGGTTTGCCTTGTGCGTGCTGGCAGTGCTTCTTCACCTCGATGCAGGGTACTTGATGGAAGTCGCAAAGATTGGCTGGAAGGCGCCTCCTTGCAACAGTTCACCAGGGGATCGCCGGTCCTCGATTGGAGCTGAGCGATACGCCAGTAGTCCTTGACAAAAGTCGTCCCCGTACTCCTGGGATTTTTTCAAGATGCGCTTGACGGTCTGTACACCTTTTTCCACCACGCCATGTGACTGGGGGTAATGAGGACTAGAAGTTACATATGTAAAATCAGTTTCGTGCAAACATGGGGAAGTAATAACTCGAAAACTGAAGTCCATTGTCCGTGCAAACTTCTAATGGGATGCCATATCTTGTGAAGATAGCGCTGAGTGCATCAATTGTGGTCCTTGAGGTAGTGTGCTGGAGTTGCTGAAACTCTGGAGAGTTCCAGAATGCACCATAAGCGACAAGGTAGGAGTCCCATGTCCACTCCAACCCTGTACCACGGGCATCTGGGAACCGACCGCATCAGCAGAGGTTTCATTTGCTTGCGCATAAGCATGTTTCTTACAGGTTGAACAGCTTGCATGTAGCGCTACAATTTCACTGTTAAGGCCTGGCCAAAAAAACAAGGCGGCGTGCCCTCTCTTGGCACTTTTGAACCCCAAGATGTCCCCCATGAATTCTGGACAAAATCTTTCGCGTGCTCTGGAGCCTTTAAATAGTATCCCATTTACAACGTATAGTTCTTGCGCACAAGGCTTAAGTTCACCCTCAATGGGTTAGCTCCTTGACACACGTTCCACCACTACCTGCAGGTAGTTGTGGCACGCACTTTCTGGCCACAATTCGCGTTCTGTCCTTGGCGTCACCATGTAGCTTAGGGCCTGCACTGCGTGAATTTCCCCATCGACCATGTTTGTGTTTTGTCTGCTGCAGTCAGCAACCGTGGATCGTGATATCACCCAGAACCAAATTCTTTACCGGAATGTAGTGCAAAAGAAAGTCATACTTAAACAGGCAAAGAAAAGAACCTTTGCAGTCGGGGCGGCACGTCATGAACTGCTTTTCCCGCTATCGACAAGAGTGGCTTGTGGCCTGTTTCTATGAGTAGCATTCGCCCGTAGATGAATTCATGACATTTTTCGCATCCGAAGCAAATACTAAGGGCGCCCTTTTCAATTTGAGCGTATCTCTACTCTGCCTATGTTAGAACGCGTGACTCGTATGCTACGGGTCGCCATTCATCGCTGTGACGTTACAGAAGAGCTGCCCCTACACCATCCCGTCAAGCGTCGCACGAAGCCTTGGTTTCCTTTTGAGCATAAATAATAGCAAGCACGGGAGTTGAGGCCCAATCTTGTGTTACGGTCTTCCACTCTCTAGCGTGGTATTCAGTCCACTGAAAATCGGAGCGACACTTGATAAGATTCCTCAACAACGCTGTTTGTTCAGACAGACACGGCACAAATTTCCCGAAGTATTTTAGCACTCTCAGCATGCGCTGAACAATGGGCTTGCTTGTTGGTTCCGGCATTTCAATCATGCTTTTAACGAGCTCTTGGTTTGGTAATATACCAATTGAGGTTATTATGTCACCAAGAACCTTGATTTCTGTGTCAGCCCAAACTTGCACTTTTGTGTATTTAAAGTAAGGCCAGCTTTCTCGGCGGCTTTCAAAACAGCTACAAGGCGCTCGTCGTGCTCTCGCCGCGTTGAACCCCACACCAATATGTCATCCCTGTATAATAGTACGCCCGGCAGCCCGTCTAGAAGTTGAGTCCTTCTTTGTTGAAACACTTCTGGTGCAGACAATATTCCAAACGGTAGACGCAAAAACCGGTATCTTCCAAAAGGCGACGAGAAAGTACATATATTCGAGGTCTGTCCATCTAAAGGTATTTGGTGGTAGCCCGAGCTAGCATCGAGGCCCGCTAACTTAGCTTCTAAGTTTTCGCGCTTCGGGAGGGGGACATGCTGCCTTTTAATAAGCTGATTGATATTCCTCGCATCCAAACAAACAAGTTGACCGCCATTATTTTTTCTTCATAAGTACCAGTGGGGTTACCCGTTCAGTAGGCTCCTGTTCTTTCCGATGATTGAAGCCCGCACCATTCTTTCGAGTTCTGTTTTGAGGCTCCTCCAGTGCCGAAGGAGCACGACCAGCTGGCTGAACAATTGGCACTGCTCCAGGTATGAGGACCATGTGATGGGGGTGCTTCAGGCAACCAAGTTCGTCGAAAACATGTCCGAAACCCTCCAGAGAACCATATACAGAAGCCGCGTTCACAGCATCCATAGTACGATGAATCATTCCGAAAGACTCACTGGCTTCTAGTCCGAGTATGGGCTGGCAACCATTTTTTGCAATAAAAAATTCCACCCGATTCAGGGCATTTCCAACACGCACAATTTCTGACACTGTTCCAAAGCACGTTATGACACCACCGTTATACGCCCGCAGCACTGTGCTCGTCGGCTGTAGTTCACGTGATAGTAGTTTCCGGTATACTGACAATGGCAAAAGTCTATCTAGAAGAAAATTTCTTGACCATTAAGTTGAGCTTTTCCAGTCAGCTCATTCGTATTTCTACCTTTACTGCAGACATCTAGGATATCAAAGTCGCTCTCTTGAACTTTGTTGACTTCACTCACTTCTCTCGACTTCCTACAGCATATAGCAAAATTATTGACACCTTGGCACACATAGCAGTTTTTTCCAAATGCTGGGCACTGCTTCGGTCTGTGCTTGCGGTTACACCATCTGCACTGCAATTGTTCCCCGCCGACGTTGCTCTCTTTTGTGCGCAGTGAAATGGCATCAACGTAGCCGTTTGCTTTGCGTCACGCCTTATTCTGTTGTGCGATTGACTCTGCCATTGTGCACATTTCTTCCGCTTTCATTAATGTCAGCCTTTTCTCACGAAGCATCGTTTCCCGTAGCTTAGCGTTATTGGTACTCAAGACAATTTGGTCCCTTACCAGTGAATCGTGCGATGCCCCAAAGTTGCACTGTGAGGCAAGTCACGTAGAAATTTTTCGAACGGTTCTCCTTCCACTTGGGTCCTCACACGAAACAGGTATCTTTCATGCACTTCGTTGGTCAGCTCTGTGCAGCAGGCGTCGGACTTTTGTATTAAGATCTTGTAGTCATCCTTGCTCTCGTTCGGCCTGAACTTGGAATTGTTGAATACATCGAGCGTCTCGTCCCTCGCGATGCTCAGCAGGAGTGCAGCTTTCGAAGCCTAACTTTTTGGTTGGTCCTTCACTTCCGATACTTGCAGGAAGAGCTCAAACTTTTGCTGAAAACGTTTCCACGATGCCGAGACGTTCCCTGCCAGACGCAGGCGCTCCGGTGCCTGCAGCCGTTCCACGCTGGTACTCCACCGCTGCCGAAGCTAGAGCATCGTAGCCACTTCTGACACCACGTATCCGTGCCGCGAAGGACGTGACAACAGCAAGATAGCCAGAACAAGAAGAACGCAGGTTTATTGGGAAGTCGACCAAGAGATAATGGGCCGACCGCAGGCCACTTGTGAGGAACAGGTGCACTGTCATGCACACGCCTGAAACGCCCGTAACCAAAGACATAGCCAATGGCGCATACCCAACCTGGCCTCGAACGGACTTTTTAAAGAGTGGTACATGCCTTTTGTTAGATACCCAGAAACCCAAGTTGGTGTGGTGGTTGGTTTTCAACCAGCTTCTCTCAGCGCAGCAGCTCGATGTTCTACCATGTTGTGAATAACTGACGGTTTGCCGAGTTGGTATGTGTTCATTCTGGAAAGAGCGCCACAGAAACAAATTCGGCAGAACCTACCTTACGATAACTGTTAACAGTAATACACTTAGCATTGAATTGGTATAGCGACACAATGTATAAAACAAAATTTTTTATAGCCTCGTAGCGCGAGTTACATTCACGCCGCTACCCTCAGCACCAGGTGCTGCCTTATGGTGAGGGCTGGGGAGATGGGAGAAAATGGCTGCATACGAGCCGTGCGTGTTCGCGTGTTGTGTTTTGGACGTGTTTTCGGGGCATCTGCTGAGCGCGATTGGCAATTGTCAGTCTTCGGGTAGCACTGTGCCCTAAGTTCCTGCACCAACAACCAGTGATAGAGAAAGCTGCTAATGAAAGACCCCTGCTATCGGTGTTCACAATAAACAGGAAGATTGTGTTTGCCTGGAGTCCATTGCCTACACAAGTTTCCTGCGGCGCCTGAGAAAACACTATAGAATAGGAGCTTTAAATATAAGTTTCTCCTTGACCACTAAGGCTCCTTAGGTCGGTATCCTTTTGTTGTCGTAAAATACGCGATAGTGTGCGTCTTGGCTTCGAGCGCTGCGGGCCTACGATAAAAGAACAGTGCCGTTGAAGGCCTTCCCGCATTTTTTAATTTTTAGTCGGCTTGGTTCTCTTTCCGCACGGAGAGCGCACAGGGGTCAACCCTTACACAAAAGTGCGTTTTGGATACGAAAGAAAGTTAAGCAGAAGGCTTTCGCATGGCGCGTGTCGATTTCTTAACTTATGCAGCCATTATTCTGTTACCGCAATGAAATAAGACTGCACGGAACTTTCCGTTTTCGTGTCCTGTGTTTTTCATGCACGTGAATGACGTATTCGAGTACTCGTGACCCCGGATAAAGCACGATATGATCAGCGTGCACAGGAACTGGGCTGAACACGCATCATTTCCTCACTTGATTGTTTGTTTCGTTCTTTCGCGGATTGCCCGGGTGCTTGAACTACTGTAATTGTAACGAGAAGCATGTTCAGTCGTTCCCAACAGATGGGATGCCCCCTACGACGATGTACACGGACATGCAAATTCTGTTCTATGTTGGCTGCAAGGTAGAACATCATAATAATAATTATCATCATAAGCCTGGATACGCCCACTGCACGACAAAGGCCTCTCCCATACTTCTCCTACTACCCCGGTCATGTGCTAATTGTGGCCATGTTGTCCCTGCAAACTTCTAAATCTCATCCGCCCAATTGACTTTCTGCCGCCTCCTGCTACGCTTCCGTTCCCTTGGAATTCAGTCCGTAGCCCTTAATGGCCATCGGTTGTCTTCCCTCCTCATTACAAGTCCTGCCCATGCCCATTTCTTTTTCTTGATTTCAACTAAGATGTCATTAACTCGCGTTTGTTCCCTCACCAAATCTGCTCTTATCTATTAAATCCATCGTTCTTCTTTCCATAGCTCGTTGCGTCATCCTCAATTTAAGTAGAGCCCTTTTCGTAAGCCTTCAGGTTTCTGCCCCGTGCGTGAGTACTGGTAAGACACAGCTGTTATACATTTTTCTCTTGAGGGATAACGACAACCTGCTGTTCATCATCTAAGAATGCCTGCCAAATCCACCCCAGCCCATACTTATTCTTCTGATTGTTTCAGTCTCATAATCCGGATACACGCTCACTACCTGCTCTAAGTAGATGTACTCCCTTACCACTTCCAGTGCCTCGCTACCTATCGTAAAGTGCTGTTTTCATCCGAGACTGTTAAGCATTACTTCAGTTTTCTGCAGATTAATTTTTAGACCCACCCTTCGGCTTTGCCTTTCCAGGTCAGTGAGCATGCATTGCAATTGGTCCCCTGAGTTACTAAGCAAGGGAATATCATCAGCGAATCGCAAGTTACTAAGGTATTCTCCATTAACTTTTATCCCCAATTTTTCCCAATCCAGGTTTCTGAACACGTCCTGTAAACATGCTGTGAATAGCATTGGAGAGATTGTATCTCCCGGCCTGACGCCTTTCTTTATTGGGACTTTGTTGCTTTCTTTGTGGAGGACTACGGTGGCTGCGGAGCTGCTATACATATCTTTCAGTATATTTACATATGGCTCGTCTACACCCGGATTCAGTAAAGCCTCCACGAGTGCTGAGGTTTCGACTGAATCAAACGCTTTCTCGTAATCAATGAAAGCTATATATAAGGGTTGGTTATATTCCGCCCATTTCGCTATCACCTGATTGATACTGTGAATATGGTGTATTCTTGAGTAGCCTTTACGAAATCCTGCCTGGTCCTTTGGTAGAGAGAAGTCTAAGGTGCTCCCGATTCTATTTGCGATTACCTTAGTAAATACATTGTAGGGAACGCAAGTAACCTGATCGGTCTATATTTTTTCGAGTCTTTGGCGTCCCCTTTCTTAGAGATTAGGATTATGTGGGCGTTCTTACAGGATTCCGGTACGCTCGAAGTCATGAAGCATTGCGCATACGTGGTGACCAGTTTTTCTAGAACAATCTGCCCACCATCCTTCAACCAATCTGACTTCAACAAATGACGCATTGCGTTGAGAAAATAACCAAGCACCTGTAACTGACTGCAGGCGCGATATAAAATATAATGCTTGTATCACGCGCACTAGGAACTGGTCCACTAATTGGTTAAATTGTTCGCTGTGTCCATTGTAATTCGGAAATGCTGCTCATACTTCCTTCGTGCCAGTCATACATCCGTCTTACGTAAATGCGCGTGATCTAAAGCTTTGCCTGCTACTGCGTACAGCGTAGCAGTAGCAGGCATTGCGCTCCTAGCAGATATTGCGCTCATATCGATTGTGACATGCGAAGAGTGGACAACGATGGAGATGTTAATACAGGGTAAAAATTAAGCACAATGTTTGTTAGTAGGACATGGTACTAATATGGAACTCTTCTGTAAATAAAGTATAACGTACTAGATGTCCACTATACGCTGCACCAAAAATGCGTGTATAGTTACGAAGGTCGCTGAAAAAAAGTTGGCCAACATTACGACGTCGCTGTTGCAGCGAAGCAGACGATGATGCAGCCCCGTTCAAGCACATGGCGCCGCAGGTTGCTCTGGCTAAGATGTCTCCGGGGTATGTTACTGTGATCTGAAATGTGATCGCAATAAAGAAGAGACCCTTACAGACAGTCATGTACACCAAAACGGCTGCAGCGCTTTCGGAACCAGTCGTCAAAGACGACTGCCAATCGCAAACACACTGTAGCCCGCTGCCACCCATGCAGTTTCTTCATTCCCCTCACAAATATGATCATCTTAAAAAGAAATGAAACATTGTGGCCTCCTAGAGGTGCTGAAAATTCTGGTCGATGGGGGCCGTTGAAGCAGGTTATGTATAAGGCGTGTATTGCAGTAGGTTTACTCTTTCACGCTTTCCTATCAACTCTCGACGCCATCTAGCACCACCCCAACCATGAAGCTTGCACGTGTCCTCCGAAATGCTTGGCGCGCCGGTGCGTGCAAACGCTGTGAAACGCCCGGGAAGCAGCAGCCGTGCACCTCTCTCGCAGTTCTTTCTGGAAACGCTGTGCCATCTATTGGTGCTGCAGAGAAGTCCGAGCCTGGTCTTCGAGATGAGAAGTGTGGCGCACCGGTGCGTGCCAACTCTGAGAATTGTTCTCTCGCTTGCCGCACTACCCGTGGCACATACTCAGTGACCCAATAGGCGAGAGCTAAATTGAAGAGCGGCACAAACGCACGGCATTCAAGTCGCAGCACGCTATGGCTTTGGCGTGAAAAACCTTCATTGAAAAGCGGCACGTACTTACAGCATTTCTGATACAGTGTCTTACAGCGTCGTGTTACTGTCCTTGAGCAACCTGTGCGACGTGGAGTCGGTTCTACGTGGCATCGGAGAAACTCAAAGGATAGTTTCGTCATTATAGAGCCGCACACACCTACTGGCACAAACACAGTGACCAAAGTTGACATCAACGAGATTCATTGCGGACTAGTAAAGACCTAGTCGCACATAGCCAGCGCTCCAAGTCGGCGTCAAAGAGTTTCTCCGGGTGCCAGTACCTACCCAGTCCCGCATGTACAGTGACCTATGTCGGCACGAAAGAAGTTCGTTCAAGAGCGGCATGTACGTGCACATTTGCACATAATCAGTGACCCAATATAGTCTGATGGTTGGTTTTTAACCCTCGTCGCTCAGCACAGCATCCCGATGGACTCCCCATTCACCCACGCACTACTCAGAGACAGAGGTCAGCAATGCGTATGTGATATGGTCATGTGTCCATACTGATACAATGCCCCAGAATAAGTCTGCGAAAATGACAGGTCTCTAGCCTTTATGTCACCTCTATATTATAATAATGCTATTAGCGACCTTAGGGTACTTCACGCACTTTCCAACGTCTGTCTGTCTGTCTGTCTGTCTGTCTGTCTGTCTGTCTGTCTGTCTGTCTGTCTGTCTGTCTGTCTGTCTGTCTGTCTGTCTGTCTGTCTGTCTGTCTGTCTGTCTGTCTGTCTGTCTGTCTGTCTGTCTGTCTGTCTGTCTGTCTGTCTGTCTGAGAGCAGCGGCTTGCCCACCAACCAGAGTCACCAGACTAGGTTCGAAGCCAACCGTTGAGCCAGTTTGGGTCACTGGGAGTGTGACATGAGGCATGTGCAGTGTTGAATGAAGACTTGCAAAACAGGGTATGCGCTACTTGGTCTGTGGCGCTCTTGAATGAAGTTCTGCAACGTCAACTTGAGTAACTGGGTAGGTGCCACAGCATATGTGTCGCTCTTCAGTGAGAAACAAAAAAGGTGTTTTAAAAATTTCCTCCGGTGCTCGACTGAATTGAAATCGTGGCTCGCCGTGTCTTTGCGGTGGCATCGCTATACGGCACAGCGTGTGCGGTGTGGTAGCGTGAGAGAGACGCCCGGCTGCATACACGCATCGGCGTTGGTAATAGGGTGCACCGCTATGTTGGTTCATTGCACTTCCCATTAACGACAACATCCATCGCGAGAGGGGGTCTACTGAGAATTTGTCACTTTTAAGCCTCCTATGATTATAGCCTTTTTGGAAAGCTCTTAGAATGCATTCTTTCTTTCTCTCTTTTTTTACGCCCGTGGATCTCTTTCCTGAAATAGAGATCCACTGTGTCTGCTGACTGGCTTGGGAAACTGGCAGTTTCACAGAACCCATGAACTGCCAAGGTCCTGCACCCCCAATTGCCCGCCGGCGCAAGAAGCTCTTACGCCGTACGCCAGCTGCAACATACACAAGCTTATCTGCTTCATTCTAAATGGACTGACCTCGGCATTCGCTCCTTCGGGGCCTCCAGGGATGCAATTCAAAGTGGTGGGTCCCGTTTTGTGGAACTACGTGAGCTGCCTGAAGAGAGCGCCGAGCTTTTTTCTCCAAGAGCGGCACTTCCTTCAGGGTGTGATGCCTCGGGCTAAAATTCGGTAAAGCTCCTGTACAGATCTTGCGAACAACAAGGCTGACATGTAATGGAACTGCCAGTAGCTCCGTGCTTTGACGTGATAGCAGCGTGGAAACAAAACGAAGGAAAATGCCTAGCACACAGTCGAACTTACATCGAAACCTCCTGCTTGAATCCCGAAAATAGCGGCTACATAGCGCAGGTGCTGTGCACCCTCCCATCTCGCACAAATCGCAAACATTTTACCTTCAGACTTTGAGTGCGTGATCAAACATCCAGATGGCGTTTTAAAATATGGAGCATTAATCATAACCATATGGTTTAAAATACGACGCGCAAATCTAAACCATCCGTTATAGTGGACCTCAACTTCTTTTTTACCCAACCACTCTCGATCACCCCGCGAAAGCCATGGCAGGAGCTGACATATAAAATGAAAGCAGGGTAAAATACGCATTCATGCCGAGAACAAATCAGACATAAAGCAATTCACGAAGAGCATTCAATATATACATGTGGGGATACCTATGGACAGGCGCCAAAACAAAAGAAGCCAATGCTGCATGTAAATGATCATCGTTGCGGCGCCTTCGCGAACGCCGCCGCCGACGGTGAGTTACGCTGACGGAAGCGGATGTGCCGTCTCAGCGGAGTTGGAGCAACACGCCTAGGCGACGAGTATACTTCACGCACGCACGTCCGTTCACCCGTCCACCCGTATGTCTGCCTGTAACCGTCAAGAGACGTTGAAAATATTTGTGGGAAAAATGCAGAGAAGAGTTTGATACGACCGGAACCGCTACAGGCATAGATACAGCGGTACCACGCAGATAAAGAAGTTTGAAGTAAGAGGTAAATGACTATATATATATATATATATATATATATATATATATATATATAGGAAAGAGATGACGAACGTTTTGGAAGACTTATTTACTAAACGTTTTCGGTTGGTGGGCCAGTCTTCGTCAGAGTGCAGTAATCCACGGGCCTGACGAAGCCGAAACCGTTTAGTAAATAAGTTTTCCAAAAAGATTGTCGTCTCTTTCCTGCATATGTTGCATCGGGTAGTGCGTGCTGAACTTTGAAGAAACCTCTTATATATATATATATATATATATATATATATATATATATATATATATATAGTAAAGTGAACAGCATTTCTAGTATACCTCAGTAACTGAAGCAGGGAGGTGACTAGTCTTCACTGCCCCCTTTCATAGGGGATGGATGGAAAAACAGTATTGCGAGTCCTGAGATACGCGATTTTCGCGCAACACGCCGTTCACACGTCGAATTCCTTGGGCTTAATAACTGAAATAAACAAGCCATCAATTAATAGAAATGATAGTGGATGAAAAGAACTTACCGCAGGTAGGCAACAAGCCCACCAACCTTCGAATCTTACAACCTTCGGGATCGCGCCCCACTTGTGGCAAGTCGTTTTTTCATCTACTATCATTTCCAATAATCTCCATTAATTTATAGCTTTTTTTTTCCTTCATTGAGCACAAATAATTTTTCATATGTTGTCCTCGGTGTCACTGTGTTTGTTGGCTTATGATATTCGCTCAGAAGACATTTATACGACCCAAATTAGAATACGTATCACCCATTGGAGTTCTCGCCAGACTTTCCTCATCAGCGCTCTTGAGGCTTTTCAGAATCTTGCCATCTGGTTTATTCACTCCGCTTTTTCATACGATATCAGCGTAACTTCGTTAAAAGCAAAATCTGTCGTACAGTTTCCCATCGCCGTTTAATGGCCAGTTAATCATTCTTTCATAAATTTTACCGCAGCGTACTTAATTGTGCACCATGTATCATGGACCATGGGCCCTATAACGTAAAACTATTCCAATATGTTTCTATTCCAATTTTCTGACGTAAAATTTGCGTAACCGCTGATGCAAGCATCGGGTGGTTACCCGTAGGGTTGTCTAAGCAGACCAATCAAACGCTCTCCTCGTTCATAGCAGGTTACTTTTGTTTGCTTGAAAAACGAATAACATTGCCTACACTGAGCGGCTTGTCTTATCTAATTGGCTGACAAGAGGCGAGGAGCACGCTGAAGTGGAGAGGGATTCAATGGGGCCGAGCCACTGCACTGAATATCGATAACTGGATGAAGAGGGTGGTGCCGGCAGTACTGTTGGTGCTCTACTTGGTAGGTCGGCGAACTGGAGTCTTCTGGTGACGCCTTTTTTTTGGAGGACGAAAGTTTAGGCCACCTCCCATGATTTGGAGGCGCCCTCAACAGAAGACGCTGAGGGTCCTCCACCGGAGTATGCACCGATGAAATGGCTGAGTGTTCCACGTCTCTCGTAGTGCTATCTGCTTGGTCCACTCCGTGAAGCTGTTGTAGTGGAGGTGAGTCTGCTTGAGTACCAGGCTTAACAACTGCGACGTTCGGCAACTCCTCATCAAAAAGGGGGTTATGCATACACCTAACCCGCACTATACCGGTGAAGAACTGCGTGTCTAGGGAGGCTATGACCTCTGGGAAATAATGTACTGTTCGGTCCAACAGAAACGCTGGAATTTTTGTTCCAAACTTTGCCTTTGGAACAAGTCCTTGTCGTAATCCTACAGTATTGTAGTCTGTACACCAGAGCACGGTTACGACCTTGCCCTCGAGAAGCCCTTCAGCCATGGGCCAAGTCCCTACGTCAGGGACAGTCGGAGTGCGAGTACATGTCGTATTCACGACTGGAATAGTGCCCCCCCTTTAAGCGCGACGTACCCCTTTCCTGATACTGTTCTCTTGATAGGCCGACCATTCGTCAGTGTACAAGACGCTTGTTTTCCTTGCATTCCAGATGTTTCGCCCGACGAACCGGTTTTGCCGCTGGCCAAGCAAGAACCGGATTTATTATTTCTCGTCCTTGACCAACACTCAGATGCACGATGGCCGGTCTTATTAGACAAAAATCACTGATTGTGCGCTTTAACTGGTGGCTTCTCAGATTCCATATTGTTACTACTCCTCGTGATCCTATCCTTCCAAAGATTGCCCTTGTCTAGAGTATTCTGATCCTGGGCTTGCAAGAAGTCGGCAGTGTGCGACAACGTAATCTACTTCTTGTAGTTTCTTTCCTTCGTAAGTATTCGCAGCGCAGGAGGGCATCCTTTCATAAATTGCTTTGAAATAATTACGTCGCGAAGACCGTCATACGTTCTCCCGATCTTCGCTATCTCAACCCAACGGTCGAAATGACACGCTTGAGGAGAAGCACATTGGAGACCCGTTTCTTCTTCCTCTGCTTACGCTTTGCGAATATTCGCGCGTTAATTTTTGGCGGTATGCCAAAATTGCAGCAACAGCGTAGCCTTTAGCTGGGCATAGCCAGCGGCCCGTTGGCCAATAAGGCATCTCCTATTAGGCACAAACTGAGCGAAAGTGGCCATTTCCTTCGCCGCCATTCTTGAGACGCTGCAACGCGATCAAATTGCTGTAATAGGCACCAAGGTGATCAATGAGTCTCATTAAAGGCTGGTAATAACTTGTGAGGACTACAACCTTCTAGCACAGCCCGTGCAATCGCGTCGTCGCTTGCTTAATGACCACTATTATCCGCGTTCTAACGGGCTGCCCCCTCTTGAAGCTTCAGCTGTAAAACAGGTTCTTGAGCTTGTTGCCCGCTTTCCTTCAGTTTCAAATTATCGTGCTGATCCTCCCGACCTAGAAGACGGAGGGTCCTTTCTATCGCGCGTTCTGCGTCAACCCGGAGAGGAGGAGAGGGAGGACGGAACTTTATTATTGAAGAAACCGTTACGCAGTTTATTCCTGGATGGTTCCCTCTGGCAGGGCTCCACTGGCGATCGCGGCTCGCCTGGCCTGGTCGAGAGTCGCCAGTTGGCTTCCCATGTCCAGTTCGGAGAGTCCCGCCTCTCAAGACAACGTAGTGAGTGTGTGTGCTGTGACTCGTGGCGAAATTGCGTCGCCCACACGGCTGGTGAATTCGTTTGTTATGTGCGCGATTGTCTCTGTGTAGTTGCTACGCCAGGGACATGTCCGGGACGTATATCTGTCTGGGGGGGGATTACGTGTATACGAGACAATTGTGGGTATGTGTTTGTTTACAGGCGGCGCCAGTCCCTTGCCTGGAGTTTATTGAGAGCTGTGTGGGGGGGAGCGTGTTGTGTTCTTTCGAGACGTCGTTCCTGTAGTACCTGTCGACTTGTGGTTAATAACTCGTGGGTCGCTCGTAGGTCTGTCGGGGGCTTAAAAACGGTATGGTCTGCCGCTCAGCTAGTGAGACCTCGAGCTGCGCAGTCCGCGTCTTCGTTGCCCCGCAGGCCTTCGTGTCCATAGCACCAGACGATATCGTGGGTTCATTTTAGTGAGCGGCCCAGGATTCGGATGGCTTGTATAAATGGTGTTCAATTGATGTATAAAGGCCACGCCGCTTGTGAGTCCATAAGGACGCGGGCGGACCTTCCCTTGCTCTCGGCGTCGCGAAGTGCGAGAGCGATCGCTGCTGCTTCTGATGCTGCGCTGCATGTGGCGCGGATGGAGGCAGAGGCTACCAGGTTCCCCTGATTGATGACGACGATTCTGTATTTGTGCCTACGATGTGGTGAGGAGCGATACGGGCTAGCGTCCGTGTAGTATGTATCTCGGTCTCTGAAACAGCGTTTGTGCAACATGCGGGCACACGCTGCTCTTCTCTCTTGATTGTGGGTGGGGTGCATGTTATTGGGCATTGGGTCTGCTACAATTTTCTGTAATGTAGTAGCAGAGCGGCACCAGCCAGGCCCATGTCTTTGAAAATCACGTGTAACCTCTCAATATACATGGGGCTTGTGGCGACCTCGTGGCCGCACCGCAGTAGCCGAGACACCCTCTCCCATATTTCACTATCGCCTAAGTCTTATCGCGTTATGTGCGAGGAGAGCAGGATGGTGGGAGGATGTGATACCGAGCTGCCGAAGCTATCAAAAAATATAACATCAGACGCACTACTCGCTTCTGTCCGCCTTATCCAGCCGCGCTCGCGTCCGTCCCGGCAAGCTTTTCCCTTACGTCTAGCTGTCGGCAAGATGGTAAAGCCGATCCCGGCAAGCTCGCCAAATCGTAGCCAAATGTGCGGGCGCAGGTTAGCCATTTGTAATGAGGAGTCTCTCAAGACAGGAAAGAACTAACTTATACGCGGACAGTAGACAGGGGACTAGGCATATAAATTGAGACAGTACTTAAAGCGGTTTGCGGCACTATTGTCAGTTATTTCAGTTGAGGTTCTGCATCGTTCCCAGTTCCAAATTTAATAGTTGATTCGACCCGGAGCGGTGGGGTAGCATCGACTAGGCCGTAGCTCAGCCGCAAGTAGCTACGACAGTTACGAGAGTCGGGGCACAGTCAGCTTTCAGCGGGTGAGGAACGGCGACGAACGCCGTAGGGTCCCTGTCTCGGCAACAACAGGAGCCGAGCGCAGCGCGGCCTCGACAGGGCGGCGCGGCGATGAACGCCGCAGCACAGGCTGTCTCAGAAGCGTCAGGAGCTGGGGCAAAGCCCGGCCACGGCAGGATCCGCATGGTAGCCTCCGATGACAGCGCTGTAAACCAGTGCGAATCCCTAATCAACATGGGCAGGACCGGTGATTCTAATTGTTAATGTTTATGCTCCAAACAAGTCTAGAGATCAGAGTTTTTCGCTGCGTTAGACCCTTACTTGGTAGGTCCCTGTCGGCCTATTCTTGCAGGCGACATCAGTTTTAATACAGGTTGAACGCGCCTCCCGTAGAGGGGCTCCAAAATTTAGAGAAGCGGGTGGAAATGGTCTACTGCAAGAGCTCGTCGATGGGCTGGGACTGGTCGATGCTTGGCGCATGCGTCGCCCTGGACAGTCAGTAATGATTGGAAAGGAAGGGGCATGCAGAGCCGCATCGATCGTTTTTACATCTCATCGTCACTAGCTTCCCGAATGCATTCTTCTTGGTTGATTCCTTCTGCTCTTCGCGACCAGAGCTTCCTACTTCTGCGGTTTCGCGATTCGAACACAGTCTCGCCAGGGCAGAGACGGTGGCGCCTAAATCCACGTCTTCCAAAGGACAACCAGGCAACCACAGAGCTATCATACATTCTCTTTCGATCACTGCACAACAGAGAGAATCTAGATGGCACAGAATGCGATGACGTGAAGGTCAGAGTGCGTGAGTGCTTCAGGTCTTTGGGCAAGCATCGAGCGCACGAGCAGCATGAGGACGCGATCCGACGCGATATACTCCGACGCGTTCTGGTGTTGCTCCGACCCTAGCCGCACTCCGGAAAGAACTTCGGATTCTCCTGCAGCGACGCTGGGATGGCTTGAGAGCCAGAAGCCGGGCCGAGCACTGGCAAATGGAACCGTGGTGCAGCAGAAATGCCCTACGTAGGCATCATTCAAGAAAGAGCACAACTCTCCCTTCCTTAGTAGATCCAAGTGATGGAAGCATAGTCGATTCACCAGATCGACTTCTTGCACTGGTGAGGCAGTTTTACATGACATTGTATGCCGAACCAATTGCCTCTCCAGCTGTCTTGCCGTTTGTTTCACCAGCTGAGCCGCCGGAAGTATGTCACTCAGCCATAGATGAGGAAGAGCTGTTTTCGGCTTTGAAGTCTATGAAGCATAATCGCAGTCCAGGATCCGATGGTCTGATAGTCGGACTTTATGTGAAGTTTCGGACATTATTAGGGAAGTCGTTCACATCATTGGTGAAGGGACCTTGTCAGCGTCTCAACGAGAGGGGCTAATCACTCTCCTTTGCAAGAATGAGTCGAGAAACTCCAATCTAAAAGCATGGCATCCATTCACACTTCTGAACTGCGATTCGAAGCTCATAGCAAAGTGTCTCTGTATGCGACTCACGCCAGTACTCAACACTGTTTTGGGTTCATACCAGGCATGTTGTGTCCTGGGCCGCTCCACTCAGCTTCACGGTTTAGCAATAAGGGACCTTCTCTCGTGGGCAAATACTAGGAAGCTTCCAGGTGTTCTCTGCTCCTTCGATCAGGAGAAGGCTTTCGATATAGTTAGCCATAAGTACCTTTTCCGTGTTTTGGAAGAGGCTGGTTTTAGTGTGGGTTTTCAGCAGATGGTCCACGTCTTGTGTTCTCAACCGACTTCCGCAGTCCTCATACAGGATCGCGTCTCGGAGGCATTCATTGTGGGACATGGTGTACGGCAGAGGGACCCTCTATCGCCTGCCCTCTACGTACTCGCTTTTCAACCGTTTCTGCAGAGGCTGTCCTGTGGCAGTAGAATTGGCACGTTCCTACTACCACCAGGTTCCCCTCCGGTTGCACTCTTTGCCTATGCGGATGACCTGTCCATTGTCGTTCCGGACGAGACATCAGCTTGCATCGTCTTGGATGTCATGGAAGGTTACTGCGAGGCAAACGGTGCAAGGTTGAATAGGTCTAAAAGTGCAGCCATGTACTGGAACTCCACTCCGTTCTCTCCGCAGCCCGTTCATGGTGTCCCCGTGAAAACGCGGTTGCGCATTCTAGGTTTCCGATTCGAACGAGACGGTCTCTCTAGTGAAAACTGGCAGCAGGCTCATGAGATGCTTGAAACCAGGATTCAGGAATTCAGAGCGCTGTCATGCCCATTGACCGCTCGAGCGACCATTCTTCGCTCACTTCTGTTTTCCTTCCTTACGTATGTGGCGTGTGTGTTTCCCGTTCCAATCCGAACCAAGCTTATCTTGGAGAGGGTCCTCTTTCGCTTCCTCTGGAAAGGGACAACTGCTTTTGTAGCTCGGCAGGTGCTCAAGTTGCCCAAGAATAAGAATTGACTCAGAATTCCCGACCTTGGAATCGTAGCAACTGCACTGCACTTCAGGTGGACCCCGGTAGCTCTCAACTCGGATATGCTCCGGGCTCGAAGCTTTACTTCCTTTTTTCTTAGTACCCGACTCGGCTTGTTTTCAGGTGCGACTGTTTTCACAACAAATCTGTGCAGGGGCGGAGCCTCCCCTCGATGACGTATCACCATTTTCGTTTTTTCCCCTCTGTTTGGCGGCGCGGTCGGTGTGCGGCGCTTCAGTTCGGATCAGCTTACTCCACGTGAGCGAAAAGTCGGCGCGCGTATCATATTCGCAGCGCGCGTTTTGTTTCGCTTGTGAATGCGCGGAATGCAACGATGAGCGAGCCTCTCTCCCATGGCTACCTGAAGTCAGACGATGAGCTTTTTGAGAGGTCCTTGGCCGCCGTCAACGATAGGTATGCTGTGCGGACATCAGGAGACCTGAACAAGCCGTCTAAATGTAAGGATGTATCGACTGCTTCTTAATGTTTCGCTCTGCGTGTAGATTTATCATTGTAAAACGCAGTAAAATTCTAACCAGGGACTCAACCTGGCAGAACGACTTGTTTTCAGTTGCGGTTAGTGCGCCACACTAGACAATTGATTCATCTTGATTCGCTTTTTTGAAGATAGGGTACATATTGTTATGGTTACTGGTTCGGAGTTCCCCTAGCACCAATTTAATTCGGTTTGAGTGGAGTATTATTCTGGTTACCGTGACATGACCCGATCTTCAGAAATTCTGATAAATGTAAAAAATAACTGAACTGTTATTTTTCGGTTTCAGTCATGATTACAACCGCGCATGGCAAGGTAAGCATGACTACAAAAAAATGAAAAATTCTGCTCTGTGCTCTTTACATATTTGCTTTGAATTCAAGACAGAGCTGCGCTTGGGCGTTTGTTTTGTATGAATCTGCGCTTTTTTTAATACTGAGAAAGCAATCGTGCGCAACACGAGACACGAATTTCGGTGGGGCTGTACTATGGTGGATAGAACGGCCACCATAGCTATACTCCATGTCGTGACATGGCCGTGTGTGCCATCCGTGGTCCTGCTACAAGGCATAGGCCTGATATTGAACTCTGTATATGAGAAGCTGAATCGTCAGCGTCGAGCTTTTTCGTCGTGTTATGTTAAAATCCCAAGGCCCAACCAAACTGTAACATGTTGGTTTTTTGGCGTTGCTTGCAAGTTGTTACTTAAAACCACACAAGAATGTCGGGGTAATTAATAATAATAATTAATATTATTGCTGAGGAGAGCCAGAATTTCTAGCCAGAGGCATGCAGATATTAAAGTTTACTTTCTGCCGATAAACAAAAACAAAAGCCAGATTCGACATCGCCTTCAGCCTTGCATAAAACTAGGCGCCGTCATGAAATCGTCTTTATTGTTTATTTTCAGCCAATGTCGTCTTCTCCACAATCCACTGCGGATGTCAAGTCTCTCTGGGGAATGTGCCATTCCGACTTGTGAAGGAAACAGTCAGTCTGCAAGTTCGGAATGGAATACTACAAGAAGACTCAGGGAGAAAAAGAAGACCAGGTATGTTACATGGATGCACTTGCAAACACTTCAATCTCATGCAGATATACAGCAGCCTTCCAACTCAAAGATTGTGTGCAAGCAGTGTAAAGAGGATACTTAGCGGCAGCTGTTTTTAACTTATTTTCCCTTATACAATGCCCCTTTCAGGGCCCTCAGGTTGTTCCTAGTAAATGAATAGATTTAGGAAAAGACCATTATGGCCGTGTACCAGGCACATAGCCGGTGGTTGGAGTGGCCCAGTCCCCAAGAAATTTTCGGTTTTGCTGGAACGTCCTTTACCACCTCCCCCACCTGTGGCGTTTCCCCCCCCCCCCCCTATTCATTAGTTGTGAGCCAAACAAAATCCTGGCTATATGCATGCCTGGTGTGAACTGTGGAAGCATGTCACTGTTGTTTGTACTTACCAAAGCCGCATGATGTTACAGTTGACCTGTGTGTATTTTAAAATGCATGTAAAAACACCAGAAATAAATATTCTTTATTTCATTTACAGGATTCAAGCACCACTGACCACTGACGGGCCGAAGGAGGTGTACGGGAAAAAGTGATTTAACCTCCAAGGCACAAAAAGAGGGTTCATGAGACTTTTCCCCTTTCCGTGGAGAGGCTATGTAGTACGCACCATACTAACGACTGATGCACCATACATCAGGTCGCACGTTTTGGTTACATGATGGGCAAAAACTAGACAGCTCAACATTGGCTGTTTCGAGTTCCACGATACTAAAGTACATGTTGAGACTAATTTAAACATACTAGCTGATAAATGCTAAGTTTAGACGATTGCCTAATTACTTGTGCATTCCTGTTCCTTATGCAACCCTTTTTTATCTCCCCATTCCCATAGGGTGCCACTGAAGAAAGCTTGAAGTCTGGATAATTAAACAGCTCCCTCAAGTCACTAGTATCAGTATGTATACCTAAAAGATTTCACTGAAAGGGTAGTTCTCATAATGGCCCTCGAAAATGGCCAGTTTGCCCAGCCTCTAATACTAGTCACAACTGTTGAAGTACTCTTGGCGAAATTGCTCTACTGTGTAGTTAACCATACTTCACATTTTCAAACGAAACTCTTGGTGCATATTAGGCATTCTCTCAAATGTGCTTTATTTACAGTCGTTGCATATTACAAGCACGCTACTGAATATTTCTTGAAGCAACCACCAGACAAAAACGCAATAAAATGTCTTCATATACAATAGCTGCTATATGAAAATGGTAAAAGGAAGTATAAAAGCAAGCACTTTCATGGAAGTACAGAAGGGATGCAACTTTACAAACAGTTTTATACGCAGCGCTGGGTCGGCCATCTCACCCGGGGAAACGGGCGGGGGGGCAGGAGGGAGGAAGGTAAGGATAGTACCACGAGACAGTGAAGGGGCTGCTACTGTCGATCGGACGACGACGATAGCAACGAAATGGCCAGAAGCACGCGGAAGCCTTGCATTCGTCACAGCTGCAGGTTGCTGTTGTAATCTCTTATTTGTTCGTAAATGCGTGCTATTCCCGTAAGATCCTGTATTGCTTCCATGAATTGGATATCCCCGATTTCAAAAAGCACCATTTCGGACTCCTTTGGCTGCCTAAAGCCGCTTTCGTGACACTTGATTGTGCCAAGAATCTTTTCCATGTAAAACCGGATGCTTCCTGGCAAACCATCGCAACATGTACGCAGTTTTCAGGGTGTGACTTCTTTAATTCTGGTATTTCGCAAGAAGAATTCAACATGGAGATTCATTCTTTGGAAATTATTCGAGACTTTGATTCAATTGGCAGTATACAGTATATTACCATTGGTGTGCTATTGGTGATCAAATCAAATCAAATCAAAATATATTCATCTTCACTTGGTACAGCATTTTCCTTTCCTGTCTAACCTAAGCACAACGTGCTTGTTGGTTGTTAAGGAAGCGCGGTGAATCCCCGAGTGTGTACCTCAAGAACAATGAAGTAAGGCACAGCAGTACATACAATGCATAACATACAAACTATGTACGCACAATAAGCAGTACTGAATAGAATTCGACCAAAAATTTACCTAAATAAATAATTAAATAAAGGGCAAATAACAGCTTGAAATGAGCCATATGACAATTCACAGAATATCTAAAGAGAAAACAAAGGAAGTAAGCTTCAACATGCAAGAGGTCATCAGTAACTTATCCGCAAAGGTGAGCACCATTTCCTTATTGATTTATTCATTTTTTCGTTTAGTTTTGAAATTGCAAGATGCTTCGCCAAGTTGAGTAAATATCTGTGGCGCGTAATACCCTCTTATCTTTTTCGCGGAATGTGTAAAGCATCTTGGCTTTTTGCGCGGTTCTGACTTTCTTAGGGCGACATTTTTCTTTACAGGCACTTTGAAAGCCTTTGCATTGTAATGACATGTGAGCGCAGCGTAATACAATATTTCATGCATTTCCAGTATGTCGAACCTATTGTATTGTAACTCCTTGTTAACCTGCTGCAGTTTAGTTCCATAGGTTATATTGTTTACTATTATTATAATTATCCGTTTTATGGCTCTCGTTTGTGATCAGAAAAAGTTCCATGCAATGTAATACTGTAGCTTATAGTAGATTCAGCCCATGCCAAGTATATGATGCCCCTCAAGTACATCGAAGTTTTACCTCTTAGGTTGTTAATAATCTCAGACGAAATAATCTCAAATAATCTAAGCCTGTTGCATATATACTGCACATGATCATTCCATGTTATATGCTCATCAGATATTATTCCGAGATACTTTATCGCATATTCATATGGTATTACATCATATGTGCACGGATCACATGTAAAAAGAGTGGCTCATTTACATAAAGCCAGGCAACAGAACCCGCCAAGTCGCACGTTAAGGGCTCACAGTGCCCCAGGCTGCCCAAAAAGACCTGTATGACCGTCGCCTCAGGGACGTCGGTTACTCCCCAGGTTCCCTTGTCATTTAGGAGCATACGTTTGTATGGAATTGAAAAACTGAAAAGCTTTGTTTTTTGCCAATTTAAATATATGGAATTTTGCGTCAGCCATTCTATTACCCTGCATATATTCTGTTGAAACCTTTTGAGTCCAAGATCAGTATCAGTGAATTCTAGTGCTAATTCTGCATGCTGGAAGACTCTTGATCTTAGCTTCAAGAAATCTCGTTCAATCATATCGATATTACATAGTAATCGGGCCACAGTACTTCCCTGTGGAAGACCGAATTTTGTTGCTATGAATTCACTGTATTTGTCCTCAATTCTACCAGACTGTGATCTGCCTGTGAAATAATTCTTAAAGAATTGATGAAATTGGCCCATGGTGGAGATGAAATCTTTTACATGTGGAATATAGTATCAAATGCGCCCCGTTGTATCTGTGCCGCGAAGGACGTGACAACAGCAATATGGCCAGAAAAAGAACGAAGGTTTATTGGGAAGTGTTTCTTTTATAGCCCACCAAATGATCATGGGCCGACCGCAGCGCGCATGTCATGAACAAGCCCACTGTCATGCATGCGCCTGATACATCATTTCGCGTGAACAAACAAAACAGACTGTATTGACAGATTAGTACGCAATTTAGTTAAATGCCTCGTCACCGTGAAGGCGTTGCGGGGGCCTATTGTTGAGGGACGACCTTCTGGGAGCTGGGGTCTGCAAAGAATCCGGTGTTGACCTTCCTTCTTTGTTGGCTGTGCGCTGTTGTGTCCCATCAGTCATTCGTGATGAGTTCGAGGCCTGCGATCTTGACCCAGCCGAAGAATGCGTTGCAGATACCTGAGGGTTGTCGACAGGCGTGCTCGCTTCGGTTGTGCCATCGCCGTATTCGCTGCTCGTTTCAGCATACGGCTTGTATGAGATGTCTGCGGTTTCTCCGCAGAACTCGCCCATCTTCCGTTACCAGCTGGTAGGACCTTGGAGCTTGCGTGCCTCTTACATCCTCCGCAAAGGTTTGCCTTGTGCGTGCTGGCAGTGCTTCTTCACCTCGATGCAGGGTACTTGATGGAAGTCGCAAAGATTGGCTGGAAGGCGCCTCCTTGCAACAGTTCACCAGGGGATCGCCGGTCCTCGATTGGAGCTGAGCGATACGCCAGTAGTCCTTGACAAAAGTCGTCCCCGTACTCCTGGGATTTTTTCAAGATGCGCTTGACGGTCTGTACACCTTTTTCCACCACGCCATGTGACTGGGGGTAATGAGGACTAGAAGTTACATATGTAAAATCAGTTTCGTGCAAACATGGGGAAGTAATAACTCGAAAACTGAAGTCCATTGTCCGTGCAAACTTCTAATGGGATGCCATATCTTGTGAAGATAGCGCTGAGTGCATCAATTGTGGTCCTTGAGGTAGTGTGCTGGAGTTGCTGAAACTCTGGAGAGTTCCAGAATGCACCATAAGCGACAAGGTAGGAGTCCCATGTCCACTCCAACCCTGTACCACGGGCATCTGGGAACCGACCGCATCAGCAGAGGTTTCATTTGCTTGCGCATAAGCATGTTTCTTACAGGTTGAACAGCTTGCATGTAGCGCTACAATTTCACTGTTAAGGCCTGGCCAAAAAAACAAGGCGGCGTGCCCTCTCTTGGCACTTTTGAACCCCAAGATGTCCCCCATGAATTCTGGACAAAATCTTTCGCGTGCTCTGGAGCCTTTAAATAGTATCCCATTTACAACGTATAGTTCTTGCGCACAAGGCTTAAGTTCACCCTCAATGGGTTAGCTCCTTGACACACGTTCCACCACTACCTGCAGGTAGTTGTGGCACGCACTTTCTGGCCACAATTCGCGTTCTGTCCTTGGCGTCACCATGTAGCTTAGGGCCTGCACTGCGTGAATTTCCCCATCGACCATGTTTGTGTTTTGTCTGCTGCAGTCAGCAACCGTGGATCGTGATATCACCCAGAACCAAATTCTTTACCGGAATGTAGTGCAAAAGAAAGTCATACTTAAACAGGCAAAGAAAAGAACCTTTGCAGTCGGGGCGGCACGTCATGAACTGCTTTTCCCGCTATCGACAAGAGTGGCTTGTGGCCTGTTTCTATGAGTAGCATTCGCCCGTAGATGAATTCATGACATTTTTCGCATCCGAAGCAAATACTAAGGGCGCCCTTTTCAATTTGAGCGTATCTCTACTCTGCCTATGTTAGAACGCGTGACTCGTATGCTACGGGTCGCCATTCATCGCTGTGACGTTACAGAAGAGCTGCCCCTACACCATCCCGTCAAGCGTCGCACGAAGCCTTGGTTTCCTTTTGAGCATAAATAATAGCAAGCACGGGAGTTGAGGCCCAATCTTGTGTTACGGTCTTCCACTCTCTAGCGTGGTATTCAGTCCACTGAAAATCGGAGCGACACTTGATAAGATTCCTCAACAACGCTGTTTGTTCAGACAGACACGGCACAAATTTCCCGAAGTATTTTAGCACTCTCAGCATGCGCTGAACAATGGGCTTGCTTGTTGGTTCCGGCATTTCAATCATGCTTTTAACGAGCTCTTGGTTTGGTAATATACCAATTGAGGTTATTATGTCACCAAGAACCTTGATTTCTGTGTCAGCCCAAACTTGCACTTTTGTGTATTTAAAGTAAGGCCAGCTTTCTCGGCGGCTTTCAAAACAGCTACAAGGCGCTCGTCGTGCTCTCGCCGCGTTGAACCCCACACCAATATGTCATCCCTGTATAATAGTACGCCCGGCAGCCCGTCTAGAAGTTGAGTCCTTCTTTGTTGAAACACTTCTGGTGCAGACAATATTCCAAACGGTAGACGCAAAAACCGGTATCTTCCAAAAGGCGACGAGAAAGTACATATATTCGAGGTCTGTCCATCTAAAGGTATTTGGTGGTAGCCCGAGCTAGCATCGAGGCCCGCTAACTTAGCTTCTAAGTTTTCGCGCTTCGGGAGGGGGACATGCTGCCTTTTAATAAGCTGATTGATATTCCTCGCATCCAAACAAACAAGTTGACCGCCATTATTTTTTCTTCATAAGTACCAGTGGGGTTACCCGTTCAGTAGGCTCCTGTTCTTTCCGATGATTGAAGCCCGCACCATTCTTTCGAGTTCTGTTTTGAGGCTCCTCCAGTGCCGAAGGAGCACGACCAGCTGGCTGAACAATTGGCACTGCTCCAGGTATGAGGACCATGTGATGGGGGTGCTTCAGGCAACCAAGTTCGTCGAAAACATGTCCGAAACCCTCCAGAGAACCATATACAGAAGCCGCGTTCACAGCATCCATAGTACGATGAATCATTCCGAAAGACTCACTGGCTTCTAGTCCGAGTATGGGCTGGCAACCATTTTTTGCAATAAAAAATTCCACCCGATTCAGGGCATTTCCAACACGCACAATTTCTGACACTGTTCCAAAGCACGTTATGACACCACCGTTATACGCCCGCAGCACTGTGCTCGTCGGCTGTAGTTCACGTGATAGTAGTTTCCGGTATACTGACAATGGCAAAAGTCTATCTAGAAGAAAATTTCTTGACCATTAAGTTGAGCTTTTCCAGTCAGCTCATTCGTATTTCTACCTTTACTGCAGACATCTAGGATATCAAAGTCGCTCTCTTGAACTTTGTTGACTTCACTCACTTCTCTCGACTTCCTACAGCATATAGCAAAATTATTGACACCTTGGCACACATAGCAGTTTTTTCCAAATGCTGGGCACTGCTTCGGTCTGTGCTTGCGGTTACACCATCTGCACTGCAATTGTTCCCCGCCGACGTTGCTCTCTTTTGTGCGCAGTGAAATGGCATCAACGTAGCCGTTTGCTTTGCGTCACGCCTTATTCTGTTGTGCGATTGACTCTGCCATTGTGCACATTTCTTCCGCTTTCATTAATGTCAGCCTTTTCTCACGAAGCATCGTTTCCCGTAGCTTAGCGTTATTGGTACTCAAGACAATTTGGTCCCTTACCAGTGAATCGTGCGATGCCCCAAAGTTGCACTGTGAGGCAAGTCACGTAGAAATTTTTCGAACGGTTCTCCTTCCACTTGGGTCCTCACACGAAACAGGTATCTTTCATGCACTTCGTTGGTCAGCTCTGTGCAGCAGGCGTCGGACTTTTGTATTAAGATCTTGTAGTCATCCTTGCTCTCGTTCGGCCTGAACTTGGAATTGTTGAATACATCGAGCGTCTCGTCCCTCGCGATGCTCAGCAGGAGTGCAGCTTTCGAAGCCTAACTTTTTGGTTGGTCCTTCACTTCCGATACTTGCAGGAAGAGCTCAAACTTTTGCTGAAAACGTTTCCACGATGCCGAGACGTTCCCTGCCAGACGCAGGCGCTCCGGTGCCTGCAGCCGTTCCACGCTGGTACTCCACCGCTGCCGAAGCTAGAGCATCGTAGCCACTTCTGACACCACGTATCCGTGCCGCGAAGGACGTGACAACAGCAAGATAGCCAGAACAAGAAGAACGCAGGTTTATTGGGAAGTCGACCAAGAGATAATGGGCCGACCGCAGGCCACTTGTGAGGAACAGGTGCACTGTCATGCACACGCCTGAAACGCCCGTAACCAAAGACATAGCCAATGGCGCATACCCAACCTGGCCTCGAACGGACTTTTTAAAGAGTGGTACATGCCTTTTGTTAGATACCCAGAAACCCAAGTTGGTGTGGTGGTTGGTTTTCAACCAGCTTCTCTCAGCGCAGCAGCTCGATGCTCTACCATGTTGTGAATAACTGACGGTTTGCCGAGTTGGTATGTGTTCATTCTGGAAAGAGCGCCACAGAAACAAATTCGGCAGAACCTACCTTACGATAACTGTTAACAGTAATACACTTAGCATTGAATTGGTATAGCGACACAATGTATAAAACAAAATTTTTTATAGCCTCGTAGCGCGAGTTACATTCACGCCGCTACCCTCAGCACCAGGTGCTGCCTTATGGTGAGGGCTGGGGAGATGGGAGAAAATGGCTGCATACGAGCCGTGCGTGTTCGCGTGTTGTGTTTTGGACGTGTTTTCGGGGCATCTGCTGAGCGCGATTGGCAATTGTCAGTCTTCGGGTAGCACTGTGCCCTAAGTTCCTGCACCAACAACCAGTGATAGAGAAAGCTGCTAATGAAAGACCCCTGCTATCGGTGTTCACAATAAACAGGAAGATTGTGTTTGCCTGGAGTCCATTGCCTACACAAGTTTCCTGCGGCGCCTGAGAAAACACTATAGAATAGGAGCTTTAAATATAAGTTTCTCCTTGACCACTAAGGCTCCTTAGGTCGGTATCCTTTTGTTGTCGTAAAATACGCGATAGTGTGCGTCTTGGCTTCGAGCGCTGCGGGCCTACGATAAAAGAACAGTGCCGTTGAAGGCCTTCCCGCATTTTTTAATTTTTAGTCGGCTTGGTTCTCTTTCCGCACGGAGAGCGCACAGGGGTCAACCCTTACACAAAAGTGCGTTTTGGATACGAAAGAAAGTTAAGCAGAAGGCTTTCGCATGGCGCGTGTCGATTTCTTAACTTATGCAGCCATTATTCCGTTACCGCAATGAAATAAGACTGCACGGAACTTTCCGTTTTCGTGTCCTGTGTTTTTCATGCACGTGAATGACGTATTCGAGTACTCGTGACCCCGGATAAAGCACGATATGATCAGCGTGCACAGGAACTGGGCTGAACACGCATCATTTCCTCACTTGATTGTTTGTTTCGTTCTTTCGCGGATTGCCCGGGTGCTTGAACTACTGTAATTGTAACGAGAAGCATGTTCAGTCGTTGCCAACAGATGGGATGCCCCCTACGACGATGTACACGGACATGCAAATTCTGTTCTATGTTGGCTGCAAGGTAGAACATCATCATAATAATTATCATCATAAGCCTGGATACGCCCACTGCACGACAAAGGCCTCTCCCATACTTCTCCTACTACCCCGGTCATGTGCTAATTGTGGCCATGTTGTCCCTGCAAACTTCTAAATCTCATCCGCCCAATTGACTTTCTGCCGCCTCCTGCTACGCTTCCGTTCCCTTGGAATTCAGTCCGTAGCCCTTAATGGCCATCGGTTGTCTTCCCTCCTCATTACAAGTCCTGCCCATGCCCATTTCTTTTTCTTGATTTCAACTAAGATGTCATTAACTCGCGTTTGTTCCCTCACCAAATCTGCTCTTATCTATTAAATCCATCGTTCTTCTTTCCATAGCTCGTTGCGTCATCCTCAATTTAAGTAGAGCCCTTTTCGTAAGCCTTCAGGTTTCTGCCCCGTGCGTGAGTACTGGTAAGACACAGCTGTTATACATTTTTCTCTTGAGGGATAACGACAACCTGCTGTTCATCATCTAAGAATGCCTGCCAAATCCACCCCAGCCCATACTTATTCTTCTGATTGTTTCAGTCTCATAATCCGGATACACGCTCACTACCTGCTCTAAGTAGATGTACTCCCTTACCACTTCCAGTGCCTCGCTACCTATCGTAAAGTGCTGTTTTCATCCGAGACTGTTAAGCATTACTTCAGTTTTCTGCAGATTAATTTTTAGACCCACCCTTCGGCTTTGCCTTTCCAGGTCAGTGAGCATGCATTGCAATTGGTCCCCTGAGTTACTAAGCAAGGGAATATCATCAGCGAATCGCAAGTTACTAAGGTATTCTCCATTAACTTTTATCCCCAATTTTTCCCAATCCAGGTTTCTGAACACGTCCTGTAAACATGCTGTGAATAGCATTGGAGAGATTGTATCTCCCGGCCTGACGCCTTTCTTTATTGGGACTTTGTTGCTTTCTTTGTGGAGGACTACGGTGGCTGCGGAGCTGCTATACATATCTTTCAGTATATTTACATATGGCTCGTCTACACCCGGATTCAGTAAAGCCTCCACGAGTGCTGAGGTTTCGACTGAATCAAACGCTTTCTCGTAATCAATGAAAGCTATATATAAGGGTTGGTTATATTCCGCCCATTTCGCTATCACCTGATTGATACTGTGAATATGGTGTATTCTTGAGTAGCCTTTACGAAATCCTGCCTGGTCCTTTGGTAGAGAGAAGTCTAAGGTGCTCCCGATTCTATTTGCGATTACCTTAGTAAATACATTGTAGGGAACGCAAGTAACCTGATCGGTCTATATTTTTTCGAGTCTTTGGCGTCCCCTTTCTTAGAGATTAGGATTATGTGGGCGTTCTTACAGGATTCCGGTACGCTCGAAGTCATGAAGCATTGCGCATACGTGGTGACCAGTTTTTCTAGAACAATCTGCCCACCATCCTTCAACCAATCTGACTTCAACAAATGACGCATTGCGTTGAGAAAATAACCAAGCACCTGTAACTGACTGCAGGCGCGATATAAAATATAATGCTTGTATCACGCGCACTAGGAACTGGTCCACTAATTGGTTAAATTGTTCGCTGTGTCCATTGTAATTCGGAAATGCTGCTCATACTTCCTTCGTGCCAGTCATACATCCGTCTTACGTAAATGCGCGTGATCTAAAGCTTTGCCTGCTACTGCGTACAGCGTAGCAGTAGCAGGCATTGCGCTCCTAGCAGATATTGCGCTCATATCGATTGTGACATGCGAAGAGTGGACAACGATGGAGATGTTAATACAGGGTAAAAATTAAGCACAATGTTTGTTAGTAGGACATGGTACTAATATGGAACTCTTCTGTAAATAAAGTATAACGTACTAGATGTCCACTATACGCTGCACCAAAAATGCGTGTATAGTTACGAAGGTCGCTGAAAAAAAGTTGGCCAACATTACGACGTCGCTGTTGCAGCGAAGCAGACGATGATGCAGCCCCGTTCAAGCACATGGCGCCGCAGGTTGCTCTGGCTAAGATGTCTCCGGGGTATGTTACTGTGATCTGAAATGTGATCGCAATAAAGAAGAGACCCTTACAGACAGTCATGTACACCAAAACGGCTGCAGCGCTTTCGGAACCAGTCGTCAAAGACGACTGCCAATCGCAAACACACTGTAGCCCGCTGCCACCCATGCAGTTTCTTCATTCCCCTCACAAATATGATCATCTTAAAAAGAAATGAAACATTGTGGCCTCCTAGAGGTGCTGAAAATTCTGGTCGATGGGGGCCGTTGAAGCAGGTTATGTATAAGGCGTGTATTGCAGTAGGTTTACTCTTTCACGCTTTCCTATCAACTCTCGACGCCATCTAGCACCACCCCAACCATGAAGCTTGCACGTGTCCTCCGAAATGCTTGGCGCGCCGGTGCGTGCAAACGCTGTGAAACGCCCGGGAAGCAGCAGCCGTGCACCTCTCTCGCAGTTCTTTCTGGAAACGCTGTGCCATCTATTGGTGCTGCAGAGAAGTCCGAGCCTGGTCTTCGAGATGAGAAGTGTGGCGCACCGGTGCGTGCCAACTCTGAGAATTGTTCTCTCGCTTGCCGCACTACCCGTGGCACATACTCAGTGACCCAATAGGCGAGAGCTAAATTGAAGAGCGGCACAAACGCACGGCATTCAAGTCGCAGCACGCTATGGCTTTGGCGTGAAAAACCTTCATTGAAAAGCGGCACGTACTTACAGCATTTCTGATACAGTGTCTTACAGCGTCGTGTTACTGTCCTTGAGCAACCTGTGCGACGTGGAGTCGGTTCTACGTGGCATCGGAGAAACTCAAAGGATAGTTTCGTCATTATAGAGCCGCACACACCTACTGGCACAAACACAGTGACCAAAGTTGACATCAACGAGATTCATTGCGGACTAGTAAAGACCTAGTCGCACATAGCCAGCGCTCCAAGTCGGCGTCAAAGAGTTTCTCCGGGTGCCAGTACCTACCCAGTCCCGCATGTACAGTGACCTATGTCGGCACGAAAGAAGTTCGTTCAAGAGCGGCATGTACGTGCACATTTGCACATAATCAGTGACCCAATATAGTCTGATGGTTGGTTTTTAACCCTCGTCGCTCAGCACAGCATCCCGATGGACTCCCCATTCACCCACGCACTACTCAGAGACAGAGGTCAGCAATGCGTATGTGATATGGTCATGTGTCCATACTGATACAATGCCCCAGAATAAGTCTGCGAAAATGACAGGTCTCTAGCCTTTATGTCACCTCTATATTATAATAATGCTATTAGCGACCTTAGGGTACTTCACGCACTTTCCAACGTCTGTCTGTCTGTCTGTCTGTCTGTCTGTCTGTCTGTCTGTCTGTCTGTCTGTCTGTCTGTCTGTCTGTCTGTCTGTCTGTCTGTCTGTCTGTCTGTCTGTCTGTCTGTCTGTCTGTCTGTCTGTCTGTCTGTCTGTCTGTCTGTCTGTCTGTCTGTCTGAGAGCAGCGGCTTGCCCACCAACCAGAGTCACCAGACTAGGTTCGAAGCCAACCGTTGAGCCAGTTTGGGTCACTGGGAGTGTGACATGAGGCATGTGCAGTGTTGAATGAAGACTTGCAAAACAGGGTATGCGCTACTTGGTCTGTGGCGCTCTTGAATGAAGTTCTGCAACGTCAACTTGAGTAACTGGGTAGGTGCCACAGCATATGTGTCGCTCTTCAGTGAGAAACAAAAAAGGTGTTTTAAAAATTTCCTCCGGTGCTCGACTGAATTGAAATCGTGGCTCGCCGTGTCTTTGCGGTGGCATCGCTATACGGCACAGCGTGTGCGGTGTGGTAGCGTGAGAGAGACGCCCGGCTGCATACACGCATCGGCGTTGGTAATAGGGTGCACCGCTATGTTGGTTCATTGCACTTCCCATTAACGACAACATCCATCGCGAGAGGGGGTCTACTGAGAATTTGTCACTTTTAAGCCTCCTATGATTATAGCCTTTTTGGAAAGCTCTTAGAATGCATTCTTTCTTTCTCTCTTTTTTTACGCCCGTGGATCTCTTTCCTGAAATAGAGATCCACTGTGTCTGCTGACTGGCTTGGGAAACTGGCAGTTTCACAGAACCCATGAACTGCCAAGGTCCTGCACCCCCAATTGCCCGCCGGCGCAAGAAGCTCTTACGCCGTACGCCAGCTGCAACATACACAAGCTTATCTGCTTCATTCTAAATGGACTGACCTCGGCATTCGCTCCTTCGGGGCCTCCAGGGATGCAATTCAAAGTGGTGGGTCCCGTTTTGTGGAACTACGTGAGCTGCCTGAAGAGAGCGCCGAGCTTTTTTCTCCAAGAGCGGCACTTCCTTCAGGGTGTGATGCCTCGGGCTAAAATTCGGTAAAGCTCCTGTACAGATCTTGCGAACAACAAGGCTGACATGTAATGGAACTGCCAGTAGCTCCGTGCTTTGACGTGATAGCAGCGTGGAAACAAAACGAAGGAAAATGCCTAGCACACAGTCGAACTTACATCGAAACCTCCTGCTTGAATCCCGAAAATAGCGGCTACATAGCGCAGGTGCTGTGCACCCTCCCATCTCGCACAAATCGCAAACATTTTACCTTCAGACTTTGAGTGCGTGATCAAACATCCAGATGGCGTTTTAAAATATGGAGCATTAATCATAACCATATGGTTTAAAATACGACGCGCAAATCTAAACCATCCGTTATAGTGGACCTCAACTTCTTTTTTACCCAACCACTCTCGATCACCCCGCGAAAGCCATGGCAGGAGCTGACATATAAAATGAAAGCAGGGTAAAATACGCATTCATGCCGAGAACAAATCAGACATAAAGCAATTCACGAAGAGCATTCAATATATACATGTGGGGATACCTATGGACAGGCGCCAAAACAAAAGAAGCCAATGCTGCATGTAAATGATCATCGTTGCGGCGCCTTCGCGAACGCCGCCGCCGACGGTGAGTTACGCTGACGGAAGCGGATGTGCCGTCTCAGCGGAGTTGGAGCAACACGCCTAGGCGACGAGTATACTTCACGCACGCACGTCCGTTCACCCGTCCACCCGTATGTCTGCCTGTAACCGTCAAGAGACGTTGAAAATATTTGTGGGAAAAATGCAGAGAAGAGTTTGATACGACCGGAACCGCTACAGGCATAGATACAGCGGTACCACGCAGATAAAGAAGTTTGAAGTAAGAGGTAAATGACTATATATATATATATATATATATATATATATATATATATATATAGGAAAGAGATGACGAACGTTTTGGAAGACTTATTTACTAAACGTTTTCGGTTGGTGGGCCAGTCTTCGTCAGAGTGCAGTAATCCACGGGCCTGACGAAGCCGAAACCGTTTAGTAAATAAGTTTTCCAAAAAGATTGTCGTCTCTTTCCTGCATATGTTGCATCGGGTAGTGCGTGCTGAACTTTGAAGAAACCTCTTATATATATATATATATATATATATATATATATATATATATATATATATAGTAAAGTGAACAGCATTTCTAGTATACCTCAGTAACTGAAGCAGGGAGGTGACTAGTCTTCACTGCCCCCTTTCATAGGGGATGGATGGAAAAACAGTATTGCGAGTCCTGAGATACGCGATTTTCGCGCAACACGCCGTTCACACGTCGAATTCCTTGGGCTTAATAACTGAAATAAACAAGCCATCAATTAATAGAAATGATAGTGGATGAAAAGAACTTACCGCAGGTAGGCAACAAGCCCACCAACCTTCGAATCTTACAACCTTCGGGATCGCGCCCCACTTGTGGCAAGTCGTTTTTTCATCTACTATCATTTCCAATAATCTCCATTAATTTATAGCTTTTTTTTTCCTTCATTGAGCACAAATAATTTTTCATATGTTGTCCTCGGTGTCACTGTGTTTGTTGGCTTATGATATTCGCTCAGAAGACATTTATACGACCCAAATTAGAATACGTATCACCCATTCATTGGAGTTCTCGCCAGACTTTCCTCATCAGCGCTCTTGAGGCTTTTCAGAATCTTGCCATCTGGTTTATTCACTCCGCTTTTTCATACGATATCAGCGTAACTTCGTTAAAAGCAAAATCTGTCGTACAGTTTCCCATCGCCGTTTAATGGCCAGTTAATCATTCTTTCATAAATTTTACCGCAGCGTACTTAATTGTGCACCATGTATCATGGACCATGGGCCCTATAACGTAAAACTATTCCAATATGTTTCTATTCCAATTTTCTGACGTAAAATTTGCGTAACCGCTGATGCAAGCATCGGGTGGTTACCCGTAGGGTTGTCTAAGCAGACCAATCAAACGCTCTCCTCGTTCATAGCAGGTTACTTTTGTTTGCTTGAAAAACGAATAACATTGCCTACACTGAGCGGCTTGTCTTATCTAATTGGCTGACAAGAGGCGAGGAGCACGCTGAAGTGGAGAGGGATTCAATGGGGCCGAGCCACTGCACTGAATATCGATAACTGGATGAAGAGGGTGGTGCCGGCAGTACTGTTGGTGCTCTACTTGGTAGGTCGGCGAACTGGAGTCTTCTGGTGACGCCTTTTTTTTGGAGGACGAAAGTTTAGGCCACCTCCCATGATTTGGAGGCGCCCTCAACAGAAGACGCTGAGGGTCCTCCACCGGAGTATGCACCGATGAAATGGCTGAGTGTTCCACGTCTCTCGTAGTGCTATCTGCTTGGTCCACTCCGTGAAGCTGTTGTAGTGGAGGTGAGTCTGCTTGAGTACCAGGCTTAACAACTGCGACGTTCGGCAACTCCTCATCAAAAAGGGGGTTATGCATACACCTAACCCGCACTATACCGGTGAAGAACTGCGTGTCTAGGGAGGCTATGACCTCTGGGAAATAATGTACTGTTCGGTCCAACAGAAACGCTGGAATTTTTGTTCCAAACTTTGCCTTTGGAACAAGTCCTTGTCGTAATCCTACAGTATTGTAGTCTGTACACCAGAGCACGGTTACGACCTTGCCCTCGAGAAGCCCTTCAGCCATGGGCCAAGTCCCTACGTCAGGGACAGTCGGAGTGCGAGTACATGTCGTATTCACGACTGGAATAGTGCCCCCCCTTTAAGCGCGACGTACCCCTTTCCTGATACTGTTCTCTTGATAGGCCGACCATTCGTCAGTGTACAAGACGCTTGTTTTCCTTGCATTCCAGATGTTTCGCCCGACGAACCGGTTTTGCCGCTGGCCAAGCAAGAACCGGATTTATTATTTCTCGTCCTTGACCAACACTCAGATGCACGATGGCCGGTCTTATTAGACAAAAATCACTGATTGTGCGCTTTAACTGGTGGCTTCTCAGATTCCATATTGTTACTACTCCTCGTGATCCTATCCTTCCAAAGATTGCCCTTGTCTAGAGTATTCTGATCCTGGGCTTGCAAGAAGTCGGCAGTGTGCGACAACGTAATCTACTTCTTGTAGTTTCTTTCCTTCGTAAGTATTCGCAGCGCAGGAGGGCATCCTTTCATAAATTGCTTTGAAATAATTACGTCGCGAAGACCGTCATACGTTCTCCCGATCTTCGCTATCTCAACCCAACGGTCGAAATGACACGCTTGAGGAGAAGCACATTGGAGACCCGTTTCTTCTTCCTCTGCTTACGCTTTGCGAATATTCGCGCGTTAATTTTTGGCGGTATGCCAAAATTGCAGCAACAGCGTAGCCTTTAGCTGGGCATAGCCAGCGGCCCGTTGGCCAATAAGGCATCTCCTATTAGGCACAAACTGAGCGAAAGTGGCCATTTCCTTCGCCGCCATTCTTGAGACGCTGCAACGCGATCAAATTGCTGTAATAGGCACCAAGGTGATCAATGAGTCTCATTAAAGGCTGGTAATAACTTGTGAGGACTACAACCTTCTAGCACAGCCCGTGCAATCGCGTCGTCGCTTGCTTAATGACCACTATTATCCGCGTTCTAACGGGCTGCCCCCTCTTGAAGCTTCAGCTGTAAAACAGGTTCTTGAGCTTGTTGCCCGCTTTCCTTCAGTTTCAAATTATCGTGCTGATCCTCCCGACCTAGAAGACGGAGGGTCCTTTCTATCGCGCGTTCTGCGTCAACCCGGAGAGGAGGAGAGGGAGGACGGAACTTTATTATTGAAGAAACCGTTACGCAGTTTATTCCTGGATGGTTCCCTCTGGCAGGGCTCCACTGGCGATCGCGGCTCGCCTGGCCTGGTCGAGAGTCGCCAGTTGGCTTCCCATGTCCAGTTCGGAGAGTCCCGCCTCTCAAGACAACGTAGTGAGTGTGTGTGCTGTGACTCGTGGCGAAATTGCGTCGCCCACACGGCTGGTGAATTCGTTTGTTATGTGCGCGATTGTCTCTGTGTAGTTGCTACGCCAGGGACATGTCCGGGACGTATATCTGTCTGGGGGGGGATTACGTGTATACGAGACAATTGTGGGTATGTGTTTGTTTACAGGCGGCGCCAGTCCCTTGCCTGGAGTTTATTGAGAGCTGTGTGGGGGGGAGCGTGTTGTGTTCTTTCGAGACGTCGTTCCTGTAGTACCTGTCGACTTGTGGTTAATAACTCGTGGGTCGCTCGTAGGTCTGTCGGGGGCTTAAAAACGGTATGGTCTGCCGCTCAGCTAGTGAGACCTCGAGCTGCGCAGTCCGCGTCTTCGTTGCCCCGCAGGCCTTCGTGTCCATAGCACCAGACGATATCGTGGGTTCATTTTAGTGAGCGGCCCAGGATTCGGATGGCTTGTATAAATGGTGTTCAATTGATGTATAAAGGCCACGCCGCTTGTGAGTCCATAAGGACGCGGGCGGACCTTCCCTTGCTCTCGGCGTCGCGAAGTGCGAGAGCGATCGCTGCTGCTTCTGATGCTGCGCTGCATGTGGCGCGGATGGAGGCAGAGGCTACCAGGTTCCCCTGATTGATGACGACGATTCTGTATTTGTGCCTACGATGTGGTGAGGAGCGATACGGGCTAGCGTCCGTGTAGTATGTATCTCGGTCTCTGAAACAGCGTTTGTGCAACATGCGGGCACACGCTGCTCTTCTCTCTTGATTGTGGGTGGGGTGCATGTTATTGGGCATTGGGTCTGCTACAATTTTCTGTAATGTAGTAGCAGAGCGGCACCAGCCAGGCCCATGTCTTTGAAAATCACGTGTAACCTCTCAATATACATGGGGCTTGTGGCGACCTCGTGGCCGCACCGCAGTAGCCGAGACACCCTCTCCCATATTTCACTATCGCCTAAGTCTTATCGCGTTATGTGCGAGGAGAGCAGGATGGTGGGAGGATGTGATACCGAGCTGCCGAAGCTATCAAAAAATATAACATCAGACGCACTACTCGCTTCTGTCCGCCTTATCCAGCCGCGCTCGCGTCCGTCCCGGCAAGCTTTTCCCTTACGTCTAGCTGTCGGCAAGATGGTAAAGCCGATCCCGGCAAGCTCGCCAAATCGTAGCCAAATGTGCGGGCGCAGGTTAGCCATTTGTAATGAGGAGTCTCTCAAGACAGGAAAGAACTAACTTATACGCGGACAGTAGACAGGGGACTAGGCATATAAATTGAGACAGTACTTAAAGCGGTTTGCGGCACTATTGTCAGTTATTTCAGTTGAGGTTCTGCATCGTTCCCAGTTCCAAATTTAATAGTTGATTCGACCCGGAGCGGTGGGGTAGCATCGACTAGGCCGTAGCTCAGCCGCAAGTAGCTACGACAGTTACGAGAGTCGGGGCACAGTCAGCTTTCAGCGGGTGAGGAACGGCGACGAACGCCGTAGGGTCCCTGTCTCGGCAACAACAGGAGCCGAGCGCAGCGCGGCCTCGACAGGGCGGCGCGGCGATGAACGCCGCAGCACAGGCTGTCTCAGAAGCGTCAGGAGCTGGGGCAAAGCCCGGCCACGGCAGGATCCGCATGGTAGCCTCCGATGACAGCGCTGTAAACCAGTGCGAATCCCTAATCAACATGGGCAGGACCGGTGATTCTAATTGTTAATGTTTATGCTCCAAACAAGTCTAGAGATCAGAGTTTTTCGCTGCGTTAGACCCTTACTTGGTAGGTCCCTGTCGGCCTATTCTTGCAGGCGACATCAGTTTTAATACAGGTTGAACGCGCCTCCCGTAGAGGGGCTCCAAAATTTAGAGAAGCGGGTGGAAATGGTCTACTGCAAGAGCTCGTCGATGGGCTGGGACTGGTCGATGCTTGGCGCATGCGTCGCCCTGGACAGTCAGTAATGATTGGAAAGGAAGGGGCATGCAGAGCCGCATCGATCGTTTTTACATCTCATCGTCACTAGCTTCCCGAATGCATTCTTCTTGGTTGATTCCTTCTGCTCTTCGCGACCAGAGCTTCCTACTTCTGCGGTTTCGCGATTCGAACACAGTCTCGCCAGGGCAGAGACGGTGGCGCCTAAATCCACGTCTTCCAAAGGACAACCAGGCAACCACAGAGCTATCATACATTCTCTTTCGATCACTGCACAACAGAGAGAATCTAGATGGCACAGAATGCGATGACGTGAAGGTCAGAGTGCGTGAGTGCTTCAGGTCTTTGGGCAAGCATCGAGCGCACGAGCAGCATGAGGACGCGATCCGACGCGATATACTCCGACGCGTTCTGGTGTTGCTCCGACCCTAGCCGCACTCCGGAAAGAACTTCGGATTCTCCTGCAGCGACGCTGGGATGGCTTGAGAGCCAGAAGCCGGGCCGAGCACTGGCAAATGGAACCGTGGTGCAGCAGAAATGCCCTACGTAGGCATCATTCAAGAAAGAGCACAACTCTCCCTTCCTTAGTAGATCCAAGTGATGGAAGCATAGTCGATTCACCAGATCGACTTCTTGCACTGGTGAGGCAGTTTTACATGACATTGTATGCCGAACCAATTGCCTCTCCAGCTGTCTTGCCGTTTGTTTCACCAGCTGAGCCGCCGGAAGTATGTCACTCAGCCATAGATGAGGAAGAGCTGTTTTCGGCTTTGAAGTCTATGAAGCATAATCGCAGTCCAGGATCCGATGGTCTGATAGTCGGACTTTATGTGAAGTTTCGGACATTATTAGGGAAGTCGTTCACATCATTGGTGAAGGGACCTTGTCAGCGTCTCAACGAGAGGGGCTAATCACTCTCCTTTGCAAGAATGAGTCGAGAAACTCCAATCTAAAAGCATGGCATCCATTCACACTTCTGAACTGCGATTCGAAGCTCATAGCAAAGTGTCTCTGTATGCGACTCACGCCAGTACTCAACACTGTTTTGGGTTCATACCAGGCATGTTGTGTCCTGGGCCGCTCCACTCAGCTTCACGGTTTAGCAATAAGGGACCTTCTCTCGTGGGCAAATACTAGGAAGCTTCCAGGTGTTCTCTGCTCCTTCGATCAGGAGAAGGCTTTCGATATAGTTAGCCATAAGTACCTTTTCCGTGTTTTGGAAGAGGCTGGTTTTAGTGTGGGTTTTCAGCAGATGGTCCACGTCTTGTGTTCTCAACCGACTTCCGCAGTCCTCATACAGGATCGCGTCTCGGAGGCATTCATTGTGGGACATGGTGTACGGCAGAGGGACCCTCTATCGCCTGCCCTCTACGTACTCGCTTTTCAACCGTTTCTGCAGAGGCTGTCCTGTGGCAGTAGAATTGGCACGTTCCTACTACCACCAGGTTCCCCTCCGGTTGCACTCTTTGCCTATGCGGATGACCTGTCCATTGTCGTTCCGGACGAGACATCAGCTTGCATCGTCTTGGATGTCATGGAAGGTTACTGCGAGGCAAACGGTGCAAGGTTGAATAGGTCTAAAAGTGCAGCCATGTACTGGAACTCCACTCCGTTCTCTCCGCAGCCCGTTCATGGTGTCCCCGTGAAAACGCGGTTGCGCATTCTAGGTTTCCGATTCGAACGAGACGGTCTCTCTAGTGAAAACTGGCAGCAGGCTCATGAGATGCTTGAAACCAGGATTCAGGAATTCAGAGCGCTGTCATGCCCATTGACCGCTCGAGCGACCATTCTTCGCTCACTTCTGTTTTCCTTCCTTACGTATGTGGCGTGTGTGTTTCCCGTTCCAATCCGAACCAAGCTTATCTTGGAGAGGGTCCTCTTTCGCTTCCTCTGGAAAGGGACAACTGCTTTTGTAGCTCGGCAGGTGCTCAAGTTGCCCAAGAATAAGAATTGACTCAGAATTCCCGACCTTGGAATCGTAGCAACTGCACTGCACTTCAGGTGGACCCCGGTAGCTCTCAACTCGGATATGCTCCGGGCTCGAAGCTTTACTTCCTTTTTTCTTAGTACCCGACTCGGCTTGTTTTCAGGTGCGACTGTTTTCACAACAAATCTGTGCAGGGGCGGAGCCTCCCCTCGATGACGTATCACCATTTTCGTTTTTTCCCCTCTGTTTGGCGGCGCGGTCGGTGTGCGGCGCTTCAGTTCGGATCAGCTTACTCCACGTGAGCGAAAAGTCGGCGCGCGTATCATATTCGCAGCGCGCGTTTTGTTTCGCTTGTGAATGCGCGGAATGCAACGATGAGCGAGCCTCTCTCCCATGGCTACCTGAAGTCAGACGATGAGCTTTTTGAGAGGTCCTTGGCCGCCGTCAACGATAGGTATGCTGTGCGGACATCAGGAGACCTGAACAAGCCGTCTAAATGTAAGGATGTATCGACTGCTTCTTAATGTTTCGCTCTGCGTGTAGATTTATCATTGTAAAACGCAGTAAAATTCTAACCAGGGACTCAACCTGGCAGAACGACTTGTTTTCAGTTGCGGTTAGTGCGCCACACTAGACAATTGATTCATCTTGATTCGCTTTTTTGAAGATAGGGTACATATTGTTATGGTTACTGGTTCGGAGTTCCCCTAGCACCAATTTAATTCGGTTTGAGTGGAGTATTATTCTGGTTACCGTGACATGACCCGATCTTCAGAAATTCTGATAAATGTAAAAAATAACTGAACTGTTATTTTTCGGTTTCAGTCATGATTACAACCGCGCATGGCAAGGTAAGCATGACTACAAAAAAATGAAAAATTCTGCTCTGTGCTCTTTACATATTTGCTTTGAATTCAAGACAGAGCTGCGCTTGGGCGTTTGTTTTGTATGAATCTGCGCTTTTTTTAATACTGAGAAAGCAATCGTGCGCAACACGAGACACGAATTTCGGTGGGGCTGTACTATGGTGGATAGAACGGCCACCATAGCTATACTCCATGTCGTGACATGGCCGTGTGTGCCATCCGTGGTCCTGCTACAAGGCATAGGCCTGATATTGAACTCTGTATATGAGAAGCTGAATCGTCAGCGTCGAGCTTTTTCGTCGTGTTATGTTAAAATCCCAAGGCCCAACCAAACTGTAACATGTTGGTTTTTTGGCGTTGCTTGCAAGTTGTTACTTAAAACCACACAAGAATGTCGGGGTAATTAATAATAATAATTAATATTATTGCTGAGGAGAGCCAGAATTTCTAGCCAGAGGCATGCAGATATTAAAGTTTACTTTCTGCCGATAAACAAAAACAAAAGCCAGATTCGACATCGCCTTCAGCCTTGCATAAAACTAGGCGCCGTCATGAAATCGTCTTTATTGTTTATTTTCAGCCAATGTCGTCTTCTCCACAATCCACTGCGGATGTCAAGTCTCTCTGGGGAATGTGCCATTCCGACTTGTGAAGGAAACAGTCAGTCTGCAAGTTCGGAATGGAATACTACAAGAAGACTCAGGGAGAAAAAGAAGACCAGGTATGTTACATGGATGCACTTGCAAACACTTCAATCTCATGCAGATATACAGCAGCCTTCCAACTCAAAGATTGTGTGCAAGCAGTGTAAAGAGGATACTTAGCGGCAGCTGTTTTTAACTTATTTTCCCTTATACAATGCCCCTTTCAGGGCCCTCAGGTTGTTCCTAGTAAATGAATAGATTTAGGAAAAGACCATTATGGCCGTGTACCAGGCACATAGCCGGTGGTTGGAGTGGCCCAGTCCCCAAGAAATTTTCGGTTTTGCTGGAACGTCCTTTACCACCTCCCCCACCTGTGGCGTTTCCCCCCCCCCCCCCTATTCATTAGTTGTGAGCCAAACAAAATCCTGGCTATATGCATGCCTGGTGTGAACTGTGGAAGCATGTCACTGTTGTTTGTACTTACCAAAGCCGCATGATGTTACAGTTGACCTGTGTGTATTTTAAAATGCATGTAAAAACACCAGAAATAAATATTCTTTATTTCATTTACAGGATTCAAGCACCACTGACCACTGACGGGCCGAAGGAGGTGTACGGGAAAAAGTGATTTAACCTCCAAGGCACAAAAAGAGGGTTCATGAGACTTTTCCCCTTTCCGTGGAGAGGCTATGTAGTACGCACCATACTAACGACTGATGCACCATACATCAGGTCGCACGTTTTGGTTACATGATGGGCAAAAACTAGACAGCTCAACATTGGCTGTTTCGAGTTCCACGATACTAAAGTACATGTTGAGACTAATTTAAACATACTAGCTGATAAATGCTAAGTTTAGACGATTGCCTAATTACTTGTGCATTCCTGTTCCTTATGCAACCCTTTTTTATCTCCCCATTCCCATAGGGTGCCACTGAAGAAAGCTTGAAGTCTGGATAATTAAACAGCTCCCTCAAGTCACTAGTATCAGTATGTATACCTAAAAGATTTCACTGAAAGGGTAGTTCTCATAATGGCCCTCGAAAATGGCCAGTTTGCCCAGCCTCTAATACTAGTCACAACTGTTGAAGTACTCTTGGCGAAATTGCTCTACTGTGTAGTTAACCATACTTCACATTTTCAAACGAAACTCTTGGTGCATATTAGGCATTCTCTCAAATGTGCTTTATTTACAGTCGTTGCATATTACAAGCACGCTACTGAATATTTCTTGAAGCAACCACCAGACAAAAACGCAATAAAATGTCTTCATATACAATAGCTGCTATATGAAAATGGTAAAAGGAAGTATAAAAGCAAGCACTTTCATGGAAGTACAGAAGGGATGCAACTTTACAAACAGTTTTATACGCAGCGCTGGGTCGGCCATCTCACCCGGGGAAACGGGCGGGGGGGCAGGAGGGAGGAAGGTAAGGATAGTACCACGAGACAGTGAAGGGGCTGCTACTGTCGATCGGACGACGACGATAGCAACGAAATGGCCAGAAGCACGCGGAAGCCTTGCATTCGTCACAGCTGCAGGTTGCTGTTGTAATCTCTTATTTGTTCGTAAATGCGTGCTATTCCCGTAAGATCCTGTATTGCTTCCATGAATTGGATATCCCCGATTTCAAAAAGCACCATTTCGGACTCCTTTGGCTGCCTAAAGCCGCTTTCGTGACACTTGATTGTGCCAAGAATCTTTTCCATGTAAAACCGGATGCTTCCTGGCAAACCATCGCAACATGTACGCAGTTTTCAGGGTGTGACTTCTTTAATTCTGGTATTTCGCAAGAAGAATTCAACATGGAGATTCATTCTTTGGAAATTATTCGAGACTTTGATTCAATTGGCAGTATACAGTATATTACCATTGGTGTGCTATTGGTGATCAAATCAAATCAAATCAAAATATATTCATCTTCACTTGGTACAGCATTTTCCTTTCCTGTCTAACCTAAGCACAACGTGCTTGTTGGTTGTTAAGGAAGCGCGGTGAATCCCCGAGTGTGTACCTCAAGAACAATGAAGTAAGGCACAGCAGTACATACAATGCATAACATACAAACTATGTACGCACAATAAGCAGTACTGAATAGAATTCGACCAAAAATTTACCTAAATAAATAATTAAATAAAGGGCAAATAACAGCTTGAAATGAGCCATATGACAATTCACAGAATATCTAAAGAGAAAACAAAGGAAGTAAGCTTCAACATGCAAGAGGTCATCAGTAACTTATCCGCAAAGGTGAGCACCATTTCCTTATTGATTTATTCATTTTTTCGTTTAGTTTTGAAATTGCAAGATGCTTCGCCAAGTTGAGTAAATATCTGTGGCGCGTAATACCCTCTTATCTTTTTCGCGGAATGTGTAAAGCATCTTGGCTTTTTGCGCGGTTCTGACTTTCTTAGGGCGACATTTTTCTTTACAGGCACTTTGAAAGCCTTTGCATTGTAATGACATGTGAGCGCAGCGTAATACAATATTTCATGCATTTCCAGTATGTCGAACCTATTGTATTGTAACTCCTTGTTAACCTGCTGCAGTTTAGTTCCATAGGTTATATTGTTTACTATTATTATAATTATCCGTTTTATGGCTCTCGTTTGTGATCAGAAAAAGTTCCATGCAATGTAATACTGTAGCTTATAGTAGATTCAGCCCATGCCAAGTATATGATGCCCCTCAAGTACATCGAAGTTTTACCTCTTAGGTTGTTAATAATCTCAGACGAAATAATCTCAAATAATCTAAGCCTGTTGCATATATACTGCACATGATCATTCCATGTTATATGCTCATCAGATATTATTCCGAGATACTTTATCGCATATTCATATGGTATTACATCATATGTGCACGGATCACATGTAAAAAGAGTGGCTCATTTACATAAAGCCAGGCAACAGAACCCGCCAAGTCGCACGTTAAGGGCTCACAGTGCCCCAGGCTGCCCAAAAAGACCTGTATGACCGTCGCCTCAGGGACGTCGGTTACTCCCCAGGTTCCCTTGTCATTTAGGAGCATACGTTTGTATGGAATTGAAAAACTGAAAAGCTTTGTTTTTTGCCAATTTAAATATATGGAATTTTGCGTCAGCCATTCTATTACCCTGCATATATTCTGTTGAAACCTTTTGAGTCCAAGATCAGTATCAGTGAATTCTAGTGCTAATTCTGCATGCTGGAAGACTCTTGATCTTAGCTTCAAGAAATCTCGTTCAATCATATCGATATTACATAGTAATCGGGCCACAGTACTTCCCTGTGGAAGACCGAATTTTGTTGCTATGAATTCACTGTATTTGTCCTCAATTCTACCAGACTGTGATCTGCCTGTGAAATAATTCTTAAAGAATTGATGAAATTGGCCCATGGTGGAGATGAAATCTTTTACATGTGGAATATAGTATCAAATGCGCCCCGTTGTATCTGTGCCGCGAAGGACGTGACAACAGCAATATGGCCAGAAAAAGAACGAAGGTTTATTGGGAAGTGTTTCTTTTATAGCCCACCAAATGATCATGGGCCGACCGCAGCGCGCATGTCATGAACAAGCCCACTGTCATGCATGCGCCTGATACATCATTTCGCGTGAACAAACAAAACAGACTGTATTGACAGATTAGTACGCAATTTAGTTAAATGCCTCGTCACCGTGAAGGCGTTGCGGGGGCCTATTGTTGAGGGACGACCTTCTGGGAGCTGGGGTCTGCAAAGAATCCGGTGTTGACCTTCCTTCTTTGTTGGCTGTGCGCTGTTGTGTCCCATCAGTCATTCGTGATGAGTTCGAGGCCTGCGATCTTGACCCAGCCGAAGAATGCGTTGCAGATACCTGAGGGTTGTCGACAGGCGTGCTCGCTTCGGTTGTGCCATCGCCGTATTCGCTGCTCGTTTCAGCATACGGCTTGTATGAGATGTCTGCGGTTTCTCCGCAGAACTCGCCCATCTTCCGTTACCAGCTGGTAGGACCTTGGAGCTTGCGTGCCTCTTACATCCTCCGCAAAGGTTTGCCTTGTGCGTGCTGGCAGTGCTTCTTCACCTCGATGCAGGGTACTTGATGGAAGTCGCAAAGATTGGCTGGAAGGCGCCTCCTTGCAACAGTTCACCAGGGGATCGCCGGTCCTCGATTGGAGCTGAGCGATACGCCAGTAGTCCTTGACAAAAGTCGTCCCCGTACTCCTGGGATTTTTTCAAGATGCGCTTGACGGTCTGTACACCTTTTTCCACCACGCCATGTGACTGGGGGTAATGAGGACTAGAAGTTACATATGTAAAATCAGTTTCGTGCAAACATGGGGAAGTAATAACTCGAAAACTGAAGTCCATTGTCCGTGCAAACTTCTAATGGGATGCCATATCTTGTGAAGATAGCGCTGAGTGCATCAATTGTGGTCCTTGAGGTAGTGTGCTGGAGTTGCTGAAACTCTGGAGAGTTCCAGAATGCACCATAAGCGACAAGGTAGGAGTCCCATGTCCACTCCAACCCTGTACCACGGGCATCTGGGAACCGACCGCATCAGCAGAGGTTTCATTTGCTTGCGCATAAGCATGTTTCTTACAGGTTGAACAGCTTGCATGTAGCGCTACAATTTCACTGTTAAGGCCTGGCCAAAAAAACAAGGCGGCGTGCCCTCTCTTGGCACTTTTGAACCCCAAGATGTCCCCCATGAATTCTGGACAAAATCTTTCGCGTGCTCTGGAGCCTTTAAATAGTATCCCATTTACAACGTATAGTTCTTGCGCACAAGGCTTAAGTTCACCCTCAATGGGTTAGCTCCTTGACACACGTTCCACCACTACCTGCAGGTAGTTGTGGCACGCACTTTCTGGCCACAATTCGCGTTCTGTCCTTGGCGTCACCATGTAGCTTAGGGCCTGCACTGCGTGAATTTCCCCATCGACCATGTTTGTGTTTTGTCTGCTGCAGTCAGCAACCGTGGATCGTGATATCACCCAGAACCAAATTCTTTACCGGAATGTAGTGCAAAAGAAAGTCATACTTAAACAGGCAAAGAAAAGAACCTTTGCAGTCGGGGCGGCACGTCATGAACTGCTTTTCCCGCTATCGACAAGAGTGGCTTGTGGCCTGTTTCTATGAGTAGCATTCGCCCGTAGATGAATTCATGACATTTTTCGCATCCGAAGCAAATACTAAGGGCGCCCTTTTCAATTTGAGCGTATCTCTACTCTGCCTATGTTAGAACGCGTGACTCGTATGCTACGGGTCGCCATTCATCGCTGTGACGTTACAGAAGAGCTGCCCCTACACCATCCCGTCAAGCGTCGCACGAAGCCTTGGTTTCCTTTTGAGCATAAATAATAGCAAGCACGGGAGTTGAGGCCCAATCTTGTGTTACGGTCTTCCACTCTCTAGCGTGGTATTCAGTCCACTGAAAATCGGAGCGACACTTGATAAGATTCCTCAACAACGCTGTTTGTTCAGACAGACACGGCACAAATTTCCCGAAGTATTTTAGCACTCTCAGCATGCGCTGAACAATGGGCTTGCTTGTTGGTTCCGGCATTTCAATCATGCTTTTAACGAGCTCTTGGTTTGGTAATATACCAATTGAGGTTATTATGTCACCAAGAACCTTGATTTCTGTGTCAGCCCAAACTTGCACTTTTGTGTATTTAAAGTAAGGCCAGCTTTCTCGGCGGCTTTCAAAACAGCTACAAGGCGCTCGTCGTGCTCTCGCCGCGTTGAACCCCACACCAATATGTCATCCCTGTATAATAGTACGCCCGGCAGCCCGTCTAGAAGTTGAGTCCTTCTTTGTTGAAACACTTCTGGTGCAGACAATATTCCAAACGGTAGACGCAAAAACCGGTATCTTCCAAAAGGCGACGAGAAAGTACATATATTCGAGGTCTGTCCATCTAAAGGTATTTGGTGGTAGCCCGAGCTAGCATCGAGGCCCGCTAACTTAGCTTCTAAGTTTTCGCGCTTCGGGAGGGGGACATGCTGCCTTTTAATAAGCTGATTGATATTCCTCGCATCCAAACAAACAAGTTGACCGCCATTATTTTTTCTTCATAAGTACCAGTGGGGTTACCCGTTCAGTAGGCTCCTGTTCTTTCCGATGATTGAAGCCCGCACCATTCTTTCGAGTTCTGTTTTGAGGCTCCTCCAGTGCCGAAGGAGCACGACCAGCTGGCTGAACAATTGGCACTGCTCCAGGTATGAGGACCATGTGATGGGGGTGCTTCAGGCAACCAAGTTCGTCGAAAACATGTCCGAAACCCTCCAGAGAACCATATACAGAAGCCGCGTTCACAGCATCCATAGTACGATGAATCATTCCGAAAGACTCACTGGCTTCTAGTCCGAGTATGGGCTGGCAACCATTTTTTGCAATAAAAAATTCCACCCGATTCAGGGCATTTCCAACACGCACAATTTCTGACACTGTTCCAAAGCACGTTATGACACCACCGTTATACGCCCGCAGCACTGTGCTCGTCGGCTGTAGTTCACGTGATAGTAGTTTCCGGTATACTGACAATGGCAAAAGTCTATCTAGAAGAAAATTTCTTGACCATTAAGTTGAGCTTTTCCAGTCAGCTCATTCGTATTTCTACCTTTACTGCAGACATCTAGGATATCAAAGTCGCTCTCTTGAACTTTGTTGACTTCACTCACTTCTCTCGACTTCCTACAGCATATAGCAAAATTATTGACACCTTGGCACACATAGCAGTTTTTTCCAAATGCTGGGCACTGCTTCGGTCTGTGCTTGCGGTTACACCATCTGCACTGCAATTGTTCCCCGCCGACGTTGCTCTCTTTTGTGCGCAGTGAAATGGCATCAACGTAGCCGTTTGCTTTGCGTCACGCCTTATTCTGTTGTGCGATTGACTCTGCCATTGTGCACATTTCTTCCGCTTTCATTAATGTCAGCCTTTTCTCACGAAGCATCGTTTCCCGTAGCTTAGCGTTATTGGTACTCAAGACAATTTGGTCCCTTACCAGTGAATCGTGCGATGCCCCAAAGTTGCACTGTGAGGCAAGTCACGTAGAAATTTTTCGAACGGTTCTCCTTCCACTTGGGTCCTCACACGAAACAGGTATCTTTCATGCACTTCGTTGGTCAGCTCTGTGCAGCAGGCGTCGGACTTTTGTATTAAGATCTTGTAGTCATCCTTGCTCTCGTTCGGCCTGAACTTGGAATTGTTGAATACATCGAGCGTCTCGTCCCTCGCGATGCTCAGCAGGAGTGCAGCTTTCGAAGCCTAACTTTTTGGTTGGTCCTTCACTTCCGATACTTGCAGGAAGAGCTCAAACTTTTGCTGAAAACGTTTCCACGATGCCGAGACGTTCCCTGCCAGACGCAGGCGCTCCGGTGCCTGCAGCCGTTCCACGCTGGTACTCCACCGCTGCCGAAGCTAGAGCATCGTAGCCACTTCTGACACCACGTATCCGTGCCGCGAAGGACGTGACAACAGCAAGATAGCCAGAACAAGAAGAACGCAGGTTTATTGGGAAGTCGACCAAGAGATAATGGGCCGACCGCAGGCCACTTGTGAGGAACAGGTGCACTGTCATGCACACGCCTGAAACGCCCGTAACCAAAGACATAGCCAATGGCGCATACCCAACCTGGCCTCGAACGGACTTTTTAAAGAGTGGTACATGCCTTTTGTTAGATACCCAGAAACCCAAGTTGGTGTGGTGGTTGGTTTTCAACCAGCTTCTCTCAGCGCAGCAGCTCGATGCTCTACCATGTTGTGAATAACTGACGGTTTGCCGAGTTGGTATGTGTTCATTCTGGAAAGAGCGCCACAGAAACAAATTCGGCAGAACCTACCTTACGATAACTGTTAACAGTAATACACTTAGCATTGAATTGGTATAGCGACACAATGTATAAAACAAAATTTTTTATAGCCTCGTAGCGCGAGTTACATTCACGCCGCTACCCTCAGCACCAGGTGCTGCCTTATGGTGAGGGCTGGGGAGATGGGAGAAAATGGCTGCATACGAGCCGTGCGTGTTCGCGTGTTGTGTTTTGGACGTGTTTTCGGGGCATCTGCTGAGCGCGATTGGCAATTGTCAGTCTTCGGGTAGCACTGTGCCCTAAGTTCCTGCACCAACAACCAGTGATAGAGAAAGCTGCTAATGAAAGACCCCTGCTATCGGTGTTCACAATAAACAGGAAGATTGTGTTTGCCTGGAGTCCATTGCCTACACAAGTTTCCTGCGGCGCCTGAGAAAACACTATAGAATAGGAGCTTTAAATATAAGTTTCTCCTTGACCACTAAGGCTCCTTAGGTCGGTATCCTTTTGTTGTCGTAAAATACGCGATAGTGTGCGTCTTGGCTTCGAGCGCTGCGGGCCTACGATAAAAGAACAGTGCCGTTGAAGGCCTTCCCGCATTTTTTAATTTTTAGTCGGCTTGGTTCTCTTTCCGCACGGAGAGCGCACAGGGGTCAACCCTTACACAAAAGTGCGTTTTGGATACGAAAGAAAGTTAAGCAGAAGGCTTTCGCATGGCGCGTGTCGATTTCTTAACTTATGCAGCCATTATTCCGTTACCGCAATGAAATAAGACTGCACGGAACTTTCCGTTTTCGTGTCCTGTGTTTTTCATGCACGTGAATGACGTATTCGAGTACTCGTGACCCCGGATAAAGCACGATATGATCAGCGTGCACAGGAACTGGGCTGAACACGCATCATTTCCTCACTTGATTGTTTGTTTCGTTCTTTCGCGGATTGCCCGGGTGCTTGAACTACTGTAATTGTAACGAGAAGCATGTTCAGTCGTTGCCAACAGATGGGATGCCCCCTACGACGATGTACACGGACATGCAAATTCTGTTCTATGTTGGCTGCAAGGTAGAACATCATCATAATAATTATCATCATAAGCCTGGATACGCCCACTGCACGACAAAGGCCTCTCCCATACTTCTCCTACTACCCCGGTCATGTGCTAATTGTGGCCATGTTGTCCCTGCAAACTTCTAAATCTCATCCGCCCAATTGACTTTCTGCCGCCTCCTGCTACGCTTCCGTTCCCTTGGAATTCAGTCCGTAGCCCTTAATGGCCATCGGTTGTCTTCCCTCCTCATTACAAGTCCTGCCCATGCCCATTTCTTTTTCTTGATTTCAACTAAGATGTCATTAACTCGCGTTTGTTCCCTCACCAAATCTGCTCTTATCTATTAAATCCATCGTTCTTCTTTCCATAGCTCGTTGCGTCATCCTCAATTTAAGTAGAGCCCTTTTCGTAAGCCTTCAGGTTTCTGCCCCGTGCGTGAGTACTGGTAAGACACAGCTGTTATACATTTTTCTCTTGAGGGATAACGACAACCTGCTGTTCATCATCTAAGAATGCCTGCCAAATCCACCCCAGCCCATACTTATTCTTCTGATTGTTTCAGTCTCATAATCCGGATACACGCTCACTACCTGCTCTAAGTAGATGTACTCCCTTACCACTTCCAGTGCCTCGCTACCTATCGTAAAGTGCTGTTTTCATCCGAGACTGTTAAGCATTACTTCAGTTTTCTGCAGATTAATTTTTAGACCCACCCTTCGGCTTTGCCTTTCCAGGTCAGTGAGCATGCATTGCAATTGGTCCCCTGAGTTACTAAGCAAGGGAATATCATCAGCGAATCGCAAGTTACTAAGGTATTCTCCATTAACTTTTATCCCCAATTTTTCCCAATCCAGGTTTCTGAACACGTCCTGTAAACATGCTGTGAATAGCATTGGAGAGATTGTATCTCCCGGCCTGACGCCTTTCTTTATTGGGACTTTGTTGCTTTCTTTGTGGAGGACTACGGTGGCTGCGGAGCTGCTATACATATCTTTCAGTATATTTACATATGGCTCGTCTACACCCGGATTCAGTAAAGCCTCCACGAGTGCTGAGGTTTCGACTGAATCAAACGCTTTCTCGTAATCAATGAAAGCTATATATAAGGGTTGGTTATATTCCGCCCATTTCGCTATCACCTGATTGATACTGTGAATATGGTGTATTCTTGAGTAGCCTTTACGAAATCCTGCCTGGTCCTTTGGTAGAGAGAAGTCTAAGGTGCTCCCGATTCTATTTGCGATTACCTTAGTAAATACATTGTAGGGAACGCAAGTAACCTGATCGGTCTATATTTTTTCGAGTCTTTGGCGTCCCCTTTCTTAGAGATTAGGATTATGTGGGCGTTCTTACAGGATTCCGGTACGCTCGAAGTCATGAAGCATTGCGCATACGTGGTGACCAGTTTTTCTAGAACAATCTGCCCACCATCCTTCAACCAATCTGACTTCAACAAATGACGCATTGCGTTGAGAAAATAACCAAGCACCTGTAACTGACTGCAGGCGCGATATAAAATATAATGCTTGTATCACGCGCACTAGGAACTGGTCCACTAATTGGTTAAATTGTTCGCTGTGTCCATTGTAATTCGGAAATGCTGCTCATACTTCCTTCGTGCCAGTCATACATCCGTCTTACGTAAATGCGCGTGATCTAAAGCTTTGCCTGCTACTGCGTACAGCGTAGCAGTAGCAGGCATTGCGCTCCTAGCAGATATTGCGCTCATATCGATTGTGACATGCGAAGAGTGGACAACGATGGAGATGTTAATACAGGGTAAAAATTAAGCACAATGTTTGTTAGTAGGACATGGTACTAATATGGAACTCTTCTGTAAATAAAGTATAACGTACTAGATGTCCACTATACGCTGCACCAAAAATGCGTGTATAGTTACGAAGGTCGCTGAAAAAAAGTTGGCCAACATTACGACGTCGCTGTTGCAGCGAAGCAGACGATGATGCAGCCCCGTTCAAGCACATGGCGCCGCAGGTTGCTCTGGCTAAGATGTCTCCGGGGTATGTTACTGTGATCTGAAATGTGATCGCAATAAAGAAGAGACCCTTACAGACAGTCATGTACACCAAAACGGCTGCAGCGCTTTCGGAACCAGTCGTCAAAGACGACTGCCAATCGCAAACACACTGTAGCCCGCTGCCACCCATGCAGTTTCTTCATTCCCCTCACAAATATGATCATCTTAAAAAGAAATGAAACATTGTGGCCTCCTAGAGGTGCTGAAAATTCTGGTCGATGGGGGCCGTTGAAGCAGGTTATGTATAAGGCGTGTATTGCAGTAGGTTTACTCTTTCACGCTTTCCTATCAACTCTCGACGCCATCTAGCACCACCCCAACCATGAAGCTTGCACGTGTCCTCCGAAATGCTTGGCGCGCCGGTGCGTGCAAACGCTGTGAAACGCCCGGGAAGCAGCAGCCGTGCACCTCTCTCGCAGTTCTTTCTGGAAACGCTGTGCCATCTATTGGTGCTGCAGAGAAGTCCGAGCCTGGTCTTCGAGATGAGAAGTGTGGCGCACCGGTGCGTGCCAACTCTGAGAATTGTTCTCTCGCTTGCCGCACTACCCGTGGCACATACTCAGTGACCCAATAGGCGAGAGCTAAATTGAAGAGCGGCACAAACGCACGGCATTCAAGTCGCAGCACGCTATGGCTTTGGCGTGAAAAACCTTCATTGAAAAGCGGCACGTACTTACAGCATTTCTGATACAGTGTCTTACAGCGTCGTGTTACTGTCCTTGAGCAACCTGTGCGACGTGGAGTCGGTTCTACGTGGCATCGGAGAAACTCAAAGGATAGTTTCGTCATTATAGAGCCGCACACACCTACTGGCACAAACACAGTGACCAAAGTTGACATCAACGAGATTCATTGCGGACTAGTAAAGACCTAGTCGCACATAGCCAGCGCTCCAAGTCGGCGTCAAAGAGTTTCTCCGGGTGCCAGTACCTACCCAGTCCCGCATGTACAGTGACCTATGTCGGCACGAAAGAAGTTCGTTCAAGAGCGGCATGTACGTGCACATTTGCACATAATCAGTGACCCAATATAGTCTGATGGTTGGTTTTTAACCCTCGTCGCTCAGCACAGCATCCCGATGGACTCCCCATTCACCCACGCACTACTCAGAGACAGAGGTCAGCAATGCGTATGTGATATGGTCATGTGTCCATACTGATACAATGCCCCAGAATAAGTCTGCGAAAATGACAGGTCTCTAGCCTTTATGTCACCTCTATATTATAATAATGCTATTAGCGACCTTAGGGTACTTCACGCACTTTCCAACGTCTGTCTGTCTGTCTGTCTGTCTGTCTGTCTGTCTGTCTGTCTGTCTGTCTGTCTGTCTGTCTGTCTGTCTGTCTGTCTGTCTGTCTGTCTGTCTGTCTGTCTGTCTGTCTGTCTGTCTGTCTGTCTGTCTGTCTGTCTGTCTGTCTGTCTGTCTGTCTGTCTGTCTGTCTGTCTGTCTGTCTGTCTGTCTGTCTGTCTGTCTGTCTGTCTGTCTGTCTGTCTGTCTGTCTGTCTGTCTGTCTGTCTGTCTGTCTGTCTGTCTGTCTGTCTGTCTGTCTGTCTGTCTGTCTGTCTGTCTGTCTGTCTGTCTGTCTGTCTGTCTGTCTGTCTGTCTGTCTGTCTGTCTGTCTGTCTGTCTGTCTGTCTGTCTGTCTGTCTGTCTGTCTGTCTGTCTGTCTGTCTGTCTGTCTGTCTGTCTGTCTGTCTGTCTGTCTGTCTGTCTGTCTGTCTGTCTGTCTGTCTGTCTGTCTGTCTGTCTGTCTGTCTGTCTGTCTGTCTGTCTGTCTGTCTGTCTGTCTGTCTGTGTCTGTCTGTGTCTGTCTGTCTGTCTGTCTGTCTGTCTGTCTGTCTGTCTGTCTGTCTGTCTGTCTGTCTGTCTGTCTGTCTGTCTGTCTGTCTGTCTGTCTGAGAGCAGCGGCTTGCCCACCAACCAGAGTCACCAGGCTAGGTTCGAAGCCAACCGTTGAGCCAGTTTGGGTCAATGGGAGTGTGACTTGAGGCAACGTCAACTTGAGTAACTGGGTAGGTGCCACAGCATATGTGTCGCTCTTCCGAGGAAAAAAAAAAGGTGTTTTAAAAATTTCCTCCGGTGCTCGGCTGAATTGAAATCGTGGCTCGCCGTGTCTTTGCGGTGGCATCGCTATACGGCGCAGCGTGTGCGGTGTGGTAGCGTGAGAGACGCCCGCCTGCATACACGCATCGGCGTTGGTAATAGGGTGCACCGCTATGTTGGTTCATTGCACTTCCCATTAACGACAACATCCATCGCGAGAGGGGTTCTACTGAGAATTTGTCACTTTAAGCCTCCTATGATTATAGCCTTTTTGGAAAGCTCTTAGAATGCATTCTTTATTTCTCTCTTTTTTTACGCCCGTGGATCTCTTTCCTGAAATAGAGATCCACTGTGTCTGCTGACTGGCTTGGGAAACTGGCAATTTCACAGAACCCATGAACTGCCAAGGTCCTGCATCCCCAATTGCCCGCCGGCGCAAGAAGCTCTTACGCCGTACGCCAGCTGCAACATACACAAGCTTATCTGCTTCATTCTAAATGGACTGACCTCGGCATTCGCTCCTTCGTGGCCTCCAGGGATGCCATTCAAAGTGGTGGGTCCCGTTTTGTGGAACTACGTGAGCTGCCTGAAGAGAGCGCCGAGCTTTTTTCTCCAAGAGCGGCACTTTCTTCAGGGTGTGATGCCTCGGGATAAAATTCGGTAAAGCTCCTGTACAGATCTTGCAAACAAAAAGGCTGACATGTAATGGCACTGCCAGTAGCTCCGTGCTTTGACGTGATAGCAGCGTGGAAACAAAACGAAGGAAAATGCCTAGCACACAGTCGAACTTACATCGAAACCTCCTGCTTGAATCCCGAAAATAGCGGCTACATAGCGCAGGTTCTGTGCACCCTCCCATCTCGCACAAATCGCAAACATTTTACCTTCAGACTTTGAGTGCGTGATCAAACATCCAGATGGCGTTTCAAAATATGGAGCATTAATCATAACCATATGGTTTCAAATACGACGCGCAAATCTAAACCATCCGTTATAGTGGACCTCAACTTCTTTTTTAACCATACACTCTCGATCACCCCGCGGAAGCCATGGCAGCAGCTGACATATAAAATGAAAGCAGGGTAAAATACGCATTCATGCCGAGAACAAATCAGACAGAAAGCAATTCACGAAGAGCATTCAATATATACATGTGGGGAAACCTATGGACAGGCGCCAAAACAAAAGAAGCCAATGCTGCATGTAAATGATCATCGTTGCGGCGCCTTCGCGAACGCCGCCGCCGACGCTTAGTTACGCTGACGGAAGCGGATGTGCCGTCTGAGCGGAGTTGGAGCAACACGCCTAGGCGACGAGTATACTTCACGCACGCACGTCCGTTCACCCGTCCACCCGTATGTCTGCCTCTAACCGTTCTTCCGTCTATTGGGGTCACTGGGTAGCTTCGGTCACTAGGTAGCATGGGTGAAGCAACGAGCTGCTGCGCTGAGGGAACCGCGTTCGAAATCAGCCGTCGGATCAATTAGGCCACAGGATATATACGCGCTAAAATTATTTCAGTGCCTCAGCATTGTTAGGATAGCTGATGCACTTTCTGGGGGCTATGAGTATGTGTTTGTACCTAACCGTTTTCCCGCCAACCTGCTTTAATGTGTAGTCTATGATTGAATGGTTACAGCATTGTCCTGCTGTGTTGAAGAAACAGGATTGCAAACCAACAATCAGACCAACATGGGTCACTGAGTGTGTAGAACCGTGTGCAAGAGTGCCGCTATTCGACGCGCCTCTTCCCCGCCGACATGGGTTGATGTAGAGATGGGACTGGGCAGGTAGCGCTGTTCGAAGAAATTAGTGGACGCCGACTTGGAGCACTGGATATGTGCCATTCGGTCTGCGCTGCTAATATTTTTCATCTTAACGCGCGTCCACAGGTATGTGCGAGTTGATGTGTGTCGCTGTTCGAAGAACTTCAGTAACAAGATTCTTGCCTCGGGGAATGTGCGCTCTAGCATAACGAAAAATTTCCCTTCAAGTTATCCGATGGTGAGCATAATTGAACCTACGTCACGAACTCGAGGACCGGTATCCGACGCTATAGCGGGCTACTCAGCAAATTCACTGGCTTCGTATCGCTTTTCAATGAGTGACGTTCACGCCAACGCTTTAGGGACCTGCGCCATGAATGAACTGGGTATGTGGCGCTAAGTCTGCGGCAAGCGAGGGAACAAATTTCAGGTTCGCAGGCATCGGCGCGCCACGATTCTCGTCTACCCGCCGTGGTTGCTCAGTGGCTATGGTGTTGGTCTGCTGAGCACGAGGTCGCGGGATAGAATCCGGGCCACGGCGGCCGCATTTCGATGGAGGCGAAATGTGAAAACACCCGTGTATTTAGATTTAGGTGCACGTTGAAGAACCCCAGGTGGTCGAAATTTCCGGAGTCCTCCACTACGGCGTGCCTCGTAATCAGAAAGTGGTTTTGGCACGTGAAACCCCATAATTTAATTTTTTTAAACGATTCTCGTCTCGGAGGTGACCCATGGACTTCGCTGCAGCATGACGAGATAGCGCATTGTGTCCATCAAGAGACGTTGAAAATATTTGTGGGAGAAATGCAGAGAAGAGTTTTATACGACCGGAACCGCTACAGGCATAGATACAGCGGTACCACGCAGATAAAGAAGTTTGAAGTAAGAGGTAAATGACTGTATATATATATATATAATATATATATATATATATATATATATATATATATATATATATATATATATATATATATATATATATATATATATATAGGAAAGAGATGACGAACGTTTTGGAAGACTTATTTGCTAAACGTTTTCGGTTGGTGGGCCAGTCTTCGTCAGAGTGCAGTAATCCACGGGTCTGACGAGACCGAAACCGTTTAGTAAATAAGTTTTCCAAAAAGTTTGTCGTCTCTTTCCTGCATATGTTGCATCGGGTAGTGAGTGCTGAACTTTGAAGAAACCTCTTATATATATATATATATATATATATATATATATATATATATATATATATATATATGGTAATGTAAACGGCATTTATAGTATACCTCAGTAACTGAAGCAGGGAGGTGACTAGTCTTCACTGCCCCCTTTCAAAGGGGATGGATGGAAAAACAGTATTGCGAGTCCTGAGATACGCGATTTTCGCGCAACACGCCGTTCCCACGTCGAATTACTTGGGCTTAATAACTGAAATAAAGAAGCTATCAATTAATGTCAATGATAGTGGATGAAAAGAACTTACCGCAGGTAGGGAACAAGCCCACAACCTTCGAATCTTACAACCTTCGGGATCGCGCCCCACTTGCGGCAAGTCGTTTTTTCATGTACTATCATTTCCAATAATCTCCATTAATTTATAGCTTTTTTTTTTCCTTTATTAAGCACAAGTAATTTTTGATATGTTGTCCTCGGTGTCACTGTGTTTGTTGACTTCTTATGATATTCGCTCAGAAGACATCTATAAGACCCAAATTAGAATACGTATCACCCATTGGAGTTCTCGCCAGACTTTCTTCATCAGCGCTCTTGAGGCTTTTCAGAATCTTGCCATCTGGTTCATTCAGTCCGCTTTTTCATGCGGTATCAGCGTAACTTCGTTACAAGCAAAATCTGTCGCACAGTTTCCCATCGCCGTTTAATGGCCAGTTAATCATTCTTTCATACATTTTACCGCAGCGTACTTAATTGTGCACCATGTATCATGGACCATGGGCCCTATAACGTAAAACTATTCCAATATGTTTCTATTCCAATTTTCTGACGTAAAATTTGCGTAACCGCTGACGCAAGCATCGGGTGGTTACCCGTAGGGTTGTCTAAGCACACCAATCAAACGCTCTCCTCGTTCATAGCAGGTTACTTTTGTTTGCTTGAAAAACGAATAACATTGCCTACACTGAGCGGCTTGTCTTATCTAATTGGCTGACAAGAGGCGAGGAGCACGCTGAAGTGGAGAGGGATTCAATGGGGCCGAGCCACTGCACTGAAAACGAATAACCGAATGAAGAGGGTGGTGCCGGCGTCTGCGATTGGGCCGCTTTCCCTTACTTAGCTAGCGGTGGCTGGTCGACAATCGCGGCGGCATGCAGCGGAAGCTTAAGATTGGCGCTAAAACGGATCCTCACCAAAGAAGAGTTGGCAGAACGCGGTGGTAAACGTTCCGAAAGTGCTCAAAAACGTTACACGGCTACGCAAAATGTTTCATTACACGCAAATAAACCCCTGCTCTCCGACAGGTGTGAGTAGCTTGTGCATCAGCGATCGGCAGCAGCCATCTTTTATTCCTTTCGGAACGGGGCAGCCAGTGGTTATTCAGAAGAAAATTCAGTTTTGTTCGGCATATTAATGAATCTTTGACGCGTACACGTTTCTCTGACGCGGTGAGTTTTCGCAGTTTTGTGACGTCTCGTGACAGGCAGGTGAAGTGGGTGGTGCCCGAAAACTTTCGACCAATAGCCGAGGGCTAGTGCCGCAAAGGCATCGAATCAGAAATAACTATTTTTCTTTTGTTCGGTCGAATCATGCATAATCAGTGTGTACACGTCATATCAGATGGGGAGCTATCGCGGTTCTCGTGACGTCGCGTGACCTACAGTTGAAGTGGGGGTGGCTCAAAAAAGTTTTTGACCAATCGCGGAAGGCTGATTGCAGAATTGGAATAGTTTTACGTTATAGCGCCCCATCACGCGTATCCCATCGCATAGGACATTCCTTAAACGTAGCTCATCCACATACGCGTAATATCACCACTGCACCTTCTTTTTTCCCTTGAACAGCGAAAGACTCGGACGGTCTTACGCGCCGCATCGTTTCTAATCCCAGCTCGTCTGCCTTCATAGAAGCACTTCATTCGCATTATGTCCAATAATAGGGTACGTTTGATATTCTTTCTTTTTAATATGATTTGTAACCCATCCCTCATGTAATACCCCCAAGGGGTGCTTTTAAGGAAATAGTCAAAGTGAAAGTTAAAGGTGCCGCTGAAGATGTCAGGATCCCGCGGACGCAGGGCACAGTCACATAGGATGGATGGTGAAACCGCTAAAGACGCCTGGTTGTCGTCGTCAGGCACGACGGATTGCAGAGCTCGGTTGCGTAATTCCAAGGTGGGGAAAAACTGCAGCACCTCCACCAAGTCTAATGCGAACTAATAACAGGACAAGAGAGCAGCTCAGGCAATCTCCAGCACGTGCCTCCTGAACGAGTGGCGATATGGATGCAGCGCGAGGCATACCTCTGCACTATAAGATATATATATATATATATATATATATATATATATATATATATATATATATATATATATATATATATATATATATATATATATATATATATCGGACATTTTCAGATTGTTATTTTATTCAATGACACCCAAAAATGCGTCACTGAGAGATCTGGTTATCAAACACACCTGATGACGCATAACAGTCCAGTGTTGCCAAAAGCTTTTGGAGCGTGTCGGTGAAGAGAAAAAAATTCTCTATTATTGACGCTAAAACTGTCAACTAGATTTTAAATACAGTAGACATGTTGAAACACTATAGTATAAGTTACATGGAATAAATTATTTACCTAATTTCCCATTTTTGTCTATTGTCTATGAAGGTATGAATAAACAGTGAATTTATCAGAAGAATACAAAGGGCTTTTACCTTATTGATATCTTTACATAACGGATGATAAAGCTTAAATTATTCGTTTACTTTCAGATTGTAAGGTTACCAACGCTGAGCGATTCAAAAGAACACAAATGGAATTCTTTACCTAGCACAAAAAGGCGCTTAGTCTACATTGTTTCACATTTTTGCTGAGTGTCCCCATTTTTATTAAAACTAGTTGCTGCGGAGTGCGCTTGCCTGTAGTTAATACGGCGACGACAATTACCTGAACAGGTCGAACTTTGTGCAATGTCCTTTGGTCTACTTGAAAGCGGCCGTGAAGTAATGATGGGTCAGAAAGCCGTAAGAAATGGAAACAATTTATTTACATTCGCATGAACGACCGCAGTAGCTTCAATCTGTATGCCTTCCTACATACTCGGTCAGTCTTTTTCACCTGCTGTATTCAAGATCTGAACACAGATATTTTTACAGTGGTTGTGGTTCAATAATTTACTGCGAGACTTTCGAGCGTCAACAAATCGAACTAGTTAGTGATACCGCAGAACCTGCAGCATATAAACACCATCAAGTCGCTTTTCTTTCTACCGCTAAACACACAGAAATGTCGCTAAAGCTAGTGAAGAAACGCTGGAGACTAGACATTAATTAGCAAACCGGCACATATTGATAAGCAAGATGGATTTTCTGTTTTCGAAATGGCCAGGTGAGACGGCCCTGACAAACACGAGATGAAGCAAGCAACGTCAGGTGAAACTTATTTTGACTTATCGGTGACACCCTCCTCTGCCATGTAGGCTTGCGGCGTGCACCACAGATGGCCCGCACCTCGAAGAAGCATGTACACTTAACTGATTCGTGAAACCAGCCGAGCGTCATCTGCTATAACGCATGGCAGCGAGGTTCTAAAGTCAATTCTACCTGCCAAAGCAAGAAATATTGCTGCGTGCATATTGCTTGTTCCCTTTAGACAATGCGCGCGGGCGCCTCGAAGAAAAAGACGAACTGTTCCTGGGCCTCTGCTGTCGGCTGAATGGGGCAGTGCGGCAGTTGTTTTGTAGATATACATCGTAAATAGCTTTCAGTGTTTAATCCTTCGCTCGCGATGCATTTTTGCGAAGGTTGTCGTTCCTCGTCCTCCCCACAGAGCTCCGCAGCGGCCGCACCGTCCAGCTTTCCACCATGGCTCCCGGCGGCAACACCTCATTAGCATCTACACCCGCGACTCCAACAACTATGTACGTCACGGTTAGGAATCCCCGCGATCCTTGTATATTCTCCGACCAAGATAATGTTGACATTTGGCTCAGTATGTATGAGGGTGTTAGCCAGAACTGCTGAGACCCTACGACAATGGTAGCAAGTGTGATACTCTACTTGGACGGAACACCGCCTGTCTGGTTCTGGACACGAGGAGGAGCTGTCTAGCTGGGATGCCTTCTAGGAGAAACTCCGCAAGCTTTTTGGAAACCCGACAGGTCGCCAACTGGCTGCAAGAAAAGAACTTGATATCAGAGTGCGGTCTTCCACTGGATCGTATGTCTCGTACATACAAGACGTGCTCGCCCTTTGTCGGTAAGTTGGTGATAAAATGGCCGAGGTTGACTAAGTAGGCCACGTTCTCAAACGGATCGCGGACGATGCGTTCCACTTCTTCACCTACAACAATGTTTCTATCATTGGTGTCATTCTCAAGGAATGCCGCCGCGTTATTTCCAGTTCTCCTGTCTCCTTAACACGGCTGCGACATCACCCTGTGTCCACCTTACCACTGCATCCTCCTTCAATTACAACGTGACGGGTATCGTTCGCCGCGATCTCGAGACTCCAAGTCCAGCCCCATTCCACCGACGCCCGCTTGACTACCCCGCTGACCAATCAGCACCACCCAGTTTTCGCATTCAGGTAATGGTGCGGCAAGAATTTGCCAGCCTCGGTTTTCCAGCTGGCTGCTGTGTCTCCCGACGTTACGCCAGACTGGTGCCGACAGCTCTGCCTCACAGCGACCTGATTCGATCACGCAAACAGCTCGCTTTCCGATCGTTCGGTTTGGCTGCTACGTCACGAAGTGGGCCTTCCGCAAAATTTGTTAAAACGGGAGGGAGAGCACACCCAGTAGACGAGCGAGCGCAGCCCCGCAAACTTGCCTCGACAATTACTACTGAATGTTTGTGACGCTTTAATAATCAAACATGCAATATGAAAAACATTTTCTTCCTGTTGCAACATAGAATCTGCACAGAAAATTTCATGTGGGTGAAGAAGACTAATTTAAGCGGCATATGTTTTGGTACAGCACGCTAGGTGGCATCGCAAACGGCAAAACAAATTGGCGGGAGCGCGCAGTTTAAATGGCAATTGTAACTTTGTTTCCTCTGCTGCTTGCGAATGACCGTGTTGCCCCCCCCCCCCCCCCCCATGAAAAAGTGAGACTGGGCCCGCACGCGTCGGCGCACCAACGCGAATTGTTGGTCGCCTTGCTACAGCGTCGTCCGTACCTTCTGAGAGCATCATGCGTGCTCAGCCAGGATATTACGGCAGATGCGGAAGCGGCACTTATGAGATCGCCGCCCTGTTAAACGTGGAGGGCCCGGTGACAGACTGCGGACCAGAGGAAAGTCATCTGGCGCAAGGAGATTTTACTCTCTCCTCATGATGCCGCCGCGGTGCAGCAAGCCAAAGGTGAGTGCAAGGAGTGGTTCTGTTGCTCGCGATGTTTACAATGCTGTTGCCGTTCATAATTGCAGCGGCATGGGTAGAGGCCACGTGCCCGGCCTTCGGGGCCGTATTTCCCATCTTGTCGGCACCTAAACAGTGACTGGCGTGTGCGAGCCATTTTTTAGGCGCTCGACGAGGTAAGCCATTGATAAACGCAGCAAAAACAAGAGGATGCGCCAGCATTTTTTTAGCAATTTTGTTGTGTATACTGCATCACGCAGGCAATGCTATACCGCAGTCACGCAAGGCGCTTTGAATCGCGATCGCGTCCTATATGAATGGAAATTCTAGACAGCGCCTGCCTTCATTGTTCATTCGGCGGAAAGGAGGCCATTGCAAACGAGAAATTTTATCCCGATCGGGCTTAATTGCGATCGAAATTGCCTGTGTGAGGCTGGTATACCAGACGTAGCGTTTCTCCCTTTATGTGCCTGTGTGTGTTGTGTGTGTGCTGGCATGCACAAGACAATTTACTGCTGGGGTTTCATGAGATTTTTTTTGTGTTTTCATGACTCTGCGTTAATTGCATATTTGGAGGAGCACATAAGGCGAAGTTTTCAAAACTGCTCCTTTGTGTCTTATAAATAAAGCAGACCGCCATGGAAGTGACCCTAGCGACCGAGTCTATGGGCACTACAGATGGCATGAGCGGCTTTTCACGTGAAAGAAAGCATTTTCTCTTCGCTTTTGCTTTTCATTTTGTGGAAGCTGTTTCATCTATAAGCAGCGCAAACTATTTCTACGCTAACCATTGAGTGAGAGTACCCTTTACAAGGAATATAGGAGCATTGCGGCAGTCAGAGGGTCCTCCAGAGCCATTGCTTCACAGCCATCCAGCTGCACAGCCAACAGCTGCCTTAGCTTTGTGAGAACCAGTAAGTGAAAAGCAAAATCCTCAAATGTCACAGCTTTAATGCTCTGGACGTAAGGTAGTTGTGTGTTTAGTTCATTATAAATTCTTGCTTTTTCCAGGCTGGCCCCCCCGAGTACAACGCCGGTCTCGCAGTACCCGTCGGGTCTCCCACCGGGAGGCCCTGGTGCAACTCCTGGCCGATAACTATGCTTGGAGTGTTGCGCAGATCGGCGAAACAAATGAAGCCCTTGGCTGCTTATATGGTGGAGCATAATAGACTGACAGTAGACAGGTGTAACGATATTTTAGGAATTTTATGGTCTGTGCAGAGGGACGCAAAGTCACATACATGGCTAACACAACTTTGAACAGCTGAACCAAAAAAAAAAAAACATGCAATGGACTAAGGGAGACAGACAAGGTCACTGTACATTAGATACATGGTCATAAACACCGATACTTCCAAGCATTACCACAATCTAGCAGCTTCATACACAGTCATCACTGCCAGTAACAGTTCTGCAAACAGGCAATGACTGGGTGGACTAGCGAACACGGACACTTGCCGTCAGTCACACACTAACAGCTTAAGACGATGAGCAAAACGAGAAGAAGGTGAAAGCAGGAGCCAACGTTTCCACAAGTGGACTTGTCGAAATACCAGCTTAAGCTTGATTTGTCAACCCAACAATTTTACAGATAACAGCTTAAGATATTCCAGCTTCTACTAAAGTTATTTTTTTACCAGTTTCACAAATACGGCAAGATGCCTGGAAATAAATCATGCGCTTTAATACGCTGCCGCATGTGACTTACTCGTTGAAAAGCCTGACTGCACACTTTCAAGTGTTAGCTCAACAAATTTTTCACGTATGCCTAATTGCGCCACGCACATTTAATCACACGTGCTGATAGTGATAGTTCTCCCCATTTGCATAAAAATGGATGTGGAAAACATTTCCCCCAGGGTAGCAGGTTAAATTGTATGGTGTGTGTAAAATACCCCTACAATGCCCTGGACCCTTCGCAATCATAATAATTTGTTAAGTCAGTAGCTAACTCACACTTTAAATATCACCCATTACTTTTCTTTTGTTTTGTGAAAATAAGAACAATAGTTTCATAGTTCGTTGAGGACACTGCACACGCACAAACAAATCCAACAAACTAATGAAAAATCAAAAGGAGAAGAGGGTTCATTAATGATTTCCAACGCTTATAATTAAGACCGGCAAAACACGGAGAAGGCGGGATACGCAAATCCAAGACGATGAGCAAAACGAGAACAAGGTAAGGAGAAATAAGGAGCCAACGTTTCGGCAAGTGGACTTGTCGAAACGAAGAAGACAAATTCACTTGTTGAAACGTTGTCTCCTGCTTTCACCTTGTTCTCGCTTTGCTCATCGTCTATAAATAAGGCAGGAATAGGAAAACTTAGCCATACAGTACACTCATGATTGCGACTACTTCCAATGGGTATAAAGTTCGTACAGTCACAATCAAAAATACGCGGCCCACGGCTCCGGGCGCAGGATCGGCTGCGGGGCCACACCGCCGCGCTGCTACCTCCATCGGGCGCCTGTTTCGAGGGTGCACCGAGTGACGCCAATCTTAAGCAGGAGACACAGGGTCCGATGTCGCGTCCGATCCGACGTGCGGCGCGCCGGAACGACGTCATATCCGGCTGCTTTCGCCGCGTCGGAAAGCTCTATCCGACGTTCCGGCCAGTTTTTCATCGTCCTACGGCCGGAAAGTCGGAAGGCGACAGCCAATGACAGCGCGGATGGCGTGTGACGTAGCCACCTGGGATTGGGAAGACGGCCATAGCGCAGGCCATAGCAGAGTGAATGAACTTTGTGTCCAGCGCGCACCCGGCTGAGATGACCTCAATATCAAACGAGCTCCTTATATCGCTGGTTCAATGCGAACCAGCTGTGTGGGACCAGCGAACCGAAGTTTACAGAAAGAACGGCGCCCGGCTCAACACCTGGAAAAGGATTGCGGAAGCGCTAGGCCTCATCGTGTCGCAAGGTGTGTAGCAGAGTGATTTTTGAGCGCAGTGTCTTCGCGCACTGCGTTACATAGCGAATATGTTTGTTTTCACTGTATTAGTGTACCATGTTGTCTAGTGCAAGCAAAACACGCGATTTGTTTAATTCAAATCGTTAGCTTCCTCATGCGGCAAGGTTCCGACTGGTGTTGTTTGTTAAAGTCGCGAGAGCGGTTTTTTCGTTGCGTGGTGCACGTCGAACCACATTTCTCGCGCTTGCGGCGCTCGTGTTGAGTGAATCATGCCAGATTATATCTTTCTCACGCGTTACGGCGCTGTACCTTCAATACAACATCACTGATTTCCCCGGGGCAGCAGCAGAGGCCGTAGCAGAGACCGGGCCTGCTCTCCTGGAGAGGTATCGTCGATCATGCCAGGCTTTTCATATGCTGCTCTCCGTGACCTCTCGAGATCATTTTGAATGATCCGCTTTGAGTTAAATAAACGTCCTTCTGCAAAAATATGTGCAAAATGGGTAGGCGTGAGCTGCGGAGTTAGCGAAACGGAAGCACAGCAGCTACGTGCGACGTACCTCAGACACGGCGTTATTATTATAATCTCAGGTGTTTTCCTGAGGCTTCCGTTTGCCGGTTACATGTGCCCTCGTAGAGCAGTACTTGTAAAAAATTAAATACATCGTCGCGAAGAGAGAAGCACCAAGCAACAAATGTCCCGCGACTTCAACACCAGTCACAACTTTGCCCCATTCATGGTAGCTCGCGCCAACTCGAAAAAAATAAAACACGGTACGCGGTCTACGAAAGAGCGAGAAAAAAGATATACATTTCGATCAGTGAGCATGCAAGATGTTGCGCATGACACGGTTGCATGCGTCCGGGCTGCGTGTTTGGAGATGGACTTAGCGGCCTCCTTTGCTTGGGGATGGCTGAATGCTGCGCGCGCGCAATGTTTTTGACAAGAAGCCAACTGCATGCGACGCGATTGTGAAAAACGGAAGGAAACAGGATAAACAATATCTGGGATTATTAGCGTGAATGGCATGCATGTGCGCAGCCGGGCCCAGTCTTTCAGAATGCTCCGTTGGCGAAGTTTTCGGTATCTCTACGTAAGGTCGCGCTCATTCGTGAGTGCGCTAGTACGCGATAGTGTTAGCTATGTGTACACCTGACAAAAGAGCATGCTTCATGTGGCTGCACTTTCCGCATTGTTCTTTAAATTGCACTAAATTTTGTACTCAAAATCTTTGAACTTGATTTATTCCGTGTGCACAATTAATGCAAAATTTATTGATAGTTGCAGCACTCAAATCATATGCGGTTGTGAACTTTTTCAGAGAACATCGACCTGATTGTGCGCCGCTGGCGGAATCTGCGCGACACATTTGCCAGGAAGATAAAGGAGTTGGCCAAGAAGAGCGGAGCAGGAGCAGGAGAACCTGTTTCAAAGTGGAAGTACTTCGACCTCATGCTCTTCCTGAGGGACATTGTAGAACCACGCCCGTATGTTTTAAATTCCTGTTCTGCATGAAACACTATCTTGCAAGGGGTTTTGAATGCAGAATACCAATGTATACTGTTGTGCAGCATGTGAGTGAGCAAAAGGTACACTGTTAAAATTTGTGAAGCCACAGCAGTCGTTGTTAATAACACTTGTCGTTGGGCTAGTTCGTGCATGCTTCTTAGCAATGAAAATGATGCAACAAACAAAGGAAGCCGGGTAAAAGGAAAGAGCGTCTACTATTCCCCGATCATGTAAAAAGTTCATACCTTATGATGTGGCCCATTAAACAGTCGTTAAGAGAGGTATTGCCTCTGTGGTTTTGGAAGGCGCACTGGTGAGATCTTGCCCTCACAGGATGGCAGAAAGCTTTGACAGGTCAACTGGCTTTACTCAGCCGGGTATCTTTGCTCCATCATATGTGCAGTAGCTGAAACCTTACTTCAAAAATTGAAAGGAAAAAAGAAGGAATGGCATTGGATGGAAAAAAGGCCAATAGTACCTTACGTACGTAAAGTCGCGCATGACCTGGAGAAGGTAGCTAATTGGTACAAGGTATCTCTGGTCTTCTCTGCGCAAAGGAATTTGTTGGGTCTGTGCCCGCGGATTTCAAAAGCACTCACGCCACGTATATTTGGTAAGAGGCATGCAAGGCCCCAAGTCACCTGTGCGGCGGGTATGGTTGACAAAATTCCACTCAGCTGCGGCAAGGTTTACATCAGCCAAACGGGGCGATGTGTTAGTGTCAAAACTCTACAACATGAATGTTCCGTTAAGAATAACCACTCAGGACATTTACCTGTGCACTGTGAATCCTGTCATTGTAAGGCAAGATTTAAAAGGATCGCCATTATAGGCAGAAGCAACGAGGGGCTGGCATGAGAAATGGAGGCATACTAGATAGAAAAAAGATCTGTATTAGCGATCCGTCAGAAGTGTTGCACAGTGCTGAGCTTGAATTCTTCAGATGCTTCTCAAACTAGCACATGTCTGATATTGACAGATTTATGGTGGTATGATGCATGGATCCTTGCTGCGCATGCAAGGCGTGGCTACACATTGCGACGTTTTCATGGAGTAAAGTTAGTTGCAAGTGGCGCACTTTCCTTTCACCTGTCTTGGTGTGTTGCGTCGTTTTCATTGCGAGAAGCAGTGACTGTGCCTTTGAATGCTTTCAGTACACACAGGTAATCAAAAAGTACTTTTTGTTCTGCTTTTAAATGGCATTGTGCATCAGAACACAACAAAGATATACAGGTGATCAACAGAAATTACCCAGCAGGCAGCAGAAAATAATGGAAAGCAGACACTGTAGGAATAGCTGACAATTTCTGGTCAAGTTGGCCAGAAAACAGGTACTTGAACTTTCCATTAAGAAAACATTGTGTGTCTGAATGGATGTTTCCATTGTTCAAGCTGTAGTGATTGTACTGCACTTAATGTTTGAAAGTCCCAATTCTCTACTCGGATAGCAAAAACTTACTCATGTTGACGTTACGGAATATTATTCTTTATGCCCGTTTTCCCCCTTCTTGGCTCTATGTGACGCCAAAACAATTTACTCCACTTCTCTTTCCCCACTTAGAACAACAAGCAACCTGAATGGTCCAAATTCACGGGACGAGGTCCTTAGGGATACCGAAGATGACCCGTCAGCGCTATTTGGTTCCATGCTGCCCCACCAAGGTGCCAGCAGTGAAGATACAACGGACATTGAACTCCCACATGAGGAAGACACAACACAAACATGATCATCTACACCTTTTTCAAACATTTTGCCCCACCACCCCGCTCAATCTACACAGCCTTCCTCCCTTTCTTCACACTCCCCAACACAAACACACGAAGCTGCATCCACTAATACACGCACTATTCAAACAAAGAGACACAAAAGAAAATCTCCAACAGATGCCATGATATCTAGAGTGGATGCCCAGCTGCAGGAAGAAAAACTGAGCAGAAGCGAGCAATCTCTGCTTTCACTGGCAGATGACATGGACAGTGTGCCAGTGCACCTTAGAGGACAGTGCAAGGTGCACCTGTTAGAAGTGCTCCTGCACTACCAAGCGGGAGTCATCCCAACAGCACTTAGTCCTGCAGTGCGGCCACCTTCGCACGATGCGGAAACCAATAAGTGCACACGCACAAGTTGAATAAATGCACCTAAAAAAACTCGTGTGTGCCCGAATTCTGTCCACAACTTTCATGTGCTAGACACATTGGGTCGATATAGGTAATTAAAACAGTAGAGCTTCATTGTAACCTCAGTATGCAGGCCATAATGTATGCATTACTTATTCATTCCACCTGCCATACCAATTAGGAATTTTAGCAGCATGGGAAACACATATATAGGTTACATATAGAACTGTAGGAAGTAAATAGATTAAAGCAAGGGCATCTATTATGTGAAATGCAACAAAAGTATACCTGGTATTTCATGTTACTTGAGCCAAGAATTTTTTAAAAAGGCAGCAATCCGCAGCTGGATGTATGAAAAGGCATATTGCTTGCCGTTACATTCCACTTAATATGCACCATGAAAAATTAACATTCACTTTTGGATCACGAGTGTCACATTGTAGATGTAATTCAGGAATATCCAATCCAGGTTTTTCGTGCAGGGTGTGTTCTTTCTGCATATAAAGCCAGCGAGATGTAAAAAACAAGTCGCTGCACTCACGATATATTGTGAAGATAAAAATAGCAAGAAACTGTTTGGCTTGGAAAAATCGTTTATTTCCAGCCACAAATGAGTGCCTTAAGAGAAATGCTGCAGCCTCTGGTGAAAATTGTGCTCGCGCATAGAAGAGGACGAAAGTGGGATGGGCACGCGATCGGCAGGATGCGAACATAAGTTTTGTAAGGATGCTTTTGCCATGTTTGGATGGCTTAGCGCTCTGTGCCAATAAACCCCGCAAACTGTCTTTTCTCGCATCGTATTTCTGGTGCTAAACGACCCAGAAAGCCAGCCGGTGCCTTTGCAACTTGCGGCTTCATCTGGCAGAGACATTTGCAGTCAGATTGTCGTGGAGTACATCAAGAACAAGTGGACTTCTCGCTGAGTATAAAGCACAAGGATGATTAACAAGGTGAATGAGACAATTCAATCCAGACGCTTCGACCTTTCAATCACATCGTGTCCTGCATAGGCGGTTAAAGGCGACGAAGTCGGAGTTGTCCATACTCAACGTCAACTTGAAATCAGGCTTCGTTTGTATGTATTTGGCGTTACAGCAAATGTGCCAAAGGCATTCCTTCAGATATCCATCAAGGAAGAAGACAGGGATGTGCTTTGCTTCTTGTGGTTTGAGGAAGTACTGACCAAGAATAAAGCCTTTCTCGGCTCGAGGAGCTCAAGATGACTAGTCCTTCTCTCCTATCAGCTACGCAGCCCAAGGAAAGCTATGCGGATGATTTGGTATTTGGCACTTCAGCATGAGGAAATCCTGAACACTAGCACGGATGAATATGCAAAAGTGGTCAACTAATGACATGCTGCAACAGACACTATGGAAAAAAGAAACACCAATGACGGAGCATATACTAACGAAGGTACTCTGTCTATACCAGAATATGGAAGAAGACACTGTGTGAACCTTGACTCCGTTCTGAAATGCGATGATTCAAAGCATTATAGATGTGGACGTACGAAGGCAAGTGCAATAGTAGGAGAAATGGCATCAGAGGTGCAGAGCGAGATGCTGGAGACCATCAAGCACCGTGCTTTTGCTGTTGCGGTTGACGGAAACGACACTACTGCACAGCTGTACCCTATTGCGGTGACGTACTACGTCGATGAATGCTCACGCATTGAAAGTAGATTACTCAGCATTCGGGAACTCCACGGGGAGGCGATGGGAAGAAAAAATCGGGAACCTCGTCTTGAAGGCAATGGAGACCTTTGACGTGCCTGTGTCAAACTGCATTGCGTTTTGTGCTGACAACACAAACATTATGTTAGGGGAAAAAAAACGGCGTCACCACAGCCTTAAAGGAGGCACAAGAAAACTTGGTTATGATTGGCTGCCCGTGCCATCTAATTAACCTTGCTGCCAAGAAAGGAGCCACGTGCTTGCCGTCTAAGTTTGACGAGGTTCTTGTGGATATCCTTTATTACTTGGAGAAAAGCTCTAAACGCAAGGTCAAGATGTCTGAATTTAAGAAATGCACAATGTAGAAATGCGCAAAGCTTTGAAGCATGTACCGACTCGTTGGTTGTCACTAGACAAGAATTCTTGACCAGTGGCAACCTCCGGTTAGCTTTTTCTTAAATGAAATCAAATCAAAGAAGCAGTGCCCATCCTTTTAAGAGTCTTATCAGATTCCTCGTAGGCCTGAACCATCAGGAGGTGCAAAGTATGACGAAGCCAGTCGCAGGCGTAAAGCACCAACCGAGAAGAAGGATGCCCCAGCTACAAAAAAGCCAAAGTGTTAACAGAGTCTGCAAGACAAGGAGCTGTTCCGACTCATGAAGAAAGGGTGCTTCATTTTTTACCTCCGACATTGAAGTGGCTTTCAGACTTTCTTTTTTAAAGGGTGAGCCCGCTTTTTGAGAAAGCCAATTTCCAGCTACAATCACAGGCACCTCAAATACATATTCTGCAGTCGGTTCTGCTCCAACTCCTCACTGAGCTTTTGACTAGGTTTGTCTTGCCAACTGCTGTAAAGGGTGCTCCTTCTCTGCTTGAAGTTCTATTTCAAGATATCCACAATTAGAAGGCAGACAGTGATCTGGTCATTGGTTGTCGTACAGCAGCATCGGTAGAGAAACTTAGTTCACATGATCAAACACAATTTTTCACTTGTGTTCGCTCTTACTTCACCCCTGTGTGCGATTACATGAGGCACAAATTCCCACTTGGAAACGCAACTCTGAAGAATACGGAGGTGGCCAGCCTAAAATTTATTTCAGAGGTGTTGCTCTCGAGTCTTCGTTACTTTATTCAGAGTTTCCCTTAGCTGCTGCACCGAGATTCTAATGAACCTGCTGAGCCGAGTTTGCAACACTACAGGCGTACAGTTTTCCAGAGGACATTCTGAATGAAGAAAGGTGCGACGTGCAGTGGTGTATGGTTCGAAAAATGAAAAACACTGACGGAAAACAGATGTTTCACCGAGTTGCCAAGATGATGCTGGATTTACTCGTGATACTGCATAGCAACGCAGAGTGTGAGAGGGTTTTTAGTACGGTGCGAAAAACTAGGACGGAATTCCGCTCATCAATGTGCAACACGACCCTCCAAAACCTGCTGCTAGTGAAGGGCCATCAGTCTCGACCATGCTGTGAGCAGAGCTACTCCGAAAAATTTTTGAAGCAAGCAAAGTCTGCTACGGCAAGGTCCCTGCAAAAGGACTCGTGGAACACTGCCTGGCAGTTTCAACGAACCCCCCCCCCCCCCTCGTACGTGGAAACTGTGAATGCCCCCCCCCCCCGTTGCCGCAAATGAAAAGTACCCCGATCTTTTATCGCCAGGTTGCCAGGCATGACAATTCATAACACACTTGAAAACATTAAAGCCTCCTACAGTATGCCTTCTCAATACATGCAAATAAATCTACATGCTACCTCAGTACTGCATCCTGCCTGGACACGCTTCCTGCAGTACTGCTGAAGTAGTTGGCATATGTTTCTCTCACATGCCGAGCTGCTTCGTCAAAATTACGTGCCTGGGTGCGAGCCACTGGCAACGGTGGCTGTGCTAGCTGCTCACGCCACTGGCCAGACCGTTGGTGCCCGAATCCATTCACTGAATCGGCATATGCAGGACCACAGTACGCATCATCACCCTCTGTGCGCCTGTGCATGAGGAAATTGTGCAGCACACAAAGGGCTTTGACGACCTCTTCGGCATTCTTGGGATCTTCCCCCATTGTCCTTTCAAGAATCCTCCAGCGTGTCACGAGGATTCCGAAGGCGTTCTCTGTGCACCTCCTGCGTGATGCAAGAAACACATTACCTCTTCAGTCTTTAGAATTATTGTTTAGACATTTTTGTGATACTGCTAGATAAGGCTCTCGTGGTACAGAAGAGGCAAAAAACAACGTTTACCACCGAGCAGAAGTCACAAAAATTTGTCGCACCTGCTGGTCTCATGACTGTAGGTCTCAATAAGTATGAAATCTGAGAAGCCAGTAGTGCAATTAATAGTTGGGAAACGCATAACAGTTCACGCATTTATCCTTTCATCTGCACAAAAAGTTCCTTTATGATAGAAAGTTCTCGTGCTGTTAGGCATGGCAAGACACCTGCACTGTTATCACTACATTTAAGGAAAGTATTCATTTGCATAATGGGGGTCTTACTGCATGAAGTTCTATCTTTTCCAAGAAGTACTAGTAAATTTGTGTCTAGGATAAAAGAGGTAATAGGCCTGTCACACGAGTTTCTGTGACCACCTTTTAACTCCTCCATCTTCATCACAAGGATGATGCACTCAGTGGCACATGATAGCTCTCGCTAAGTGCTTTATCAATCTAAACTGATTGAATGCTTCCCTTTAGTGTGTATTCAGGATAGGGAATGCATAACTGAATGGTTCATTTTTGTCTATACATAAACAAAATGGCACTTATAGGTGCATGGCACCTTCTGTTATATGTCCTAGTGACAGTGAGACATGGTGACAACATTAAAGGTCGAGCTCCAGTAGGAAGCCTCGTGCACCCTTATCTAAAAAGGGTTCGCTTTTGTGAGAAGGGTACAAGGATGAGGCTTTGAGAGAGCTTCACCTTGCTCTGCTCAGGCGGTAGTTGAAGATCCGCTTCCTGTCTTCGAGCTCTCGTCCAGGGCATGGCCTCAGGAAGTCTGGCCGGAGTTGGAAAGCCTCGTCCCCGACAAACACACACGGAGCTTGCTGCATGGTGTTTGGCAAGGCCAAGCTTCTCGGCAACTGCAACTGGCCTTGCTCCAAACGCTGCCCAAACTGCGACTGGTGGAGGACTCCTCCATCGCGCTGCTTGCCATAGGCGCCAATATCTACGACCACAAACTTGTAGTCACTATCGACTATGGCAAAGAGGACGATGGAGTATGTGCCCTGTAAAAATAGTCCATTTAAGAACAACATACACCATTCTTAAATTCTACATAGCGTAATTTGTGACAAAGCTTTCACATTGCTTCTAGATGGCTTGTAGATAGGGCTGTGCAAGTATTTGAAATGATCAGCATGAATTATTTGAATAGTCTTTGCTATTCATACAAAAGCTGACAATTTGAAATTGCTGAATATGTGCATTCTCTTCAAATTTAAGGTTTACATTATTGGAGTTAAGTGGTGACTAATGTATTTTTCCACAGGAGATTCATTTCCTGCACGAAAGCCACAAACCAGTTTCTGAGCTGAGACATAGCGCACATAACTTCTCAATATTTTCCAATCTTTAAATAAGAATGTGTCACCTTGTTTAGGCAGCCTACAAATTTGTTGCCTGGAGCTTAGCAAGCTAGGTATTATTTACCTGATCTCACCATGGTATGCAGGACAGATATAGGGTGTATACGCTGAGCTCAATCTGCAAGCTGGTAACAGCGTTGTTTGGGGCAGCGATGCCATATTGCTGGTCAAGAGTCACGCAGGATGTTGGACAGATACTGGAGATACCCGACAAACTTTTTATAAGTGTTGGACCCACCCGGCAGACTTCAAACATCAGCTCAAACACAGCATTCCTTCGTGTGCAGTGCTATGCTGGTGGATAGAAGCGGGCAGTGTGACGGGCGGTGTATCTGTGCCGTGCGAGGAAGAGTAGTGATGAGCCATGAAATTTCCCAGTGCCGCTAGGGCCTATGACGCGCGCTGGTGTAAAGGACAAGCCTTGTCCTTGTGCATCAGCAAAGGCTTTGATGCATGACTGCTGCACCTTACCACTCATGATATAGTGACAGCCTTCCAATGATATAAGTTGCTCATGACTAACAAAGTTGTACTCGCAAGGGAGTCCTTATGGCCACAAAGTCAACATGTGGAACTATTCCAACATCTCACTGCACCTCAAGGACTTGTGAGTCAACACTGCGGCATAAGTTGTTGCACTTAAGTGAATCATTGGCAAACTATGCACCAATGGGCATCCAAGGCAGACTGAGGCACTTCGTAATGAATGCAGGAAATCTGACATCGGAAGCATCTTGGAAACAAACACATCAAATCACAATTGGAAATTTGGCAGCAACTGGGAACACCATTACTCCTCATATGTGGTGTGTTGAGTACACATATGCCCTATAGCATGCCTATTTGGTATCTGTGCCCCCTGCATACATGTGCTCATCCACACAAGCCCCACCCTCTGCCTGTATTAAAGAGGTACTAGTCTGAATGCCAAGAGAAAATCATGGATGTCACTTTGCTACATAAAAGCAGTCTTGTAATATTCTGCACACTGCTAGCATTGCAGATGCACATAATGGTTGTGCAAAACACTCAAACAGCAACAGTAGGATGCTGCCAAAGTATCATAAAATACTGCACCTACCTTATGATTGAAATACATCGTGCCAGAGTTCTTGGGCCGCTTGATGTGGATGTGTTTTCCATCAACTGCACCAATGCAGTTTGGGAACTGCCATGTGCGAGAGAACCCCTCAGCAGTGTGCAGCCGCGCAGCAGCATCTGGCTTCTGAATAGAAGCAAATAAAAATAGTTTTGTCATATTACAGTTTTCGTAGCGCAGAACTCATTAGTGTACAGCCTACATTTTGGCAAGTTAATGCAGATGCATCCTGGCAGACATGATACAATAATGCAAACAATATGAAGTCCTTGGTTACACTGTACTGTGTGCACCAGCACTCATACGAGCAGCAATACAATGTGTTCGTCTCCGTGCCAGAGCAAACCAGTAGTTTTGCATTTGACATGTTAATCCGCAGGGCAAGCATTCTTTTTACCACTCAATGAGACAGGTAACGTCCTACCACGGTGGATCGACAGTGTATGCAAAGGTGTACAACTTATCTGCATGTCTAAGTGTGCATTTTATTTTGGACTACACACTACAGATGACGATATAAGAACACAATAAGAGCGCCGACTAAGACTTGAGGATCCTCTATTGTTTGTTAGCATCCATGGTATATGTTTTGCATTCCTGCACTCTCATTCACTATGCACTGAAGCAGAAAGGCTGTAGTTATGAAAGAGGCTGCCAACCAATTATATGTACTCTACAATTGCCCTGAGGCCACGCAATGTTCATGCACAGAAATGGAAAATTAGGTGCAGTGGTAAAGGACAGTACAACTAATTGTACAATTAATGAATTTAATTTTTTAGAAAGTGAGTGCGGTAACATATCTACAGTACCATCGCGATAAGACACTGCTTAATTGGACCAGATTCAATGATGGAAGTCATGTGCTACAGTATGATGTTTGAGAGCAAAATCAGAAGCTTTCAACAAAAAGAAGGCAATCTTCCTTCGTAATCCCCACCTACAAACTAATTCAATATCGTTTAACCGGTAGTATAAATTTAGGGTCTTTCATAATTCTCAAGGTCCTATGTTTTTGGGAAAAACCAGATAATTTGCAATGTTTCTATCCCAAATTAGTTCGATAAAAATTGTGTTAAACCACACTTTCCCCCAGAATCACACTTCTGGTAATGGCAGGTGTTACAAAACTAATAAACACTGCTCTATTTGTGTGAACAAGTCATGGGGATATATTACTAACACTCATCAAGTATGAACACTAACGTATGCATTGTTCTTGCTGAATACTCAAGCAATTAACAGGATATATTATATATTTCGGTTATTATTTCTTTCAAGCTTTGAGTTAATAAAAGCTTGTTGCCCTTTTAACCACATTTAAATGAGTAAAATGGCACATCACATTGCATTTACACACATTGAACACTTGTAAAAACAGCAGTATACGCTAGGAAGCAAATGCACTGCTGATGTTACTCTACACTGTGAATGGTAACGGTGACTTTTAACTGGGCATTTTTTTAACTAGCCTATGTCTAAAGAATGGTGGCAGATAATTGGCATTTCATTAATTGTGCTGCAAGAGCATAGTGTGATGCAGCTGAACAGAACAACAAGAGACAAGGTTGAAAAGCCTGACAAGTCTAGGATGGACACAGATACTCTGCAAATCCAAAAGATATGTTTCAACAATGACTTGTAAGATAAGGAAATGCATCACACACTATGTGCTTTTTTTTTCATTTAAATAAAGTGCTGAGAACAAAGTGAAAAAAAAGATAACCAAAAATGTGGTCTTGTGCAGTTTCTATTAAAAATGTAAATGCCAGCCAGTGAGAATTAGTACACATAAGTTCAGCATGTAAGCCGTGAGAATATGCTCCTGTAAGTGATATTGCATGTTTGCACCCAAAAAAAGACTGTTGCCTGCGTTAATTGTTTATGAAAGTTACAAGGACAATCTTGAACATTAAGCTGCCAGACAGCAATAAACTGCAATTTCTCGCTGTTATGTTTTCATTTGCAAATAACAAATTTTGACTTAACAAATTCTAAAAAAAAACATAATGGAAACACAAATGACTATAAGAATAAATGATGCATCATGGACACAAATTAAGACAAACTGCAATGACAAAGCATTCGAACACCATTTTTAACCTGTATTGAGATGATCGGTTCAATTTCTATTAGCTAGCATGACATCACCGAGTGCTGCCAAACACTAAAAACAACAATGCGAACAAGCTGCTACTGGCACGCCTCTTTGCAGCACAGCAATGCACTTCACTGCACTTTGCTGCTCAGCCACACCACACTCGTCTGTAGACATCAGTGCACAATGTGAATCCAGCTTTATAAAGTGACCACATATCTAGCGCATTAATATGTACACAGCATATCAATGGTGGCATGTGACTGAAAATTTTGTGTTTAGCATACTTGTTTCATCCAGAATTCTACACATGAATGTACTTACGGGCATGTATATTGGCTGAAGCCTGTGCCACAGTGCCTTGCATGTGACTCTGACAGCCAGGCGTGCAGTGGATAAGCCCACTCGGAAGGAGAGTGCAATGTCTTGAATAAGGTCTCCAGAAGACAAATACCTGCATTGATATTGTGGAATATACATATTTCATAATAACTGCTTCATGGGCCGTTAGAGTACGTGAAAAGGCTGAAAATGAAGCCACTGATCATTCTGCATGGTATTCTACAGCAGATGGCCAGTGTTGGGACACAGGGCCGCACTGCAACTACATGGCATTGTTACCTGAGCGTCATGGCCAGTCGTTCCGCTGATGAAATGGGCTCCCTAATGCAATAAAGCCTTTGCAGGTCCCTTCCAACAAGACTTAGCAGGAAATCAAACTGCTGGGGAACCATGCGGTAGTATTTTTTGTAGTAGTCGATGTCGCCATCCCACATTTTTTCCATCTGCAGCAGGAAGCAGACTTCTAGCAATTTTATTTTTAAGCACACACAAAAAAATCGCAGAATGCACTTGACCAATAATGTGACCTTGCACTTGAGTCAGCGATATATGTGGGTACAATGCCCATTCGATTAAAACTAGCGCAGCGTCACCTCTTCACTTGCCACTGAAACCACATGCGGGCGACTAAGAGGAAGCGCGGTGCGCTTCGCTGAATTTTCTCAGTGAATGGCGGACTCGCACTTTTCACTCACATCGACTTCCACTGCTACTCCACGTAAAGTTTACCAAAAATAGCACGTACTGTTTTTCCAACTTTCTGAAACGTGCATTCGCTTCCCGACAGGAAATGAGTTTCTTTGGCTTTCAGATCTCGAGTTTAATATTTTAAAAGAGCACAACGCACGAAACACTGCCACAGATTCCCGCCGGCTTTTCATTACCTAGTCGCTCGAAACATCACACCGAGCGACAAGCGACAAGCGACAAGCGATATCGTCGCGCGAAATTGCTCAAATTGGGTTTTAAGCCGTCGAAAGGTTCTGGCGTGTGTAATTAGTAGCATTGTGCAAGCGATAACAAAACACACGATACGTACCGTGGTGAAAAACTCGCTCTCGGCGTTGCGCGTTCTCCACGAGGGTCGGACCCACCATCTGCGCCGGCGTTCTTCCAGTCTTTTTTTAATAAGAAGAACTTTCTTTTACAGTAACAGCAGTCTTTTGCGGCGCTGAGTAAGGACCATATCAGTTTCGCTCACGCCTGACTTGCGGAAAGCACGAAGCAAGAAGCAGCAGCACAGAACACAAACACTTGCTTGCAGTCCCTGCCTTCGTACTGCCATTGTTACCAACACCTCAGTACTAGTTTCTTCAGCGTACAGCCAATAATGTATCACTACATATAATACATCGTTTATCTGCATAAATCCATGTCGATCTGAACTTATTTTATTTCTCCGCATAATTTTAGTATATTGAATTATGGAGAAAAAAAAACTTTTGGCGACTTTTCTTTTCTCGTTGTTGTATGGCCGGTCGGGCAACACTGTTTTGGGCGGAGCTACAACTAACCGGCGCCGCGATGACTTTCCACACCGTGTCTCGAATTGACGTGAGCGGCAAGCCGGAGCATTCGAAAACCGGATTGCCGCACGTCGGATCCGTCGCCGCGTCGTACCGTGTGTCTCGCGCTTTAGCCCAACTCTCGTGCGGCCAAGTCACACGGTTGATAAGTTTCCAGTGCAGCGTTCGGCTGTTTCGCTGCTGACGGTCAATTGGAAAGGTTTCATCAGTGCGCGCTTGCCTTCCTCCCCGCGCCAACTCACGTTCGGCCGTTTGGCTAAGCGCAAGGTACGTAAGCCTGGCATTAGACAGTAGACAGTTTTAGTTACACGTACGTAGAGGCTTTGCGTACGTAGAGCTTCTACGTGTCAGCAGTGCGTATGCGTACAACGTAGCGGGCGCGCGCGTGTCTCACGGACGTACGTGAGATTCAATTCTTTGAATGCGTTTCTTGCGCACGTAGACAGCTTCGCGCGGGAGTTCCGCGAGATCACGAACAAGCGATAGCGGGCCGCACGCGCGCAGACGGCTCGCATCGAAACACGGCGACAGGATTGAATTGGCTACCGCCGTGTTCACATTTCCCGACAGATGGAGCTACCGGGTCCCTCTTGGCGTGCGTCGCGTACGTGTAGCTAAAGCGTTTCAGATGGCGTGCACGTAAGGTATGTAGGCTTTTCACGTTTTATTTATTTATTTATTTTTATTTACAAATACTGCAGCCCAGAAGGGCTATTGCAGGAGTGGGTGAATACAAATGCGAGAAAGAAAATCACTATACAAAGAAGCATGCGTGAGTAACATGACTAAGGGGAGCATTCAATGGCATCCCCAAATTCTCTATGTGGTAAAGAACGGATGGAACCAGGCAGGTCATTCCAGAGTTCAATTGTCCGAGGAAAAAAACTGTATTTAAAAGTGTTGGTGCGAGCAAAAAAGACGGATAAGTTTAAGTCATTGCTGCTTCTCGTGATTAGGGGCTTTGCACGGGTCAGATATGTGTTAGGGGAAGCATAATGTGGAGAGTAAAATAGAGAGTGTAGAAGTTTCAGAGAATTAATGTGACGACGGTGGGAAAGAGGGGTTAAACCAAGCATATTCAGATGAGATGACGGTGAAAACATTCTATCATAACGGCGATATATGAAACGAACCGCCTTTTTCTGAACAGATTCTATTTTGTGGATGTCCGAAATTTTGTAAGGGTTCCATATGGTAGACGCATATTCAAGAATAGGTCTTACAAGTGTTTTGAATGTAATAAGTTTAGTTTCTTTGGGGGCAGCACGAAGAGTTCGGGTTAGATAACCAAGTTTTTTTAGTCCTTTGTTGCAAGTTGTTAGAATATGTTCTGACCAGGATAATCTTGGAGTGAAAAGGAGGCCTAAATACTTATATTCGTATGCGCGCTGCAGAAAAGTGGATTTATAGGAATAATTGAAATATGAGCAATTAGCATGCTTGTGAAAGGACATGGCGACTGTTTTCTTGAAGTTAATGTTCATTTGCCAGAGTTCGCACCATTCACAAAAACTTATAAAAGATTGATTCAGAGTGTTATGATCGTTAGGTGAAGAAATGACATTGTAGAGAACGCAGTCGTCAGCGTAAAGCCGAATTTTTACTGAAACAGAGCTTGGAATGTCGTTAATATAAAGCAAAAAAAGCAATGGCCCTAAAATAGAACCGTGGGGCACACCGGAAGATACTGATGCGTCAGGAGAGTTGAATGAATTAAAAGAAACATACTGTGAACGATCATAAAGAAAACTACGGATCCAGTCAATGAGAAGCGGGTTATTAAGGATAAAGTTTAGTTTATGTAATAGTTTAGGATGTGGTAAAGTATCAAATGCTTTCGAGAAATCAATGAAGAGTGCATCTAATTGATGACGTTTGCGTACGTGAAGCCTCTACGTACGTGTAACTATTGTCCGATGTGGTTTCACGTTTCATGTTTACGTGCGTCTTGCGCCCGTGTGTGCCACGCTTCCGTGCTTGGCGTCACTTCTCGGTGCACCCTCAAGGCAGGCGCCCAATGGAGATAGCAGCGCCGCGGTGCGGCCCCGCCGCCGCTCCTGCGCCCGGAGCCGTGGGCCGCATATTTTTTATTGTGGCTGTACCTTGTTCTGGGAGTGTGGGAAACATTGCACTTAACGGCAGTACGACAACTTGCAATGCTTGAATAACTATTTTTATACAGGGTCCAAAACATTATTTCGCAAGAAAATGCAAGCAGTGGGCCTAGCATTCTTTTGTACAGTGATACATCTCTTCGTCGCTCGCTCATTCACAATCCGCAACTCATTGCTACGTCGTAGATTAACTTTCCAGCTCGTTGATAGCTTAAAAATACAAATGGTATTGATATTTCTTTGCTGAATTACACGAAAAGCAGCATCAATAAACAGGTGCCATGGCATAGCCAGTTCAGAGTGCAGACAGAGACGACAATAAGAAAGGTGCTTGTCCTTGTCTGCAGCTTTTTAAACTAAAATTGAAATTGTTTTTCATAAACATGTGGTAAACTGAGTGAGTATATATTTATATATTTCCTCAAAGGTTTCTTGTTGAGACATTACATGAGGAAGTGGGGGTTAGTGACGAAGAATGATATTAGAAATTACAAAGGGATATTTTCAATGAGCCGCTTGAATGCAAGTGGGTCGATGATAGTGGCTACTTTAGTGGGCAGGCCATTCCAGTCTCGTGTTAGGCGCAGAAAAAATGATTGCTGAAAAGTTATGGTATGGGCTTGTGGGGCATATACTGTGTAAGAGTTACGGGTGAGGGCAATGCGATGTGCTCTTTTTATGCACGAGTTGTCAAAAGGCAAGCAATGGAAAATTTATGAAAAAGGTTAAGACATGCTATTATGCAGCGTCACGCTAGAGAGGGTAAGTATATTTGGGCTTTCAGTGCTGAGATCCTTGAGTTGTACGAATAAGTTGACAGAATAAATCGTGTCACACGGTTCTGAACCTACTAGAGGGCGTTAATAAGGTTATTGTGGTGGTAGTAAAAAATAGCATCGGCATACTCCAGCTTTGGCCTCACAACGGTTAGAAAAGCTAATTGTTTGATAGAGCGAGGAGCGAGGAAAACGTTACGGCGTAGATTAGCTAGAGTACGATTAGCTGAACTTGTTATGTGGTTAACAAGACAGGTCCAAGTTAAGTCACGCGAGATATACACACCAAGGTGTTTGAATGAATCAGTTGTTGCAATGTGCATGTTACTGATGCTATATTTAGGCATATATAGTGATTACGATGGCGATGAGTATACATTAACCCGGTTTTAGCTACGTTTCATGACATAAGCCAAGTGTTACGCCAGTTTTGTATGCGCGATAGGTTATTTTGTAACGCCAAATAGTCGGTGGGGTTAGTAGCTGCTCGGTTAACCCCACAATCATCTGCAAAGGGTGTGATATGAGAAGAAAGAATAAAAGGCAGGTCATTGATGTACATTAAGAAAAGAAAGGGACAAACTACGGTTCCTTGAGGTACGCCTGAAAGCACAGGTTTTAAGGATGAAGAGTGTGATTTAGCGTATACGAACTGCTGACGGTTAGTTCAAAACCCTCGAATCCAGCTTAGAACACAAGTCTGAATGTTAAGACGGGATAACTTTATTTAGAGACAGTGGAGCGCTCAACTTGCACTTGCGCGCCTTTATGACCAAGTGCTCGGGACGGATGCCGATGTAATGACGTTTTTCTAGCTTCTTCGTGGCTTTCTCCGCGGTGTAGACCGGCTGGCTGCAACAACCGAACGCCTGGTGGCGACTCAGCCGAGGGACTGCGGCCAGTGGGTAAACTTTCACAGCTGCCGGCTTTGCTTATGCAGAAGGCAATGGCTGCAAGGAGGCAGCAATATATTTTAACAGTCTTTATTGTTTAATTTATGTTCATAACTTGTAGGTTCATTAGATTCTAGGCTCACTAAGTTCTATGTACTATATTTTTGCTGATCTTATTATGCCTGTTTCTAACTTTCTTTACTTGAAATTTTGAAAGGTTGCTCCAAGAGACTAGAAATAAAAGAACCGTTACCTTACATCAATTATTTGCAGAAAAATTACACACTACTGCTATAACTTCATAATGTGTTCTTAATGCAAGTTTCAATAATATGTATAAGGTATTTCAGTAAAATCAGTAAGATGGAAGTCGGGCTAGCGTTTGTTGTTTCTCTACTTTGAGTTGAGGATAGGCGTATAATTTTTTTTCATGCAAGGTTCCACAACCAGCGTGTATTTGGAGTCACTAGATGAATGCTTTCGAAGTATGCTAGACGTGAAATGTTGTGAACCTCACTCTTGAAGGGAAATCATACTTCGTGCCCGAAGAGCATTCTGCAACTAGCATCCAATGCCTTGTGCACGCAGAAAAACAGTTTCTTAGTCATAATGTTTTCAACTACTTCGTGTTATTTCTGCCATTTATATAGACGCACAGAGTGCTAATCAGGTTTGTGTGGCGATAAGTTTAACGCATGCTTATTACTTTGATAATCAGACGGCAATAAGTGTTACACGAAGCCCATTTGGCTAGGCACATCAGCTCCTGCTGTAATAATTTTCCTACTAGTTCCATATAATTTTATATATGAGAAGCTGCATCTATGAAGTACTTAACTTTACCTGATATTAAAGAGTAGTTCGAGCTGCTGCAATATGTGATGTACACACGTGGCTTTCTGTAACAGCGACCCATTTGTAAGAGGACGTTTGTATGTGCTTTAATGAGGTCTATCAGCATATCCACAAATGCAACATTAGTGCAGCTCATTGTTGCGTATTTCACAACACATTATTATTTCAGGAATCTTGTCTAGGGTATGTATGTGAATGGCAGAATATGTACTGGCAGTCCTTTAAATGTATTTTTTTGTCGGTGATGGGATCAAGTTTACATATTTGAAGCGATGATATACATTAGAGCAATAACATTTCCTTCAGCTCTACGATTTCATTCCTTTGCTCCAGGCTGGCTGATAATACTGGAACAACAATGTGCCCACTGTTCGGAAGATTTTACCTAGCTGTCTGGCTGGCTACATGGGCCCCTATAACGTAAAACTATTGCAACATGTTTTTATTCCAATATTCTGACATCAAATTAGCGTAACCGCCGACGCAAGCATCGGGCGTTCACCCGCAGGGTTGTCTCAACAGACCAATCAAGCGCTCTCCTCGTTCATAGGAGGTCACTTTTGTTTGCTTGAAAAACGAATAACATTGCCTGCATTGAGCGGCTTGTCTGATCTAATTGGCTCACAAGAGGCGAGCAGCACGCTCAAGTGGTGAGGAATGGGGTTGGGCCGAGCAACTCCATTGAAAATAGATAACGGATAATAATAATAATAATAATAATAATAATAATAATAATAATAATAATAATAATAATGATGATAATAATAATATATTTTTACTCCAATTCATACGTGTTCCAGCCTGCATAAGCGTTGCCGCTTGTGTGCAATGAAGAAGGTGGTGCCGGCGTCTGCGATTGGTCCGCCTTCTTTTACATAGCTTGCGGTGGCTCTTCGACAGTCGCGGTGGCATGCAACGGACGCTTAAGAATCACGCTAAAGCAGATCCTTAGCAAAGAAGAGTTCGCAGAACGAGGCCGTAAACGTGCCGAAAGTGCTCGAAAACGCTACACGGCCACGCAAAATGCTTTATTACACGCAAATAAACCCATGCTCTCCGGCAGGTGCGAGTAGCCAGTACCTGAGCGATCGACGCCAGCCATCTTCCATTCCTTTCGGAACGGGGCAGCCAGCGGCTATTCAGAAGAAAATTCACTTTTGTTCGGCATAATAATGCACCTTTAACGCGTTCCCGTCACTTTGACGCGGTGAGTTTCTGCAGTTTTGTGACGTCGCGTGACGAGAAGGTGAAGTGGGTGCAGCCCGAAAACTCTTGACCAATAGCCGCGGGCTAAAGGCGAAATGGTGTCGAAGCAGAAAGATCAATTTTTCTTTTGCTCGGACAATTCATGCATAATCAGTGTGTACACGGTATATCAGATGAGGAGCTATCGCGGTTTTCGTGACGTCACGTGACAAACAGGTGAAGTGGGGGTGGTCCAATAAAGTTTTTCACCAATAGCGGAGGGCTGATTGCAGAATTGGAATAGTTTTACGTCATAGCTCCCCTGGATGCATAAAAATGCTTAAACCCCACCACATGTCTTGGCGCAAAACATATCGTTTTCTGCTTTATTTTCAGTATTGCACGTTATAGCAGTGTTTTTATTTTGTGTTTCGTATTTTGTTTGTACATGTCTAAGAATAATATTACAGAAGTAAAAGAACATAGCAAAAATTAAAAATTCATTCTGAATGAATTTTTCTTTCCCATCACGTACTAACTCGGCAACAACACCTCTTCTTTAAAATATCTCTTCCATTATTTCTAAACATTTTAATGATGTAACACACTCTGTCCTAATCCTACATTGGGTATTTCAGCAATAATAAATACAAATATTTTTGAAAATGCTTTGCACACAAATAATTTCAATTGAACCTCGGTATTCAAGGGCGGCTTTTCAAATAATTTCAAGAACATTATTAGGCTTGTCTTTTTGCACCTAGGTCGGAGAACTCGCATGTATTTATGGTTGTGCCGGATGACAAACCTGCTGTCGCTGCCTGAGCCAGCGGTGTAGCAGGAGGAGTTGAGTTGTGTACCAGGTAGGAAAAGAGATTAACAACTTGGCTTTTCAGCTGATTTGGCCTCAGGAGAAACTCTATGGGTGTTTCCTGCCGGCACGTGTGCGCCCCTTGCAATACAAGCATGCACTGCGAAAAACGTGCCCTTGCTGGAGCGGCTGGTTCCCCACGGCTTCCTCATCGTCGCTGTCTTGCAGCTCCGGCTCCTCTGCCTTCAAAACAATGTTGTGGAGAGCGGCGGAAGCTGCGACAATTGTGGCTGCTTCCTCAGGCTGATACAGGAGCACCCGGTACCTTCGAACGCACAGGAACCTTGCCTTCAAGGCACGAATAGCCCTCGCCACAACATTCCTCATGGACGCATGGGCCCGGTTGTAGCGCCCCTGTTGAGTGTTAATGCCTAGATGGCCTGGCACAGGTGTAAGCAGCCATGGCTCAAGAGGGTAGACCAAGTCTCGTGCATGTTGGAAACGTGATAACTGTGTAATGTTTTTCACTGACTGCAACACGTCTGCAGCACTTACCAAGCACGCATTCGCCATGTCGAAGGTTAATGGTGAGGTGGCATAAGAGTGGCGAGTGCCTCCAGACGTCACACACCTGGAAGGCAGAACAAAAGGATGAAATGGTTTACAATAATTAGTTCCAGCTGGAATCTTGCCGTATTTCACGTTGCTTTGCTGACTACTAAACAATGTCTCAATAAAATGTTTCTGCACCAATACGATTTAATCTCAATTTGCAGGTACAGCTGCATTCTTTCTCACACTAGTCAAACAGCAATCTCTCGAATAGTATTTTTTATCACTGCAAGAAATGTGCAAAAAGCAACATGCACGAGATATTTATTAATTAACGCTCATCGTAGCCGTGTTTCTCGTTCAAAGCGCACTATTTACCGGTGTTACATGACCACTAACCCTCACGGTCGATTTCATTCGATTCAAAATTCTCGACCGCGATTACTTCCCTCCCACAGCTTGAGCCAATGAACAAATCTCGATCAAGAAATTCAATTCCAAACGGGCTCGCTCACTGTCGCAAAGAAACAGAGAGCACAAAGGACTTTCTCTATCGTCGTGATGCTACCGGTACGAAGGCCACCGACGGCGTCTTCCAGTCGTGACATCCGTACTATACACATGCGCCCTAGGGAGACGTTACATGAAACCGGTTGAGCCATAAGAGAAGAAAGCATGCAATAAATGGCACATCAAGAGTACTTATGACCATCGTGTTCAATGCCTAGAAGCCTTGCCGTGAGATTAAGCCCGCAATATCACCCGGGGCTGAGTACTTCAGCCTGTTTTCTGGCTCTCAGCGTCCCGTAGACACAGGTCACTACACCGGGAATGCGGCCACAATCCGAAAGGCCGCCTTTGCGCTAGTCTTTCCGGCGGGTGTCAACAGAAAGCTCACCCAGTCCTGACGCCTGCCCACCATGGTTATTGCCTTCGAAACCGCGTCATTACTCTCGCTCACAGAAGCGTGCCCATGGAGAGGAATTCTTCGCCGCCCATGAATATTTGGAAGCTGCCCGTCGCGAAGAAACGGAGAGTACAAGGACCTTCTCTTGCGTCGTAATGCCATCGGTCCGAAGGCCAGCGACGGCGTCCTCCAATCGTTCGTAGAGCCACTGCACAATACTCTTTGAGAGCCTGAAGTGCCAGTGGAACACTCTTTCTCTGTCAACTCGCGAAATGCGTCCTGAAAGATGTGCCGCTCAGGCTGGTCGAGAGATTCCAAAAGCGCGGCAATAGGAGCAGCCATTGTGACTCGTGAGCGCACAACACTGAGCGAGTTTGCGTGAGCACAGCGTGAAACGGCGAGCCTTTTCACCAAACGCGCTCATGTCATTCAACAATAAAAAAGGCCATTTATAATTATCCTAGCGCAGGCACAACATTTACTTTCAGTGTGATTACAATTGTTTTCAATAATTAGCATCGCTAACGTGCTACAACGGATGGTCGCGTTTTAATCTCGGTAAACGGGACCCACGCCAGAGCCAGCCATGTTCGTCGAGAGACGACGACACGAGCTGACGACAGGTGCATCGTCGGCTACTAGCGCTACCATGGCAACAGCCATTCGTTCTTCAAAGCGAATGACCTCGTCCATCGTTCCACGCTAGCAGACGATTCCATTCGGTTTTCGAATGATTGACATGAGCGTGACGTATGCGCATATTGTGGTCTCACCCGCCGCATTGGCAGCCGTGGCGAAACGCCTGGCCGCCGCCAAATCACGAGAGGGCGACCGTACGAACGGAAAAGCGAGCTGTTTGCGCGGCCCTACTGAATACAGAAACTCCAGACAATGAGCCAGTCTGCCTCCCCTGCTACCGAATTGGCCATGTAGCTCGCCTCCGCCGCACCTCCTGGACGTCCCCGTATCGGAGTTATTTTTATCCCTCTCCCCCCGATATGCCGATCCTCACCGCCACTCGTCTCACCGTATATCTCCTACCTCTGACGTTCCTGTTAATAGCGCTCGTCCCGCTTGCTCGCCGTCACCTCATCGTCATCGGTCCCCGTCACCCCAGCCACGCCGCTATTCGTCGGGGACCAAGTATAGACCGTCCTGGACGTAAAACAACCATGGAGCTCCTGGGGGTAGTGCTGCAATATTTTCATTGTGCCGAAATCCTTTATTGCCGCTCCCAACAAATCAGAACATACTTGATGTTCCTCAGTGGCTATGGTGTTAGGCTGCTGAGCACGAGGTCGCGGGATCGAATCCCGGCCACGGCGGCCACATTTCGATGGGGGCGAAATGCGAAAACACCCGTGTACTCAGATTTAGGTGCACGTTAAAGAACCCCAGGTGGTTGAAATTTCCGGAGTCCTCCACTACGGCGTGCCTCATAATCAGAAAGTGGTTTTGGCACGTAAAACCCCATAATTTAATTTTTTTTACTTGATGTTCACGTCGATTGTGTCCCTTTGACGGCGTTTATTGATATTGGAACACAGGTGTCCATAATGAGTGCTAACCTCCATCGGCTTCGAACTGCACGAGCGTTACGCGCCACTGCAGCAATGTCGCCGTCACTGGAATGTGCACTGCTCGCATAAGTATCGCCGGCCGCAACGTTCCAGTTTGTGGGGTTCTTGGGACAAGGAAACGAAACAGAGTAATGAAACAGTCACAAGGAAAGTTACTTCACCTCTCATACACTAACGCATGCTAGTCGAATGTATATCAACAGAACACGCCGATGGGCGCGTGACGAATCTAGGAAGTCCGACTCACCCCGACTGGATATCGAGCGAATATGTTGGCCCCATGCTGGACACCAACGCCTGGTATTTCGCGTGTAGAGTCACGCAAATGGTGGCGCGTTCCAACCATCGTGTTCGCCTATTGTAGTTTTCTCATCCTAGGCCTCGCGAGACAGTCTCGCAGAAGCATGGATAGGCGCACGCGCGGAACGTCCGCGCCGCTTGCCGAACCCGAGCAAAAGAGGAAGAGCTTACTCCGTGCCGCGCCCAACTAATCCCGCCGTTAGGTTCATCACCTTATCCCTTATCCAGCGAGGCATGAGCAACCTTTGTTGTCAGCCCATTCCCTCGGAATATACACCCGCAATACAATGTAGGGAGGCGAAAGGCCCGAGCACGGGCGATTTTACGGAAGGCTAGCAAGAATCTAGAGTCGACTGTGTTTGTCGACGAGGCTCAGTACGGCGACTCTAGCACGTTCGCGTTGGCAATAATTGACGGCAAAGGGGAATTACGCTCCTCAGCCTCGGTTAGGCTAGCTACGAGTAGAGTCGCGGAATAGGTCGTCATAGCCCTGGCCATGACCGACCCTTCGCGCACCAACGTTTTCACCGACTCACGAGCGGCCATCAAAGCTTTCGAATCGGGTGACCTAGTCCAAGAGGCTGCCTCCATTCTGGAAAAGAGAACAAACTCTGGCACTCACTTCATCTCTTGGTTTGCCGCCCATATGGGTGCGGACGTTCATCAGAACATACCTAACCTCAACGAGCTTGCCCATGACCCTGCGCGAGTTCTAACGCGCCGCGGCTGCATGGAGGCCTTATGGGGACAGGATGAAATCCAGCAGAACCATCCGCTCCTTACTTTTCACGAGATAACATCTCACTATCGGCTTAGTAGAAGGGCCTATCCTCTTCCTCACCCGAAGTTAGACAGGTCTCAGTCAGTTTCACTTAGAATGTTCCAGACGGGCTCATTCTCCTCGTTGGGCTTTCTCAGCCGTATCTACACAGACGTCAATTCAAGCTGTCCGGATTGTAATGAGATTTATTGTTCCTTAGCGCACATGCTCTGGCAATGTCCCGCGTTACCTAACGGCCCTATATCCAGCGAAGCCGATTGGGAAGAAGCACTCCAGACCCCAGCACTCTAGACACAATTAGAGGCAGTCCAGAGCGCCCGAGAAAGGGCGGAACATCACGGTATTGCTGCCCCGATTTTGACGCGGCCAGCGGCTTCCGCGGGTCCCTGATAGGGGCCCCCGCTGAAGCTCCTCAGGATCAAATAAAGTTTATTGTCTGTCTGTCTGTCTGCCTGCCTGTCTGGTTGTCCGGCCACTTAGTGCTCTTCTGAAAAATGATGTGCCGTGTACGTGGAGTCCCACTCAAGCTGCCGCTTTCACCAGCCTCACCATCATTCTCACTACGCCACCTATATGGGCCCTCTTTGACCCATACTCTTCTACAGTGGTCCGTACCGATGTCAGTGCTCACGGGATTGGAGCCGGCTTAGCCCAACGCCAACGGGGACAAGACCTTGTTGTCGCCTACGCTAGCCGCCTTCTGACAGAAGCGGAGCGCCACTATTCGATTACAAAGCGGGAATGCCTGATCCTCGTCTGGGTGCTTTCCGCATCTCGCCTGTACTTGTATCGCACGCACTCCTCTGTTATAGCGGACCATCATGCGCTTGTTGCCTTTTCTCACTCAATGAGGCTTCCGGCAGGCTTGGTCGCTGGGGTCTGCGGCTACACGAATATTCCTATGCAGTAATTACAAGATGGGCCGCCTAGATCAAGAAGCAGGCTTTTTATCGCGTTATCCGGGGGATGTTGACGCTTTATAGTGTTTCTTGACTACTCCGGGGTCCATACAGAGCCCGGAGTAGTCACCCCTGCTGGCGATGTGGCGATCCACATCACCAGTCGGCTAATGAGGAAGATGAGAAGAAGACGACGAGGTCAGCCGGAGGAATGCATCAGTAAATGGGTTCTACCGGCAGTACCCTAGTGAAATCTTTACATTGGTGCAGTCGAAAAGAGGAACCTGTGGAGAAGAGGATGAACATCGTGTTCAACGAAGGACGAATCACCATGGAAAGCTACAGAGCAAGTGACGAACAACATGCCGGGCTACTGGAGGATGTCACCACGCCTGATGCTCTATGGAGCGTTCGAAGTGCCTCCGGGTTTACGGCTGACGACACCGTCACTAAAGGTACCGTTCCTGTTTCGAATGAACAAGGCGAGTTTGAAACTTGTTTTAAAGGAGCTATCCTAAATCATCAAACTCAGCCAGCTTTAACGCCATCAGACAATGATATAACTGTTCTGAACGCACTGATTGACCTTCAGAAATGCCAGATGAAGCAACAGCAGCAGCTGGTAGATCTTCTTGTTACGCTGTGAAGATCTGGAAACAAGAGAGAATAGCCTTTCGTAAAACCAGATATATTTTACGGCAATGCGTTCAGTGTACATACTTGCTTCATTTTTACGAGTATGCTTGCTCCACGAACCAATGGTTGTGACGCGGATCGCATACAGAACATGTGGGCATTTCTGTGTGTCAACGCACGGAAATGGTACGATCTTCGGTTAAGTTCGCAGTTGCGTGAATCATGGAATGAGTGGAAGGAGAGTTTCTCTTGACCATTCAAAAAGAATCCGGAGGAACTTTGGAACGATGCCATATTGTACAGACAGAAAGCAATAAACATCGGAGAATATGTGTTGGAAAAGTTGCATTTAATTTGCACAGCCGAGCCGAAACTTCCAGAGTCGTCAGTTGTTGCCCTCATTATACGGTATGACAAGAGAGTGCCCGAAACAAGTTCTAGCTAGGTCGCCAAGCATAATGGACCAACTGCTTCAATCACTGGCGTATGTCATGACGACAGATTTTAATGAGCCATAAAAAAAGACAAGGCTCAGAACTCTAGACCGAGTAACAAATCCACGCGAGGCTCGGTACTTCACAACAAGCCATACCTCCAAAAGTCCAGGCACTACAGAGTGTCACCAATATGCTGAAGAAACGGTGTTCCCTGTTAAAGCAGCCGGTCAGACAGTGACGATGCATGTAAACAACCGAAACATGTCAGCATTGATTAACACTTGTGCTTCCGTGAGCCTAATTAATGAAACTGTAGTGGAGTCAACAGGCATCATATCCGAAAAGCCTATTCTTGTGTGCAGCTACGGTGGTTCATCTCGGGATTACCATAAATGGACAACGGCAGCTCTTGAGTTTGAAGGTCAGAAGTTCAAGGTGGAAGCGCTCGTCATGTCAGTGGTGAACATCGTCTTTCTTTTATCACGACCTGACATGAAGAATATCAAGATCAACATACTATGGAATGACGGGGTGACTATTGAAAAACCTGAGCAAGATATGTGTTTGACGGAAAACCGCACGAACGAAAGCCATCATGTGCGCAAGACGTACCGCTGAAGTTCCCCGAGTTAATTAATCTATATTGGGCCATATCCCGAAGCCACAACCACGATTGAGGTGCCGTTCTTGCTGCGCGACAGCACAGTCATCAGAAGAACGCCCTATAGTCTCAGCCATGAAAAGGAAGTATGGCTACGACAAGAACTTAAGGCATGTCAGAAGCGGGATCATTAGGCCATCGACATTCTGTTTTGATTTCCCTATTACCATTGCACCAAAGGAAGAAGGATCATTCCGAGTGCGCACTGATTACCGAATGGTAAACAAGCAGACCGATCTTTTTTCATACACCATGCCTAGAATAGATGAGATCATTGACGAGACTGGAGGATTCGAATGATTTTCGCGTATAGACTTATGCAAGGGGTACTGGCAAGTACCACTGAAAGAAGAGACTAAGAAGTTTACGGCATTTGTCACACCATTCGACATCTACGAGTATAATCGGTTACCATTTGGCTGGAAGAATTCTGGGTCGTGGTTACAGAAGACTATGAACGAAACGCTGCGCAATATCATTAGACAATTTTGCAATGTATACGTAGATGTTATAATTGTCTTCTCCAGGACACGCAAAAACCACGAGGCACATTTGTGTAAAGTACTTGAGGCACTAAACACCACACGACATAAAATTAACATGAAGAAAAGTGTGAGTTTTTTTGCAATAAGGTGGTTTTCCTCGGAAGGGTGTTCGATGGTGAAATGAAAAGCACCACGGAAGAGACTATTCAACGCATCGAGAAAATGGTGAAACCGTATGATGTTCATTCTTTCAGAGTATTTTTGGGACTGGCGGGCCATTTCCGTGCATTCATCAGAGACTATGCCAGGAAAACCAAATGCCTCACCGCATTGACGCAAAAGGGCGTGACATTTATGTGGTGAGAAGAGTGTGAGAATAGCTACACTAAGCTTGTCCGCATCATTTCATCGGACCCTGTATTAATGCTCCCCGACTTCAAGCTGCCTTTTGATGTCTATACCGAAGCATCTTATTATGGAGTAGGCGCAGTATTTTACCTGCGAGATGCTGCAAAGCACCGAGGAAAGGAGCTGAGGGTAGTAGGTTACTACTTCTCCACTTTTACGAAGACACAAGAAAATTATGCTACTACGGAGAAGGAAGCACTGGCGATGGTGTTAGCCTTGTGATACCTGAGAAGCTACCTGGAAGTCAACCACTTCAAGCTGTTCACGGACAACCAGGTGGTGACGTACCTGTTAGAGCTGTCGCCGCCGAAGGGCTCGGAGGGTTAGCAAAGTACAACAATTCAGTTTTTGCGTCATACATCGCCCGGGACAGAAACAAGATGCCGATTTCCTATCTCGACTCCACGTGGCGCATGAATGCCCAACTAGAAATATAAACCTCTTACAGCTTTGGGAAGGCACGCAGAAAAAGGAAGTGAAGAATGGCAAAATTTATGCCCCGGAGCCCAAAGAGCCAACAGTCCAGAGGCTTTATCACACTAGTCCAGAATCAGGAAGACATGACAGATTCTGGAAGATATACCATATTATAGCCCAGCACTTCACTTGGAAAAACATGAAAGAAGATATCACAAATGATGTCAAAACTTGTCCTCAGTGTCAGCTTGATAAAGCCAAGTACAAGCCTAAAGGCAACAGGATGGTCTTGCCAGAGTATTGCGATATCCCCTTCGAGGTTATGCATCTTGATTTCGCTGATATCAAAAAAAAAGGAGGACGCAAGCACTCCTTGTCGCCGTGGACGAGTGCGCGCGTTTTGTAGCCGCCAAAGCTGGAAAGGAGGACGCAAACTGCGTGATATCATTACTGGAACGAGAACACTTCAGGAATGTCAAAGTTGTCGTCGCAGAGAATGGCCCAGCCTTTAAAAGCGAAAAACGGCGACTTTGGGCTGAGAAAAGAAATATCGCCCTGCGCTTCCCAGCACCCTACCATCCGGAAGCGAATTCGCTTGGAGAGGGAGTGATCAGGGACTTGAAGATGTACATATGATTGTACCCCGAATTTAAACGCGGCTGGAAATGCGCCTTGGAAGCCGCTGTTGCACATCACAACAGATCATATAAGGCCTGGGATGCAGCCCACATTTTGCGGCATTTGGAACAATCCCACGGCTGCCAGCGGACCACGAATAGGGCTTAGTGAAAGAAATTGACCTCAAGGAACATCCCAAGTCTTCTCATCAGCGACAAAAATTTAGTGTGACAATAAAACAGAATTTCGACCGCAGACTCTGCACAAAGATACCGGAGATTCAACCAGATTCGTGGATTTTGGTCCGAAAGGGACTTGATTCGAAAACGCCGTTACAGGACCTTACTGCGTCATCAAGACAGCTAGACAACAAGGGCAGCTGAAGACAATATACTACCAAGGACCCAGTGGAAAAGTTGAAAAGGCTTTAATTGGGAACGTGCTACCGTATTATCATCGTGGGGGACAGGACAACCGATTGGGAGTGTGTGGCGATCCACATCGCCAGCGTGGTAATGAGGAAGATGAGAAGACGACGAGGTCAGCCGGAGGAATGTAGCAATAAATGGATTCTACCGGCAGTACCCTAGGGAAATCTCTACAAGCGTGCCATCTATTTTATTAGCCGGAAATAAGGGGCTGGCGAACCAATAGGTAGGCTCGGTCACTTTAAGAATAATGCCATCACGTACGACTCTTTCAAGTTTCTTCTTTAGAGACTGTTCCAGCACTAACTGAACTTGTCAGGCATTGACTTCGGGCCCAGAGCAGACGACAGGTGCATCGTCTGCTACAAGCGCTACCATGGAAACAGCCATTCGTTCTTCAAAGCGAATGACCTCGTCCATCGTTCCACGCTAGCAGACGATTCCATTCGGTTTTTGAATGATTGACAGGAGCATGACATATGCGCATTTTGTGATCCCGACCCGCCGCTATGGCAGCCGTGCAACCCATCAGGTACGGCCCAATGAGGCACCTTTTGTTCCCGCCAATTCATGACTGTGGAAAATAGTTGACAAGCGGGTCCTATTTGAGATACATGACTGTAATTAGAATAAATATTTGACTTCGAGCATGATACCGAACGACCTTCAGGTAAAACAAAAGCCAGCAATAGAAAAATGTATAATGAAAAATAGGGGATAGCAGCGGCGCAATATATTTCGAGAAGCCTCGCTTGGGCTAACTCGGGTGTTGGCAAAGCTTGGCGCGCGTAGAGAGTCGCAGCTAAAGGTAAGGAGCAGCTGTAATTAATCAAATCTCACGTAATCAGAAGCACCAGAATGGCTCAAATGCTAGCAAAGAAAAGTGTTACCATCTGAAAACAACTAAGGTAACGCGCACGCAAATTGTCCCAGTGGCCACAAGTACCGATTTTGAAAGTCGTACTCCTGAAGTCAAATCAGCTGATGCTCCTGGAGTAACCAGCAAAAAAAAAAGCACAAAACGATGAACAATGCCTCAAAGGTAATAAGCCTGTCCAGTAGCCTCTTGTCCAGTGCACAACGAAATAACCTTTCGAAAGGTCGAACTGTTTTTCTGGCGTCCGGAAAAATAAATGCGTTTCAATTACTCCAAGATTTAGATGATTTCGCGGGGAATGTTTGCCTAAAGGAATGCTTCTATGATCGCAGAACTATTGAAGGTGTAGTTATCAGCAATCTGGGCTCTCCCATAAATTAGGAACGCCTGGTGAACAACGCCACCTTTACTTACACGTGCACATTTCCATGGTTCAAGAAGTCATAAAAGAGCACGAGAGGCGTCGTCCCATTCGCAGTAACCTTTCAAAAGAGGAATAGGAAGCATTGCAAAAACTTTGGAAACACCAATCAGTTATCATTCAGCAAGAGGAGAAGCGTTGTGCAGTGGAGGTACTTGACAGGAGCGATTGCACAAACGAAGGTTTTCGTCAATTGTGCAAATCCAAATTTTTATGCAGAGGCTGAATGCAATCCTGCAAAGAAATTTGAAAGGGACATAAAGGACATTTTCGCCACTCTGGTAATGGCATAGAAGATAATCAATGCGACATTCAAAGCTTTGATACCGAAAATCTCCACCTCCGGCCTTTTATTTACTATCGAAAATTCGCAACACAAGCAACCTCCTGCTGCCTATCGTTTCCAATAATGAAACATGAGTGAGAAGATATGCAGCTTTAACGAAATTTTACGTAAGTATATTCCATCTTTATTGCGCTTTTATTTTAAAGACACAAATCACTTCCTTCCGAAGATGTCCCGCGTGACGGTAGTAGCAGGTAGTTACTTCTTCGCTGTGCATGTCGCATCTTTGTACACTAAGATACCCCCCACCTAGGGCATAGCTTCCACAGTTTCAGCGTACACTGAATCGAGCCAACCTAGTCATTCAGAGAAAAATACGATTGAGACTCTTCTAAATTTAGTAATTCAGTATAATCAGTTTGAGTTTCACAACTAGCATTACCCGAAAATCAAAGGAATCGCCCTGGGATCAAACATCGTGCCAAAATATGCTCATACCTTTATGAGGACATTAGAAATTCCCTTCCTCTGAAGTTCGTTCATAAAACGAATAATGCACAAGCGATTTCTAAACGATATATTCTTTCTATGCACCGGCACTGAACAGTATCATTGCACTTCAATTCTAATTCAAGTTCTTTGCACCCGCAACGTTGCTGCAAGCGTAATTTCTCCAAAGATACTGTGCACTTCTTCGACCTCGCTTTCTGACTGAGTGCTGTTCGCATTTCCACGTCTCTGTAAAAAATGCTGGTTAGCAATGCCTTGATTTCTATTGCAAAACAAACATCTACTCCAAAGCTAACATATACAAAAGAATCTCTTCTGAATGTGAACTTAACCTCCCTGCCTTTCCTTCGTCCCTTCTCTTTTTCTCTTTCTCTCTCTCTCTTCCAAATCTGAACAATTTGAGAGACACGCAGATGGACTGAAATCGTCTCTTCTACGTCAAACATATCCTCAACAAGTAGCAGACAATGCGATCGAATGAGCTCGCAGCTTAGGTGGAACACGTATAATAGCTAAACTTGTGAGCAAAATCGATACCTAACTGGGTCCTCACATACGCTACCGGGCTCCACGGGTCAAAATCGCCCTTAACAGCCATATTAAAATCAAACAAAAGAGCCGACTAACTAATATGTTCCAGCTGCGACTTCATGTAGTATATACAAGAAACAAATTTGAGGGATTGTCCGAACGTTGTGAGCACCGTGGAAAGCCTCACTACAAGGTTTGTCGTCACATCACAGCAGAAACAACTGAATCATCAAATGCTGCTTGTGTATATTGCGAGACAGATGTTAAGCCTCGACGGTTTAATTCGCAGGTCCCGCGCTGAAGACGATGACGCTGGCCATGATGATGAATATATACAAGTGAAGAAGATGAAGGGGTAACATTATGCTCACAATATAACATTGACTAGGATTTTTATTGTGGTTACATAAGATCATGTACATAATTCGTTGCGAGGTGCATGAGCAGGAGTATATCAGACATACCCTCATTGGTGAGCTTCAAGAACCACCGCGCTTATGTGAAATGTCTCCAGAATTTACGCTCCACCAGGCACATTCGACTGCCTGGTCACTGCTTTGAACACTCGAGCGTCGGAATCTTTCAATCTGGTTCCGAACACACCAGTGCACGCGAGCAGGCAGAATCTTTATTCATCCAATCTACCGTGGTTGCTTGGGGACTAGGGTGGTTGGGCTGCTAAGCACGTAGTCGTGGGATCAAATGCCGGCCATGGCGGCAGGATTCCGATGGGGGTAAAAATGCGAAAACACCTGTGTACTTAGATTTAGGTACACGTTAAAGAACCCCAGGTCGGCCAAGTTATTCCGGAGTCTCCCAATACGGCCTGCCTCATAATCATATCGTGGTTTTGGCACATAAAACCTCATAATTATTTTTTTATTGTGATAGCAATTATATGGACATTGCTGGTGCATTTTTGCCGTCGCTGTCACCGTGGTGTTTCATATAAAGTCCAAGGGCGACAACACCGTAGTCGTGCGCCGTATGCTGTATGCGCGAATGAAAGCTTGCGAGGGTCAGCCGACGATCGTGGCTCAGTCTCGCGTGAGCAAAAAAGAAAAGCGGGGTGGAAGCGCACAGTTTTCCTTCGTGCGCGAGGCACCAGGGGGAGGGCCGGCACATGGTGATATTATGCTCCGGCGGCTGCTGCGTACGGCGGGGCGCATGGGCACCCATAACTCAAAAGTGATCTGCGATGTCTAGGAAGTCCGTCGAGTGCAGGGAGCTTCGTATGCGCTGTGCTTTCTACGCTTAGTTTGAGTTGAAGCGAGACGCAGCACGGGGGTGAATTCGCTCGCTGGTGATGCTGCGCTTCTTCACTCCAGCGTTTTCACAGCGAGTTTCCACGGTTATCTAGTGAGATGCGTTCATTTTTATCTTCTTGCGCGGGACACGATGCCCGTTAATTTATTTAGTAAGCGAATGTTTACAAGTTGATACAGCTGATAAATCAACTATTCTTACATCGTTAAGCTGTCTACTAATTTGGCATTGCAATCGTTCGTTCACCTTTCGGGCGAAACTTCGCCATTTTTTATTCATTTGTAAATTTTGAACGTATGCTAAATGAATTAATGAGAGTCCGGGGCAGCTGACGTTTCCCCTGCATATGCGGTCAAAGAGGAGACTGCGATTACCAGCACTCCAGGCGAAAATTGACACGCTGGCGGCCGCTTGCTGCTTTTTCCGCGTCCGTCTCTGCGGACGAACCGAAAACATAATAAATCCAGTTTCCTTCGCACTGCAACTGAAGTATACATCCTGAGTGGCATAATTGATCCGGCTAATAATCAGCGCAAGCTGACGTGATGTCAGTTGTCCCGTAAACCTTCGAAAACTGTAATTACGTGGACGGTCTCTAACCCTGCTTACTAGAACTCTAAGCGAAAGGATGTACTGCGTTTGCAACCTCCGCATACCAACCTCAGCTGGACCGCAAAACTCGCCGGAATAGGCCATGACTTTGCACATACGTATTGTGGCACTGTGCCCCTTTCCACGCAGTAGTAAAGCTGCCACGGCGACTAGTTGGTGTGACTTCATCGCTGAGCGTGCACATAAGGCGCATGTCGGACGAAAAGCGATGCAGAAACTCCACTGGAGCTGTCTTTGTATGCGTAACGATACCTCCAAATTTCAGTTGGCCCACCCCAAACATCACTTTTCCTACCCCGAAATTACAGCTGGACCACGCCCAAATTTCATTTGGCCCACAGGGAAATTTCAACTTGGCCTACTCCCAAATTAAAGTTGGACTGAACTTCCTTAAAGGTTGGACTAGACCTACCTGAAACCTGCAAGGGTTCAACTATGAAAAGTAAGTTTTCATAGGCATCACCACATTTCCGGTACAACACAGAGTTGGAAGCTTTTATCTGGCTTTCTTTTGTTACCCATCTGTTTTGAGGCAGATCCTCGCAAATAAAAAGAAGAAAGACAAACACATCTTCTTGCACTAACCTGCCGGGTAGTTACTCCTGAAGCTTAGACACTGCTGCCATCGGCATAGATCGAGACATTGTGACCCGTAACTACTCTGCCAGCTCGAGCAACCTGAGAATGAAAAAGAGACATTAGCTAACCCCGTTATAGGGTGCTCCGGCACATTTAGCACTTGGTGATCGAGCCCACTTTAGTGAAAATAATTAAGGACCCTCGCTTCCTCCGTTAGGAGTTGTGTTCCTTGCACAGCTGTAAAATGCGCGTCTACAATCCTTTCATAGCAAAAGTTGTCGTGGACACCCTCTGCGTCAAGAAGAAGGATGCAGGAACTCCATTGTAGTTGTTCAGTTGAGTGGTTGTAGGCTACTGGTGGGATTAGCCTTGGAGTTGCTGCCGGCAATTGCTCCACCGTAGCCACACTTAAAATACATAAATCATATAAATCAGACACATACCTCACAACTACACATAGTCACTCCTAAGGTCACCATGTGGAGGCCAAATTCGTGTCCTGCAGGTAATTTAAAAGAAGGCGAGAAACCTCCTTCCTAACTAGTTCCCGCGCGGGAAAACAATGTCCTGAAGAGAACTGTGAGGAATTCCTGTCTTCTTGAGGGACCCGAATGACACACTCCTTTCCGCGTTATATAGAGTACAGCACATAAGGTGATGTTCTATGTCACCACACACACCACACGTTGAACATAATGGAGACAACGCCAGGCCAGTCTTGTACATCCACGCAGGGGTACGAGCAGAGCCCGTGCGAATGCGGAGCAGTAAAGTGGCTTGGTTTCTTTTGAGACCCTTGGTCACGCATGGCTTGTGAGGTGAGCTCCACAAAGAACTGAAGTGGCACGACACCGCTTCTCTGAAGAGTCTCTTGTCGTCTTGAGGCACTTTTCTCAATGGCTTCCCAGACAGCGCTCTATGGGCGAGGCTGTCCGCCATCTCGTTGCCTATGATACCCATGTGCGAGGGCGCCCATTGGAATCGTATGGAGAAGCCTTTGATAGGGAGATTGCGCACGGAGCGTAGGGAGCTTACACATAGGGCATCAGTAGGGAACCCGTTCTCTAACCTTTGAAGGGCGCATTTCGAATCGGTAAGAATGACAACAGGTTCAGGCGTAGAAAAGCGTAGCTTCTTTAGAGCTGCCTCAATGGCAACGCTTTCGGCCGTTGTGGAGGACACGACTGCAGTGAAGCGAACCGACCAACCATACTTCAAAGAGGGAATGTGAAAAGCAGCTGCACTAGATCCTCTGACCTTGTCCACAGAGCCATTAGTAAAAATTTGAAGATGACGTGCATATTCAGTCTCAAGATGTTCCAGCACGAACGGACGCGTTGCCGCCAAAGGAGAACGCCGCTTAGCACGAGCGTGAGGAATCGTCAACGAGCTATCGAGGCTCGCGAAAGACCAAGGTGGTTTCAACCTCTTAGTTCGACCTCTAGCGTCAAGACCCAGGTAACCAAGAGTGTGAAGGGCCAAGTACGCTCGGGACTCAGCTCTCTTTCGAAGGCTCTGTAGAAGGGCTCGCCCGGCTATCATCCGTTTGAAGCGGCCAATTTGCATCAATAACCTTTGTGAAGCGACTAGGCTAAGAGGTCTCGATAGAGGCTCATAAAGTACTGCATTGTTTGGAGCTGTCTGCGGAACACCAAGAGCCCTCCTTAGGCCCTTTCTGTGCAAAACCTCAAGCCGTTTCAGCTGTGATAGTGAGGGGGAAAATAAAGGAACGTGGCACATTATTCGACTCGTCACTAGTGCATCGTGCAGCCTGATCATTCAAGGGTGATTTCCCCATTGCTCACTTGCAACTCTACAGATCACATTGAGACGCGGAGATAGTGATGTCACAATACAGTCCGCAGCTCGTCGCCACTATAGACGGTAGTCAATAATGACGCCCAAAAAGCGCTGTTGCTTCAACTGACGAAGGCAAGATTGATCAAGGTCTATCTTCAGCCGCGCATACCGTTTTCCTCTACCTGGAAACATGATGAAGCCAGATTTTTCCACCGAGAAAGTTAACCCAACATCTTGAAGGTAATTTTGAACTGAAAGTAATGCCTCTCGAGCTATCAGAGCTAAACGCTTGTGTTGATATCCGCTTAACCAAATAGAAATGTCGTCCGCATATATCGACATATGGATATGCCTGCAATGTTGTTGCACTTCAGCGGGAAGACAAGCCATAACAACATTAAACAGCGTCGGGGAAAGAACACTTCCCTTAGGTACACCTCGCGATACCGCCCTTTCGGTGCTTATGGTACTTCCTAACCACACTTCAATTTTACGATCACTGATAAGTGAGTGAATGAATCGCAGAACATAGCCCTGTACGCCCATGGCCTGCAAGCTATTGAGTATTGAGCTCTGAAGGACGCTATCATAAGCCTTTCATACGTCTAGGAAAATAGCTAGTGTTGAGAGGCCGAAAGCTCTTTGATGTTCAATGTGGCTTATCAAGTCCAAGACGCTATCTTGCGCGCTTAAACCTGTGCGGAATCCAGTCATGCATGTTGGCAGAGCCCTTCTATCTTCGAGCCACCATGATAAACGCTTACTTGCCAGCTTCTCTATGAGCTTAGCCGCACATGACATCAGTGATACAGGACGATATGAGGCCACGTCTGTCATTTCTTTGCCGGGCTTCAGCACTGGGACAACACAAGCCACCTTCCATGAAGGAGGAACGTCGCCAGTCTCCCATACTCGATTGAGATAGATTAGGAGCATCTTACGGTGTTCTAGAGGTAGCTTCTGCATCATCTGGTCGGTAATGCCGTGAGGATCTGGTGCGCATCGACTCCGCAGGCTGCTGAGTGCTGTCTGTAGTTCTCGAAGTGTGAACGGGGCGTCCATAACAGACGTAGATGTTGCAGGCAGAGCACACGGATGAATTCCTGAACTGGCACGTACAAATGCATCTGCGAATTCCTCTGCCAAGCACGCGAGAGGTCTCTGCTTGCGCAGTGCAAGCACCTCGAAAGGCTTACTAGGACGAGAATCACCATCAACGCTACCAATGACTAACCAAATTCTCGTCATCGGTGAAAAAACAGTCAAGCTAGCTCAGAAGGACGCCCACTGCGACCTACAGAGCTTGTTCGTATGGCGTCAAATGGCAGAGTTAAGCCTGTTGAAGGTCGTCTTCAAGGATTTGTCGTCCTTCTTCCGCATCAGTTGTCACTCCGCCCTTCTGCGCGCTGCGCAAAGGTTCCTGAGTTTTAAATCCGGAGTCGGAAAATGATTAGGCAACTTGACCGCCATGGTAGCAGCCATCTTACCATAAATCATTTTGACTATCACATCACCAGAAACACTTGCAAGTTGCTCCCTGTACTTGTCCCAATTAACAACATGGCTCATTTTAGCGCCGCGCATATGGAAGCCGGCAGTAAAAACTAAAATTGGATAGTGATCACGTCCCATGCGGTAACGTGCAGTTCACCACTTCACATGGACGTCAGGTGAATGCAAAGTTAGGTCTATAGATGTGGCTGAGGCTGGAGGCCGGAAGAAAGTAGGACTTCCGTCATTGGCCACGCACAGGTCCAAACTGTCGATAACTTCTACAAGTTTGCGTCCGCGGTAGTCTGTGTTCCTGTCACCCCAGAGTGAGTGATGGGCGTTAAAGTCACCGCAGATAATTCGGGGCGCTGGGCAACGGTCACAAAGCTGCTGGAGAAACAAATCCATTGCTGCCTTCTTCCGCGGAGACACGTATACGGATGCAACAGAAAGAGTTCGGAAGCCGAGCCATATCCTCACAGCCGCTACCTGAATACTATCGGTGCAAAGATCGGTGACGTTCAAAGCCACATGAGGAATCTCTCTTCGTTTGTAAAGGGCGGCACTTCCTGCGGAAAATGACTTTATGCTGCAATTCTTGTGTGCGACATATCCAGTCAAAGATCTCCCCTTTGGTAGGCCAGCCTCCGAGAGGGCCAATACTGGAACACAAGTTTCTTTCAAAAATAATTTCAGTTCTGCTAATCGACTTACAATCCCAGCCCAGTTCCATTGCATAATAGACGGCACTTTTCGGTGATTTTTAGTTGCACGAGGTTGAAGAAAACTAGCCATATTATAAGGTAAAGCTCGCTGTGAAGGCGGTAATCATGGACTCAAAGGAAAGAACAAGCTGTAGAAAGTTCTTCAGGGTGCCAGTCTGCATCGCTTGAACATATTTCCACCTGGTGTTTTGAGCCAGCGTTGCGTGCCCAGCAAAAACGGTGATTGAAGACGACGAAGTCAAGGATCTTGCGCCAGCTGGTGAACCGTCCTCCTTGTGTCTGACATTTTCGTGTCTGGCTGCTGATACTGCTGCTTATTCTTGCCTTAGCGCGTGACAAACTGGTGGAGGTGCGGGGTAATCTAATCTATGCACCAAACCCCTCCGGGCAGCAGGAGCTCCAGCCCCGTACCGGTGGTTACGCCTGTACACCGCGCCAGCAGAAGGATCCGTGGACAAGCCCCTGAGTTTGGACTCCTCCCAGAGAAAATGGCAGCTCCGACCACCCCAACCGGTATGGAAGGCACAACGCCGATTCATTGTACGCTATTCAATCCGCGAACGCCGAATCCCTTCCACGGCGCCATACATGAGGACGTTGAAGATTGGCTGGTGCACTATGAACGTGTCGCCGCGTTCAACAAGTGGGATGACGCAGACAAGCTGAAAAATGTTTATTTCAGCCTTAACGATGGCGCACGTGTTTGGTACGAGAACCGTGCAGATGCCTTAACTTCATGGGCAGAATTCAAACGGCGGATTCTTGAGACGTATGCGAGCCCTGATCGCCAAGAGCCAGCTGAGCGTGATCTCCAGTCCCGCATACAAATGCCGAACGAGGGTGTCGCAATGTACGTCGAGGACATGACGCGTCTCTTTCGACGAGCCGACCCCAGCATGTCGGAAGAAAAGAAGGTGCGGTACCTGATGCGCGGAGTAAAAGAGCAGCTGTTCGGCGGTCTCGTGCGCAGTCCTCCCAAGACTGTGTCAGAATTTCTTTCCGAGGCCATCACCATGGAGCAGACTCTTCGCCAGCGGACACCATCATACGAACGTCAAGTGAACACTGCCTCACCTACGGACTTCTTCGGAGCTCTCGGGGGTCACGTCGATTTCTTTCGAGAGCTCATTCGTTCCGTGATCCGCGAAGAACTCCAGAAACTGTCGGTACCTTCACAGCCGACGCTCAGCTCCTTGTCCAGCGTTCTCCGTGACGAAGTCCAGCATGCGCTAAAAGAACCACCCTTCAACACAGAAGCTCGACCGCTAAGAAATGACAGCCCACATATGTCATATTCGCAAGCCTTGAGGCAACCTGCCCCACCTCCCTCCCCGCTTCGCGCCGCGCGCCCGGCCATGCTAGAGCCCGTCCAAGCTGCCTCGTATTACCAGGACCACCGACAGGCCCCGAGGAAATCAGACGTGTGGCGGGCACCTGATCGCCGTCCCCTTTGCTTTCACTGTGGCGAAGCTGGGCATGTCTACCGACAGTGCTCTTATCGAGAGCTCGGACTACGCGGATTCTCAGCGAACTCGCCGCGACCTAGGTTCGGCCAGCGTCCTCCTGAAATTGAAGAATACGTTGCCCAGCAGCGCGGATCTCCATCAGCTCGACACCAGTCACGCTCCCCTTCGCCGCGGCGGTTTTCTCCGACTCGCCGTACGTATTCAAGCGTGGTGCAGGGTCGGTCGCCCAGCCCACGACGGGAAAACTAACCACAGCGACCTTTCGGGGCGAGGCCGCTCAGTCTGGACGTGCTCAAGGACCCCTACTGACGCGTACGCGGACCGACGATACATCGACGACGACAGTACCTGCTGATTACAGAAAAAGAATTTCCTTGGACATTCCTGTACTGCTTGACGGTCGTGAATTGACTGCTTTAGTGGACACTGGAGCGGATTATTCTATAATCAGCGAAAAACTGGCCACCCTTCTGAAGAAAGTGACCATGCCTTGGAATCAAACGCCAGTTCGTACAGCTGGCGGGCACATCGTCACACCACTCGGCATGTGCACGGCACGAATACAGATTCGCAGCTCTACGTTTGTTGCCAGTTTGAGCATTCTCCCCCAGTGTTCTCGAGACCTAATCATCGGCATGGACTTTCTCAGGGAGCACGGCGCTATCATCAACATTCGACAATGCCTCGTCACTTTCTCGACAAAAAGCGCCACAGCGACGACCAACACCATCCACCCTCGAGCACCTCTTCGTGTTATCGACGACGCTGTCACGTTACCACCGCGTGCAAGTGTCGTGGTTCAAGTGGCATGTGACAAGCTCGTACACGGTGAAGCAGTCGTAGAAAGCAATCGCTCACTCCTGCTTTCTCATGGTGTTTGCGTAGCAAGAAGCCTTGTCGATCTCCACGATGGCCACTGTGAGGTTCTTGTCACCAACTTCAGCTACGAACACCGGCACCTTTTCCCCGGTACTGTCATCGCCTACGCCGACCCGATCGCCGATGTCACTGAGTGTTTTGTTTCCGAGGCAATCGGCACTGCTGAAGCACCTCTACGCAACGTCGACATTAGTCCAACGCTTCCTGAAGAGAACAGACAACCCCTGCGCGAGCTGTTGCTTGAGTTCCACTCTTGCTTTGCACGGTCGTCGAAGGTACGTCAAACATCGATTACGAAACACCGTATCATCACCTATGACGACGTGCCCCCCATACGGCAACAGCCTTACCGTGTTTCCCCGACCGAACGACATGCTATTCAAATGCAGGTGAAGGAAATGCTTCAAGACGGCGTAATCCAGCCCTCATGCAGTCCCTGGTCATCGCCAGTCGTTCTTGTTAAAAAGAAAGATGGCACGCTTCGATTTTGTGTAGACTACCGGAAGCTAAACAACGTCACAAAGAAAGACGTGTACCCGTTGCCTCGTGTCGACGATTCTCTGGACAGGCTGAGGCACGCGAAGTATTTCTCCTCTATCGATCTGAAAAGTGGCTACTGGCAAATTGAAGTAGATGAGCGTGACCGCGAGAAAACTGCTTTCGTGACTCCGGACGGCCTTTACGAATTTAGAGTACTCCCTTTCGGCCTCTGTTCCGCTCCAGCCACATTCCAGCGAATGATGGATACCGTTCTCGCTGACCTCAAATGTAAAAGCTGCCTCGTCTATCTCGATGATGTCGTTGTCTTTTCGGAAACTTTTGACGAGCACCTTCGACGCCTTCGGAATGTACTCGAAGCCATTCGATCGGCTGACCTTACACTCAAGCCAGAGAAATGCCATTTCGGTTACGAGGAACTGAAGTTCCTTGGTCACGTCGTAAGCGCGGCAGGTGTTCGGCCTGATCCTGAGAAAACTGCTGCCGTAGCAGCTTTTCCCGCTCCAACCGATAAGAAAAGTGTGAGACGATTTTTGGGCTTGTGTGCATATTATCGACGCTTCATTGAAAATTTTCCAAAGATTGCAGATCCGCTATTTCGCCTTACGCGTGACGACACGCCATTCCTCTGGACTGATGCACAACAGACCGCTTTAAGGAGCTACAACGTCGCTTGTCTTCTCCTCCCGTGCTCGGTCATTTTGATGAGGATGCCGACACAGAAGTACGCACTGACGCCAGCAATATCGGTCTCGGAGCTATCCTGGTGCAACGGCAAGACGGGACTGAACGAGTTATCGCCTACGCGAGCCGCACTCTGTCACGCGCAGAGTCCAATTATTCCACCACAGAGAAGGAGTGCCTCGCGGTTATTTGGGCTACCACAAAGTTTAGGCCGTATCTCTACGGGCGGCCATTTAAAGTTGTGACCGACCATCACGCTTTGTGCTGGTTGACCAACCTCCGAGACCCTTCTGGACGATTGGCACGGTGGAGTCTGCGACTCCAGGAATTTAACATCACCATCGTGTACAAATCAGGCAGGAAACATGAAGATGCTGACCCGTTATCACGGGCACCTGTTAAATCTCAGAATCCTGATGAGGAAGACGACAGCGCCTTTCTGGGAGCACTCAGCGGGCCGGATCTGCTCGCTAAACAGCGATCGGACGCTGAGTTAAGACCCGTCATCGATCACTTAGAAGGCGGCATCGCGTCCATTCCTCGCCCACTTTCGCGACAGTTGTCGTCATTTTGCCTACGAGGGGGCATCTTTACAAAAGAAACACAGGTTCCGGCGACAAACCACATCTGCTAGTAGTACCTCAAGCCCTTCGCGACGACATCCTATTAGCCTGCCACGACGAGCCGACATCTGGTCACTTGGGCTACTCAAGGACTCTGGACAGGGTACGGCAACTGTACTACTGGCCTAGACTGACTGCTTGCGTCAAACGCTACGTGAAAGGATGCCGTGAATGCCAGCGCCGCAAGTCACCACCCTTCAAGCCTGCAGGCCTTCTACAACCCATCGACCCTCCGCGTACGCCGTTTGATCAAGTTGGAATGGACCTTCTTGGACCATTTCCCTTGTCTTCCTCCGGCAATAAGTGGATCATTGTCGCAACTGACTACTTGACGCGTTACGCTGAGACGAAGGCACTACCACGCGGGACAGCATCTGAAGTTGCCCAGTTTTTTATGCATCACATTGTGCTTCGGCATGGCGCACCGTCATTCATCATCACTGACCGAGGGACGGCATTTACGGCAAAGCTTCTGAATGACATCTTCAAGCTGAGCTACACGAGTCATCGAAAGGCCACTGCATACCACCCTCAGACTAACGGCTTGACAGAAAGACTAAACAAAACACTGGCAGACATGCTCGCTATGTACGTGGATGTGCAGCACAAAACGTGGGACGAAATCCTGCCGTACGTAACGTTTGCGTACAACACTGCCACGCAGGAAACTACACGCTTCCCGCCATTCCGCCTCGTTTATGGTCGAGATGTCCAAACTATGCTACATGCCATGATGCCATATGAAGATACCGACCAGCTCGACCAGTTAGCTCCTGACGTCGAGGAGTACATTCAACGCGCCGAGGAAGCGCGTCAACTGGCCCGCGTGCACATAAGACAGCAGCAGTGTACCGATGCAATAAGGTACAATCTCCACCATCGACAAGTGACCTATGAGCCTGGTGACCAAGTTTGGGTTTGGACACCCATTAGACGGCGAGGCCTCAGCGAGAAACTCCTCAGCAAGTACTTCGGCCCATACACAGTACTAAGGCGTGTAAGCGACGTGAACTATGAAGTGATTCCAGACGGAGACCTGCCATCGCCCAAGCGCTGTTTACCACGCGCAGAGACTGTACATGTGGTCCGCCTCAAGCCGTATTTTACACGGTGAAGTGTACTAGTGAAACAACCTTCTTCTCTTTTTTTTTTTTTTTTTGCTGTCGTCGCGTCTTCCTCCAAAGAACTTTGAAGCGTTCTTTTTTTTTTTTTTTTGTTCCCAACCACAGAACACATTTTTCCTTGTGCAGTTCCGTATGTGTGCTAGCGCGCTCCCCCCCCCCCCCTTTTTTTTTGTTTTACCTAATTTGTCTAGTTTCCATGTACGTTTTGTGTTTGAGCATCGAGTCGATGCTCCATTGGGAGGGGGAATAATGCCACCTGGTGTTTTGAGCCAGCGTTGCGTGCCCAGCAAAAACGGTGATTGAAGACGTCGAAGTCAAGGATCTTGCGCCAGCTGGTGAACCGTCCTCCTTGTGTCTGACATTTTCGTGTCTGGCTGCTGCTACTGCTGCTTATTCTTGCCTTAGCGCGTGACAATATGAACGGAGGGCTTCAAACAAAACTCGCAGATGGTCGGACAGATCCCGATTTTTGAGCTCCTTATTTTGCTGGACGCACTGCCTCACATCTTCAACACAAGATGCGGACTGGGACCCACTTTTGGCCGCTGCAGCTGGTTTCTTCGTCTCTTTTGAGGCAAGGGAATGTCCTGCACGTCTTCGAGTCTGGCTGTGATCTGGTCGCTGAGGAACTTCGGCACTTTTGGTTGAAGCAGATCGAACAACCAAGTCACCCACAGAGGCCTTTGCCGTCTTGCTACGGTCAGGTCGCTCACTGACGTTACTTGTTACCACGCCACGAACTTCCGATTCTAACGCAGGGAACTTGTCACTTCCAGGTATTGGCTTCTCAGTAGGTTGTGGTTTGGGACCACTAATCAAGGACACTCGACGGTGTGAGGCACTTACACGGATGGGGCAGCCACCGAAACTCGCTGGATGGTCACTCCCACAATTTGCGCAAGCAAAATCTGCCTTGCAGGCATTATAATCGTGGGCGCCACCACATCGTTTGCAACGTTGATCTTTGATGCAAGCTTTGGCTACATGCCCAAAGCGTTGGCACTTAAAGCATCGGGGAGCAGTTTCAACGAATTCTTTGACTGCATGCTTGGTAAAACCGAGGTCAATTTTTTCTGGGCGCTCGGTGTTGGGAGCAAACGTTAGCACAACAGAGTTAGTAGGCTTCGCTGTCCATTCTTTTTCTTGGGCCTCCACCCGGTGCATCATACGTTTCACGTGCAAAACACCTTGTGGTTTCAAGTAGTCAAGAAGGTAGCTTTCCGAATACCACACTGGTACTCCCCTAATGACACATGTGTTAGTCATGTAGGAGTGGGGCAACCGGGCTTTAACTCGTATGTCACCAATCTGAGAGCACCGGAGAAGAATGTCAACTTGCTCTTCCGTTGCGATATCAAGATGAAGAGCACCTTGCGTTGTGAAGCGACTGCGAATCGAAGCAGATCCCAGCAGTACATTAAGGGCTTCGAAGAGCTTGATAGGGTTCCACTCTCTCAAATCAACACCTTTCTCTCTTGGTAAAACTACCACTGGGATTCCGACCATTCTTTGCTTCCGCTGACTCACCACCTTGAAGCCGTCGCTGCCCACATCCGCCATATCAGCCACTTCCTCGTCAGGGTCGACGGTAGTTGAGTCGTCCCCACTGAGCGATCATGACGCACTGGACTGCTGATTGTCCCTGATGACTGGCAGCTTCACGCCTTGCGAGGCCATGGCCGCCTCCGCCATGCTGGCTTCCTTCGGACGGCGCTGTCCCTTTAAAGATGCCGGCGCCGGAGCAGCCGTACCCTTTTCATAGGGACAGTACCGCCTTAAAGATGCGACCGTCTTCCAAGGATATAGATAGTTCACTCACTGAATAGCATAACTTATGGAAAAATTACAGAGCTGAGGTGACAACAGATCGAACAGCGTCGTCTTCCTCTTCATCCCGTTGTAGTTGTCTAGGCATGCGTAAGCATACTACAATTTTCAGTTGGCCCACTCCTAAACTTAAGTTTGCCCACGCCCAAATTTAACTTTGCCGATCCCCTGATTTCAAGTTTCCCACGCCCCTTCAAGTTTTCAGTTGACCCAACCCCAAACGTTTTTTTGGGCCGCCTCTACTAAAAGCTTCGCCATAAGTTTTCTACAGAGCCCTATTTAACTCTAAGTATATTCACTTTTTATTTTCGGCAGGTGGGGGATAGGTTGTTCCTTATCGCTTATAAAGCTACGAGTCAACTACATTTACATTGTTATAATGATTAAATATCTTAACTTTGCAAAATACGCGTTTTTGTACAAATACAAGACATTACACATTTCGCATTACTGCACTCGGGTGCTCGCCAAAAGATGCTACACCGTAAAAAGCATCACGGATAATTGATTTCAAGACTTTTGCTGCTGGATAGAGAAGATTCGATGGATGACGTTCTCAGTCGTTGAACAACGGCATCTACAGCCCACCAGAGTCGGAGTAAATTTGGAACAACTTTGTTGTATTTAGGTGCTCGCAGAGTTATGAATGGCACGGACATACATGCCGATGAACAAATTTATCTTTTTAGAGCGTAGCTCTTAGCCGCCCGTTCTTGCGATGAGCGTCGGCTTCGTGCCATAGCCAAGATAGTGCGAGGAGGAAAACGGAGGAGGAGGATGTAGCAGTAACGTGAGTGACAAAGCGTAGTGCCGCACAAGATGGGCTTTGCGACGACGATGGCTATGAGATAGCGCCAGAGTAGCACGTCATCTGTTCACCTTGGACGCCACCAATACCCCACACGAAAACACAGCGCTTCAGGAGCGCATGCCTCTCTTCGGTGGCTGCTGTTAATTGCGACCACGTCACCCTCCCACTGCCGCTCGCGATCTCCCTATTAGGGAGGCAGTCACGCCACTCTTCGCTCCGTTTACAATGTGCCGCACGAGACAGATTGTCCGCGGCCGCCAATATATCGCAAAATGAATGCACACATAAAGCTGCTCTCAATTTTCGCACCAGGAAGCATCTCAATCGTAGGTAAATTTTTTAATGTCGGCTCATGCCCTCGCTTACTCGAGGCATTATGTTATGTTCTTCCCCATATAGCATGTTCAAGGTACCGTCCGATAAGTGTAAGGATCATCCAGCTTTTGTGGCGACTTTTCCGCTTCTATCAACAGTACCAGGGGCCCTATAACGTAAAACTATTCGAATATGTTTTTATTCCAAGCTCATCACGTCAACTTTAAATTCAAATCGGGTGGTCGCCCGCAGGGTTGTCAGAAGAGACCAATCAAATGCTCCGCTCGTTCATGGAGGGCACCTTTATTTGCTTGAAAAACGAATATCATTGCCTACACTGAGCGGCTTGTCTTATTTAATTGGCTGACAAGAGGCGAGGAGCACGCTCAAGTGGAGAGGAATTCAATCAGGCTGAGTCACTGCACTGATAATCGATATCCGGGTGAAGACGGTGATGCCGGCGTCTGCGATTGGTTCGCTTTCCCTTACTTAGCGTGCGGTGGCTTGTCGAAAATCGCAGTGCATGCAACGGAACCTTAAGAATGACGCTAAAACGGATCCTCAGCAAAGTAGCGATGGCAGAGTGAGGTCGTAAACGCGCCGAAAGTTACGAGCAGTAAAACAGCGCTAAACAACAGGACGAGGAGAAGAACAGAGACAACAGCGCTGACTAACAACCAAGTGTCTTTATTCTTTCAGTCAGCATATATATGCTCCGCCGCTATCTCAAAGCACAGAATCAACAGAATTCAGCATGCGCAGGGGAGAAAAATGCAATTAACGGGATAGGAAGGCAATCTCCTGCGGAAGGAGAGAAATAGAGGGAAGGCGAATATCATTGCTCAGCCGTTAACATGAATATGGAAAGCTTCGGAAATAAGACTTGCGCGGTCATCGCGGTATTGTCGCGAAAGTGCTCGAAAACATTACACGGCCACAGAAAAAGTTTTATTACAAGCAAGTAAACCAATGCTCTCCAGCAAGTGCGAGTAGCCAGGTCCTGAGCGATCGGTGGCAGCCATTTTTCATTCCTTTCGGAACAGGGTAGCCTGCGGCTATTCAGGAGAAAATTCAGTCTTGTTCGGCATATTACTGCACGTTTAATACGTACACGTTGCTTTGACGCGGTGAGTTTTTGCGGTTTTATGACGTCACGTGACAGCCAGGTGAAGTGGGTGAAGCCCGAAAACATTTGACCGATTGCCGAAGGCTACTGGCGAAAAGGCGTCGAATCAGATATAACCATTTTTCTTTTGTTTGGTAAAATCCTGTATAATCAGGGTATAAAATCTTGCATAATCCGGGTATACACGGTATATGAGATGGTGAGCTATCGCGGTTTTCGTGACGCCGCGTGACAGACAGGGGAAGGGGGGTTGTCCAAAATGTTTTATTGGAATGTCAAAGTTTGGAATAGTTCTACGTGATATCGCCCCAGGTGGTATTGATTCCCTTCTGAGATACAGCGACATCTCTCCATCACCTATTAAAACGGTTCAGCGATTCTCGTGTGGACCCATTCGCAAGCTAGAACAAAGTAGTATGCGTTACGCCATCGGGCCCGAGTAAAGGCAAACAATTGCTGACCGCCATAGCAGGTTTTATCTCTTCCATATAGCATGAAGACAGAGAGACAAAACTTCAATAAATGTCCTTGGTGGGATCAAGGCAGGCGGTGGCCGGAAGACTAGGCACACCGAAGCCGCCTTCTTCAGGCGGCGGTCAGGCCTTCAGTCTTGGCGGCGTCGTCGGACAACCGGGCTGCCCATAGTTGGTCCTGCGGGCATGCACTGAGCAGCACAGCCTCTCACTGCTCGGTCGTGGTGATATTAAATGCAGGGTTGGAGCACGCCAATAAACACAGCACCACACAGCATGGAGCCTCTGTACTAGTGTCCTGTATGGTAGCAATGTCGTGCAAAACCATGTGGGGACTAAAAGTGTCTGTCCTGGAATAAAACTCTTATATCCTCTACCTAAAGGCGGCTTTATTTATTACGGAGCGCATGGGCGATACACAGTCGTACCTCGACCGGACGTTACGTGCTGGTGACAGTGAGAAAGCCAACAGTGCTAAATGTCGGAGTTAGGAACGTAGAAATGTTGAAAATTAGGCTTGTTGGTAGATTTGAAAGCTTATTCGGAGGAGCGTTAAAGGACGGGGCAAGGAAAGGCGTCACAAGGGTGTGCTTGTGTTGTGTTTCCCTACCGCTTTGTTTAGGCTCAGAAGTTTGGAAGCGTATTTCTTAATTCGGCGAACTCTTGCCTAGAAACACAAGGGACACGCCAATCGCAAAGATAGCGGCGAGCGCAGTCGTCGGTCGTCAGTCTGAGCTCCCAAGTAAAGTGGGTCTTTTATTTAGGAGGGATGTTCATAGAGCTCGTAACGTCGCTGCCATACATTTTGGGAGGTACGCGGGGTGGGGCACACGGGCATAGGCAATAGGCATCAAAATGAGCAGCGCTTGAATTTGGCATGGCTGGTGAAGTTCCACATCTTTTTCATGCCAGTCTGCAGAAAGAACTCCGAGCAGGACCATGGACGAACAAAAAGGACTGAGACAGGCCAGTCGCATTTACATGTGCTTTTGTGCTTGTTTTAGTTCTTTCCTCAGACTATCGCAAAAAAACATGTATGATATGAGCGCGCCTCTTTAGTTTTAGAGGTATCCCTGCTGCAAAAACCAGCGTCTTGCAGTGCCTTCCAGTGTGAAACCAGCGTGTTTTTAGACACTGCATCGTACTGGGGCGCTGGCGCTCCCTGGGACTCATTGGGATACCAGTGAGAACGATGGGTCACACTGGCTGGTTCCACTGCCATGACAGGTGGCGCGCTGGTTTGTGCTGTACAGGCGCTGGTTCTCGCTGCAGTTCGCTGGTTTGCACTGGAAACTGCGCTGGTTCTGTTTGTGCCGCGCTGGTTCCAGTACGCGAGGATGAGCGCGGCCGAAGACTAAATGCTTTATACAATTTCATTGCTTGATACTAGTCTCTTGTCGTAAATAACGTTATATGTTGGGGTCGTAACAGTCTATGTCGTGTCGCAGCTTGGAATAAAGGTGCGTGAGCTACCCTATTTATGCATGCACATTCGACACTGAAGATCACTTTCGTATTTTGCATTTTCCCTTTTGACTGGGCGGATAGCTCAATTCTTGACGAAATCATGCAAACTTACGTTAGCACCCAAACGTACGCCAACGTACTTTAGTACTTTGCATGTAACATATGACTGGGAGTTGTCGCCATTGTCGCAGTGTTATGAAGTGGACATGAAATCCAGAAGTTGTTCAGACGCACTGGTACGGGCCCCGATGCGAAGCTTACCGCTGATTGATATTACGGCCCCGATAACGAAGCTGAGGTGATTCGTGCGCTTCCACTTTTCCTATTGTACTAACAAAAGGTTCTGAGGCTCAAATACAGACATTTTAGCTTTTGTCAGCGTCCCGCGCCGAGATCGGTCTCCACCAAAGCACAGGCCCAGTGCGTCCGCAGTGTCCGTCTGCACGCTATCCGCACGGCTGGGCTCAGGAATCAACGAGCCTAACAAGGATAAATCACTCCATATTTCAGCTTTCGCATCGGTATTCTTAAATAAACCACCTTTTTTCTCGTGTCAACAGCGCCAGTACAAGAAGTGATGAGCGCCGATGTGACGTGTCATAAACACAGGTATATGTGCTGTCGCGGAAGGCTGCCACCACTAGCCTGCGCTTCTCTGACGACGATATATATCTAGACAGACGTGTCAATTGAACCGCATCACTGAACTAAGAAAACGTTGCATATCCCTTGCGTGAAGAACAAGAAACGGCTACCGAAATCGGTAGTAATAGCCCATACAGCGTGCCGGGTCGGCGGTTCATCTTTAGGAATTTTTCGAAGTTAAAATACCAATCCCAAGTGAAGATCGATTTTGTGGCACTTCCAAGCATACTACTGAATAAGGACAGCAACATTTTCTCTCCGGTACAGGCATGAGTTTTCGTTGCTGGGCGGTAGCGCATCACCATGTCTGCGCGAGACCTATCTCTGCTGAACTAAAACTGCTTCTTGATTTCAACATGGCAAATTATCCACACATGTCCACCTGCTGGCGTGGTGCAGTCTTTTAAATCTCTTAAGAACATCTCGTTCTGAACCTAAAACAAATACTGTACCATACAATGGCACAGGCAAGAATACATCAACGCGATCTTTAAACAATTTCTTACTAGTAACAGCGGCCAGATATTCACTAGAAAATGTCGCTTTTAATATATCAAAAGACGCGAGCACTTCACGCAAAAAAAAAAGAATACGCTTGAAGGTATTGGCTGCATATACATGAACGACACTACATGATCAGGCAATGAATCGCACAGTCGTGCTTGAATCACTGTTCTCAGGAAAGCATCCTTTCAATCACGCAAAAAAAAAGAAACCTGCTTACAATCAGTTTTAGGAACAAATGTGACAACCCCAGCTCTCCATTCAACACTCTATGGAAAATATTACTACGACTTGTACGTTCCCATGTTGACGCCAAAATAAATGTCACGAATACTCTATGCAGCATTTGTACAGACTTCTTCGTCAGGCATAACGCTTGCATCACGTAAGAGATTTTAGCGATTAAAAACATATTGCACACAGTGGCTCTTGCAAACATTGAAATTTGTGCCCTCCCCACTTACCAGTCTTGGCTTTCACTCGCACTACTTCGTTGTCCCAGTATTCTTTGCTATCGCGGTAATGTTCGGGTGGTACACCTATAAATCGTTCTTTTTCCAGTTACATACATGCACTCTCCCAGTGAAACCGTGGTTGCAAACAAAGGAATTTTTGTTCCTCGGTCTGCGAGTTGCTTGATATGCAAAAAACAGGACACGATCGATGATATCTTCCTGGGCTGTCATGACGAAGTGGTTTTGTGGGATCTTCTAAAACGCAGCATTAAAAAGGATTTGCCGATAAGTCCATTCGGGATACGTTTCCTGCCATGCGCGGAACCAGAGGGACTGCCTGTCGATCTGTTAATGCTTCTGTGCATGCATAGCGTGAAGCGAACGCGTATGGATATTAGACATAAGCGCATTATCCAGGCCCCTGCACAAGAATACTTCATTCAAAGTATGCTATACATACGCGAATTTTTCGGTGCACACAGTGTTCCTCCTTATTGGCTGAGTGCTTTGGACCAAATGATTAACCTACATCGTTTTTATCGCAACACACTGGTCCGGGATCGACTAGTGCTTTTATGGCCATTTAATCTTCACATTGTACCTTTTTGTGCCAAGCCGGTAATAAAGAAAAAAAAAAAAACTGGCGTGGCGTGGTGGTAAATTACCGGGCTTGGGACCTGTAGGTCCGACGAACGAATTATTTTCCTTCTTTTATTGCACTAAAACGTTCTCAGTTGCTTTATGTGTTCAAAAAACATATACGGTTGCCAGGCACCGCGTATTTAGCGTGCTAGAGCAGTTTTTTGCAGCAGTACCCAGTGCCTCCCCGTACGCCGCGCCGGCCCAGCGCCCGGGCATACAGCGTGCGACACTGGGCCCATAATCCGGCGTGGCACTGGACATTGGGTAGTGGGTTTTGCAATAGGGATATAAATGCTTTCTTCTATGAAGTACCGCGAAATACCACTAGAATATTAAAACAGAAACCAACTGTCCAGAGTAGCCACGAAGCAACGCTTACCTAGTATGCGTATTTTTTAAAAAGAAGCTTTCTCTTTGTCTTTACGTTACTATTCCTTCCTCGCCCTTACCACGTACAATGCAGCCGACCGAAAGTTTTTCCAAGCAGACATATCTGCTTTCTTGTCTTCATATTTTCTCTATTTGGGTGTAGTGCTTTTCACAGAACGCGAGATCAGGTACCAAAATCCCGCTATACAGGTCCTTTAGGAGAGCACAATTTCACATGCATAATTAAAAGCGATTTCTTCTTCTAAAATATACTTCTTGAGGACAGTGTGTGCCAAGGCAATTTTTGTCCTGTTATTGACAAATGACGGCTCCTTTCATGCCTCGGCTTACGCCACACATTTCATGCCCCCGTTCCGGTCATGCGCGTTCATGACCATGCGAGCTTTAGCACAAAATTTGTACAACGTCATACACAAGTTTAAATAAATATGTTCCTTCCTAGGCTTCTTTCTTCTTTTTTTGTGGTAAGTTAGGGATCCGCTATTTGATATAAAACTTTACTTATTGTATCTCCCGGTGGCAAGGTAATTGCAAATAGAATCAGGAACACCTTAGACTTCCGTCAACCAAAGGACCAGGCAGGATTCCGTAAAGGCTACTCAACAATAGACCATATTCACACTATCAATCAGGTGATAGACAAATGTGCGGAATATAACCGACCTTTATATATAGCTTTCATTGATTATGAGAAAGCGTTTGATTCAGTCGAAACCTCAGCAGTCATGGAGGCATTGCGGAATCGGGGTGTAGACGAGCCGTACGTAACAATACTGAAAGATATCTATAGCGGCTCCACAGCCACTGTGTCCTCCATAAAGAAAGCAACAAAATCCCTATAAAGAAAGGCGTCAGGCAGGGAGATACGATCTCTCCAATGCTAGTCACAGCATGTTTACAGGAGGTATTCAGAGACCTGGATTGGGAAGAATTGGGGATAAGAGTAAATGGAGAATACCTTAGTAACTTGCGCTTCGCTGATGATATTGCCTTGCTTAGTAACTCAGGGGACCAACTGCAATGCATGCTCACTGACCTGGAGAGGGAGAGCAGAAGGGTGGGACTAAAAATTAATCTGCAGAAAACTAAAGTAATGTTTAACAGTCTCGGAAGGGAACAGCAGTTTACGATAGGTAGCGAGGCACTGGAAGTGGTAAGGGAATACATCTACTTAGGACAGGTAGTGACTGCTGATGCGGATCATGAGAGTGAAATAATGAGAAGAATAAGAATGGGCTGGGGTGCGTTTGGCAGGCATTCTGAGATCATGAACAGCAGGTTGCCATTATCCCTCAAGAGAAAAGTTTATAACAGCTGTGTCTTACCAGTACTCACGTACGGGGCAGAAACCTGGAGGCTTACGAAAAGGGTTCTACTTAAATTGAGGACGACGCAACGGGCTATGGAAAGAAGAGAGAGAGAGAGAGAGAATAATGCAGAGAAAGGCAGGGAGGTTAACCAGAGGTAGTTCCGGTTGGCTACCCTGCGCAGGGGGAAGGGTTAAGGGGGATAAAAAGAGAAACAGAGTGGAAGGGGGAGATAGAAAGAAAGGGAGACAAGCACGAACAAAGCGCGTACACTACAGAGCGGTAGGGGGCGGCATTCTTAGAGTCTGTCGTGAAGCCCCGTAGACCGCAAGAACCTTAATAGCGCGAGTAAGGCCTTCAACGCGGATGTTCTTTGGGAGCATTGGCCTAAAGCTTTTAGTTCTGAAAGTGGGCGATTGTCCAACTGGTCCAGTACTCTGCACATCACTTGTCTCTCAGCACTGTATCGCGGGCAGACACATATAATGTGTGCGAGTGTCTCGTCGATGTTACATGTGTCGCACGTGGGGCTGTTGGCCATTCCTATGAGGAAAGCATATGAGTTTGTAAAGGCAACGCCTAGCCACAGACGGTAGAGCATGGTTTGTTCACGCCGTGGTAATCCAGGTGGGAGGTGCATCCGTATGTCCGGAGACAACGAACGCAACCGACACATGGTGAAAACATTCGAGTCCCACAAGGGCAAAGTACACTCATGGGACATCAATCGCAGCTCAGCCGCAGCGTCTGTTCGCGAAAGCGGAATGAATACTCGTTGACCACTTTGATGTGCAGATCGGGCGGCTTCGTCGGCGTGGTCATTCCCGCTGATGTTACAATGTCCTGGAAGCCACTGAAAGTTTATGTTATGTCCCTTGTCATAGCTTTGATGATATATGTGTCGAATTTCTGAGGCCAGTTGTTCATTGGGTCCATGGCGCATTGGGCTTCGTATGCACTGAAGGGCTGCCTTGGAGTCACTAAAGACTGTCCATTGTTGCGGTGGCTGCTGCTTAATAAAATCAAGTGCAGCACGGAGCGCCGTGAGTTCTGCACCCGTCGATGTGGTCACACGTGAAGTTCTTAATTTGATTTCCTCAGATTGTGCCGGGATGATGACTGCAGCAGCAGAGCTGTTGAGTTTTACTGAACCATCTGTGTATACATGTTGCCGGAATCTGTGCACGTGGTGAATGTGCTCCAAAGTTGTTTGTTTTAAAGCTTGCAATGGCGCTCCAGCTTTCTTTCTGATTCCTGGAATTGTCAGTTGCACTTGAGGCCGGTGCAGACACCACAATGGATCTGACAATCGTGTAGCGGGCGTAAATTCAGATGGCAAGTACGACTGATGTCTTAGAATAGTTCTGGCAAAAGTTGAAAGTGGCCTTTTTTCTGGCAAGCAAGCAAGATGGTGTGAGGGAATCCGAGTCAGGTGTCGGATGTGCGCTCTCAGGACATCTGTATCAATGTAGACTGTCAAAGGAGCGTCTCTGGCTATGGCTACTGTCGCAATCGATGACGTAGTTTTAGGAAGACCGAGACAAGTCCTGAGTGCTTGGGCTTGCACGCTCTCGAGTTTGCGAATATTCGTAGTGCAAGTATTTCCTAGTACAGGTAAGCTGTACCGCAGGAAGCCCAAAAACAGTGCTTTATATAGTTGCAACATTGACGGTACTGTTGCGCCCCAGGACTTCCCGCCGAGAAACGCAAGAAGGTCCACAATGGCGGCCAAACGCTTCGTCATGTACGAGATGTGAGGGCTCCAAGACAAGTCTCTATCAATGATGACGCCACGAAATCGGTGCGTTCGTCTATATCGTATAATTTGGTCATTTATCCGCAAAGAATACGGGACCATCGATTTGCGAGTAAAAGCAACGACTGCACATTTCTCAGCGGAAAGCTCCAGGCCTTGTCTTCTTAGGTATGTTGCCACAGCCGTTAAGGCTTTCTGAAGTCGTGCGCGGACTTGTACACGTGTCACGCCTGAAGCCCATATGCAAATGTCGTCTGCATATACGGAGAGCTGAACGGTTTGCGGCAACGAATCAGCGAGACCAACGAGCACCAGGTTGAAAAGGGTAGGGCTGAGAACTCCGCCTTGCGGTACACCACGACTGGTATACCTAGGTGGCGTTGGTCCGTCTTCAGTCAAAATAAAGAAAGATCTTCCATTCAAATAGTTGCATATCCAGCGAAAGGTGCGTCCACCAATCCCTACAGCTTCTAAGGCGTCCAGAATTGCATGATGATCTACATTGTCGTAGGCACCTTTAACATCAAGTAATAGGGCCGCAGTGTTTCGTTTCAGATGTTTCTGGTGTTGTACGTATGTTACCAGGTCGATAACGCTATCTATTGACGAGCGGCCACGTCGAAAACCAGCCATTACCTCTGGATAGACGTTGTAATATTCCAAGTACCATTCTAACCGTGTAAGGATCATTCGCTCCATTACCTTGCCGACACAGCTGGCCAGTGCTATTGGACGGTAAGATGACAATTCCAACGGAGATTTGCCAGCCTTGAGGAGTGGAACAAGCCGACTGGATTTCCACGTTGTAGGGACCAGGCCGTCACGCCATGATGCGTTGTATAGGCCAAGAAGGGCATCTCTGGCCTCTTGACCAAGGTTTGCAAGCGCAGAGTACGTGATGCCATCGTGTCCTGGTGACGAAGATCGCCTGCACCCAGCAAGAGCGGCCTCCAGTTCTTCGATGGAGAAAACAGCGTCCATACGAGGATCTCGGGAGCAAGGGGGCACAATGGGAGTAGGTGTGCAAGGTGAATAGGTGAGCGCCGGACCCGCGATCCTTGCGCAGTAATCTTCGGCTACCTCGACTTCTCGGCGTCCTTGCTGTAGGGCTAGAGACTTAAATGGACGACGCTGTTGAGGAGCTGTTTGAAGTCGACGGATTGTTCTCCAGACAACAGACAGAGGTTTACGCGGGTCGAGAGACTCACAAAACGATTTCCAGCGTTGATTTTGCAGTACAGCAAGGCGACGCTGAATTTTCTTTTGAATGCGTCTGCCCTCTCTAAGGTCGTAGAATGATTTAGTCCTTCTGTATCGTCGCTCTGCTCGCCGGCGGATTGCACGGAGGCTCTGTATTTCCGAATCAAAATCTGTGTATTTCTCTAATGGCCGAAATGAGCGCATAGCATCCTGCATAGCCTTGGCGATCTCAAATTCTAGTGTGGACGAATTGCCTTCGTGGCATGCGTCTTCCATAAGTGATTTAAACACGGGCCAATCTATTGTTTGTTTAAAATTTGATGCAACGGATTTGGTGAGGCCTTTTATCTTCAGGTAGGTAGGAATGTGGTCGCTTCCGTGGGTTTCTATATCTGCGAACCAATGGACGCAGCGAGTGAGGCATCGCGAAACAAATGCTAAATCTAAACAACTACTGTACGTCCGGCCGCGCAGAAACGTGGGACTACCATCATTTAGGCAAGAAAGTTCATGATCGCAAGCAAAGGACACGAGGTTTCTTCCTTTGGAATTTATCTTGTTGCTTCCCCAAAGTGAATGATGCGCGTTGAAGTCCCCAACAACAATCCATGGACCAGGTGTCGCATCTATAATGTCACTCAGTCTCTGCCTATCGAAACGACTTGATGGAGAAAGGTAAGCGCCCACTAAAGTAAACGCGAGTTTTTGTTTTTTCACGGTCAAACACACATACTGATTAGTGTCATGTGGCGGCACTGGATGAACAACGTAAGTCAGTTCACACCGTATGTAGATGATCACTTTGCTAATGTCAGTACAAGTCGATGACACATGAGGTTCATAGCCTGAGATCCGGACGGGTTTCTGTAGCTTCGGTTCACAGACGACAACAATGGGGAATCGATTGATGAAAACATAATGGCGAAAATCACTGCGGGATTTCAGGCCACGGGCATTCCATTGCATAAGAGATGCTTCCTTGACTTGTCTGAAGAACGGCTGACGCGGTAGAGCCATTGCGCTTGCTACTCGAGGCTCGCAAGAACCGGATCCAGGCCGTCCAGCACTTGTAGTGCACCTCGAGCAGATGGCGTCTGCATGTCATTTATCAATACGCGAATGACTTTCATTAGAGATCTTATTATGGCGATCACCTGCTTGTCTTGACCTCGCACGTGATCTGTGCCCTCATTGGTTCGTCGGTAGTCCACCGTCGACCTTTGTTGGGCTGGAGGACTTAATGTCGGAAGTGCAGGCCAGTCGTTTGCAGTAGAGGTATTCACTGCGTCATCAGACACCGTGTTGTTAGTGTGGGTGAGCGCCTTGGGAGCACCAGCCTCAGGAAGTATCGTCTGTCTTGCGACGGTATCAGTATTTCTAGTAAATGACGATCGTCTACGGTGACGGCGGACACTACGCCGTCGCACTTTGGCGGCGGCCTCTCTGTGAGTTGAGTTGTCCCTCACCATTTGTTTGAGGACTTTCCGCTCTGTCTTGTGTCTCGGGCAGTCTCTCGACGATGCTTCATGGGGACCGGAGCAATTGGCGTACTTGAAATGAGTCGCACGGCAGGCATCAGCGCTGTGCTGCTCAGAACATCTTGCGCACACGGTCGAATTTGTGCATATGACGCTGACATGCCCGATCTTCAAACAATTGCGGCACTGAAGTGGTCTTGGAACGAACGGTCGCACTGGATGACGAAAAAATCCAACTTTCACGTGTGACGGCAAGCTACCTCCCTTGAAAGTTATCCTCACGCAGCGTGAATCTCATAGGCGACGGATTTCAATAATAGTTACAGCTGCAGTGGCGGGTTTGACCAAAATAGGCAGATCGTTGTCGTCGATTGACTCATCGACATCATAAATCACACCTGATATAGTATTGCTATCCTGTGGTATTATGGTGCGAACATTTATCTTGCCCAGCATTTTCACTGTACTCAAGATATCCAATGTTGCTCTGTTCTTGACATCAACCGCGAGAATGTTCTTACGGGTGTTAATTCTCATATCCGTGATCTCATTTGGAACCAGAGCCTCTAGTGTTACAGATGTGGCTTGCCTGTTTAACCGATTCAGGTTGTCGGTCGGCGTCTCGGGCAAGAAGAGGATGGTATGAGCCGTGTCATGGGCCTTTGCTGCCGCCGTCGTCCTTGTTGAAGACGAGGATGCAGTGACGATTCTCCTCTTTCCTTTCTGCCTCACAACTGTCAAGTAGTCACCGTCATCCGACAGATCTTCTTCTGAAGCAGAGTAGTACAGCAAGGTGTCCTCGCTGCCTGTGTCGCTCATCAGGTGATTGCGCTTCCTCGGAGCGCTCGACGCTGTGACGTCTGTCTCCTCCGGACGTCTAGCTGACTCCGCTTCCATCGCCGAAGGTCTCGGAAGCGGCGCCTCCCGAAAACACGCAAAAATACTCGCAAAATGAGAGCAGTAGAAAACGGGGTTCCACACAAGAGCCACTGATAGGTGTAACATTAAGGGATAAGAAAAGAGCAGATTGGGTGAGGGAACAAACGCGCGTTAATGACATCTTAGTTGAAATCAAGAAAAAGAAATGGGCATGGGCAGGACATGTAATGAGGAGGGAAGATAACCGATGGTCATTAAGGGTTACGGACTGGATTCCGAGGGAAGGGAAGCGTAGCAGGGGGCGACAGAAAGTTAGGTGGGCAGATGAAATTAGGAAGTTTGGAGGGTCAACATGGCCACAATTAGCACATGAACGGGGCAGTTGGAGAAGTATGGCAGAGGCCTTTGCCCTGCAGTGGGCGTAACCAGGCTGATGATGATGATGATGATAATGATCTCCCGGTGGCATAACAACCGGCACTTCATTTCAATACAGCGCGGCATTCTCATTAATAATTACAAATCGTTCTGCTTGTAAAGAAGCGAAATCGACGTCTGAATAAAAGCACGAGTAGAAAACACCTGTGCGTTGAAGACAAACAGCACGCTACAAGTAACAAAACTGTGAAGAATCCCCATGAGTTGCCCTTGATACGAAATCAATACTAGAGAGAAAAGTGCGTCAGTTGCAGGAAAGAAACGCGCTCTGTTGCCGGGGTTGAGGGGAGAGCTCGGAAAGGGCTTGATGCCATTAGGGAGGAACAGGCACTTGAAACCATCGTTTTGTTTCACCGGTCTTTAGAAGTCTACATGTTCCACCAAAAGAAAGTAAGAACAAATAAGCACTATCGCGTAGTAAACGATGCTAAGCACATCATATTTTGCGCATATCTGCTTTTTTTTGTATCGAATTGTAGATGCAATGTTTACACGTAAAGCAAACCTTGAGTAAGGCTCGAGCTGAACTTGGCCGCTTCTTTTCTGTCTTGTTGTGGGGTTTTATAAAAATATACATTCCCTTGCAAAGGATGCCGGGGTTCAAGGCGGAAATGGCAGACGTAAGCTTAAAGATAGGAGTGTTCCTTTGAGTTTTACGATGAATTCTTATGTTGGAACCACCAGCCAGAGAGCATGCACTGAGCTGAAAAATTTTCAATTTTGTTTATTCACCTACCATTGTAGAACAATATGTGAAGTGCTTCTAGGTTTATTGATGGTTAGCGGGAAGCTCGCAAGTAATGAGAAATGTAGCAATCGAAACGGACTAGTACATTTTGTTATACAGTACACTTTATAATAGTAACGCTATGATTGCAAAACCCAGTGCCACGGGGACACAGTGCGCCGCATTATGGGCCCAGTGCCGCGCGCTGAATGGGCAGGCGCCGCGTACTGGGAGGCGCTGGCAACTGGTGCGAAAAACAGCTCTTGCGCGTTAAATATGCGGTGACTCGACACCGTATATATATATTTTGAATACAGAAAGCAACACAGAGCATTTTAGTGCAATAAAAAAGGAAAAAAACTGCTCCGACCACGATTCGATCGTCCGACCTACAGGTCCCCAGCCCGCTACATTACCGCAACGCAACGCCAGCACATGAGCACGCGCGAATAATTTGCTATGTCAAAATCGAAAAGCAGTTTTAGTTTCGCAGAGATGCGTCTCGCACAGGCATATTAGATGGACTATCGCCCAGCAACTAAAGCTCACGCCTGTACTACAAAGAAAAACTTGCTGTTCGTATTCTGTAGCATGCTACTAAGTGCCACAAGATCAATTTTCCCTTGCGATTGGTATTTTAATTTCGAAAAAGTCTTAACTGAACCGCCGACCCGGGACGCTCTATGGGCTCTTACTGCCGATTTCGATAGCCATTTCTTGTTTTTCACGCGAGGGATATGCAACGTTTTCTTAGTTCATCATCATCATCATCATCAGCCTCATCATCAGCCTGGTTACGCCCACTGCAGGGCAAAGGCCTCTCCCATACTTCTCCAACAACCCCGGTCATCTACTAATTGTGGCCATGTCGTCCCTGCAAACTTCTTAATCTCATCCGCCCACCCGACTTTCTGCCGCACCCTGCTACGCTTCCCTTCCCTTGGAATCCAGTCCGTAACCTTTAATGACCATCGTTTATCTTCCCTCCTCATTACATATCCAGCCCATGCCTATTTCTTTTTCTTGATTTCAACTATGATGTCATTAACTCGCGTTTGTTCCCTCACCCAATCTGCTCTTTTCTTATCCCTTAACGTTACACCCATCATTCTTTCCATAGCTCGTTGCGTCGTCCTGAATTTAAGTAGAACCCTTTTCGTAAGCCTCCAGGTTTCTGCCCCGTAGGTGAGTACTGGTAAGACACAGCTATTATACACTTTTCTTTTGAGGCATAATGGCAACCTGCTGTTCATGATCTGAGAATGCCTGCCAGATGCACCCCAGCCCATTCTTATTCTGATTATTTCCGTCTCATGATCCGGATCCGCCGTCACTACCTGCCCTAAGTGGATGTATTCCCTTACCACTTCCAGTGCCTCGCTACCTAGTGTAAATTGGTGTTCTCTTCTGAGACTGTTAAATATTACTTTAGTTTTCTGCAGATTAATTTTTAGACCCACTCTTCTGCTTTGCCTCTCCAGGTCAGTGAGCATGCATTGCAATTGGTCCCCTGAGATACTAAGCAAGGAAATATCATCAGCGAATCGCAAGTTACCAAGGGATTCTCCATTAACTTTTATCCCCAATTCTTCCCAATCCAGGTCTCTGAATACCTCCTGTAAGCACGCTGTGAATAGCATTGGAGAGGTCGTATCTCCCTTCCTGACGCCTTTCTTTATTGAGATTTTGTTGCTTTCTTCATGGAGGACTACGACGGCGGTGGAGCCACTATAGATACCTTTCAGTATTTTTACATACGGCTCGTCTACACGCTGATTCCGTAATGCCTCCGTGACTGCTGAGGTTTCGACAGAATCAAATGCTTTCTCGTAATCAATAGAACCTATATATAAGGGTTGGTTATATTCTGCACATTTCTCTATCACCTGATTGATAGCGTGAATATGGTCTATTGTCGAGTAGCCTTTACGGAATCTTGCCCGGTCCTTTGGTTGACAGAAGTCTAAGGTGTTCCTGATTCTATTTGGGATTACCTTAGTAAATACCTTTCTTAGTTCAGTGATGCCTTTCAGTCAACACGTCTGCCTAGTCATACATTTTCGTCAGAGAAGCACAGCTAGTGCTGGGAGCCTTCAGTGATAGCACATATACCTGTGTTTATGACGCATCACATCGGCGGTCATCGCTTCTTGTGCTGGCACTGTAGACATGAAAAAGTTGTTTATTTAAGAACACCTATACGAAAGCTGAAATATAGAGCGATTTATCCTTGTTAGACTTCTCGATCCTTGAGCCTAGACGCGCCGATAGCGTGAAGACGGACTCAGCGTATACGCTAGGCCTAAGCTTCGGTGGGGACCGATCTGGGAACGGGTAGCTGGCGAAGGCAAAAATGTGAGTATTTGAGCCTCAGAACTTTTTTAGTACAATAGTGAAAGTGGAAGCGCACGAATCACCTCAGCTTCGTTATCGCTGGGATAATATTGTAACGTGGTAGTGACGTTAAAGAACACAGTGGCAATACCTTGAAAGACGAAACTACCTTTTATTGGGCGAACCTGTGCCCACAAAGACAGGCTACGCTTAAAGCACCACGATAGCGGCGAGCACAGTCGGCGATCGTCCAAAATCTGATCAGCGGGTCAAGCGCGTCGGCTTTTATAGATCAGTCGTCGAATGTTCCAGATGAACCGCTGGGACCCGCATGTCTTCCACAATGTTCTACACTATTCGCGTCGCGCATACATGCAAATAGATTACACAAGTTGCGGTGAAAGACAGTGGACGGAACCATCGATAACATTACAGAAACTTCTTTTACATGCAGGCGCGTCCTGCGATGTGCGATAACATTTGTTATGCGGCGAAACGTGTCGCGCGATAAAGATAAGTACACGTTTCAATATGAGTCCGCGGTAAGCTTCGTAATCGGGGTCCGTTCGCGCGCGTCTGAACGACTTCTGGGCCGCTATCTTGTGAATATTCGAAAAGGCGACGTTCGATTTCAACTCATGCGATTGGACTAGATTGGCCTAAGCCGCGATATCGGGGCGGCGTGGAGAATCGCGCGAGGCGAAATCGAACTTCGGCTTTTCGAACGTGTACAAGATAGCGGCCCTGCATTTCATGTCCACTCCACAACACTGCGATAACGGCGACAACTCCCATTCATATGTTACGTGCGAACTACTAAAAAACGCGGCGTCCTCTGCGTTTGCGTGGTTTCGTTCAAGAATTTAGCTTTCCGCCCAGTCAAAAGGGAAAATGAAAAAAGCAGAAGTGATCTTCAGTGTCAAATATCCATGAATAAAGAGGGCAGCTCACGCACCTTTATTCCAAGCTGTAACACGAAATAGGGTTTTATGACCCTAAGATATAGCGTTATCAGTACCGTTATTATTAGTAGCGTTATTAGTATCGTTAGTAGTAGCGTTATTAGTATCAAGCGATGAAATCGTACAAAGCATTTAATATTCAGCTGCTCTCGTCTTTGCGTACTGGAACCAGCGCGGCACAAACACAACGAGCGCAATTTCCAGTGCGAACCAGCGAACTGCAGCAAGAACCAGCGCTTGTACAGCACAAACTAGTGCGCCCCAGCGTCATGGCAGTGGAACCACTGTCTCTTCCAGTGTGACCCACTCTTATCCAGCGTTCTCACTGGTGTCCCAGTCAGTCCCAGCGACCGCCAGCGTACCCAGTACGATCTAGTGCAAACAATTGCGCTGGTTTGACGCTGGAAGGCACTCGAAGACGCTGGATTTTGCAATAGGGTTAACATTCAGATATCCCTGAAGAATTGTAAGAGTAGAAATTTAAAATTCTGTGCGATATGGTCACTGAATAAAACGCCAAACGGCCTCAAACAGGTCCCTGTGACTAAGACCCGATACGGAAGCAGCGAAAGTTAGTCAAATTTCTAATGTCTATCTCTCGTTAGGCAAGCGGAATTTCAAGCTGTCTTGTTCTTAGTAATTTATAGCGGCGGCATATAAAAAAATGGTGTTCTATGGATTATATTTCTAGCCAGAATTGACTAAGGGGCGATATCGCCAGATGAGCCCTGTGTAAATATAGGTTTCATTTGGGAGGGGGGAGGCACGGCAACATAATATGGTGATGATTACTCCCGATGGACGTGACGTACATCACTGTATTTTGTGTGGAAATTTTAGCTGCGGAAATTCAGAGCATAATGCTTCTGTTTAAACGATCTGTCTAAAATTGAACATTAATTTTTATACCTAATTGCTGGTATATGTGCTACTGGCGGAAGAACCGCTATAATCGGAGCTTTGAGGAATCCTCGTGCTAATGAATCGGCCATTTCATTGAAATATGATGCACACGTACCCGGTACGCGCGTATGTCTTACAAGATTCAGCTCTGCAGCAACAACTGCTAGTAACGTCTTTTCGGCTGGTGAACTGAAGGAAAATGCAAGCGAAGTACACACGGAAACTGAATATGTTATAACAGTCTCCCTCGTTGCATTCAAAGAGAGTTTCCGCAGCGCTAGAATCATTGCCAAGAGCTCAGGTTCAAAGACGCGAATGAAACCTGTCAGTCTTAACGAGTATGACTAGCCAAGCCAAAGCGAGAAGTTGCCTCTTCCTGCCCTACCGTCTTTCACGGATGCATCTTTGGCTACATGTTATTGGTGTGCACGTGTGCAAGGTATTCCATCACCCGATTATGTAAGGTGCTGATTCATCGAAACCTAAGTTTTGGGGGAAAATGTCATCAAATTCAATGTTATATTATGATTCGAGCCATGTGATGCAATGACGACTGCAATGTTCGCATTTAGGGTACTAATTGCTTTTGTACAAAACCAACCAGTTGAGTGTGACAACGTGGCCAATGAGAAAGAAAGAAGAGGTTTAGGTCATTGATAAATACATATTCAGATTGTCTAAGCGGAAAGCTGTAACATTTTAGAACTGCTTGTATCGGAATGATGCGGAATCGGCAGAGCATTATTCACAGGTGGACTTCCGGATAAAAAACGTCGTTTAGCACAAACCTAGGGAGTCCCAGACACAGGCGCAGGGCTTCACGATCGAAAAGAACCAGAGGCTTAGTTATGAGAGCAGTGTTGCCTGAGAACAATACACACCCGAACTCCAATATTGAGCCCATGGTCCGGGGTTCGAGTCCCGGACCAGGACGAATTTTTCTTCAGCTGCGCTTTTCTTCCGAGGAACCCGTATGGATTTGCTTTGTAGCAATTGCTACGAACTCTGAAGGGGGTGCGTCCTTGTCTCCAAGAGCGTACTGTTGTCGTAGTCATCGATGGCAGAGAGCAGCAACTGCAGTATGCAAAAATGCCTTGTTAAAAGCATGTTCACGCTGTTGCCGCTGCCTTTCCCACTGAAGTGGAAATGGTACAGATGGGGCCTTATATACTCTATGTCATCTTGAAGGTCATGTGATGTTCCCGTCGACAGGTGATATGGGTAATCACACCGGGATTCTTGCACGTTGAAGCAAAGATCTGGCAGGCTGGGAATCCCATGGGCGCTGTCTTGAAGGGGGTGCGTTCTTGTCTCCAAGAGCGTGCTGTTGTCGCAGTCCCTGATGGCAGATAGCAGTAACTGCAGTATGCAAAAATGCCTGGTGAAAAGCATGTTCACGCTGTTGCCGCTGCCTTTCCCTATGAAGTTTTCATTTTTTCCCCCAGTATTCCTGAATGGAATAAGTTGCCAGTCGAAGTTGTGATTGTACATATAAATACATCCTCGGGATGCATTTTTAAGAATAATTAACGATTTGTGAATGCAATCTTCTTCCAAACCAATGGCTGCAGGCTGAATGTACTTTTTTTCTCTTGTACGGCTATTCATGCACTTTCTTGTACTTTTCGTACTGTTTTCACGTGCCTCTTTTATGTACTTTTTTTTCTCGATCTTGATGCATTGCTCCTTTGTCATCTCTCCTTTCTGTGGGATTATATTCTCGTGCTAGTCACTTTATGTTGTACCCACTTCCCTGCTATAGCGCTTCGGCGCTGCAGGCTGTAGTGTAAATAAATAAATAAATAAAACATGTGGACGTCTAATTTTTCCTTTATTCATTTCGTAAATCATCATCAAATGGTCCCTACGTAGCCCATATTTTCGGTTACTCTGGCTGCGCAGTAAACCTAAAGCGCATTGTTTCTTAGGTGCTACATTTTCTATGTGTGTACTCTATTTAGGTTTTCCTTCATAAAATATTTCCAAATATTTAAGAGACCCAACCTGGGGAATCGCTTCTTCTTTATAACACGCTTGTATATAGAGGTCAAAAGTGGATCTGTTAGTGTCACACTCTAGAACAAAATTACGCCCTTTGGCTTGTATCTTGCCACGCAAAAATAAACGTCATCTGTCTTGTTCGCATTTCCTTTCTTTTATGCTGCGAGCCCGGTACTTCCCAGCAACGAACAGCATGCGCGTTATCAGCATGACATAGCATTACCGACAGGAAAGGAGGGGGCGCGGCGTTTTCAAGAAAGGAATTGCAAGCAAGGCAGATGACGATTATCGTTGTGTGGCAGAGATACACCCCAAAGGGAAGTGTACCTTGGTCTAAGACTGCAACACCAAAATTGCGCTTTTACTTACGTTTAATGACATCCTAATTGTCTGAAGTCATACCTCACAGTATTTATGCCTTGGAAATTTTTGGTGCAAACAGTAAATGTCACTGTAGGCCACGAAGAATGCATAATCACCTGCATAAACGTAAGTTTGCACGTCCTGACTTGCTGGAATAGAGCTCATTATTATGTTAAATATTATTGGCAATAGGACCGCTCCTTGGGGAACGCTGCAGGACTATTTATTTATTTATTTGATTTATTTATTTATGTATTTATTTTAATTTAGACATGGAGCAGTAATCAAATTCTATTGATCTGTGAAATTCTGCCAACCACGCAATTATATATTTTGGGACAATATGACTCTGTAGCACAGTAGGTAAAACTGAATGTTTATTAATTAATTCATTCATTCATTTATTTTTGGTAACCTCAGGGCCAAAGGCATTACTGAGGGGAGTGGTGTTAATATACAAGCAAAACGTAAAAGAAAAATACCATATTCGCTCATAATACAATGTTAGCTATATCACTGGTAAAAAATACATGAAATACTAACACAATAACTTGGAAAACTAACATCACAAAGACCCTGTTTACATATTGTAGCTAGAAAATTTCGGTAGTGTTGGTTATCACTTATAGGTACAGCATCAGAAGGAAGGTGACTCCAATCGCGATAGTTCTGGCAAAAAAAAAGTGAGAGAAATGCTTAGTCTTGCAAATGTCAATTCCAACTTTGTCCAGGCTGTGGTCGATGCGATGGGATCGGTAATGTGGCCAATAGATAAATTGGTCGCGCGGAACGGAATGATAATACAACTTATGAAATAGAGTTAATCGGGTAATTTGGCGGCGCGCAGACAGGGTATGAAAGGGAGCATGAAAATTTACACTAACAAGTACTCTTGCTAAGTTAGTGCATTGTTAAGCCCTGACATCAAGGGAGCACACAGCCATAGATAAATTATTTGCATACCTTTAGTGTTAACGATCATGCACGGCCAGCACCAATAAACAGAAGCCATAAGCAGTAAGTAAAGTGGATGAAGAAGTAAACACTTAAGGAAAAAAGGCAAATGATGTGTCTTGACAGCTGCACTTCAACAGGAGTTGTGAATTTTAAGAACCTTTACTGTTAAAGGCGAGAACTGTGCTAAAGCAATCCAAAGCACTGCAAGAGTAATTGATGCACATGAACAGCAGTTGGAGGTACTTTGTACTACGAAGTTTATTATTGCGTTGCAGTAACTGATCTTATAGTTGTGCAGATCTTCGATAAAATATTTTTAAAAATGAGATGCTCTTTCAAACTGTGTCCTTGAGTTGAAATTTTTACTGATCACTTGGTGCTTGCTGGGCATGGCATGAGCTACAAAACTTATTGAACAAGGGTTCACTAGCTCTCGCATATTGAGCAGCAGTGAATGCTTCTTTAAACCAAGGTAATTTCTAGATATGTTCGCATTCTGTAAAATAACGACTTAACAGCAGAAGGCCTTTTAATTGATAGCGAAATGATGCCAAATCGGCCGAGTTGGTATTTGATGGCAAAATGAAAACTCCGCAAAGAAATTAAGAAATTTTATTTTCTTTTGTCTTAGTTATGTCATGGAGGCACTTACGAAGTTCGTTGTTGATGAATTGGGTGTATTGGTCATATGCTTGATGTGGATTGCTTTGGTCATCTATTGATCGGGATAAGCACACTTTTTTTAACTTTGCTATTTACTGGGAATAGTCACTGAAACACATCTTGCTTGTGGAACAGTGTCTGAAGTTTTTTGCCCTATTCCAGCTGCTACATGTGATTATGAGTGTGATTGCTTATAGCTTTTTAGGTATGCTGTTAACACACCTGAATGATGCCCATACCAGATTGGCTTCTTTTGCTAGTGGAATTGTATGTAATAATTTAAAGCACTGTTGTGCCATAGTTTTTGTTTCTTTTGTATTTTTATATATCCGGTTTCGTTTAACTGTTAATCTGAGTTATATGCAGTAAACAGCATGACTATTTAGTTTATCATCTTTTTAGTGTGCTTATATGGGGCTTAATTTGTATATTTACAAGCAGATCTTGAGGTTTGCTTATTTTTGCTCTAAAGGATGCCTATATATACACTTCCTGCAGGCTTACGTTACATGCTATTGTGCATTCAAGTTTGACCATGCCTTGTGCAAGGAAAATTAACTAGAAAAGGTAAAAGGAAGAAAGCATTAACACATTGGCAGGGCTTGTAACACTTAATAAAAATGTGTAATTCCTCTGTGAGCATGCAGGAAACCTTCATGTTTGGTGTCCTGTTTTAACAAGGCATTGAAAAACTGTTTAACGTAATAAGAAAATGCTGCAGATCTGTAAATGAGGCTCCTGTGAGCATGTGAGCCAAATAATATGACAGTGTATGCAGCAAGAAATTTACAATCTCATGTTATGTTCATTTAGAAAAAGATAACATTCCTTTTTGTCGTTAGGAGTGGGTTTAGGAGTACTGATTTGAATTTTTGTCATACTAAGCTTCTATTATTGTGTACTTCACATAGTACTATCATTGATTAAGCTTCACGTTGTGACATGATGACTATGTAGTTTAGCACCCTGTTTTCCAGGATTTCGAACATTCAAATCACAATGATCACATTTTTCTGGTAAGTTGTCAGTGTTTGCTTCATCCACCATTAATTTAGGTGAAATATGAGCTGTCATTGTTAAGCCGGCATCTGCTGCAACTGATGCCATGATATTTTTCTATTTTCCAGCCTGAAGTATACTAGACTCCGAAATGATGACTAGCGAGAGTTTTGAGGTGTATAGCGGTTCTTGTGGGCTCCTAAAACCTTTCCTCTTATAGTCTATTTTACTTTACGGCATCTTTTGTCTGTGGCATAGTCGTTCGGTTGCTAAATCGTTCTGCTGCTAACAGTCTTACAGGCTGTACATTGTGAGTCAGCAGAAAGCCGCAGAGGCAGTAACTCCAGGCACATCAGCTTCTGTTGACCATAGCATTCCTGCTGCTCAAGCTGACTTCCTTGCATCTCACATAGTCTTGTGCTTCTGGATGCAACATCTGCCATCAGGAAGAAAAAAATTCCATATTTCCTACAAAAGTTGATGTGTGAGCAGGGTAAGCAGGGTATCAGGGAATGCAGGGGATGTGTGAGCAAGGGATGTGTGAGCAAGTAAGCAGGGTATCTACCCTGCACAATGTTCAAAAAGTAAACCTATGTGGATCAAACCAACTGTATGTTAGCAGCAACCTGAAAAATTGTTTGACACCTTTTGTGTTCTTATGTTTACCTATTAGTTATTATTATTATTACTTATTAGATTACTTAACATTGTTAGAGCATCGCTATAAACACTATTTATTTGCAGCACTCTCTCATGAATGGCTCTTTATATCATGTTTAAAAGAATGCCAACAAGATATTTAAAAATGCTACATATGCCCATGTGCAATGACGATAGCACTCAAATAAGTTCACTGTAAAATAATTGCCCTGCCTCTAGTGCACTATCCTGCACAGTGTGTCGCATGTGCACTGGTTCTGAAACGTTGATTGCATACCAGTGACTCATGGTGGAAAAAATGTATGCATGACTGAAGGTGGCGATGGAAAGGCAGTAACACGCATAGAAGGATTGAGTAGCTTTTTGGGTAGCAAAATGTTTTGTAGCTTTTTGTATAGTCACATTGTGTTAGGGGAGAGGGATGGAACAATGCTGCCAAAGTTTTTCTGAACCAGTGCAAACGCACAACGGCTGTGCACGATGGTGTGGAAGACAAATGCATTTCCTCTCCGCTGAGCTCGTTTGAGAGTGCTGTTTCTGCTGCACGTGGGTGTGTTGTTGCAGAGTGCAATTTTGGAATTCGCAGGCTTTCTTTTTAGTGCGGAAATCAAAGCGTGGAGAGTGGAGAGGGCACTTTCGCGGGAGTGGTGGGCAGATCTGCACGGGCAGCGGCCCTGGGTCCAACAGGCCCGGGGTCTGCTGGCCCTCATTTGTGGGGGACGGAACAGCGCTGGCTGTTCCAGTCAAGGTGGCGGATAGCGTGACCACCATCACTCTCCGAGTGAATTGGGCGGCCGCCGAATGATGTGGCGCTGCCCCCCGGCGCGCAACATCGGTGTATGAAAGACTGCTCTGATTGTTGGAATAGAAACGCTTGCCTGCCTCCGGGAAAGTCAGATTTAGTTTCACCTTGAGTTCTATTATTTGTTTTGCATTTTTCCACGAAGGGCAGGATCGCGGGTAAGCAGGGTGGTCTCCTTCACATTTGGCACAGTGGGTTGCTGAATTGCAAACGTCAGAAGAATGTTCGATGGAGCTACACTTGGCACAAGTAGAACGCCCTCTGCATGTTTGTGACCCCTGCCTAAAACGCTGACACTTAAAACGTCGACGCGGGTTTGGAATGTACGGTCTGATACGTATCTTGCAGTAACCGGTCTCGATTGATTCAGTAAGAATGCTGGTTCCAAAAGTTATGATTATATGCCTAGTTGGTATTTCTTTGTCATCTCGTCTTATTTTAATTCTTTGCACCTTGACAACGCTCTGTTCTTGCCATCCTTCTAGTAATTCACTTTCACAAAGTTCAAGAAGGTCATCTTCCGAGATTACCCCGCGCACTGTATTCATCGTCCTGTGTGGGCCTACTGAGACTGAAACGCTACAAGTTTCGACAATCTGTCCTATTGGGGCTTGTCGCGAACTTCGAGGAGATCACCCCTTCCCATCTTTGTTACATTATATCCTGGGCCTATTGCTTAAGTGAGGGATTTGGCTACAAGAAAAGGTGAAATAATTCGGACTGTCTTAGTTTCGTGTTGACCATGAAGAACGTGGTATTTCGGAAAGGACTCTTTCATCATCATCATCATCAGCCTGGTTACTCCCACTGCAGGGCAAAGGCCTCTCCCATACTTCTCCAACAACCCCGGTCATGTACTAAATGTGGCCATGGCGTCCCTGCAAACTTCTTAATCTCATCCGCCCACCTAACTTTCTGCCGCACCCTGCTACGCTTCCGTTCCCTTGGAATCCAGTCCGTAACCCTTAATGACCATCGGTTATCTTCCCTCCTCATTACATGTCCTGCCCATGCCCATATCTTTTTCTTGATTTCATTTAAGATGTCATTAACTCGCGTTTGTTCCCTCACCCAATCTGCTCTTTTCTTATCCCTTAACGTTACACCCATCATTCTTCTTTCCATAGCTCGTTGCGTCGTCCTCAATTTGAGTAGAACCCTTTTCGTAAGCCTCCAAGTTTCTGCCCCGTAGGTGAATACTGGTAAGACAGCTATTATACACTTTTCTCGTGAGGGATAATGGCAACCTGCTGTTCATGATCTCAGAATGCCTGCCAAACGCACCGTAGCACATTCTTATTCTTCTGATTATTTCCGTCTCATGATCCGGATCCGCCGTCACTACGTGCCCTAAGTAGATGTATTCCCTTACCACTTCCAGTGCCTCACTAGCCATTGTAAATTGCTGTTCTCTTCCGAGACTGTTAAACATTACTTAGTTTTCTGCAGATTAATTTTTCGACCCATTGTTCTGCTTCGCCTCTCCAGGTCAGTGAGCATGCATTGCAATTGGTCCCCTGAGTTACTAAGCAAGGCAATATCATCAGCGAATCGCCAGTTACTCAGGTATTCTCTATTAACTTTTATCCCCAAGTCTTCCCAATCCTGGTCTCTGAATACCTCCTGTAAACACGCTGTGAATTGCATTGGAGAGATCGTATCTCCCTACCTGACGCCTTTCTTTATTGGGATTTTGTTACTTTCTTTATGGAGGACTACGGTGGCTGTGGAGCCGCTATAGATATCTTTCAGCATTTTTACATACGGCTCGTCTACACCCTGATTCCGTAATGCCTCCATGACTGCTGAGGTTTCGACAAAATCAAACGCTTTCTCGTAATCAATGAAAGCTATATATAAGGGTTGGTTATATTCCACAGATTTTTCTATCACCTGATTGATAGTGTGAATATGGTCTATTGTTGAGTAGCCTTTACGGAATCCTGCCTGGTCCTTTGCTTGACAGAAGTCTAAGGTGTTGCTGATTCTATTTGCGATTACCTGAGTAAATAGTTTGTAGGCAACTGACAGTAAGCTGATCGGTCTATAATTTTTCAAGTCTTTGGTGTCCCCTTTCTTATGGATTAGGATTATGTTAGCGTTTTCCCAAGATTCCGCTACGCTCGAGGTCATGAGGCATTGCGTATACATGGTGGCCGTTTCTCTAGAAAAATCTTCCCACCATCCTTCAACAAATTTTCTGTTACCTGATCCTCCCCAGCTGCCTCCCCCCTTTGCACATCTCCCAAGGCTTTCTTTACTTCTTCCGGCGTTACCTGTGGGATTTCGAATTCCGCCAGACTATTCCCTCTTCCATTATCGTCGTGGGTGCCACTGGTACTGTATAAATCGCTATAGAACTCCTCAGCCACTTGAACTATCTCATCCACATTAGTAATGATATTGCTGCCTTTGTCTCTTAACACATACATCTGATTCTTGCCAATTAATAGTTTCTTGTTCACTGTTATTAGGCTTCCTCCTTTCCTGAGAGCATGCTCAATTCTATCCATAATATACTTCCTTATGGCAGCTGCCTTAGGCTTGTTTATTAACTTCGAAACTTCTGCCAGTTCTATTCTAGCTGTAGGGCTCTTTAGGTTGTACAAAAAAGCTCAATGGTTCTTCGGTGCGCCCCCTCTTAAGGGAACGACCAGGCAGTGGGGGAAAAGCGCATCTTTCCAAAGAAATTTGGAAAGTCGGTGGTGATGGTGGCCACCCACCACCGAGCCTAACAAGAGGACGCTAGAAGTTTGGAAGAATACCTGCAGACGCCAGCCGCGCATCGCCGCTATAACCTAATATAATATAGCCAAGTTTGGATAATTACACCAGGTTAACCCTTGCTGGGAGACCAGAATACGGAAGTGAGAAGTGATAAGGGGACAGGAAAGAAGAAACAGCGAGAGAGAAAGCAAAAGATTGAAGAGGGTGACAGGAAAAGGCGGCTGCCGATTTCCTCCAGGTGGGTTAGTCTGGAGGTGCCGTCACTGTGAAGCAGGGGCCGAAGAGGTGTGTTGCCTCCACCGGGGGGCCTCAAAAGTCGAAACACCAAGCATCGGCTCAACCCCCAGGATCCGCCTTTCCCCAGACACGGCTAAGCCGCGCACGGCTACACGCGGTAGGGGCCAACCCTCGTGTGCTCGGGTACGTGGCGTCGCAGCACACCAAACGCCTGCTGATGCAGACGCGGGTAAAGATCTACGTAGTACACTACATTATTCGTGCCGATCTTACGACGTCATATAGTTTATTCATAATAGAGATGAAGGGTAGCTTATTCGTCCTGCATTGTTGATCACCATTCTGGATCATCTGGAAAGGTTTCGACCGACCCCACAGGCACAATAGAGGCCTGTAAAAAGTAAAGTGACACTGGCGAACTTAGTAAAATGGGAAAATTAAACATTATTTCGGCTGGAAGCCTGACCCAGGACATAGTTCTTTTCTTCCGCGGTGTCCGAAACATTCGCCCTGTTTCATAGTCGCACATGGTATGGAATTCGAAATACATGCAAAGACTTTAACCGTCTCAGGCCCTCCATATGCAAGTAGACTACATTTATTTAGTTCAGTTGTAGCGCTTTCCGGAATCTTATATTTACAACTGTTTTTCCAAAGGCTGTTAACATTTATTTTCATGTATTGTCCAACTGAATTTAAATGTTAGATTCAGACAATCGCCTTCCACCATTCCATTTTTTCGTTACTTTCCCTGTCAAGCAAAGATGCCTTGTATTTCGTTTGATTAGTTGCGAGAACACTAAAACGGTCATATTTTCTGTTTTCATTATCCTATAGGACAGGGTCAAAGCCCCTACCGACCGCACGAAGCGGCAGTGTGAAACCCTTGCATGAGTGTGCCGCGCCCTCATGCTTTGGCAGCGAAATGGCCATGAAATATAACGCTTTTTATACGATCTTAATTTGTTGTTTGCGAAAAATAAGCATTTAGGTCACAACTAATGCAGCTTCTACAACAATACGGGATTGTGTTTTCGATTTAAAACAAGGAAAGAAATCAAGGGTACGTTGAACTTATGTGCGGCGATTCGATTTTAAATTGAAAGATTCAGAGAAAGAATATTCACCATATTGCTAAGGTTATGATCTACGCGTATCTGAAGGCTTACGTGCGCTTCGACGAATTTAGCCTGAACAAGTGAATGACAAGGTCAGCCAGCCGCACTAGCCACCGTTACGTTTTACAGCGACACTGTATACCTCCACGGTCCAAGAAAATGTTCGTGTTGTTGGCCTGGTAAGAAACAAAGTCCCCATACGTGGGCTGATCCCGGCGATAGTGCAATGCCGGGCTGACCCACGGCGGAGGTGAAGCAGGCGTTAAGCACTCCCCATACGTGGGCCGATCCCGAAGATAGTACAATGCCGGAACGACTCGCGGCGGAGGTGAAGCAGGCGTTAAACACTCCCCATACGTGGGCCGATCCCAAAGACAGTGCAATGCGGGGCCGACATGCGGCGGAGGTGAAGCAGGCGTTAAGCACTCCCCATACGTGGGCCGATCCCGAAGACAGTGCAATGAGGGGCCGACATACGGCGGAGGTGCAGTTCGCCATTAAGGGGCCCACATACACAGCTTTGCTGGTCATCCTTCTTCACAGAGTGGAAGGGCACTGAGATGTTTTTCTTATCCGTGTTTGTCCTGCATGCATGCATGCGTCTGCGATGAAAACAAGAAGCAGGTATGCATGGAAAATCTAAGGTGGCGGCGGCAGGTCGAAGCGCAGAAGTTAGCATGCCCAGCCCCTGCACGTACTTATATCTGCATTAACATGGGTTCGTGGTAGTGATAGCGACGAAAGCTCTCCTTTTTCTGCCCGCTCTAGCGATTGTGAAACTAAGGATGTGGTTAGCATGCCCAGCCACTGAATGCAAAGTGCAGCACTTACGAGTGGTGGAATGCCGCTGGGGCTGACTGTGAAGAATGCTTCCTTTCTCTGTCCACTCTTGCGATGGTGAAGCTAAAAATGAGGAGGAGGCCTGACGGACACAACGTTGATCGTCACCATAACAGAATGGGTGGACGACCTGACAGCCGCATATCACCCCTATGGTTAGGTTAGCCTGTCCCCATGTCTCCGTCCCCGTCCAAATTTAGTTTCGCCCACCCCCATATCAGCCCCAAGCGTAGCCTATCACTCCCAAGTTTAGGTTACGCCACCCCATATCACCCCCGAGTCAGCTTGGCCTGCCCCATATCACCCCAATGGTTAGGTTGGTCCACCCCCATATCACCCCCAAATTTAGGTTCTCCCACCCCCATATCATCCCGAAATCCAGATTGGCCCAGCCCCATATCAGCCCCATACTTAGGCTGGCCCTACCTCCTATTTCCCCAAAGTTAGGCTTACCCACCCCTATATTACTTCAAATTTCGGTTGGGCCACCCTCATATTAGCCTGAAATTCAGCTTGGCTCAATACCATTTCACCCCAAATTTAGGTTGGGCCACTCCCATATCACTACCAAATTCAGCTTGGCCCATCCCTGTCACACGCCCAAATTTATGCTGATGCCACTCAAAATTTCAACTTGGCCACTCCTACCCTTTTTATGAAGGCCTATGTATTTATATGGGAAACGTGTCAAGTATTTCGGCGTTACAGACATGACTTCGCACGATTTTGCTACAAAATTTCAGGGGGACTCGCCAAAGAATGCTGCGCATTAAAGGCAAATGCACCGAATGAGGGACACCATATGTTGATCCTAAATGCTAACGGCTAGCCAAGCTAGCTTCTCTGTAGAGCGACCGGGGCAGACACAGCACGGGACATTTATTCAAATGGTTCTTTTTGTGGCCACACCTACGGATTCATAACACAACGCTGTAGGGAACACATTAACAGTAGCTATTAGTCCACACACTGCAGATCTTCTCCTAGTTGGTGCATTTCTTATTTGGATGAATCTTTAGCAATAATTAACGCTCGGGTAGCGACTCAGCTTAGCAGACCCTTTGTTCTGCACGATTGTTGCATAGGAATGGCACTGGCCACAGGGTGGCATTGTGGCCCAGGTGGACCTGATTCGCTCGGAGTATGTGCCATTAAGGACAGGTGAAAGTCGAAGAAAACGGATCTTCCAGAAGAACGCAATAAGGATAGCCATTTTGTTCTCCCAGGTTCCATGCTACAAAGCACGAAAGTTCTTTTTTTTTTTGCATAACAGAAAGTCGTGCGCAAGCCTCTAGTTATGACGCCCAATGAATGGACGTCTTCTGGGACTGGAGTACTTAGGCGCCCTTCTCTCCCCCCCGGCCCCTCCCCTTTCTTAAAAGGGGAATAAAGTTCATTCATTCAGTCAACTTCTCTTTGCATTGGTCCCAGGTGGTTAGCGCCTCTTCGTGATTTTCGCACAACACCTTTGCTGCCCCTCTTAGGTAGAGCAACAGGTTAGCTAGCATTAGCATTGGGTCCCATCTGTTGATTCCACTCACGCGTTCGTACATAGCCACCCAGTCTTCGACGTCGGTGCCATCGGTCCCGCAGGAAATTCCAATATCCTTATTTGCACCACCACAACCGAAGGTGACAGTGACGTAGCTGGCGACGGTGACGTTGCAGGCGACAACGACATTGATCTCACGTGCTCACCGTCATTCATGTTGCGGACGGTGATGCGATGTCCACTGTGGAGCTCCGTTTCCAGCCGTGGTATCCCGCACCTCCCACCAATATGTTACGGGGATCTTGCGAGTATAGAAAGACTATATTTACAATATATATACAGGATGAGTCAGAGTAGTTAAGGTTGCTGACAACCACCAACACGCAGCAGCCCAGCGTCTGCGACCTTCTCCTTCCTCTCTCTTCTTTCATCGTTCCGTAACAATATTGAAATGCTCGACGTGATGAGCGGTTCGTATCGGATAATGTGGTTAGGTTAGTTCGAACTTGTAGTTCAGTGACTGAGCTGCGTCGAAAATTGTTATAAATGAACTGTATGGCTCTTTTTTGGACATTCTCCAGTTTCAGAATATTACGTTTGTATAGGAGTCCCATATTGTAGCAGCATAGTCTAATACTGGGAGGACAATGGATTTGTACGCTAATCTTCTTACAGTATGGGTAGCACAGTTAACGTCTTTTTTAAAAAATAACTTCCTATAAGCATTAGCTGTAACGTAATGAGCATGTTTATTCCACCAAAGATTGTTTGAAATCTGCAGCACATGGTTAAAACTGCATGACAACAATATGGGCCTCTTCTTTCATGTGATCCGCATAAAAACAGTCTTGCCGAAGTTTATACACATCTGCCACCGCTTACACCATTGAGCAACATGCTGAAAATCATTATCTGACAATGCCTGACCCAATGGATCATTAAGCACCGTATATAGAACACAGTCGTCCGCGTACAATTTTATTTTGACAGACATGTCTTTTGCCATGTCGTTTATATGCATGAGAAAAAAGAGTGGCCGTAGGACCGAGCCCTGCAGGACACCTGATTTCACAATCTAATTGGTTAGATTGATAACTTTAAATGCAACAAACTGGTGGCGATTGTTCAAGTACGCTGAAATGAAATTGACAAGTTGAGAGTTTTAAGCAGACTATACCTTGTCGAAAGCTCTTGAAAACTCCATAAAAATTGCATCAATTTGTCTTACGTTACTTGCAGATATGGCAAAACATGGATGGCAGCAACTAGCTCTGTACAAGTTGAGTACCCCATCCGAAATCCATGCTGGCATTCTGTTAAGATTTTATGTGTATCTAAGAAATCAACGATACGTTTATGTACTATGTGCTTTAAGTATTTGCAAGTGTTAGAGGTTAAAGAGACCAGACAGTAATTCTTTATACACTGTTAGGCACCGGGTTTCAGAAGTAGTATTACACGGGCAGTTCTCCAGTCAATCGGGAGTAGGCCCTCTTCTAAGAAGCGTGAAAACACAATGTACATGTATTTTGAAGCCAATTTGGCATACCTTTTCAGGAAAGTATATCCGCTGGGTCTGAACTTTTGTTTCATCAAGTTTTAAAAACATCGGTAACAAAGCCTGTTCCCTTATTGACAAATCGGAAATAGGGGACAGAAAATCCTCAAACACCGATAAGACACTCGTCACAAGTAAAAACGGAGTGGAAGCGTTCATTAAATAAGTTAACAATTTCTTTCTTCATCATTCAAGCGAATACTGTGACGTGGTATAGTGACGGCGAAGAAAGCAGCCAAACTGAGAAAGACGAAACAAGAATTTTATTGGGTGAACTTCTGCCTTCGAAAACAGGCTACACTCAAAGAACGGCGACAGCGGCGAACACAATCGGCGATCGTCGAAAATCTGATCAGTGGGTCAAGCGCGCCGGTTTTTATACGTCAGTCGTCGAATGTTCCAGAGTAATCACTGGGACCTGCGTGCCTTCCACAAAGTTCTACATTATTCGCGTCGCGCACCCATGTAATCAGATTACACAAGGTTCGGTCACAGACGGTGGTTGGAAGCATCGATAACGTTCCGGAAACTTCCGATAAATGCAGGCGCGTCCTCCGCAGTGCGATAACATTTGTTAGGCGGTGAAATGTGTCGCCCAATAAAGACAAACAAGCACACGTGTCAATACCCCCTCTTCAAAAGCATCGACCCGATGCTGCAAACAAACTAAAGAAATAAAGAAAAACACCTGTACCAAAGAAACCAACAAAATAAGGAAGTTCGTCAGCGTCCGTAAAAGGGTTTAAGACGCACCATGTGGAACACTTTAGATCTTGCGCGGCGCAGCTGTGAATGCAATATGCCGTCTGGCACGACCTCATTGTCCAGTGCACAGACACGTCGCATGACCTTGTAGGGTCCGAAATAGTGCAATAATAGTTTCTCACTCAGTCCTCCTAGGCGTATCGGGGTCCAAACCCAAACACGGCCACCGGTCTCGTACTCGACGAAGCGTCGTCGGAGGTTTAGTGTCGGCTGTCGGTACGCTGCTGGTTCTTGATATGTAGGCGGGCGAGCTGTCGGGTTTCTTCGGCGCGCTGGAGTAAGGTAGCGACGTCAATATTCCCTTCGTCAGTGACGTGCGGCAGCATTACGTCCAGCGTCGTCATCGGGTTCCTGCCGTAAACCAGCTTAAACGGCGTGATCTGTGTTTCTTGCACCGCCGTGTCGTAAGCGAATGTTACGTACGGCAGGACCGCATCCCAGGTCTTGTGTTCGACGTCGATGTACATTGCAAGCATGTCGGCGAGGGTTTTATTCAGGCGCTCCGTAAGACCATTCGTCTGTGGGTGATAGGCAGTTGTCCTACTTATCCTTGTCTGACTGTACTGCAGAATGGCTTGGGTGAGCTCCGCTGTAAAGGCCGTTCTTCTGTCGGTGATAAGGAATTCTGGGGCTCCATGTCGCAGCAGGATGTTCTCGACAAAGAATTGCACCACTTCGGCTGCGCTGCCTTTCGGCAGTGCTTTCGTTTCAGCGAAGCGGGTGAGGTAGTCTGTCGCCATGACGATCCACTTATTTCCCTTTGTTGAAAGGGAAAAACGTCAGAAAAGGTCGCAACAAGACCATCCCGATCTGCTGAAACGGTCGGCAAGGAGGCTCGATTGGCTGTAGTAATCCCGCTGGCATTGTCGGTGGTGTCTTGTGTCGCTGAAAGTCTCGGCATGTTCTTACATAATGGGCGACGTTGGCGGTCAGGCGTGGCCAATTATACCTTTCCTGTATCCTCGATAGTATCCGGGAGAATCTGAGGTGTCCTGCTGTCTGATCGTCATGTAGGGCTTGCAATACTTCTGGACGCAACCCTGAGGGAACAAGAAGGTAGATGGCGTGGACTGGTGAGAACTTCTTCTTTACGAGTAGGTTGTTTTGAAGCGAGAACGAAGACAATCCTCGCCTAAATGCCCTAGGGACAACGCCGGTGTGCCCTTCCATATACTCGACGAGGTTTTTCAGCTCCAGGTCAGCTCGTTGCTGTTCAGCGAAGTCTTCCGCGCTTAATATGCCAAGGAAGGCGTCGTCATGCTTGTCCTTTTGCGGCGGCGAGCCAATGGGGCGCGTTAGGTAATCGGCATCAGAGTGTTTTTGTCCGGACTTGTAGGTTACAGTGATATCATGTTTTTGCAGTCTTAGGCACCACCGCGCCACCCGACCTGAAGGGTCCTTTAAATTCGCTAGCCAACACAAGGCTAGCGAATAACTTTGAATGGCTGATAACTTTGAATGGCCTGCCATATAGGTAAGGGCGAAATTTCGCTGTAGCCCAAACGATGGCGAGGCATTCGTTGTCGGTTGTAGAATAATTGCCTTCTGCTTTTGACAACGACCGGCTAGCGTAAGCTATCACGTGTTCATGTCCATCTTTTCTCTGGACTTGGACGGCACCGAGGCTTATGCTACTGGCGTCAGTGTGGATTTCGGTATCGGCGTGCTCGCCGAAGTGCGCAAGTATTGGGGGCGGCTCCATGCGTCGTTTGAGTTCTTCAAATGCGTCGACCTGCGGCGTTTCCCACTTGAACTCAAGGTCGCATTTGGTTAGATGTGTCAGTGGCTCAGCAATGCTTGAAAAGTCCTTGACAAAGCGCCTGTTGTAGGCACATATGCCAAGGAATCGACGCACTGCCTTCTTGTCGATGGGCTGTGGGAACTTTGCGATGGAAGCAGTCTTCTGCGGGTCGGGGCGGACTCCAGCTTGCTGATGACGTGGCCTAGGAACAGAAGCTCATCGTAAGTGGAGCAGCACTTCTCTGGCTTCAGAGTGAACTCTGATGACTTGATGGTACCGTCGAAAGCCGCCTAAGGTGATCGTCGAAATTTCCGGCGAAGATGACGACGTCATCGAAGTAAACAAGACAGGTCTGCCACTTCAATACTGCTAACACCGTGTCCATGACGCGTTGGCGCCGAGCACAATCCGAATGGCATGACCTTGGATTCGTAGAGGCCGTCTGGCGTGATGAAGGCGGTCTTTTCGCGATCTCTCCCGTCGACTTCTATTTGCCAGTAGCCAGACTTGAGGTCCATCGACGAGAAGTATTTTGCGTTGCAGAGCCGGTCTAATGCGTCATCTATCTGTGGAAGGGGGTATACGTCCTTCTTCGTGATCTTGTTAAGTCGACGATAATCAACGCAGAAACGTAGGGTTCCGTCATTTTTCTTCACCAAGACTACACGAGATACCCACGGGCTTTTCGACAGCTGGATGATGTCGTCGCGCAGCATTTCATCCTCTTTTTCCCTTATAGAGCTTCACGTTCTCGCGCCGAAACTCGGTAAAGGCTCTGGCGGAATGGTCAAGTGCACTCTTCGGTCATTATGCGATGCTTTGCGACTGGTGTTTGTCGAATCCCTGATGCCATCAAAAAGCAGCTTTTGTATTGTCGGAGCAGACGTCTGGGCTGTTGCAGCTTATTCATGGAGAGACTTGGATTTAAGTCGACGTGTGGTTTGGAAACTATGGGCGTCGGGGTAGATGAAGCAGAATCCGAAAGGACAAACGCATTACTGGTTTCCAGAATTTCCTCGATGTACGCGATTATAGTGCCCTTGTGGATGTGTTTAAAACTCCTGGCTGAAGTTTGTCGGTAACACTTTAGTTTTTCCTCCGTGCAGTCGAGCGATCCCTCTTGCTGCAAAAATTTCACGGTTTAGCAATAGACGTTGTTCACCCTCGATGACACCTTCTACGTCGGCAGGTGCTATGGTGGCGACGGAAATGACAATGCTGGAGCGCGGCGGGATGCTGACTTGACTTTAAAGCACGCTTAAGGCGTGGTGACTACGAGAGCTCTCCGGAGGTATTATTCCGTCAGCGTTATCGACTTCGACTTCAGGTCGATGATTGCGCCGTGTTGGGTCAGGAACTCCATGCCGAGAATGACGTCTCGTGAACACTGTTGGAGGATAACAAGGTGGCAGAGTAAGTCCGGTCATGAACGGTAATTCTTGCCATGTACATTCCAGTCGGCGTGATGAGGTGTCCTAGAGTGGTCCGAATTTGAGGGCCTTCCCATGCAGTCTTAAAGTTCTTTAACTGGACTGGGATGGGTCCATTCATGACGGAGTGATCGGCTCCTCATGATCGGCTCCTGTGTCTACAACAGCGGTGACTGTGTGGCCGCCGAGAAGCACGTCGAGGTCGGTGGTTCTTTGTCTTGCGTTACAGTTAGGTCTTGGCGTCTGATCACGGCTGCGTCTCGTTGACGTGTGGCTGGTACGTGGCGTCGTCAGGCCGTCTTTCGTCGGTGTATTCTTTGCTTCCAGACTTCGTCGGGACGGTGGCATGTCGTTATGTTGTCGGGTAGTTTCTTCGGCGTCTTCGTCAGTGGCGGAGGATCTTCGCCAGTTCGACGAACAGCCACCGCACCTCCATCGATTGCTGCTTTTAGTTTTCCGGATATGGACTCGCAGACTGGCCCCGGGATGGGCCAGTGTATGGTTGGCGCTGCGGCGACAAGTAGCGGCCTGGTGACGGCGAATGGGACGGTCGTGGAGGGCTCCACTGAATGGTGGCGAGGTAGCCGGCGATAACGCGAGGCCGTTGGCCAATCTATGGTCGCGGCGCGTTAACGGCGAAACCTCGTAGTCCCATCTCCCGGTATGGGCATCGATGGTACACATGGCCGGCTTCTCCGCAGTGATAGCTGAGCGGGCGATGTCTGGGGCTCGCCAAAGGTCCGTCTTCCTCGTGTAGGTGCGCTGGGCAACATGTGGGCATGCATGCGGCGGCGGCGGCGTCGGATGACGGAATTGCGGCGATGCAGGGCCCTGGCGCGGTCGCGGAGGAGGACCTCAACGGCGTGCGACGGCGGCGTATGTCATCGCTTCTGGCTGGGGCTGCTTTAATTGTGCTTGAACCTCAGGAACTCCAAGCAATCACTGCCCCTCTTCTCTCACGGTGTCAGCGATCGAGGCCACTTGAGGCTGCGACGAAGGCAAGACCTTGCGCAGTTCTTCGCGCACAATGGCCCTGATGGTCTCGCGCAGATCATCCGTGGCCAGTGATTGAATTCCTGCGTGGTTGGTAGAGTCCGTGCGGTGGTTGAGTTGCCGGTTCCGCATTTCGAGTGCCTTCTCGATGCTGGTGGCCTCGCGAAGGAACTCTTCTGCGGTCTTCGGTGGGCTTCGTACCATTGCACGGAAAATTCTTCCTTCACACCACGCATGAGTAGGCGGACTTTCTACTCCTCGGGCACATCCGGGTCGGCGTGGCGGAACCGACAGCTCATTTCTTCTGTAAAGATGGCAACGTTCTCGTTAGGTAACTGCACTCGGGCGTCCAGCATAGCTTCGGCCCTTTCCTTGCGCATGACGCTCGTAAAGGTGCGCAGGAAGCCGCTACGGAACAGGTTCCATGTAGTCATGGTCGAGTCCCAGTTCTCAAACCACGTTCTGGTGGCGTCTTCTTAAGCGAAGTGTACATGCCGCAGCTTGTCGTCGGAGTCCCAGTTGTTGAAAGTGGCGATTCGTTCGTAGGTCTCTAGCCAGGATTCCGGGTCTTCAGTAGCTGCTCCACTGTGATGACCCTAATATGGGGGCAAAGGTTCGTGTACTCAATGGTTCGGTTGGTTCTCTTAGGCGGAGCCTCCGAGAACCCAATTGAGGACAAAGCCGTTGGTTTGAACACACACACAAAGACTTTTAATCAAACGAAAAAGAGGCATAAAGTAAATAGAAGGAAACAGAAAGCGTGCCTAAAATAAACACTCAAGCAGACATTGCGGCACGGAAAACATAGAGGGCTTGCATGAGGTTAACGAGTGCGCGAGTCCGGGCTTGCCACGAGGGCGGGGACGCGTCACAGTCTCGACGTGGCGACGCGGCGACAAGCTGGCGAAAGGAGTGGTGCCGGTCTCACCATAGGTCGCGGTGTAGGCTGACCGACCGGGCGACCGGAGCGCGCCAGCTCTGGCTAGGCGAGGTAAAGTGGGCGGCTTGGTGGCAGGAGTGGACGGCGGCGGCGTTCTGGCCGGGCAGCTGGAGGTAGAGCTCGGGCCCGTAGCCCGACTGCTCCTGTCTCGCCCACGGCGCGGAAGCTCGAACGCCGGCCTCGAGCAGCAGGCGGCACGACAGACGGGGTGGCGTTCTGGCCGGGCAGCTGGCGTAGAACTCGGGCCCGAAGCCCGACTGTTCTCGTCCTTATTTGAAGTAGAAGCTTAGCGCAAAAAAACCACAGACACAAGGAAGACAGACAAGGACAAGCGCTGTGGTTTTTTTTGCGCTAAGCTACTACTTCAAATATGGACGACCAACTAGCCCAACAGTCAACTCTTCTAGAATTCAGTTCTCGTCCTGCCCACTGGCGCAGAAGCTCACCGGCGTTGAGGAGCTGACGGCACGCTCGGGTAGACGGGCGACGCACAGGAACAGGTTGGCAGGAGGCCCCGGTCGGGTGAAGTCCTGGTGGGCTCGGGTCCGGAACCCAACCGCCCGTCTTCAACGCCCGCTCCGGTGGTTGACCTCCTCCTGCCGTCGCTTCCAGGCACTCTCCTGGCGTCTCCCCTGCGTCTCCCCTGCGTGTCCTTGCGTGTCCTCCCTTCTGCCAGCGCACCACGCTTTTTCTTTTGGTCTGGCCGATTTGGCATTCTCGGATTGGCTGCCCGACGCCCCGTGGTCTCTTCTAATTGGTTGCTTTTCTTTTTGTTGTCTTTCATGCGCCGCGCGTTCTCGTGCCGGACGCTCTTCGGCGTCGTTGTTTTCCTTCTTCCACCTCGGCGTGCGTGCACTCAGTGTCGTCTGCTCTTGACCGTCGCGATCACCGCACCATGTCGCGCACCACACATCACATCCACAGAAGCTCGGTGGGTCCCGATGTTGTTGCAGGATAACGGGGGACGCTGGGGCAGCCATTGAGGCTGTCTTGGCTACCATCTTTTCTGTCGTCTCAGGTAGAATTCCGTGCTCTGGGGCAGTCCTTGCAGTCTGCGGCTAGCACACTGGTCTTGGGCTGTGTGGGTTATGTTCTCGGGCTTCGGGCTTGGATCGCGGCGTTGGGGGGTGAGGGGGGGTTGGGGACATGAACGCAGAAGCACCTTCACCAGATGTCATGCGCTGTAGTGACGGTGAAGAAAGGAGCCAAACTGAGAAAGGCGAAACTAGCGTTTTATTGGGCGAACTTGTGCCCTCAAAAACAGGCTGCACTCAAAGAACGGCGACAAAGGTGAACACAGTCGGCGATCGTCGAAAATCTGATGAGCGGGTCAAGCGCGTCGGCTTTTATACATCAGTCGTCGAATGTTCTAGAGTAATCACTGGGACCGGCATGCCTTCCACAAAATTCTGCATTATTGGCGTCGCGCACACATGCAACCAGGTTACACAAGGTTCAGTCACAGACGGCGAATGGAAGCAACGATAATATCTCAGGAACTTCCAATACACGCAGGCGCGTCCTGCGCTGTGCGATAACATTTGTTAGGCGGTGAAACGGGTCGCCCGATAAGGACAAACAAGCACACCCGTCAATACCATCAACTTCAAGTGCATCACATTTGTAATTTTTCGGTGACACCTCCCGCCTGAAACTCTCTGGAGATGTCGTGATGAATTTAGACAATGATTTATTTATTTATTTATTTGTTTACATTACCCCTAAGGGCCCTCACACGAGGGTATTAATAGGGGGGGGGGCACAAACATGAAATATACACAAGAAATAAAACGACATCGGATAAATATATACACAAGGAGCATAAAATAAATAGATATGAAAAGGGGTATAAGCACTTCGTCATGAAAACACAAGAAAATTTTACATATTATGTTAATATGTGCAATATATAAGTAACATCTAATGTGCTACCACTAACCGTTTTCTTGCAACATAGTTTGGAAAGATGGTAAGCTAACTTCAGTAGCTATGCGTGACGGTGGGTTATTCCATTCTATTATTGTGCGAGGAATAAATGATTTTGCGTAGATCGTTGAGCGGCACATTATGCGTTTTACTTTGTTAGCGTGGTCACGGCGCGGGAAAACTGCAGGGGGTGGTGAAAAGAAGTAATCGTGAAGCGTGAAATGGTGATAAAGTTTATGAAATAAGGTTAGGCGAGCAAACTGGCGTCGACGTGATAGTGATTCCAACTCGGCACGTTGTTTTAGCGATGTGACGCTGGTGAAGCGTGAATAACCGGAAAAGATGAAGCGAACACCACGGTTTTGCAGAGATTCAATGTTGTCGATTATGTATGCTTCATCGGGATCCCATATGGCAGAAGCATATTCAATTTTTGGGCGGATCAGTGTGATATAAGCAAGCTTTCTTAAGTGTGAAGGTGCGTGCTTGAGGTTACGCTTAAGAAGACCGAGTGCTCGGTTAGCTGATGCTAAGATGGTGTTTGTACGGTAATGCCAAATTAAGTCAGACTGAAGATGAAGGCCAAGATACTTGTAAGTTGGCGCAAGTTCTACTCTAGCACTATTGAGAAAGTAGGTGGTAGGAAGTCGAGTGGAATGGTTGGTAAATGACATTAGCTTGGGTTTAGACGTATTTAAAGACATTAACCACGAAGATCACCAAGCGGTCACCGCATCAAGATCGGTTTGTAAGGAAAGTCGGTCAGCGTCATTACTAATATTACGATATATAACACAATCATCTGCGAATAATCGAATTCGAGATGAGACGCATTTGGGTAGATCATTAATAAAGATTAAGAAAGGTAGGGGACCGAGGACGCGGCCCTGGGGGACTCCAGATGTTAAAGGAACAGAGGAAGAGTTACAGCCATTAGCACAGGTAAATTGTTGTCTGTTGGAGAGAAAATCTTTAATCCATGCAAGAACGTTTGGGTGAATTTTTAAGTGTGGTAATTTGATTAGAAGCCTGTGATGAGGAACGCGATTAAAAGCTTTAGAGAAGTCAAGAAACACTGTGTCATCTTAGAATCCTTCGTTAAATGCGGAAAATATATCGTTAGTAAATCCGCCGAGCTGAGTGTCGCATGAATAACCCCTGCGAAATTCTCCATAGCAACGTTGTTTCTCAGTAGATACTTGGATGCGAAGTTTAGTTGATCTGGTGAAGCACTGCTTGATTTTTCCTTTTGTAATTTATCCCTTTAAGCTGCCTTTTCAATCTCAGCGTTTCCCGAAAAATCCTGGGATTCTTTTTTTCTTTTCTTAACAATACCTGGTACATATTTTTCAGTGCTGTCATTAACAATACTCTTAAAGCATTCCCATGGTTCCTGCACACCTACAATATTTTCTGAAAGTGGATCTGAGTAAATGAAAAGCGTGTCTGTAATTGAGACATCATCGGCTTGGGAGAAGTTGCGGAATCGGTCAACATTACAGCTGTCATTCCAATTCATATTATTTATTGTCATTAACACAGCCTCGTGATCCGATGTACCGGGAATAAAGCGCACTTAGTTTGACTACTTATGGTTCCACTTGCAACGAAGAGGTCCAGGATTGTTTGAGAATTACCCTGTATTCTAGTATAGGTACAAACTAACTGTAATAAATGTAAAGAAAAGGCAATGTCTAGCATGGCCTCTCCTAAGCTGTTGTGATCAATTTTGACCGACATCGTTTCCCAATCAATACTTGATGAGCTAACATTTCCCGAGCGAATAATAATGTCACCGGGTTTCACATGCTCGCTCATGTGTAACTTCAAAGAATCCAAAACTTCAACACCAGAATTAGGAGGTCTATACAGAGCGGCTATGACATATCGTATATTTTCAGGGTAGGTCTTCCGAAAAATGCATTCAACATTTAATATAGCAGGCATTTTTAAGAGCTTAGTGTTATCCTTGCAAAGGATGGCTACACCTCCACCCCTGCTACCCCTGTCTTTTCTGAATGCGCTATACCCTAGTGGAATGAACTCGCTATTATATATTTTTTCAGTTAACCATGGCTTCGTCAAGACAACAATATCTGGGTTATACGACAAAATAGTTCCCTCTAACTCTGTACGCTTGTTTATAACACTCCTAGAATTTACACTTAAGTATTCCTAAAGGGTCACGCTTGGCTTATAGTCTGTTAGATTTGAGGACCTGATTTCTTCAGCTTATAACGGGATCTTCTTTCAGCATTCCAACTAAACAAAGTCCTGTTGATGCTCAACTTATTGTAAAGCAGCTTTACTTTCATGCTTTTCTGCCTTTCTTCATTAGAACTCTCCCATAAAAGCGTCCGTGTGTCACGTACTCGTCTAGAAAAGTCTTCAGATAGTGACAGTTCACTACGTTTTGTTTATGCGATGCTCTTAACGGGGCATTTTTTTCTCGGTAGCCAAAAAATGTTTGAATCACAAAACCGGTTATCTGATAGATAATCACGAGTTCACATATATCTACTAACCTGTAGCATGAAGCAAAAGGGACTGCTCAGCATGTTGCCGGGATTACTGCCGACTCACCCACTGGAGAAGCACAGCTCGTCGGGTGCCTTTTAGCTGTCCGATGGGGCATGTGACTAGACGTCACCGTTTTTAAGGCGATATCCGGACTTGTGACGCATGGAAAACTTTGTCCATTCATGATGCCGCATTCACCACGTGTCGATGAAAGCACTGCAGTGCCGTGGGCCATGCCCACCAGCGTTGTCGACGCAGCGCAGGCGTTAGTGGAAGCTTTGTTTGCGAGAATATAAACCGCAACCTGTAGCATGAAGCGAAAGGCCCTGTACACCATGTTGCCGGGATCGCTGCCACCTCGCCCAAGTTTCAAGATGGCGAGTGTTCTTGGGAACGGTAGAAAGTGAGCCAGACCTGTTTACCAATATGATAAAGGCTGATGTGTGCTTGTATAACTTTCTAATGGCGGACGAGGCATATTGTCCTGACGACTACGGCGACAGCGTCCTAGAGGAGACAGTGCAGAATGGCGAGTGGAGGCAGACGGTAGCTCAAGTTGGCCCTCCGGGTGAATCGCCAGCTAGCAACCACCGGATAATGCTGCCATGGCTTTGAGAGATGATATTGCTGATTACTTTGTGTCTGAAGAAGGCACCTTGCCGTGGCAGTTGAGCGTTGTGAGACGCAGATAGGCTTTGGCGCTCATTGCTTAAGGCACAAGCCATGCTTTCTCACAGCTGCGTTGTACAACATTGCGCGTAGGACATTAATTTCTCAAACACGATCGTGGTTGAAGGCACGAAACTTGCCTTCTTAGAGTAGTATATTTCACATTCGCCGTGACACTCAGTCGGTGACTTTATCTGCCTTGTCACCAGTGCATGTTAACCTAAGTAGCTCGGAGCTCGGGTTGAACAGATTTTCCCTACCAAATAAGCGTCTTGTAGCAGAGGGGATATGAACATTACTTTAAGCCAAGAATTATGTTTTTGCTGTTTTTTATTGTATCAAAGTTACAGATACTTGTGTTCATATCACAGCCGGAAACTGTATTTTCTATAACATCTGGAATTGCGTAACCTTATCTCATTTACATATCACAAAAATTTGAAGTACGACATGACACACATTGCAATATTCGCATGATAAAATTTTGTTATCTGAATAAGAAAAGTGAATAAAAAACAACTGACTCCTAGGTTATCCTCACTTTGAGTACTATCTTTGTGGCTATCCTCCTCGTGAGTACTAGTATTGCATGAAACTTTACAGTGCACATTGACATGCAGGTCAAGCTGAAACTAAAAAAAATATGAATATAATGAAAACCTTAATATGATTGTAATAACAAAGACCGTTACCACATTAAATTATTCCAGACATACAGTACCAAACGGTGCAACACGTGTCTTATTTTAAGGCAGTGCGAGGAACAGCAGCCATCTGCTTTATTCTGAACGCAAGAGCGAGAATAGTTGCAAAGTTCGTGAATGATGAAACGTCAAATTCAGAAATAATTATCAATAGCCATACTTTGCGTCTGGCTGCTGCTTGCTGGTCATTCGGTTCAGGGTCATGCCTATGGACAAGCCAAATGACTGATCTTCGGCTATTTTTTTCTTGCTGGTGGCACAAGAATTGTTGCTCAAATACGTCGTTTGCTTTACGATTTTTTAATGTATTTTTCAATGACTCTTCTGTCGCCTGCACAGTGACTTCGTCCTCGTCATGTAGATCTGTGGCCCATTGAAAATCGTTCATGGTCGCAGTTGCTTCTCCCTGTTGGCGAAGATGTGCCTCGCTGTATCGAGGTAAATATTGCTTCCGCTACGGTGTCGTCGTCTACTGCTGATGGTACCTCCTCGAGGTTGCACGTGGTTCTACAGGGGAAAAATATCCCTTACTTAGAGAGTATATTGTCGCGTGGTAGTGACAAAAAGGATAAAAAAGTTCACATTTTAATATTTCAGATTAAAATTTGACCAACTACAACTCGGAGCCGTAGAATTTTGCGCCTAATAGTAAATTATCTAGGTTCCCTTGCAAACGTTCACGTACGACTTATTAGCGCACCAAACAATGATACTTAAAGTTTTTTTCACTTGCGGACTCCCATGATAGCCTGGAAAACTAGACTGCGGAACCTTGCTGGGATTATGATTATTGCACGGAAATAACGTAAAACAACCTCTACACATAAATTATCCCTCTTTATTTGTATACATATATATATATATATATATATATATATATGGTCTTTTCTCTAATTGAAATCACAAGGGAAAAACAAGCTGTAATGCTGTCGAAGCTGGCTTTTAATTTTGAGGAGCCAATCCCACCAGCGACGTCATGCACTAGCACCCTGACAGACCTGTACACATTTTCCCCATACCTACTGCGAACTCGCGATGTGTGCTTTGTGTTATAGCGTAGTGCGGCAAGTCGATAATTTTCCATTATCAGCTCGAAAGCTACACGCTATATCCTCCCTCTAATTGAAACATTTCTGCAGAACATGACGCGCCTCAATCGGAGAGAGTAAACAGTAGGTTTTTCTTCTCAATCTTTTACGTTGCGGTATATTGCAATTAAGCAGAAGTACAGCACTGATCTTTTGTCAGTTTTCTTTTTTGCGCGGTTGACATAGGATCACAGGTGCTATAGAGGATAAAGAGATTAACGTGGACCCTACCAAGCCGCTGTTAAATTTGCTTGATGCTCAGTTGGCAGGATAGAAGGGCGACATTTGAGCACAATCATGCAATGGTACACAGCATGCTATAACCCGAAATTGGGTCGAGTTTTCATTTCCATATCACTGGCCCCATGATCGAGCTACACCATGCACTGACATCAAAAGTGCACCGATAATTTCTTGCCTGCTGCTGGACCCTGCCGCACATGCATCTTCGTGGCTTGAGCTACCCCGCAATGCTGCACTGTTTTGAAACTAGCAAACAATTAAAGCGCGCGCGTGCACACGCACGCACGCACGCACGCACACACGCACGCACGCACGCACGCACGCACGCACGCACACACACACACACACACACACGCACACACAATCGTCTTCAGCGCGTGCATATTTAGCAGAACGGTATGTAAAGACTGAAATAACTCACTTTTTCGGGCAGCCACACTTCTTGTAGAATTCCATTTACTGCGCAAATTCCCACGTTAGCCTTGAAACGAAGCCGCTGCCGCTGCCGCTTTAGAGCCTTTGCCTCGCGGGTGTGGCGATCTCGCAGCCTTTTCCAAAGTTTCATGCATTCTTCGACTAAAAACCGCAGGAAATAAAAAACTACGTAATTACGCCTGCCTCAGCAGTGAATAATTCATTTCAGTATGACAAATCACGACTCAGTGAGGAAGATTACCTCAGTGAGACCGCACTGGTGGCGGATCGCTTCCCATCCAATTTTTTTTCTGGCTTGATCGCGGTAATCAATTCGTCTTGTTTCGTAAACGCACGCGTGGGAGCGGATTGCCTCGAGGAGCCGTTCGACCACAAATCCAAAGCTTCTAGCTTCACACACATTGTCGAACCAGCGCCGACTTCGCAGGTGGTCATTGCTTCTCTGACAGGTTACGGGCGAGGAATGCCGGGAACGCTTGCCCTACGCGGCCCGGCGCGGCCGGCGAAAAATATGAGCGGAACTATTGATGCGCGGGGGACGTTGGAACGTGCCCGAGGGCTCTAGTGATGCCGATTGCATCGTGTCCTAGAGTTTTCACCAGAACACGATAACCTCGCACTCAGACTAACCGAAGGCATACTTTCGCACCCGGGTAGCCCGGTCGACCAGCGCCATTTTATACTGGGATGCCAAAGTGTGTTCGTCGGCGACCAGTAGACATGGCAAGCGCCATCTCTAGGACTCCAATGTGCAGAAATATGCCCGTTCACGCGGATCCAAAGTACAAGAAGTCATCTGGGAAACATTGCGCCGTGTTGGGATGCCAAAACAACCAGCGACGATGGAGCAGGTTACTTAGCGCGGTTTGCGAAGACCACAACACACGTAGGGAATCGTGCCGGTGTAGTGTTTTCAGCTTGCACCGATTTCCATCAGCAACGAAGAACGCCAAGCTGCGCCACCGGTGGATAGCTGCAGTGAATAGGAAGAACTACCAACCCAGAGAAAATGCGAGCTGTGTATATTTTGGTGCCATGGTAAACTTTGCGCCCTACGAACGTAATATGTGCAACACGCAGGTTTGCTCCGAGCACTTTCTGGACAACAAGCTTACAAAGCAGAATCCCGGGCCGGTGGTTCGCCTTGGCTATAACAAAAAGAGAAGCCTTTTCATGTTTTCATTCATGCAGAGCTCCCGACGGTTAAGAGGCACAGTTGAGTTTGGGGTTAGCGATGCTTGCAGCTGGTACACGGCATGACCATTAAGCGTGAACGACAAGTCACAGGCAATAGAATATTGCCCTGCGGGTGAGCGTTATTGCAAGTGAAAGTAAAGCGAAGTCTGCTAGCCACGTAGCATGCGTCCACAAAAACGTCAACGACGACTAATCGTCGCCGAAGGTGTTCTTGCAGCGCACCTGTCTTTACAAGCTGGTGTTTCAGTGTCATTCGTAACGAATTAATTTGAGCCTCCTCAGCTCAAACCTGCGTGCGTGCTGTTATGCGGGGCAAAGTGCGAAACATTTACGTTAATATAGCGAGGAAAATAACGTGGTTATTTGTTGATGTATTTTGTAATGAAATTTTGCTCTTTCTCATCAGTTTCTTTTTTCAGCTTTTTTTCTAAGGGATCCGATAAGGCCTCGCACAAGCGAAGCAGTTGGTGGGGCTAATTTCTTGGAATGGAGGTGCGATTGTTGCCTTGTACCAAAGAGGTCGCTGATGATGCAGCTTCAAGTAGGGATGGTAATATTATGTGCCTTGTCATGGATTGTGCAACAACTGCAGAACACCTGCATCTGTCGTGCTCACCCTGTCATACGGGCTTTGATTGCACATGTAGTTGAACATTATAACCACTGTAGTTCCTCATTTTCCAATGAGTGCAGATTTAGCGTCGTGCGCTGCTTGTTCAAGTGCTGCAGGCTTGTGTTCTGAATGTTGTTTTTAAGTGGTTGCACGATACAATTGGCCTTGTGTATTTTCTATTTCATTTTGAAAGGACTTCATATCTTCCCAACACTTATGGCATAGAAAAGAACTACAGCCCTTCTTAATATAACATATAGTTGGTTTTCAATGGTCAGCTGGTGAAGGGCAGGCGTCTGCTAATCAGGCAGGCTGTAAGCCCAGTCAAACGAGCTGCCAGTGTGTTGCCGAACGTGGCCGACCCCGTAGTTACCATGACAAGCAAGATCAAATTGAAAGTGCACAGGAGAATGTACTGCGTGCTAGTGGAAGCCTAGGAACGTTGTATGCTGATACCCAAGCACTAGCTACTGCCTGTCCACAACAGGAGCAACAGATCACTCAGCAGCAAGGGCACACATCGGAGCAGGTAGCGTCTGTTCACCTACTTGCAGTAGATGCCCGGGGTGAAACAGCGTAAATAGGCACACTAGGTCACACTAAAACAAGTGTAGTAGAAGCTACAAGCACAGTAGAACTGTATAACTGCAAATTGCAGGAGTTGACATCCGAGCAGCTTGATATTGCCCCTGCTACATACGAGGTAGTGGTTGAAAGCACTGAGGAGGAACAGGCAGCCAAGATTTTTATTTTGAGACATATTATGATGCAGGGAATCTTTACACTGTTGAGCTGTCTACAGTGTCATCACTTTCAGAGCCCGAGCAAGCAGTAGTACCAATGGACGTTTCACTTGAGTGTGCGCAAAGAATTTTGCTTGAACACTGGTACTTTCCTTGCAGTGTGAAAAATGTTGACGCAGGAAACCAAACATCTTTTTGCAGTACAGTTTTATTACCACCTAGACAGTACGAGTTTTACACTGCATTGAGCTATTGTACCTTATGTGAATTAGTCAAACTTGTGGAGAGTAAGGTCAACACTCAATTCAATTTAAGCATTAGTGATGCTGTTCTGCTAACTTTGATGTGGCTGAGACTGGGCGTGCTCTATGCTGATTTCGCGTTTCGGTTTTCTATATCTTTATCTCTTGCTGGTAAAATTATTCGCACAGTTCTTCGAGCACTAGCTAAAATTTCCAGACGACATATGATCATCTGGCTACCTCGGGAGACCATACAGAGGTCACTTCCAAAAACATTCAAAGATAGCATGTACAAGAGCACTAGGTGCATAATATACCGCACAGAGGTGCATATGCAGCCCCCTAAGAAGCTGCATGTTCGTGCCAAGACGCACAGCCAGTACAAAGGCGAAAACACTGCAAAAATTCTAGTAGCAATGGCACCCAAAGGCTTCATTATGTTTCTATCTAAAGTTTATGGTGGGCGGACTTCTGATCAGTTTATTGTGCCGGACTCAGGATTTTGCGACAACCTCGAAAACTGTGATCGAGGCTTCACCTTGAATGAGGAGATGAAAGCAAAATGTGTTCGCCTAAATATGCCCGCTTTTGCAGTAGGAAGGAACAGGCTTGAAGAAGTGGAAGTGACGAGGCAAGACGAATTGCTTCGTTAAGAACACATGTCGAAAGAGCAATTCATCGTATTAAGACATTTAAATACTAAAGTAGAGTGTCGAAATGCATCGCAAGAAACTTGTAAATGAGATTGTTGTAGATTGTGAAGGACTTTGAAATATGAAGTCCCTCCTGATTAGCAGTGATATTATAGTTCAAGAAGGTGCCCCGTGAGCAAAAGCATATGGCCGCAGGCTTGCTGAAATGCACTGACTTATTCGTAATTCAGGCATACAAACTGACAAGTGGCCGGCAAAGCTCGCAATGTCAAGTTTGTACTGCAGTCCTCTATTTGGCATTATATGCATAGGTGAAAAAAATCAGCTTAATCGCAGAATCTGTGGTACGGATACTTTCGCTCAGAGGAGTACATGTGTCAAGTGCATTACTTGCTAGCAATAATTTAGTTGGGAGTGCAGGCTTGGTCTTGCAACACTTGCTCTAAAAAAGGCTGTGTTAATTTTGTGTTATTGTGTACTGTAAAGCTTTTTATTTTTGCGAGTTATTTCGCTTCAGAATCTGAGACTTGCATTATGTTTTTATAAATGTTCATAGAGTGCCTGGTAGACTTTTCTTGCGAGAGATTTCACTGGAGGTTTGACATTTATTCTAAATATGTCAGAAACAAATCCTGCCGGATACTATACTGGCCAGTCGTCCATCACGTGTATTGAGATTGTTTGCTCTTATTTCTATAGGCGTGTTGTGGTATTAAGTGCAATTTGCCAGTGTACATGTAAGGTCGTCTCACACAAGTGCTCACGGGATTTGGAAGATTACTATATGATGTTCTTATAGATGTTCACAAAGAAAAACCTGATAACCTTCTTTTTTTTCTTGTTGCGAGCGATCTCACTCGGAAATCCAAGATTTATTCTGGTAGATTCAGTCAAAGGTACGTCAGGAGGAAAGCATGCAATATGTATTCGCCAGTTTCGCTTAATATGTATAGTGGCATATTTTATACCTATGACTAGACCTTTGTTGAAATCAGTAAAGTTTTCTAGTGTATATGTAAGGTGATGTCGCACAAGCGCCCTTGTGATTTGGAGTGCTATTGCATGATGCTCTCATAAATGTTCACAAAGAGGAACCAACACGAGTCATCACTGTGTAGCTCATTCTTTTCTATGAAACAAAATTTGAGCACTAGTTTGGATAGTGCATTTCACTGTCTCAAAAAGTACAAGGCTGGAAGCCATTTTATATTTATCCATCCCCATATATGACAGGTATTTCTGTGCCAAAGGTGACATCTGTGGACAACATTATTTTTTGTCTCCAGAATTTGTATGTATGTATGTATGTATGTATGTAAGGTACGTATGTATATATATATATATATATATATATATATATATATATATATATATATATATATATATTGTCACAGTCGGTAATGTGGGAAGAACAGGACGCTGATGGTGGCCTTGGAGTCGACGAGGAAGAGTTTAGGCTTATTGCTGCTCTACGCTTGCTGGCTCAGCCATTAAAAGTCATCTGTGAATAGAGGCGCGCTTCTTCCTTCCCGAGACATCATTGGTGGACGTGCTGCATAATCACTCGCACAAGACTGAGCTTCGCAGCGGACGTAACCTGGCCGCCATGTCATCCGAAGGCGAGAGTCCAACCACGGCCCCGTCGTCGCCACAGACGGTCATCCTGGCCCAGCCTCGCGACCCTGGCATGTTTTCCGAGATTGACAACGTTGACCTCGATGACTGGTTGCAGAATTACGAACGGGTCAGCGAACACAACACGTGAGATAACGCGCTTATGCTGGCTAATATAACATTCTACCTCAAGAAAACCAGACGTGCCTGGTTCGAAACACACGAAGAAGAGCTTACAAGTTGGGACCACTGCAAACAGAAGCTTAGAGATATGTTCGGCAAGCCAGTCGGCCGCCGACGTGCTGTGAAGATGGACCTTGCGGCTCGTACACAGACGCCCACTGAATCTTAGGTGGAGTATATCCAGGACGTCCTCGCTCTTTGCCGCAAAGTGAATAACAATATGACAGAGGCAGACAAGGTCCGCCACGTTTTAAAAGCCATCGCGGGCGATGCCTTTAACCTGCTTGTTTACAAGAACATAACAAGGGGCATTGATATCATTAAAGATCGGCGCTGCTTTGAAGAAGCGAAGAGTCGCTGCATAGTTCCACAGGTTACGCGTCTAACCATCATCACAGCTTCATCGACCGCGTGAGTCCACACCGCGTGAGCCCACCGCCAGCGAGAACGTCGTACGTATCGTTCAGCGAGAAATCGAAGCAGCGTCTCTTGCCAGGCCAGTGACGCAGTGCTTTGACGATTCCCGGCCACATGTGTCTCTCATTCAGTCGGTTATTCGTCATCATCATCATCATCATCATCATCAGCCTAGTTACGCCCACTGCAGGGCAAAGGCCTGTCCCGTACTTCTCCAACTACCCCGGTCATGTACTAATTGTGGCCATGTCGCCCCTGCAAACTTCTTAATCTCATCCGCCCACCTAACTTTCTGCCGCCCCCTGCTACGCTTCCCTTCCCTTGGAATCCAGTCCGTAACCCTAATGACCATCGGTTATCTTCCCTCCTCATTACATGTCCTGCCCATGCCCCCCATTTCTTTTTCTTGATTTCAACTTAGATGTCATTAACTCGCATTTATTCCCTCACCCAATCTGCTCTTTTCTTATCCCTTAACGTTACACCAATCATTCTTCTTTTCATAGCTCGTTGCGTCGTCCTCAATTTAAGTAGAACCATTTTCGTAAGCCAGAGGTTTCTGCCCCGTAGGTGAGTACTGGTACGACACAGCTATTTTTCACTTTTCTCTTGAGGGATAATGGCAACCTGCTGTTCATGTTCTGAGAATGCCTGCCAAACGCGCCCCAGCCCATTCTTATTCTTCTGATTATTTCCGTCTCAATATCCGGATCCGCGGTTACTACCTGCCCTAAGCAGATGTATTGCCTTGCTACTTGCAGTGCCTTGCTACCTATGGTAAATTGCTGTTCTCTTCCGAGACTGTTAAGCATTACTTTAGTTTTCTGCAGATTAATATTTAGACCCACTCTTCTGCTTTGCCTCTCCAGGTCAGGGAGCATACAATGCAATTGGTCCGCTGAGTTACCAAGCAAGGCAACATCATCAGCGAATCGCAAGTTACTATGGTATTCTCCATTAGTTCTTATCCCCAATTCTTCCAAATCTAGGTCTCTAAATACCTCCTGTAAAGACGCTGTGAATAGCAATGGAGAGATCGTATCTCCCTGCCTGACGCCTTTCTTTATTTGGATTTTGTCGCTTTCTTTATGGAGGTATTTTTACATCCGGCTCGTCTACACCCTGATTCCGTAATGCCTCCATGACTGCTGAGGTTTCGACAGAATCAAACGCTTTCTCGTAATCGATGAAAGCTATATACAGTAAACTCTCAATTGCACGAACGTCGGTTGAAGGAATATTTCAGAATAAGGAACTTCTAGAAAACCCCCGGCAGTTTTCCTATGCATTCAATGCAAAAATCTTTCAGTTAAACGAATTTCTGAAAAGCGAATATTTAAGTTGAACGAACTTGATCAGTGGACCCGGGCTCATTTTTGAAATCAGCTCGACGAAGTTTTGCGCTCTGCAGCGCTGGCGTAGCCGACGGCTGCCGCCTCCAAATCACCCCTCCAGCGACGGCTACGTGCAGAGTGACAGTGAGCTGGTTACCTGTGCTGAGCTATCAGATCTGGAAATTGATTCCAGTGTTATAGTACCGAAGAAGAAGAGTGTGACGAGGAGGATCAACTGGCAGAGGCAGATTCAAATCCGGTATTTCTAGCCGACACTGCAGGCTACCTTGCCAGAGGAAGTGCACAAATACATCGACTCTCCGGACAGTTTTGTTACCTCTTGCGCTATAAGAGCACTCGTGCAAATGAAAATTAGATGTTTTTTTTTTGAAATGAGATATGCAGCAAAGTAACTGTTATGCACTTCGTATATATTGATGTACGTAACTAGATAAATTTCACTTCACACTTTTGACTCGATGTCTGCTGTGGCCTATGCTGTTCCATATTCTAGTGAATATTCAGTTTAGCGAACTTTCAGTTAAGCGAACTATTTTCTTGGCTCCCTTGAAGTTCACTCAAGTGAGAGTTCACTGTATAAGGGTTGCTTATATTCCACACATTTCTCTATCACCTAATTGAGAGTGTGAATATAGTCTATTGTTAATTAGCCTTTACGGAATCCTGCCTGGTCTTTTGCTTGACAGAAGTCTAAGGTGTTCCTGATTATATTTGCGATTACCTTAGTAAATAGTTTGTAGGCAACTGACAGTAAGCTGATCGGTCTATAACTTGTCAAGTCTTTGGCGTCCCCTTTCTTATGGATTAGGATTATATTAGCGTTCTTCCAAGATTCCGGTACGCTCGAGGTCATGAGGCATTGCGTAGACAGGCTGGCCAGTTTTTATAGAACAATCTGCCCACTATCCTTCAACAAATCTGCTGTTACCTTATCCTCCCCAGCTGCCTTCCCCTTTTGCATAGCTCCCGAGGCTTTCTTTACTTCTTCCGGCGTTACTTGTGGGATTTCGAATTCTTCTAGACTATTCTCTCTTCCATTATCGTCGTGTGTGCCACTGCTACTGTATAAATCTCTATAGAACTCCTCACCCACTTGAACTATCTCATCTATATTAGTAATAATATTGCCGGCTTTGTCTCTTAACGCCTACATCTGATTCTTGCCAATTCCTAGCTTCTTCTTCACTGCTTTTAGGCTCCCTCATTAGGTCATTCGTCAAGAACTAGCCAATGTGGGTCTTCCGTGCATCTGCGTTACGCCAGCCGTCCTGACTTTGCTTCGTCTGCTGCCGCTGGCATTGTTAACCGGAGCCAATACGGTCCATATCCGAGCTATCGCAACCCAGCCGAGTGGCGCGCACATGTCGATAGACTCTTCTGCTTTTACTGTGGACGTGTGGGCCACATCTTTTGCCACTGTCGAAGTTCCGGGCCAGCGCATTCTCGGCCAAGCTTTCCCGCCTACCGCCGCTCCCCGCTGAATCCTCGCCCGCCATCATTCTCCACCGAGGTTGAAGCCGCACCTGACAACGCTTGAGCCACCGCGACTAGCCACTCGCCATCAGCTGCGTCGCTCTCCATCCCCAGCTTACCGTCGCCGCTCTCCGACGGGAAACTAGCTGGGGAAGCTCCTGGAGGTGACGCTGCTCTAGAACCCCAGACTGAAATTCCTCTGCTAACCCTGCCTACTGACGGGAACCTTCTGGACGTGAATGTGGATGGTTTGCCCGTTACAGCACTCATCGACACTGGAGCCCAAATTTCCATCGTGAGTGCGGAGATTCGAACGCGCTTGAAGAAAGTAGTTACTCCTGCTCCGACTCAACTGCTCTAGGTCGCTGACGATGGAACTCCGGCTGTGCTTAGAATATGCACTGTTCGTGTCAGTGTCGCCGGTCGCCACACGTCTACTTTGTTTAGTGTGCTCGAACGTTGCCCTCACAATGTGATCCTCGGACTCGACATTTTGGCCGCCCATTCTGCTTTGATTGACTGTTCAGCCGGTGTTGTACAACTTGACCTACCCCTACCTGTTCCCGTTGACCTTCCTGCTCAAGCTCCAACTCAGCATATACGGATTACATATACGGATTGCATTACATATACGGACCCTAGCGAAAAGGGGACTGCGATCTTGGTCCGCAGCAACGTGGCGGCCACACAGCACGTGACCGCTCAGCGAGGCTGCGAACATACGCTCATCAAAATTCATAGCAGAAGAGTGGGGGGGAGGGGGGGGGGGGTACAAGAACTTTTTCGTCCTGAATGCTTATTGCCGAACGTCTAGTAGGATCGTTGACTTTGACGGCACCATATTGGACTGCATTAAAGAAGCAAGAACAAGACCGATTTGGTGCTAGGAGATTTCAACGCCGCCCACACGATGTGGGGTTATAGATATTCGTCCAAAAGAGGAAACCAATTGGTTAAAGCTATAGAGGATCACGACATGGAGGTGGTTAACGAACTGGGCGTACCGACCAGGACAGGCATAGCACGGTCAGAGACACCACTCCTGATTTGACGCTAGTTCGGGGGATCCTCGACGTAACTTGGCGTAACACGGGTGAAAATCTTGGCTCGGATCACGATGTAAAATCTGTAACCCTCGAGGGGACCGACATCAAGGCGAAACTGGGTCAAGCCAACATTACAGACTGGGACCGGTTACGTAGAAGCGCAGGCAGTGAAGGCGAGGACGAAGGCCAAGACGCCAAGACGTATGAGGCGTGGGCCAAAAAGCAACGCGAATTTGTAAAGAAATTTACGGAGAAGATTACTACGACCACGCAAATTCCCTTCGTAGATAGCAGGCTTAGTCACATGTGGGCGGCCAGGCACGGTCTTGCTCGAAGGTGGAAGAGGCAAAGACATAACAAGAAGCTTCGCAGACGTATACCCGCGCTTAACAAGCAAGTGACCGAGTATGCGGAACAACTATGCAGGGAAAACTGGATGAAGATGTATGACGACCTGCAAGGCACACTATCAACAAAGAAGACTTGGAAGCTGTTGCGGCACCTCATAGATCCGTTAAAACGCAAGAGTACATGCGCTCGAGACCTCACAAGAACGAGCAGCAGTTACGACGGGGACGGGTAGAAGCTCATTCGTGAACTCACAAGTAAATACCTCAAGACCGAGAAGAGCGGTTACCCGACTCACGAGTATGAAGGCGATAGCAACGTCGAGATGGACGAAGCCTTTACCGAACTGGAGCTGGTTGCGGCCATCGATGAAAGTAATGAAGGCAGCACACCGGGTACTGACGGCGTTACGTGTAAGATGCTACAAAATATGAGGGACAAAAGCCGAGCTGAACTGCTAAACCTCGCCAACGCGTCCTGGGAGAAGGGTTCGTTACCAAAAGAATGGAAAGAAGCAGAGGTGCATTTCATTCCCAGGCCGGGGAAACCACCCCACGTCGACAATCTGCGCCCCATCTTTCTCACGTCGTGTGTAGGGAAGGTGGTCGATCGTATGGTGTTCAAGAGACTACAGAGAGATTTGGACGTCACTGATCAGATGCCACCGACCATGTACGGATTCCGGAGGCACCTGAGCACGCAAGACATCTTGGTGCAACTACACGAGCTGCTTATCAAGCAAGCGAAGACTCCTACGCAAAGAGCTATCCTGGCGCTCGATCTCAAGGGGCCTTCGATAACGTCACGCACGAAAATATTCTCCGTAACCTGCGCCAAACGGGATGCGGAAAGCGAGAATTCAAATATGTGCAGGATTTCCTAAGCGATAGAGCGGCAACGATCAAAATTGGAGAGAAGTCGAAACCGATAGCCCTCGAAAACAGAGGCACCCCGGAAGGATCGGTTCTTTCGCCGCTTCTCTTCAACCAGGCACTCCTCCCTCTCCCGGCTTTGCTTCAAGACATAGAGGGCACAGATCACGCTCTCTATGCAGACTGTATCACTGTGTGGACGTCGAGGACAGGGTCGGAGAGTTGGATGGAGGAGACCCTTCAGAGAGTGGCAAAGACCGTGCATGAGTTCGCTAAATCGTGCGGCCTCAGTTGCTCGCCACAGAAGTCAGAGTTACTCGTCATCAAGCCATGAAGAAAGAAAGGAGACCAAGAGAACGTACGCATCACCATCGACGGGACGACCATAACACCAACCAAGCAGGCACGTATCCTGGGTGTCACCTTACAGAACAATGGCAAGACGGGGGCGTCGATCGACAAAATCAAGGTTTCAACGGAACAACTTTCGAGCATGATCAGAAGAGTCACAAACAGACAAAGGGGATTGAAGGAGCAAGATGTACTGAAGCTCGTCCAGGTCTTCGTGACGTCGCGCATCATCTACGCGGCGCCGTACCCCAAGTTACTGAAGAAAGACAGGCACCAGTTGAACGTCATTATACGCAAGGCAACCAAGATGGCGCTGGGCATTCCGAAGCATTCTTCGACCGACAAGCTTCTCGGCATGGCCAAGCACAAAGTCGTCGAAGAGTTATTAGAAGCCCATCTGTCTAATCAAAGAGTTTGACTCAGTCAGACGTCGGCGGGACGTCGCGTTCTTGCCAAGTTGGGCTGGAAAGGGGCAGAGCGGAAGGAAACGGGGCCGTTACCCAGGTTATGGGCGCGTAAAATCCACAGTAAGCCACTGCATAAAAACATGAGGTCGGGTCGTAACGACGGCCGCAGAGCGGCTCATATAGCGGCCTTGACAGATACTTTGGATCAAATAGTAGAAGAAGAAGAGGGCGTCACTCTCTTCACAGACGCTTCGTTACCCAAGTTTTCATCGAAAGCCACGCTGGCAGTTACGACGCGGGATGTGCTCGTAACCTGCGCCTCCATCAAGACGTCTTTTCCGGAGGTGGCAGAAGAGGCTGCGATAGCGCTAGCACTCGCGCAGCCCAAGGTGGGAAGAATTGTCACCGACTCGCAAAAGGCGTATAACAACTACGGAAAGGGGTGGCTGTCTCTTGCGGCACTAGACATTCTCAAAAATAAACGCGAAGTACTTTAAAGGAAAGTTGAGTTAATATGGACACCGGCTCACTCTGAGCTGGAGGGCAACGAACTTGCCCACCAGTTCGCTCGAGAGATAAAACACCGGGTAGAGGAAGGTGAGCCACAGGCCATGATCAGTTATAGAGACATTACGAACCATTATAAGGCGGAGAGGCGCCGTTACCCCGATCCTCACAAATCGCTTAGCTTAGAACAGCAAGCGATCTACAGGCAGATACAGGCAGGATCCTTCCCGCACCCTTACCTTCAAAACAAGATGTACCCGGAAAGGTACGAGGAGGATTGTAACTTCTGCAAAACCCAGTTAGGCACGCTCCAACACGTCATTGGAGTATGCTATTTCATCAAGGCAATCCCCCCACCTCTTATCTGCCCCACTACCCTACCCCATCCTTCATCCACCCTTACCGAGCGATGGGAGACCTTGCTAACCCGCACCGCCCTGGAAGACCAGCTCGTCCTGATCTCCAGGAGCCAGGCGGCTAGGGAAGCATATGGGTCCCGTGAAGAGTGAACCACTTCCATCGACGGCGTCTAAGAAGATGTCGAGCTCGGTTTAATAAAGTTGTTTCTCTCTCTCTCTCTCTCTCTCCAACCCAGCTTTGTTCCGCGGATTTAATTCGCCTACCATCTCTAGCAGCAACCTGCATCCCTGTTTTATTCGGCCCACCTGTACCTGACGGAGACTATGTACTTACTCCAGCGACTTCAGTCCTGCTTTCTCACAATGTCTCCTTCCCACACACCATCGTTTCTGTTGCGCACAATCAGACATGTCTTCCCATCCTATATTTGGGACACTGCCCACAAGTACTTCCTCGAGGCATGTCTCTTGCCACGTTGTCACCGTAGCACGAGTGTTACATTTCCGTTGTATCCGTTGCGCCGTCTTCGACCAATGCCCATTCTGCGCCTTCTGCATCTGCCTCAAACGATGACCTTACAAAGGTGATTGCACCGGACCTCTGAACCCAACAAGCTGGAGAGCTCGGTGGCCTCCTCGAGTCCTACTCCGACATTTTCGAAGTGAACGATCGCTCTTTGTGCCAAAGCACGGTCGTGAAGCATCGTATAAATACCCGCGATGTAGCACCTGTTCGCCAACGCCCATGCCGGGTGTCGCCTTCTGAGCCACAAGTTATGCAGGGCGAGGTTAACAAGATGCTTGCCAAAGGGATTATTGAACACTCTTCCAGCCCGCGGGCTTCCCCTGTGGTTCTCGTCAAAAAGAAGGATAACAGTTGGCGATTCTGCGTTGCCTATCGTCATCTAAACACGATCACCAAGAAAGAGGTATATCTACTTCTCCGCATTGACGATGCTCTGGATTGTTTCCACGGTGCGACTTATTTTTCATCTATAGACCTTCCCTCTGGATATTGTCAAATTGACGTTGATGAAATGGACCGTGAAAAGACCGCATTTGTCACACCAGACGGCCTATATCAATTCCGGGTAATCCCTTTTGGCTTGTGCCATGCCCCGGCGACCTTTGAACTGATGATGGACATGATCTTGCATGGTTTGAAATGGTCCATCTTCTTGTGCTACATGGATGACGTCATCGTATACTCTTCCACTTTTGCGACTCATCTTGGAAGACTTTCAACAGTTCTTTCTGTTTTTCGCACCACTGGCTTGCAGCTCCCTCGTCCAAGTGCCACTTCGTTCACCACCAAATAACCACGATTTATTATTTTATTTATGATTTATTCAAATACCCTAAAGGCCCGACAGGCATTACATAGGGGGGCAACAACAGTAATTACAAAGCAACGTAGTACTACGACGTATACAGAAATCGCTGACCATTAACAGCATGATCAAAAGAAAAACTTAAGATATAAAGACCCATAGCAACAATAAAGAAACATTCAATTGTTACATAGAGTAGCGTTATATATACACCATGCTCGGACATCTCGTCGATTCGTCAGGCATTCGCCCCGACCCCGCTAAATTGCATGCTGTGCATAATTTCCCCGTACCAACTTGTGCCACAGATGCTCGCAGCTTTATGGACCTCTGCTCTTACTTCCACAAGTTTGTGGAAAATTTCGCCCATGTTGCCCGTCCCCTGACTGACCTCCTGAAGAAAGACGTTCCTTTCCGTTGGGGCTCTGAAAAAGCGTCTGATTTCTCGCAGCTCATAACACTTCTCCCCACCCCTCCTGTCCTCACCCATTTTGACACCTGCGCTCCGACAGAAATCCGCCCTGACGCCAGTGGCTACGGTTTCGGCACCGTTTTAGCTAAAGGCCAATGTGGGCACAACCACGTTATCGCCTACGCCAGCCGCCTCCTCTCGCCCGCCGAGCGCAATTACTCGATACTGAGCGCGAGTGTCTCGCCCTCATTTGGACGGTTGAAAAGTTCCGACCTTACATATATGGTCGATCATTTACAGTTACACCACGCCGTTTGTTGGATTTTCTCCCTCAAGGATCCCATCGGACGCCTTGGTGGCTGGACCGTACGGCTGCAGGAATTCACATACACTGTGGTCTACAAGTAGGGTCGTCTACATCAGGACGCCGACTGCCTGACTCGTCATCCCGTCGATGTACCGGATGGTTTAGTGGATGTTGCACTGATCTGCGTTCTTTCGCTCTCTGCCTTGCAAGACATTGGCGCTGAACAACGACACGATGAATCATTATGGTCCATTATCTAACGCCTGCTCTCTGATCCGTCTGACCCATCCCTTCACATGTTCGTGCTACAAAATGGCATCCTGTATCCCCGCAGCATGCACCCAGACGGGCCCGAGCTCCTAACCGTCATTCCGTCTCATCTGCGACAGATTGTACTGCAGCAACTGCACGACGTTCCCACCGCTGGACACCTTGGCGTAACACGGACGTATGACTAAATTCGGCAACGGTTTTTCTGGTCCCGTCTCAACCGCTCTTTCCGGTGGCATGTTGCCGCGTGCGAGTCGTGTCAACGCCGGTAAATACCAGCTGTGCCTCCTGCCGGTCTGCTGCAGGCTTTGGATATACCTACCGACCCTTTCTTTCGCATTGGGGTTGATGTTCTCGGACCATTCACTATACGAAATGACGGAAATAGGTGGATTGCCGTCGCTACGGATTATACAACTCGCTTTGCCATTGATAGAGCCCTACCGACCAGCTGCGCTACAGACGTCGCTGATTTCTTGCTTCACGATGCTATCTTACACCACGGTTCACCTCGTCAACTCCTCACCATAGCGAAAGATACTTTCTTGCCAAAGTCATAGACGACCTACTTCGATCATATGCTACTAAACACAAACTTACTACCTCTTACCATCCTCAAACGAACGGTCTTAGCCAACGCCTAAACCGCACATCAACTGACATGCTAGCAATGTATGTTTCCTCCGACCATCGCGACTGAGACATTGCTCTACCATTTGTCACGTTCGCCTACAATCCTCGCGCCGCGACACAGCTGGCTATTCACCCTTCTATCTCTTCTTTGGCCGTGAGCCGACTTTGCCTTTCGAGACTCTCCTTTCGACCACACTCGACTCGCCGACACAGTACACTCGGGGTCCTATAGCCACAGCGACCCAAGCACGCCAGATTGCCCCGATTCGTCTTTCTGCTTTATAGACACGCCAGATGTGCCGTTACGACCAGCGCCATCACAACGTGGTCTACGAACCAGGTGCTCTTGTGCTAGTTTGGTATTCAACTCGGCGTGTTGGTCTTTCGGCGAAGCTCCTTTCGCGATACCATGACCCTTACCGCATCCTTCGCCAGGGGACCCCTGTCACATATGAAGTGTCTCCGCTGGATGCCACGGTGCCTTCACCTCTCTCTGACATCATCCACGTCAGCCGTCTCAAACGTTACCTTTTTCAGACCGATGAGCCGCACCAATAAGGTGCTTTTTTCGACGGAAGTGATGTCACAGTCGGTAATGTGGGAAGAGGACGAGGGTAGTGGCTTTGGAAACGACGAAGAAGAGTTTAGCATTATCGCTGCTCTACGCTTGTTGGCTCAGCCAATAAAACTAATCTGTGAATAGACGCACGCTTCTTCCTTCCCGTAACAGTATTGTTACGCCTGCTTTGAATTCATTGGCACCAGCTCCAACACCAGCAGCAGCGATATATGGTCCCCCCAATGGATCCTTGCTGGACCTTGAAAGCAGAACAAACTTTGTGTGCACATGTAAGTTGCGTCACTTGTTTTATGCCTCAGGGCCAACATCCACATTAAAATAAATGAACTATTACACAATCTGTCCTGTTGTTTGTTTTTCCGAGCTGTAGACCTCTAGCTTATAGAATATTTAGAATAAGTGCACAATATGCTGCAAATAACCACTTTTGCTATACTGTCATTAATTGAATAGCAGTACGTAGAAACATGTCATATGCTTCAAGTGCTGTCGAGCTTTGAGTGAGAGAGTCGCCTACCAAGGCTGGAAGGTACAAAGAAAAGTAAAAGTTGCGCACCCTTGCAAGGCTGTAGCTTAAGTATGCTGGGTCATAGTTCCCATTAACCAAGACAGTTCACCTGCTTGTTCACACATAAAAAAACAACGTTTCCTTTGGCAGCAGTACATCGGGATTTGTACTTTAGAGTATTAGCCTTCCCTCCTGCCTGATTTAGAAAGAAAATATCCATCATCTTCCTTCCTTACATCATATTTACCGCTGTCCAAACAACAGGAGCAGTCTTCTATGTAAGGGTACTTAATTTCTAGAATGTAATCTTTGCCAACAAGTCCATCTGGGCTTGCAAATAGGTACAGTTCAGTTTGCAACGCCGCAGTTCCTAGTCTTGCCACTTTCAGTCCACGTTCTTGCTCAAACGCCTCCCTGGCTAGAATTTCACACTGTGTACCATACATAGTTTCCTTGTTACCTCTGAAGCTAGACCTCAGTAGAGAAACAAGTGCTTTTTTTTGGCAAAGTTTGTTTCCGTTTAGGTATCTTTGGCGTGATTGAGGCTGTTATTCTTACCTTTTTACTGCCTTCCCACACACTGCCACGTTGCTCCACTGTTCTTTTGGCGAGTCTAACCTGTGCATAAAGAGGTATGTCTGCGCACTTTTTATAGAAATGAGTACAGCACTGGCAGTTGTCAGACCCACCACGGCTATGAAAGCCATGAGACGGGGCGCTACGGGGTGCAAGTATTTTATGTGTAGTTTCTGCAGCTGGCACATTTAGCGTTAAGTTTAAAATTGTGCCCGGTACTGATACGAGACCTTTCAAAGGAACTGTATCAAAGCTTTTCACAGGCAAAATATGGTTCCTAAACTTCTGAAACTGAGGATCTTGTAGCCTGGGGGTTGGTTTCCCAGTCCGAATTTGCCTTATTAACCTGAAGTCTATGCCTTGTATTTCTCGTGGAACTACATTCTTCTTCGCGCCACGGTTCCATTCGGCACTCTTGTCTGTATATGCCATGCCAGTCAAACCAAGTCTGACAATAAACTCTATCTTCCAAAGTAGACCTGGAAAACATTTGTACCAATTCATACTTCATAAGAGAAACTCCTTTAAAACATTTGCACTACTGAGACTGATCAAAATACCAGTTACTTTTAGGTCTTAGAGACATTATACCATCGTCTTCGATTGGACGTGGCATACACGAACAATTACCTGTACCGCATAAAGCGTACCACTAACCCCTATTGTGATAACTGTGGCAACTTAGAGACAATAGAGCACATATTACGAGAATGCCCCGCGTACCACGACGAGCGACAATTTCTTGAGCAACAAATAAACATGATTTGCAACGAACCGCTAATATTACCCAGCATCTTAGGTCCAATGCCTGGTCCTTCAATACAGCCACGGGTTTTGGATTTATTGTTCAAATACCTGTCAGAAATCGGTTTAATCGGAAAGCTTTAAAGAATCACCGTTTCACATAAAAAAGCCTAATGTTACCCCCCCACTCCCCTGTAAATATTAGTATCAGTCCACTTGCGTATTTCATAATTATTTTTATTCCCTTTTTGTTCCACTCTCCTCTGCAATCTTTTAAACAAATTCCCCTTCTCTATACAAAGTAGCATGCCAGCGGTTGTGTACGCGCCGGCAAAAATCCTTGTTTTTCTAATAAAGAGCCTTTCTCTCTGTCTCTCTCTCTCTCTCTCTCTCACCTTTAGTTCGCTTTGCATTTAAGCAAATGGCAGATGGTCACATTGAAGTGCATAACTTACGTATGAAAACCGCATGGCTTTTTAATACATAGGTTGATAGCATGTAAAATAATTAGCATATCAATGTGGCTGCAAGCATGCATTCCACCTGCCAAGCAAGAGCAATCCACTGTGACGACACTTCCACTGGGCTGAAGGCAGACCCAAGCTATATGCGGGGGCGCACTTAACGCCTGAGACCTTCCGGCTTCTCCTTTGACAAAAATTGAGTGTGTGGTGATGTTTTTGTGCACAAGCAAGCAGCCTACCTACCACTTTCTACATAATTGCAGACTTCAGTGCTTTTTATGACATTCACTTCTTCAAGGTCACAAGCATTTGTCTTTAAAAGGTAGTAAATAATATGGTGTTTTTGGACAGAGCTTCATGTCCTCGATCCAGTCTCTGTTTTCATGAAATTCAGGCGGATACAAGGCACCTGCACAGAATACATAGGATTGCCGCATCAATAAACAGTACTCAAGCCAATGTCCCTTAGGTGACAGACACAGATATAAAATATTAAAGCGTTAGTTCTAACAATGGCAAAATTATTAGTATATGCTCGCATAGCACATCTGTAGTGCTGACGAATGGTGGGACTCTGCACATGAGCAACACCAGATTAGCTAAAAGTAGCGAAATTTAGCTTTTAAGGCAGCATTACTCTCACGGGATTAGAATGTCACAGATAGCTTCTGAAAGGGATTGATGAACAATGCACCTTTATTGGAACTCTAAATCGCAGGGGATGCTCGGCGATTGCACGTATTCAAAACATCTTAAGTCAAAGGGGACCATTAAAAATGCTTTTGAAAAGCCACGGAGAGCACAAAACGAAAAGACCGGCACGAGCGAAGATACTGTTCCAGGAGAGCAGGCCCTGTCTCTACAACGCCCCTACTGCTCCCCCGGAAAAATCAGTGATGCTATTTTTAAAGTAGAGCGCCAGAAGGCGCGAGGATGGTATAATCCGCCATGACTTATATAGCACGAGCGCCGCAGGCGCGAGAAACTCTGTCTGATGTACCGCGCCCATGCGAGGAGACTAGGTGACGCCAACGCAGAATTTACCGCATGCTTCTGAGCACTTACAGGAGAAACATCGTTTTCTGCGAAACTCGTTGCAAAACGTACGCCCGGGCAAAATTTTGCTGCGGGATGCATGTTGAAAAGTGGAATTTTCATAAAGTTTTCATAAAGTGGAAAGTAGAATTTTCATAAAGTGCTGTATGTTTCTTCACAGGTTACGTGCCAAAAACACGGAGATATTACAGGTCACACGTGTTCTAGCAGATAGCGCGTGGTTTGTACAAATGTAATAGCGTACTCACCCGATGTATTCGCTTGTGCAGTCTGCACAGCACTCAATGTGGTCATTGCAGACTTGCATGAGGTCTTGAAGTTTGATTGAATGGATACAGCGAAACTGACAGGTTAGAAAAAACGCGAAGCAGGCCTTCCGGCCAGCTAAAAATCCCAAGTTTCGCTTTTGCGCTGGGTCGCACCTCCCGGTGGGGCAGCCCAGGCCTGCTACTTCGCGGCACTTGGGATAGATGGCACGACTAGCACTCACCAATGTGGCGGCGCACTTTGAATTCATGGTGTTCTGGTGTATAGATGCCAGTTCTTCTACGCCATGACGTCTCTGAGTTCAACGAACGCGCGCGCATACGTTACGTTGGAGTGTATCTTGCCCTTTAGTCGAGGCTCGAACAGCGTGAGGTCATTGAACACTGATCAATGGTCGCCACCTAAAACCATAGGCGGAGACGCCATGGCAAGATCGGCCCAGCGCTCGCAATACGCGGTTTCAAATTTCGGCTCCGACGCTGGGTCACTCACTGGGCAATGACGTTAACATGGATTTTTTTGAGCAACATAGTGCCGCAGGACTAACTTAGGGAGATGCTTGAAATACAGGTGTTCGAAAATGTGATAAAACAACCAACACATGTACATTTAAGTACGTCGACATGCATTGATGCGTTTATAACAAACTGTGAAAACGAGACAATCGACTCAGGAATTCTCGGACCACATATTAGTGACCATTTCGTCATACACATAATACAAAGCTTTAACAGACAAAGCACGAAGAAAAAAAATAAACACGAAATTTCTGTCATATACCGTAATGTAAATAAGATGACATTGGAGCATTTTCGTTCAATTTTACTATCTACAGGCTGGAGCCCCATCGATGGCAGTGGAAACGCTAGTCGGGTGTATGAAAAACTTATGGATGAAATTGCCTGCGTAAGTTTTCCTTACGTCACAAAGACCCGTGCCCGTAAGGCAGGAAAGCCATGGCTTACTTCGAAATGCTTCAAAGCTATCAGCGATAAAAATGCACTGTACCGAAGGATCACAGGGGCAAAAAGCGCCTCCGATTTACAGGTATTAGGAACATCAAAATAAAACAAATAGCGTTTTGCTCAGGCAAAAGGATTGATACTTTGAAAATGTATTTAATCCCGTAATATCTAGAAAACCGGAACTTGTCTTGAAAAGGTTGAATCCTTTCTTAAAAGGTTATTTTCAGGAAAACCTGTTCCCACTGAGGTCAAATTAGATAACGATGCTTTAACTGGCTGTAAGCTGGCTCACCTTTTCCACAATATTTTGCGTTTATCTCAAGCAGGTTGCATAATATTCCTGCATAAAATTTATGCCTCCGAAAACACGTGAACCTGCGTATCTGTTTCCCGTCTCCCAGCCAGGAGTTGCAGCAGTGTTCGTGTCCCTCAAAAACAGCAACTGCACCGACCCTGATGATCTACTGATTCTACCCATCAAAGATGTGTTTGTGTTATTGCCCCAGCACTAGCACTCGTGATCAATCTCATCTTTTCTTCTGGCGAGTTCCCGAGACAGCTACAAGTTGCTAAAGTTACCGTCGTATAATAAGGCGGCGATAAAAAAAAACAAAAAGCTACAAGCCTATTTCCACACTGCCCATTTTTTCTTAAGCTGTTGAAAAGTTGATACACATAAGAATGAATAGGCTTTTGAAATCGCCATGACATCATAACGCCGTTTCAATTTGGTTTTATTAAAAAACGTTCCACGGAGTCCGCGTTACTTACACAAAAGGAAATCATATTAGATGGTTTCGAATGTCAACTTTACGTATTTGGAATATTATTTCAACTTTTCTTTCCTTGTTTAATTTCGCCTCATCCTTATTCGAATGCGTCAAACATGTTTTGCTTCTCTGCGCGAGCCTTCTTGGTACCGCCATCGATCGTGTGACCATGCTGGTGCGACGCAATATTTTGCCATCAATTCCAGAGATGGCCCCGTGGTTTCGGATTGTGCGAAATTCGAACGATACGTGCCGGCGCGTGTTCCGGCACGTGGTTGAATTTAGGTGCGGTAGAGCACTACATACGTCCACGGAGGAAGAAAAATACTTGAAGGGAGCTTCACGCTACAATTTTGAAGCCTAGTCCTAAAAGATTTAGAGGAATGGGATGATGGGCAATAGGCCCTCACGTGATATGCAAGCGATAGCTTCAGTCGGCTCGCTTTGGTTGCGTCTGATGGGGGGGTTCGAATATGGGCAAACGCCACGCCGAGGTTGAATTAAGGAATTCAAGTGCGTGGAGCAGTCGAGTGTGTTATATCCAGTTAGGTAAAGCACCACACCACCACGCGGCTCGCCCCTTAACAAGCAGCAGACAGGCGCCAATGCGGTAGCTAATGAAGGCGTCGGCATTGTGATCAACAACCCGTGAAGACTCAAAGACGACTGGTGAAGTTTCGGAGCAGTTTCAGGAAAACAAGAAAACCTTTTGCCCTGCAAACGTGTGAAGGCAATCAAGCCGCAATTCCGACGGCGATTCGCCGCGTGTGGGGCCACCTTCTGGAAAACAGTATGATTTCTTTCGCCCCTGCAAACATGTGCAGGCGCTCAAGCGAGCACTCAGTGTCCGCAGCGACTGCTTTTCCGTGTGAAAAAAAATCACCCCATCTTCTGCCCAACGATGGACTGGCGAGCCGCGGACCCAGGCCATATTTGAGGCCCACTCATGTGGCAGAATGGCCCCAGTCAACGCCGTCGTTCTTCTCTATGCCTTCTGCCACTGAACAGAACAGCGAGAACTCAATAGGCCCGTCTCAACAGCGTAAGCACGTCACACTACACAATGTTGCAAAATAGTGCACGTAAATCTTTAAGTAAGGCAACGACTTCGGCGTTTAGTGTCCAGAGTAATGCTATTTACTTCTTTCACAAAGAAAGACGCGCAGCAGGACCTTTTACTATGCGAACACGCGAAAAATAAATAGCACGCGAAAGATCTCGTCCCTTCCTATATAGGTGTTAGACAGCGGAACAAAAATCACAAAGAAAATACGCACCGGAGTTTCAGGTACACAACAGCTGATTCGACGAAAGACTAGATCCCGCTTGGGCTGCCATACTCTGGACGAGTCGAGCTGAGAGCGCCGACTAACTGCGGTGGTAAGCGCAAGTGATGTTCTGAAAATTAGGTCGCCATGGATCTGCCTTCCCAGCAATGCATTTGAAGCGAAGAACGATGCCCGCGGTAGTAGAAACCCACGCGTTGTACTTTCTACTTGCCTCCGTGCCTTTGACGGCCGGCGCCACCAAACGACTAATCGTTACGACCTACTGAACAAACACGAATGGTCCCGCAACAACGGGGCCTATTCCTACCCAAAAAGCACCGGCGAGCAAGAGGGGCGGCTTCAGAGGCGATTGGCTTGCCGAGGCTAGCAGTATAACGAGACGCTCCCTCCCAGATTTCTTTTTCCTCCTTGCAACCTCATAGACTTACAGTAACTCTAATACCCATCGAGGAAGGAAAAAGTTTCGAAGGAACATCGCGCAATGCTTTTGATGTCAAACCTGTCGGCCCAACACGTGATCGCACGTCTGAGTACGCGGTTGGTTTTAGTGTTCCCGCTCTGCAGGTAGAGCCGGCGGGGCAGTCGGGGCAGTACAGTGGAGAAGCCATAGGCAGCCGGACAAGCATGCGCCGCATAAAAACCACTGGCATAGCTACTAGGTACCAAACATCTCAGCAAATCTCAATTCTTACTCCATGATCTCAACCGGATCACGTGTTGGGCCACCACTGTGCAAAGGCACTGGCTTCACGGATCGCTGGCTTGCCAAGGCTGGCTACGTGACGTAATGCTATCTCCTTTCTTCTTTTCTTCTTTCTAATACCTAATAGTGTCCCTGTATATGCTCCCTCAGGGAGGAGAGTTGCGCATGGAACCGCCGTTATGTTCCAGCTATGCAGTGAAGCCACTCCCCGCACGTGCAGGAGGCAAATGCCGCGTGGTGTTCCATTTGTTTCTTTTTTTAGAGCGCAGCTCTTTGGCGCCCGTTCCTGCGGTTCACGGCGTCGTCGTCCCTCGCCGTAACCAAGGTCAACATCCGCGCACTGCTCTAGCTGTGCGCACTCCTGCTCCCATCTCTCGCGCGCGGCGCGAGTCCTGCTCTCCCCTTGTCCTACAAAGCCGGACCACGGGTTCTCGTCTATCCTCTCGCCACCTTCCTCCGCGCCGCGCCGTTGCGGCGACTCCGCCGCTACCGTCCACTCCGCCCTCGCCGTCCATTCTCCTGCTGTCGTGCCACTGCTGCGGTGCCGGCGGCGGGCGCTCTTTGCCGCCTCGCGCTTGATCCGCGGCTCTCCGCTCCTCCAACACCACGTCACTTGGCTGTACGCGTGGCTCTCAGCTTGGCTGTACGCTTGGCGTCGCTTGGCTCTCTGCCGTGTCTCACTTCCCCGTTTGCGGGGCGCGTTCCGCAATTGCAGATGTCGCTTCTGGCAGTGCATGTACCACATGCACGCATGCATGCACCAGTACCAGCATCACCACCAGTAAGCATCACAGTACCAGTACCAGCATGCACCACATGGCGGAGTGCCGCTGCGGTGACTCGAAAGACAGTTATAACGTTTCGTCTCCTTATTTCTACTTGCCGCCCCAACCTTGTGCGGCCACATCAAGGCCTGTCTATGAGGGAATGGTTGTATTACCTATACTCAATAACCCCGTTCTCCACCCGTTTCCTCATCCCACCTCAGTGGAAACCTTAAATAATAATTGGTAATCTCCTCCCCGTTCTCCGCGGCAGTGACCCACTATAACATGGTGCGATGGCGCGTCGCCGGAGCGCCTGCTCGTTAGCGGCGGATCACGGTGAGTGCTACGCCATCAGAAACGCAGAACCGCCTCCGTTCGGCACTGCTTGCTCTGTATGCCGTTTCCTGTGTTGAAATAAGGCATCAGCTGTGCTCAAAGATCGCATTACCAAGAAGCGTAATGGTCAGCCAATATTTTTTCTGTGCTTGTTGCGAGCTAGATGCGGCAGTCTTTCGCAAGCCCTGAGCAAATTGGCTATTTTTAATGCAGGCTGCGCTAGAACCATTGGCGTTGCCGGAGGGTGATAGCGTTCCAACACCCGAAATTTTTAATTTTTTTGTATACATATTGAAACGGGCAGAGATATAAGAAAATAAAAACCGTACGCAAAACGAACCCATGGATATCAAGAGAGATTATACATTTAAAACGAAGAATTGCAAGACTCAGAAAACTTAGAAACAAAAGAACTTCTTTCATCAATTGTACAAGAAAAATTAGCGAACTTTCTCACGCGTTGAAGACAGCAGCGAAAACTGCCAAACAAAAGTACTTAGATGAAACCTTAAATAACTTCATTAAAAAATCCCCTCATAAATTTTGGCGCTATCTCAAATCTAGGGTTCCGAAGAAGAGTAACTTATTGCCAACAGAAGCCTTAACCAAGGCTACCCAATTTAATCAATTTTTCCAATCAGTTTTCACAGTAGACAATAACACTATCCCAGACAAGATCGCACAGAGAAGTGACATAGGTGAAGTACCATGTGAGCTAAATATAACGGAAGCGGGAATTCTTTCTTTATTACTTAATCTTGATATAAAAACTTCCAGCGGCCCAGATAACATTCCAAATACATTTCTCAGAAGGTACGCTGAATGGGTTTCCAAATACTTATTGCTAATTTTTACAAAATCATTGAAAACTTCTGAGGTTCCTCAAGAATGGAAAATTGCAAAAATTATTCCGATACATAAATCAGGTGACGCTACAAATCCCTCCAACTTCCGTCCTATTTCACTCACTTGTACAGCAGGGAAAATTTTTGAGCATTTAATATTAAAACACATCGTAACTTTTGTTGAAAGTCATTCTCTAATTAACCCTAACCAACATGGATTTAGGAGTGGTTTGTCTACAACAACTCAATTAATAGAGACTATTCATGACCTAGCATTAACAATCGATAAGCAAGGCCAGGTAGACATAATTTTTCTAGACCTATCAAAAGCTTTTGATCGGGTATCGCATCCAAAACTAATCCACAAGCTGCAAGGAATTCTGGGACACGGTATTCTTACAAAATGGTTAAAAGAATATTTGTCAGGACGTCAACAATTCGTTCATTTCGAAGGCCAATCCTCAGACTACGTTGAAGTTTTATCCGGTGTGCCCCAGGGCACAGTTTTAGCTCCCATTCTCTTCCTTCTTTTTATTAACGACATCGCAAATGGCATTGACGCAACGGTACGCATGTTCGCAGATGACTGCATTATTTATAAACAAATACAGACCAAGGATGATCAGGTTGTTCTGAATGACGCACTTAAAAATATAACAAAATGGTGTCAAGACTGGCAGATGACGCTAAATGTAGAAAAAACTGTCTGCATGACAGTAACGAGAAAGAAAGAACCACTAACCTTTCCATACGAAATTCAACAAAGAGAACTAAATAGGGTAGAAGAATACAAGCATTTAGGTATAATTATTTCTTCTGATCTAAAATGGAACAAACACGTGTCATACGTGGCAACAAAATCTCTCTCAGCGCTTTTTTCCCTCAAACGGTCCCTCAGATATGCTTCACCCAACACCAAACTACTTGCGTACACGTCACTCATTCGCTCCGTTATAGAATACGGCGCCATATGCTGGTTTCCATACACTAAATGTGCCATAGCGAAGTTAGAGAACGTACAAAGAAAAGCACTAAGATTCATTTATAATAAATACCGTCGTCAAGATTCCCCAACTGAACTTCTACGCTTAGCCGGACTCCCAACAATTAGCGATCGTGCTAGATATCTCCGACTAAAATTCCTGTTTATTCTCCAGAGCAATGCCCTAAAAATAGACAAAAATAAGTTTTTAGTACACTCTAACACCAGAATTACAAGAACGAAACACAATAAACAATTATCTGAGTATAGGTTTCACAATGACACTTTCAGGTATTCATACTTCCCGCAAGCTATCAGAGAATGGAATATGTTACCACAAGAAGTTGTCGATTGTACAACCCTCGATTCTTTCTTGTCCAAGCTGTCTAACCATATCTTTGTTGCTACATGATGAAATGTGGTTTTTACATTATGTTCTATTATCACCATGAATGTGCATTGTCTATATCGCTGTACGTGAGTATGTATAAGCTTGTTTTCAAACCAAAGCCAAGGCCTCTTGTAAAGGATTATCATTGAACCCTGTGTGAATGATGTATTTTCCCTTTTATGAATGTACCCTTTCCTGCCAAAGCCTTCTTTAAGGCTAGCAGTATGTACCAAATAAATAAATAAAATAAAATAAAATAAAATAAATAAATATGTCGGGCACAACCAGTATGGCCGGACGTTAGGGTAGCCCCGCACGTCGTCTTTTTCGTCTTGTTGGGGATCGTGGTCTTTGTCCGTCTCGTGGCACCGTGCTGTAACCCCCGGCGGCGAAAGCGCCCAGCGCCTTCTAGATGGAGGCCGCATGATATGGCTTGAGACGACCCACGTGGACGATATCAGTTGACGTGGACGACGGGGAAGCATCGGCAGGAGCTACTTCATAGGTCACACCACTGAGCTGTCGGACGACGCGGTAGGGGCCAAAGTACCGGGAGAGCAGTTTTTCCGATAGGCCCACACGCCGTGAAAAAGTCCGAGGTTGCCGGCAGAAAACTAGACATCACGATGACGGTTGTCATAAAGAGACTTCTGTCTTGCCTGCGACACGGAAAGGCGAAGGTGGGCAATCTGGTGTGCCTGGGCGGCTGTAGCTATAGCGTGGCAAGCGTACTCAAACGCGACTCTAGAGCAGTTAGCAGGAGCGGGTCGAAAGGCAATGTCAGTTCAAGTTAAAGTTCAAATTTATTGCTCCATTCATTAGTGGTACATATATGCAGTAGAAGTTATACAGAAAGAGGTCCCACAGTTAGAAACTGCAGCGGGGCCTGTTGTTCTTAGGTTCATAATAATATATAAATAAAAAGGCGTCAATTGCGGCTATGAACAAATAACGGATTACCCAATTTCTAGTGTTAAAGCAATAAAACCTATGGCAACACATAACAGCATAAAAATGCACATTATGAGCAACATAAAAATACTTCAATGAAGAGATGCAGTTTAGCAGGTATTAATATAAACTCTCAGTGAACGGTGGTATGACGATAATGTAGGGGAGCATTTCCTGTGAGCAGGTAAATTATTCCACATTTTCACACTAGCAAAACCCAACAGTTAATTTGCCATTGTTGCTGCGTGATCTTGGAAGTAAAAGGTTATTTTGTAAAAACAGCTTGGTAGTGTTAGGTTAGTGGTGGCAAGACTATTCCTGCCAATGATATAATGTAATTGTGGTTTTTTATGAAGGTGGGAAATAACGATGCTGTGGTTGTACCAGATAACTTTATTTATTGTGAGGATACTTACTCACTGAAGATGGGGGTAACATGAGCGTTATACGGAGCTGAAGCGATGATATGGACAGCGTTATTTTGGATGTGCTGCAAGGGAACTTTATGACAGCGATATGTAAGACCCCAAGAACTGATACAGTGATTTGAATAGCTATAAATAAAGGCATAATACAATGTCAGGAGAATGTGTTCTTGAAAGTAGTCTCTGGCCTTTAAAAGCACCCTGATACCATAAGCGGCTTTCTTTTTTTATAAAGCTAACATGGAAATTAAACTTTAGAAAGGAGTCTAATTGAACACCTAAGAATGAGCACTCATTAGATGATACTATTGGATGAGAAGCTATGTGCAGTGGTGGAAGGGTAGGTCGAGGTTTATTGTCTAAACTAAAAACCATAAACTTTGTTTTCGGAGGGCTGATTAGTAATTTATTTTTTTGCACCAGCTACTTATATTATTTAGTTCATCATATAAGCGCTCAATTAGCGTACAGATGTCGTTATGGGAAGCGTAAACAGTTGTGTCGTCCCCGCACAAAAAACAATCTGTAGAAGTTAGGCAGTTTGGGAAATCATTAATGAAGATTAGAACTAAACTAAAAGGGGACCGAGTATGGACCCCTGTGGAACGCCAGTGTTAATTATTTTTGTGTCAGACAGCACTCCTGAAATGCAAACCTGTTGCTGTCTGTCGTGTAAATAGCTTCGCAGTAGCTCTAAAGATGGACCTGTTCTGCCATACGTACCGAGTTTAGTAAGGAGGATGTTGAGACTAAGGGAATCAAATGCTTTCGAGTAATCGATAAATACAGATCCTACGAATCTGCCCCCATCAATGTCCGCTTTGATCTTGTCATTGAGGGTGATTAAAGCTAGGTTAGTAGTATCCAGCTTCGAAAACCAAACTGTGTTGGTGTTAATAGTTGGAGCTTGTCGAAGTAGTTAGATAGGCGCTGTGCTACTAGTTTTTCTATTGCTTTAGTGAAACACGACAAGATGGATATAGGCTGGTAGTTTGCTAGTAAGGAGACGTCTCTTTTTTTGTGCACAGCAATAATTTTTGATCTTTCAAGGTCACTATGAAAAATGGCAATTTTAAAGATTAAACTGACAACGTGACTGGAAGCTTAACATAGGCTTAACATGGGCACAATTTTCTTTGATATGATACGAGCATATGGAATCTAAACCAGGACTACAATTTTCACGATTCATAATTGTTGCGCGAGCTTCATTGGGTGTAGTTCGGAAGAGATAAAATGATTGTTGTGACAAGCGCGACATGTGAGTGCCATTACCGCCAGAGATATCAGGCACAGTAGCAAAAAATTTTCTGAATGCGCATGCAATATCTTCAAGACTTGTGAGTATGCAGTATATTTCTTTAATTTTTGTAATTATTAGTAGGATTCTTATTCAGAAACGCATTAAGTATCTGCCATCGCTTTCTGGAATCGTTCACGGTTTGATTTATTACCATTTCGTAGTGATTTTTCTGTGCTTGTTTAAGTAGATATGGCAGTAAGGTGCAAAACGTCTTGTACCGAAGCTTAAGAGATTGGTTAAATGGTCTATTTTTGGATATACGATACAGATTTTCCTTCTTGCGCAAGCTCTTCAACAACCCTGCTGTAAGCCAAGGGTTTGAACTGGAGGCAAAATGTTTACGGCACTTAACTATTGTTGTTCCTGAGCATATACAAGCTTTAATTATGCCAGATAACTCCTTATAAGTGGCTTCAGCGTCATTTTATTATGTTACGATCGACCAATCTGAACTGGTAACTAGCTCTATGAAATGTTCTTTGTCAAACCTGGATTTTCTGTACCAAGTTTCCAAGGCGCGATTAAGAATTGTAAAACAGGGTACAATTGGAAAGTGGTCAGTTATGTTGCTTCGTACGATAAAAGCCTCAGGGGGATAAAGCAGGTTTGTTAGTGCATGATCGAGTCAGTACTCCATTATGATCCAGTGGTACTCGAGTTAGAGACGCACCTAGTAGGTAGTTCTAACAAAGACTCGATACCGTATACATGACAGATGCTAATCTATTCTCTGCTGTAAGCGCAGTCCTCATCCAGAAGATTGATAGTTATGTCTCCCATGATAACCATGTTCTTGTTTTCATTCGAAACAGTGTGAAAAATTTCATCTAGAGCGCAGCAAAACCTGTTTACACTAGACCTCGGTGATCGGTAGATGCAGCCATATACAGTGCTTTTTTTCACCGGTATTTAAACATGAATTATTGATTTCAATCAATACTGTTTCGCAATCGGGCATACTAAGGTTTAAATCTAGCCTGCGTTTATACTCTATATCGCGTGAAATAAAGATTGCGGAACCACCTTGGCTGAATGACACGCGATGACAGTATTCCTGAGTGTACGATAGAAATGAAAACAAATTCTTATTGCTATCACCTAATCATCTCTATGTTACACAAACCAGTGAAAAGGAAATGTTGAACAATGATAACAGCAGATGAAATTCATCATAGCGTTCTTTCAGACTTCTTGCATTGAAATGGATAGCTGAGCAGCTGAAATTTGACAACAACGATGCCAGTTCGTTTGATTAAAGGTAAGCCATGTTGGAAGAAGCGAAGTGCTATTACGCATGGTTAGTGAAAATCCTCAGATCTGCCTTGTTTCGAATATGAAAAACCCTGTTGTCAGTTTTTTTTCTTGCCTTGATTGGGCAGTTGTCAGTCTATAAGAACTGCGAGTGATTTTCTTTTTTTCAGAGACATAGCTTTCGAAAATATATTTTTGTTTTCCTGTGCCAGATGGTAGTTGACGTAAATCGGCTTTGACTCAATTCCTTGAAAGCCCATGTCGCTAGTCTGTAGACGCGCCTTGCGCGCCTTGTTTACGAATTCTGCTTTCTTTGCCCTGGAGGTGAACCTTGCGATTAAGTTTTCGTGCTTGAGACAGATGGCAGTCGGTGGGCAATGTCGATGTCTTCCCTCGATACTGGGCAGTCAATTTTACTTCCAACAGCCTGAAGAAATGCCCCACAGTCTTCGCCTTGAGTGCAGGGTACACCCTTCAGCTCAGCGTTATTTTTGCTTAAGTATTGCTCTAGCTCACGTACTTTCTGTTTCAAGGCTGCATTTCTAGTTTTTAAGCGTCAAAATTAAAAATAAATTCTGTGGTTTTACGTTCCAAAACCCCTTTCTGATTATGAGGCACGCCGTAGTAGAGGACTCCGGAAATTTTGACCACCTGGGGTTCTTTAACGTGCACCTAAATCTATGTACACGGGTGTTTTCGCATTTCGGCCCCATCGAAATGCGGCCGCCGTGGCCGGGATTCTATCCCGTGACCTCGTGCTCAGCAGCCCAACACCATAGCCACTGAGCAACCACAGCGGGTTTGTAAGTGTCAAGTTCGTAATTTTCAGTTTATCGTTCTCAGACTTCAGTTCCTCGACAGTTTCATTTAAATAAGCCACGCTCCTGTGGAATTCCTCAAAGTCTTTTTCGAAGTTACCAACACTCGTTTCTGGTTCGGTGGCTATCTTCGATCTAACGCTCGCCAGAACTTGTTGAGCCACTGTAGCCAGTTTTTCCTGCAGAACACTTTCAAGCGCATTAAGGCGCTTCACGAGTTCAGCATTTGAGGGCATGATGCATACAAAGCGCCGAGACAAAAAATATAATAGTGGCAGCAGTTGCGATATGCAAGAGTTAGGAAAAGATGAAAACCAAAGCCCACCTGTGCAGGGAATAGCCGATGCTTATTAGCAGCATCGCCAGAGGTGCCCTCGTGCACGCTCGCAACCGCTGCCACTAGCGCCGATAATCTGGGCGCGTTGGGTGCACATAGGCTCGGAAGTAGACGGTGCTGCCGCTTCGCTGCGCAGAGGTCGACAATCATGCCTGAGTCCACTGGGCCATGCGCAGAAGCAAATTCAGGACGCAGTGTCACTGGTTTTGTGCGCCTTGGGATATCTGTGCAGGGAATAGCAGATGCTTATTAGCAGGATTGACAGAGGCTCCCTCGTGCACCCTTAAAACCGCTGCCACTAGTCCAAAGAGGACTAGTGGCACGACCAAAGAGGAGATAGAAGGGGGAGTAGAGAGCGGTGTCGTGACGTGATGAGTTGTGCGCGAAGGTCACAAATGGAAGCGCGGCGTCCCAGTCACGATGATTTGAGGAGACATTCATCGAGAGCATATCTGTAAGTGCTCGGTTCAGGCGTTCAGGGAGACCGTTTGTTTGAGGGTGGTATGCTGTCGTGAACGTGTGTTTCGTGGCACAAGAGCGTTGTAGATGTTAAATAACCCGAGATAAAAAAGAGCGGCCCCTGTCTGTGAGAAGCTGGCGCGGAGCTCCGTGGTGTAAGATGACGTCTTAGAGCAAAAAGTCTGCGACGTGTGTCCCACAACTGGGTTGGATGGCTCGTGTTACGGCATAGCGGGTTGAATAATATATTGCATCGGCGATGCACTTATTTCCAGGTCTGGAGGTAGGGAAAGCGCGCAACAGGTCAAAGCCAACACGATAAAACGGTTCGGTAGATATATTAGTTGGCTGGAGGGTTCCAAACGAAAGCAAAGCTGTCTTCTTACGACGTTGGCATGGTTCGTAAGCAGTGATATAACGTCGCATGGTACGGTAGAGTCCAGGCCAGAAAAATCGTCGGCTGACACGGTGGTAGGACCTGGAAACACCCAAGTGACCGCGGTGAGGACGTTATGCAGTTGTGCCAGTACAGTTGCCCGGAGATGAGAAGAAACGACTATCAGCAGTTTGTGCGCGTATTTCGACGGTATAAGATACCGTTCAAAACGAGGAACAAGCTAAGCAAGGGATCTGACGGGTCAGAACGAAGGCGGCTGATAAGGTCGCGCAAGGATGTATGACTTGCTTGCTCTTTACTGATGTGGTGGAAAGTGGAGAGCTTGAATATTTCAACACTTGCATCACTAGAGTAAGGAGCGTGGACGAGGTACAGAGACAAACGAACTGCATCCTGTTGTAGCCCACCGTACTTGTACACCACTGTGTAGGTGAATTCTTGAACACGTGGTGCCCAGCGACCTAGACGACCCGTTGGATCCTTAAGTGCCGAGAGCCAACAGAGAGCGTAATGGTCCGTGGTAACAGTCAAAGGTCGACCGTATAATTACGGTCGGAATTTGCTTACTGCCCATACGAGTGTGAGGCACTCGCGCTCTGTAATGGAGTAATTGCGTTCAGCGTGTGAAAGCAGGCAACTGGCGTACGCAATAAATTAATCACGCCCTTGTGGAAATGGAGCTAAAACCGCGTTAATTCCATATCCACTAGCATCCGTACAGATGGGTCGAAGTGAGCAAGAATTGGCGGAGTAATGAGCAAGGTGATAAGGCGTTGGAAGGCAGCAGCTTGGTCAGGACCCCATAAAAAGGGGGTGCCATTCTTCAGGAGTTCAGTCAGAGGCCAGGCAATGTACGCAAAATTTCTGACAAATCCAGGGAAATAAGAGCATAAGCCTACAAAGTTGAGGACGTCTTTGGAACAAGTCGGCACAGGAAAATCGTGAACAATACGAACTTTTGCGTGATCGTGGCGGACGCCTAATGAGTCGACGAGATGACCGATGATACTAATTTGGCGGCGACTAAAGTGGCACTTCGAAGAGTTTAATTGTAGCCCAGCAGCACGGAAGACGGAAAGAATAGACAAAAGTAGTTCCAGGTGTGTCGTGAACGTCGGCGAGAACACGATGATGTCGTCGAGGTAACAAAGGCATACAGACAACTTAAATCTGTTTAAGAGCGTGTCCTTCACACGCTCGAAGGTGGCTGGAGTTGCACAAGCTGAATGGCATGACTCGAAACTGATAAAGGCCATCTGGCGTAACAAATGTGGTCTTCTCACGGTCCATGTCTTCTACGGCAATCTGCCAGTAACCGGAGCGCAGCTCTGTGGATGAAAATACGTCGCACCGTGTAGGCAATTCAATGCGTCATTCAGGCGTGGCAGTGGATAGACATGCTTCTTTGTTATCTTGTTTAGATGGCGGTGATCTATGCAGAATCGCCAGCCATAGACCTTATTTTTAACCAAGACAACAGGAGAAGCCCACGGGCTCGATTGATGGTTAAATAATGCCCTGGTCATCAACCTCATCCACCTCCTCTTGTATTACTCAGCGATCGGTGTGTGACACGCGATAGGTCCGTTTGTGAATAGGCTGTGCATCGCCGGTATGTATGCGATGCTAACTAGTGAGCTTTGTCCCATAGGCCGACCGTCAAGGTCTCAAATGTCAGAATAAGATGCGAGCGGATGACGCAGATCGTCGGTTCGTGGGCGGGGTAAGGTCCAGGGGGGTATCGTCTTGGTAATGTTGTCGTGCGCTGGAGGCGACGTGGCGGAATGAGAATTGCAGCTGGCGGAAGAGTTGGAGGAAGACGGAAAAGGCGAGAGGGAAGAAAGGTTGTACTCGTCCGACGGCGACAGTGTGGCGAAAGATATCCGTTTGCGGAGTACCTGAGGGCAGAATGCGAAGTTCAAGAGCGGAATTTAGGCTTTGTTAGCCGATGCGGTCACCACGGTGTGAGGAAAGGACACGCCGTGCGAAAGTAAGGCACTCACACAGGGAGTGACGATATAGTCAACAACCGGTACACAGGGGTAGGGCACAGCAGTGATAAAGACCCCTGCGGAGATAGACGAACAAAGTCGGCGCAAAAGAGCTGGATCGGTACGGTGTCGGTAAGGTCGGTAACATAAGGGAAATGAAGTTTGACTACACCAGCCGAGCAGTACATTTTAACTGAGTGGGCAGATAAAACAATCAAGGCCAATGATCACGTCGTAAGTGCAATGGTCATGTACATCGAACAAAAGAGATGTGTGGCAACCGGCGACGCTGACACGACCAGCACAGGGACTCGTGTGACTTGGGACTCGGCTGGAGTGAGTACTTTCTTGAGCCGCTTCCGGAGATCAGCGCTCATGACCGAGATGTGAGCGCCGGTGTCGACCAGGCCAGTGACAGGTACGGCATCAACTTCAACGGGAATTAGGTTCTCATCTGTCGGCAAGGTAAGGAGAGGATTTGCAGGTCGAGAGTCCAGTGCAGCGTTACCTCCGGGAGCTGCATCTGTCAGTTTTCCGGGCACAAGCGTAAAGAAGGGTGAGGCGATAAAAAATGACGAGGCAGGTGTGAGCGGTACCGACTATCGGTGCGGCGACGGCGAATTCGAGCGTCTGATGGACGCAGAAGGGCCGCGGCCATGGCATGTCGGGTAATTTGGAGCATGAAATGACTGGCGCTGGTTGTTAATGTGGCGTTAGTAGAATGTGGAGCGCTAAAACGAGGGCTGACGATAACGGCAATAGCGAGATACGTACCACACGCCGCTAGCCGCTACAATGCAAGCATATGGCCTTGCAGTCTGGTGTTCGCCATTAGGCCGGATCTCGATAGCGCCGAAACGTCTCCGGAGGTGGGTGATAAGGGGCAGGGCTAACCGGAGGGTGTGCGATGGAGCACAAAGGTTGATGTCCTGCGTTGTCCAGTTCTTCGCGGCCAACTCGGTGAACGAGGGAGATCGTCCATTGTGTATCCTCAGAAGGGCGCGCGAAAGAAGATGGCGAAGAAGCCCCGATTTGTGCGCCGCACCATTCGGACAACGCTATCTGGAGTGGGCGATTGAAGGGCCGAATGAGCGTCTTCGCGCCACAACTTGGCGGTGGTGTTGGGAAGTCCTGCGAACTGTACGGCAATGCCGCGTTTTTTTGCGTCTTCGAAACGTCTGCACTCACGGATAATTTCGTCTATCGTCGAGCAGTCTTTAAAAACGAGCAAGTTAAACGCATCATCGGCGATGCCTTTCAGAATGTGCCTCACTTTGTCAGCCTCGGGCATACTGGCATCGACGCGGCGGCAAAGAGCTAGGATATCAAGGATGTGCGCTACGTACGACTCGGCAGCTGTCTGAGCCCGACAAAATAGGTCTTTCACAGCGGCGCACTTCCAACCAGCGAGCTTGCCGAAGAGGTAGCGAAGTTTTTGCTTGCATACGTCCCAGCTGGTCAACTCTTCTTCGTGTGTGTCCTACCAGGTGCGTGCTGGCGCCTGGAGGTCGAAGAGAAGATTTGCGAGCATCACTGTCGGGTCTCATCGGTTGTGTGCAGCGATGCGTTCGTATATGCCAAGCAATTCTTCGATATCGACTTTGTCGGTGCCGTTACCAGAGAAGGTGCCAGCGTCGCGCGGATGGGTCAAAACAACTGACGGTTGCGGTGCCGCGGATGCTGACGGTCCTGGTGCGCCGGGTGCTGACGCTGTGTATAACCCAGTGGCCTGGTCGTCTGTCAGCATGGTACGACGGCCGAGGACAAGCCCGCTGTGGAGTTCCATCTTGTGCAACACGCAGCGCTTCCACCAAAATTGAAACGGCCAGAGATATAAGGTTAAAGAGAGGGCACGGAGGCACCGACAGGATGACAGGCTCACACTTGCCTTTTCACCATGCAGTTACTCGTTGCCTTCATCCTTGGTTTCCGTTGCGCTGTTCCACTGGATTCGCGTGGCTAGCCTATCGTCCATGCTTCAGTGGCCGGCAAATTCGGTGAACCTGTTCCCGCCACACATTGCCCGGATCAAAGCCGTCACCAAATCTACATCAGGAACGACACCTCATTGGTACCTTCGCAACCGTGACAGCATCGACAGCGCCAGCAGCGGGACGCTTAAAACCAAGCAATACGCTCTGGGCAGTGAGAGGGCACGGAGGCACTGACAGGATGACAGGCTCACACTTGTCTTTTTTCATCCTGCAGGTCAGTTACATTTCCAAACTGCCACTTCTTTGCTTTAAATCTAGTAATGGCTTCATTGTCGTGCTTCCGTGCCCAGAAGCCTTCCGTGACCCGTTCTGTTCCTTGTTTCTTTCCCTGTGTGGTGACTTGGAAAGCAATCCTGGCCCCTCCAAGGCCGATGTCCTTGCCAAAGTACACAAAACCGTTAGGGACCTAAATGAAAGATCTATTAGAATGGAATATCTACAAAATTCTTTGTCGGAGACAATTCATGAGCTGAAACAACAGCAAAAATCCGTTTCAGATGCAGTATCTCACATCGATCAGAGACTGCAGCACGTGGAAAGCCAGACGGCCATCCTTGATAAATGGAAACAGCATGTCAACTTATTGCGCGACAAGATTGAGGGTGTAGTAACCGATACGAACACGCTTCGTGCGCGACTTGATGACGCGGAAGATCGCTCACGTCGCGACAATCAGTTTTTTTTTTTTTCGGTGTACCGGATACTCCTACAGAAAATGCGATGCAGTCAGAGGAAAAAGCCCTATATTTGATGAATAACACTTTAAAACTCTGTTTCATTTGCGAACACATAGTGCGCGCACATAGCATTGGTCGCTACACTCAACAAAAATCGCGGCCCGTAATAGTTAAGTTTTCCTCTTATAAAACCAAAGAACAAGTTTTGTCTACGCGTTCTCTTCTAAAAGGAAGCAGCCTGACTGTGAGGGAGGACTTCTGTGAGGCAACGCGAAATATAAGAAATAACTTAGCGGAATATGGCAAGGCACTAGATGCACCCTACAGGCTTCGTTACAAAAGACTATTCGTGGGAGAAAAATGCTACGGTACGACCTAGATAACGATGTTGTCTACGAAATGACGTCACAAAACAGATGTAGCGATCCTCGAATTCTTCGCTCAGGTCGTGTCTTACGGAACTCGCGACGAAACACGAGGGGAGATGCTTGCACTTCACCAAAACACGTTATTTCCGTTGTATTCACCAATATTCGCAGTACACTTAATAAAAGGGACGAATTGTGTTGTCTGGTGGATGACACTGATGCTGACATAATAACGATAACTGAAAGTTTCTTGACTAACAAAATAACAAACGAAGAATTGTTTCATTGCCGTAAAATACGTTGTATATCGGAATGACCGTGCTCACAGAATAGGGGGTGGTGTACTGCTTGCTGTTAGTAAATACGTTGAGTGCTTCAATATACCCATAATCACTGAAATTGAATCTGTCTGGTGTTGTTTAACCATTAATTAAAAAAAATTTACTTAGGCATCTGCTACCGGCCACCCTCGAATAGTTTGTTTTGTGATCAGCTGCATGACTGTCTAAATCAATTAACAGTAAGATTTTCCGGAGCAAAGATAATTTTTATGGGTGACTTTAACTTTCCTAACATAAATTGGTCGAGCACATGTCCTTTCTCTAACCCATCATCCAGTTAGGCTAATCAGTTTATCGCTATTTGTTCTGACTTTACCTTAGTACAAATCGTCGTTATTCCAACATGGGTAGCAGGCACTACGTCATCATTACTTGATCTCGTGCTGCCATCATCAGCTAATATTATATCCCCGATAACGCACTTACCTTGCCTTAGCGAACACGATACATTACATTTTACAATCACGATATCACTACCACTGAAACGTAAACGATTTAAGCAAATAAAAGATTATAGAAAGGCTAACTTGTCCGCAATAAACAACGAACTTGCTTCCTTTCTTAACACGTTTCTACTCTGCCATCTCGATCGTTCTGTCGAGACAAATTGGCTCCTCTTTAAAGAAAAAATATCTGATCTAATAAATCGTTATATTCCAGTCCGACGTATATATTCAAATAGTAATGCACCGTGGTGTAAAAGACACCTTAACAGACTAAGTAAAAAAAGAAACGCATATTTCGTATCGCTAAACGGTCACTAAATCATGAACACTGGTTCTCATGCAGATCCGCTGCCGCCACGTACTTCTCAAACTTACTGTCTGCGAAGTTTTCCTACTAGAACGTTACCCTTCCCAAGCTACTGAAAACCAACAGTAGGGCATTCTGCAGCTCTATAAAAGGAGATAGCACTAGAAAGATTACTCTAACTTCACTAACTTGAAAAGCAATCACCGACCACGCATGCACTGACGTGCTAAATGACACGCTCGTACAGGCCTTTTCGCCGTCTTCGCGTGCTACTCCTCCACCCGAAATACGACCAAACTAATACTACCACATGGATGCCATAGCATTTAATAGAAACGGTATTAAATCGATTATAAATAAATTAGAATTAAAATCGTCATGTGGTGTTGATCGAATTACCAATAAATTTTTACACAGCACCAGTGAGTATTGTTCGCTAATTTTACAATTACTTTTTTCTCAGTCGCTTCACAACGGCACATTGCCTTTAGATTGGAAAACGGCTAAGATGATTCCAATTCATAAGTCTGGTGATACGCATAACCCTTCTAATTATAGGCACATTAGTATGACTTCAGCGCCCTGTAAGATAATGGAGTACGTTATTTATTCTCAGGGAATCGATCATCTTGAATCTAACAACTTCGTTGCATCTAGCCCACATGGTTTTCGTAAAACATTCTCTTGTGATGCCCAGCTTCTTTGGTTTAATAACGACTTGCATTACAACTTGGACGCAGGCTTTCTTACGGACTTCTTGATTTCGCTAAAGCTTTTGACAAAGTTCACGACACATTACTGCTATCTAAACTCAGAGCACTAAACATTGATACTAATGTAATTAATTGAATACAAGCATTTCTAACACCCCGCGTGGAATTTGTAAGCGCCAATGACGTAAATTCAGCTGTAACACCCGTGATATCTGGCGTTCCACAAGCGTCTGTGCTCGGACCGCTGTTGTTTTTGATCTACGTTAACGATCTACCTGATAACATATCGTATAAAGTTTGCATTTTTGTAGATGACTGCGTAATATATCGTAAAATTACTAGTGACACTAATATTTCATCTCTTCAGGACGATTTAAACACACTGCATAACTGGACTATAAAATGGCACATGCCGCTTAACGTGAAGAAATGTAAATTCATGCGAATATACCGTGTTAATGAAGCTTGTCCTGCCTATTTACTTGATAACATTCCTTTAGAGAGCGTAACAAACTACAAATATCTGGGCGTACATATAATCTATAACTTATCCTGGAAGTAGCATATCGACTTTATAACGAGCAAAGCTAATCGCACACTTGGATATCTTCGCAGAAATTTCTCGCTCGCACCATTATCACTCAAACATTTGTTGTACACGACATATGTCCGTCCAGAGTTGGAACATGCATCATAAGTATGGGAACCACATGAGGCCATCTCAATTAAGTGCCTTGAAAATGTCGAGAATCGCTCCACTCGGTTTACACTAGCTAACATGACCTTGGGTTGTAGCGCGAAGTGAACACGGACACGAGGCGTTAGACATGTGTCCCCTTTAGTGCCTTGTAACACCGGTATAGTTTATCAGATTGCACTCAAGTGCGGGAAAACTTACATTGGACAGAAGAGCAGGTACAATAATATTGCTACGGAACAGCCGCCACAGTGTGGCTGCACTGAGGAGGACGAAGACGACATGTGTGCCGGTTTGATATAGTGTCGCCATTTTGGCCTCCGTGAGCTTCCCTGTAAATAAATTGTAAATAGTATTCCGCTTCAGCTTCACGTAACATTAATTTGGTGGAGGTGGACGTTCCCCGTACCCATCATGGAGCTTCGCAGCGGTCGCAACGGCGACAATGCAACTTCGGCTCCTGCTGGCGGCACTTCATCTGCGCAAGCGTCTCCGCCTGCAGCCCCGACCTACGTCGCCGTTTCCCCACCTCGGGATCCTGGTGTTTTCAACGGAGTCGGCAGTCCTGATGTTGACGACTGGCTCCGCTTATACGAACGTGTCAGCACCAGTCACAGGTGGGATCCGACTGTTATGCTTGCCAACGTACTTTTCTACCTCGACGCAGCTCCATTGGCGTGGTTCCAGACTCACGAAGAGGAGATCTCGAGCTGGGATCTCTTCAAAGACAAGCTACGCGACCTTTTTGGCAATCCATTTGGTCGACAAGTCAACGCCAAGAAAGCCCTTGCCACACGTGTGCAGATGTCGACCGAGTTCTACGTGTCGTACATTCTCGACGTGTTGGCCCTTTGTGCCAAGGCTGACCCGAACATGACTGAGGAGGATAAGGTTAATCATGTCCACAAAGGCATTGCTGACGACGCCTTCAATTTACTAGTGTTTACGAACGTCACCAGCATCGATACCATCCTCAAGGAGTGCCGCCGTTTCGAGCATGCTAAAAGCCGCCGGGTATCCCAGCACATCACGCGACTTCCCAACACAGCTGCTACGTCATCCTGTGATGACCTCTTCCACCAGCCATCGCGATGTGACAACTTGACCCGTATCATTCGTGGTGAGGTCGAAGCGGCACAACCAGCCGCCCCTTCATTCTCTTTACCTGAACATTCTCCGGTGACAATCTCCTTGATCCAGGCCGTCGTCCGTCAAGAGTTGTCCAACGTCGGCGTGCAATCCATTCGTCCCGTACGCTCGGAACCTTTGTCTCCACGCACGTCCCTACCGCGCTCTTCTTACTCCTCTTATGGACAGCGCAACCCCTCTGAATGGCGAACCGTGGACGACAAGCCGATTTGTTTTAACTGCCGACGCATTGGACATGTCGCTCACCACTTCCGCAGCAACGGGACTTCTCCGACGCGCTATTATCCTGATTACCCCCCTCCCCCTATACCTAATCCTTTTCCTTCGCCCCTTCTATGCCCGCTCCATCATCTGACCCTGCGACACCTTTGCCACGACCCCGCTACTCCCGCTCGCCTTCTCCCTCCCGCCGCCAATCTCGCTCGCCCCCGTCACGCCGTGCTCCTTCTCCGACCCACTCGCCGCACCCCCGACCGGAAAACTAGACAGTGCAGCTTCTGGAGGTGAAGTTGCATTGACGACATTGGCACAAAATCCTCGCTGCACCTTACCCACGCACAAGAATCTTTTGGACGTTCTCGTCGACAATGTTCCTGTGTGCGCGTTGATTGACACCGGGGCGCATGTTTCCATTATGAGTGCTGCTCTTCGCCGTCGGCTCAAGAAAGTTCTGACGCCTGCCCCGAACCGAGTTATACAAGTCACCGACGGAGGGACTGTCGCTATTGTTGGCATGTGTTCTGCCCGACTCACCATTGCTGAGAGACACACCGTCGTTCTCTTCACCGTCATCGAGCATTGCCCTCACGAACTCATTCTTGGTCTGGATTTTCTTGCCCATCATTCTGCCCTCATTGAATGTTCCGCCGGCTCACTTCGCCTTGACTTGCCTCTCCTTGCCGACCCTGTAGACGCGCCTCCAAGCCATCTGAGCTGCATAGATTTTATTCGCCTACCACCTCACTCTGTGACCCACGTCGACTTGTTGTCCTCTCCAGCTGTACCCGACGGCAATTACGTGGCCGCACCAATTCCGGCCGTTACGCTTACACATGGTGTTACCGTGCCGCACACTGTGCTGAAAATTACTGGCAACCGCACCTGCCTTCCACTTGTCAATTTCGCGCTAACCGCGCAAGTTCTGCCTCAGGGGATCTCCTTGGCTATAATTCGCGCTTTGCAGGATGATGAGGTCGAGCCATTCACAGTGGAAGATCGTTACAGCTCAGCCCATACCGTGACGTCATCGCACGGTACTGATGTCGACATTAAGAAGATGGTCTCCTCTGACCTTACACCAGCTCAATCTGAAGCTCTTTGCCGCGTTCTTGAAGGCTATCACGACATTTTTGACTTTGACAACAGACCCTTAGGTCAAACGTCCGTCGTGACCCATCGCATAAATACTGGCGAAGCGAACCCTATTCACCGACGTCCATACCGTGTTTCTTCGTCAGAACGAGCTGTTATCCAACAAAAAGTCACAAAGATGCTTGCAAAGGACCTTATCGAGCCTTCCTGTGTGCGTGTCGTGTGGTTCTTTCTTCGTCTTGTCCCTTTTTTTGCGCAGTTTTTCTTGGATTTTCTAGCCCCTCACCGTACGCTTCTAGACTTCCTGTAGTCCCTGGGCATCTCCCGTCGTACTTGTCAAAAAGAAGGATGGAACGTGGCGCTTTTGTGTAGATTATCGCCACCTGAACAAAATCACAAAAAAGGACGTGTACCCTTTGCCACGTATTGATGACGTTCTCGACTGCCTGTACGGTGCCACGTATTTTTCTTCTATCGACTTACGGTCCGGCTACTGGCAGATATTCGTCGATGACATGGACCGAGAGAAGACTGCATTTGTTACCCCTGACGGCCTTTATCAGTTCAAGGTGATGCCTTTTGGTCTCTGTAACGCGCCCGCCACCTTCGAACGTATGATGGACTCTTTGCTTCAGGGGTTCAAGTGGTCCACCTGTTTGTGCTATCTGCACGACGTTAGAGTTTATTCGCCCACATTCGACACGCATCTAGACCGTCTTTCAGCGATTCTTGACGTGTTCCGCCGAGCCGGCCTCCAGTTGAACTCGTCAAAATGTCATTTCGCTCGCCGCCAAATCGCCGTCCTTGGACACCTCGTAGACGCCAGCGGCGTGCGACCCGATCCGGACAAAATTCGCGCCGTTACGAATTTTCCTGTTCCGAAATCTACCAAGGACGTTCGTAGTTTCGTAGGGCTTTCCTCTTATTTCCGACGCTTTGTGAAGGATTTTGCGACCATCGCACGCCCCCTTACCGACCTCTTGAAGAAAGACGCCCCTTTTTCTTGGGGTCCTGACCATGCCTCATCTTTCTCGCAGCTGACTACTCTCCTTACCACGCCTCCAATTTTGGCTTACTTTGACCCGTCTGCCTCAACGGAAGTTCGAACTGATGCCAGTGGTCACGGCATAGGAGCAGTGTTAGCACAGCGCCAGCGTGGACATGATCGTGTTAGAGCCTACGCCAGCTGACTTCTATCACCCGCCGAGCGCAATTATTCAATCACAGAGGGCGAGTGCCTCGCTCTTGTGTGGGCTGTTGCGAAATTTCGTCCATACTTGTACGGAAGCCCCTTCTGTGTCATCACTGATCACCACGCTCTCTGCTGGCTATCCTCGCTCAAGGACCCCACGGGACGACTCGCGTGCTGGGCGTTTGTGATGTGTGGTGCGCGACGTGGTGCGGGGCTCGGGACGGTCGAGAGCAGACGACGCCGAGTGCACGCGCGCCGAGCTGGAAGGAGGGAAACGACGACGCCGAAGAGCGCCCGGCACGTGAACGCGCGGCGCAGGAAAAACAAAAAGGAAAAAAGCAACCAATTAGAAAAGACCACGGGGCTTCGGGCAGCCAATCAGTAAATGCCAAATCGGCCATACCACAAGAAAAAGCGTGGTGCGCTGGCAGAAGGGGGGCGACACGCAAGAGGACACGCAGGGAGACGCCGGGGAGACGCCAGCAGAGTCCCAGGAAGCAACGGCAGGAGGAGGTCAACCACCGGAGCGGGCGTTGAAGACGGGCCGTCGGGTTCCGGACCCGAGCCCACCAGGACTTCACCCGCCCGGGGCCTCCTGCCAACCGGTTCCTGTGCGTCGCCCGTCTACCTGAGCGTGCCGTCAGCTCCTCAAGGCCGGTGAGCTTTTGCGCCAGTGGGCAGGACGAGAACAGTCGGGCTTCGGGCCCGAGTTCTACGACAGCTGCCCGGCCAGAACGCCACCCCCGTCTGCCGTGCCGCCTGCTGCCCGAGGCCGGCGTTCGAGCTTCCGCGCCGTGGGCGAGAGGGGAGTAGTCGGGCTACGGGCCCGAGCTCTCTGCCCGGCCAGAACGCCGCCGCCGTCCACCCAGCCGCCAGCGTTACCTCGCCTCGCCAGAGCTGGCGCGCTCCCGGCGCCCGGTCGGTCAACCTACGCCACGACCTTTGGTGAGACCGGCGCCACTCCTTCTGCCAGCTCGTCGCCGCGTTGCCGCGTCGAGACTGCGACGCGTCCCCGCCCTCGTGGCAAGCCCGGACTCGCACCCTTGTTAAAGCCCTAAGTGTGCTCCTTACCGCAATGTTTTCTTGAATGTTTATTTTATGCATGCTTTCCGTTTCGTTCTATTTGCTTTATGCCTTTTTTATTTTTGATTAAAAGTCTTTGTGTGTGTGTTCAAACCAACGGCTTTGTCCTCAATTGGGTTCTCGGAGGCTCCGCCTAAGAGAACCATTAAAACATTGAGAACACGAACCTTTGGCCCCCATATTAGGGGTCGTCACAGCGTTACGCCTGCAAGAATATACCTTCTCCGTGGTATGTAAGACGGGACGCTTGCACAAGGATGCCGATTGTTTGTCCCGCTACCCCGTCGACGAACCGGCTGATGCGGACGCCATCGCTTGCGTTTTCGCTGTGTCCCAGTTGCTTCAAAGCGGCGACGCGCAACATCGCGATCCTTCACTACTAGCCCTCATCGACCGTCTGGAGTCAACGCTGGCGACACCTCTCTCCGAATGTTTCGCCTCAATGAGGGGTCATTATACCGCCCCAACTTCCATCCACACGGCCTGGACCTTCTGCTCGTCATACCATCGCACCTGCGTTCGACTGTCCTCCAGCAACTTCACGATGCTCCCTTAGCTGGACACTTGGGCGTCTCACGCACATACGACCGTGTACGCCGTCGATTCTTTTGGCCAGGTCTCGCCCGCTCCGTGCGGCGCTACGTTGCCGCTTGTGAGCCCTGTCAGCGCCGGAGGAAGCCCTCCACACCTCCAGCTGGGTATCTCCAGCCGATCGACATCCCACCGGAACCCTTTTTCCGTGTTGGTCTAGACCTGCTTGGACCGTTTCCTCTCTCGGGCTCCGGAAATAAATGGGTCGCCGTCGCTACCGATTATGCTAAGCGGTACGCAATCACCAGAGCCCTCGCGACAAGTTGCGCTACTGACGTTGCTGACTTTCTGCTCTATGACATCATTTTAGTGCACGGTGCTCCGCGCCAATTACTCACTGACCGCGGCCGCAGCTTTCTGTCGGCAATCGTCGAGAACATACTCCGCTCCTGTTCGACAAAGCACAAGTTCAGCACGTCCTACCACCCCGAGACCAACGGCCTCACGGAGCGCTTCAATCGAACCATCACTGACATGCTTTCCAAGTACGTTGCGACCGACCACCATGATTGAGATCTTCACTTACCATATGTGACGTTCGCGTATAATTCATCACGTCACGACACCGCCGGTTATTCACCGTTCTATCTCCTATATGGCCGAGAACCCGTGTTGCCCTTGGACACTTTGCTGCCCTCGGCCACACGTTCCGCCACTGAATACGCCCGCGACGCGATCGCACACGCCGACCACGCGCGCCAGCTCGCCCGCACCCGTCTCGAGGCCTCACAGGAGCATCAGAGACGCCTCTATGATTGCCACCATCGCGACGTGTACTTTACCCTGGGTTCTCTGGTGCTTCTGTAGTCACCCGTTCGCCGTGTGGGCCTTTCCGAAAAGCTGCTGTCGCGCTACACAGGCCCTTACCGTGTGGTACGCCAAGTGACCGATGTCACGTATGAAATCATCCCCGCCGATCTCTCAGCGTCATCATCAGCTGCAAGTGACATCGTTCACGTGGCAAGACTAAAACCCTACCACACACCTTTCACCGCGGATGTGTAGATTAAGCACCGGGACGGTGCTTCTACAGCCGGGGGTGATGCTACGGAAGAGCCGCCACAGTGTGCCTGCACTGAGGAGGACGAAGACGACGTGTGTGCCGGTTTGATATAGCGTCGCCATTTTGGCCTCTGTGAGCTTACCTGTAAATAAATTGTAAATAGTATTCGGCTTCAGCTTCACGTAACAATATTAGACTAAAAGAACACAAACATTCACTAAACAACCATAATGCATCACATTTAGCGTCACATTGTTTCAATTGTGGTTGTAAGCCTTTCTTTGAAGACACAAAAATTCGTTCGAGACACAAATGCCAAACCACACGGGAAATATTCGAGGCATTCCACATCAAAAGATTAGGAGACACTTGCGTTAGCCATGCATCTTTGTCTCTGTTAGATTGCGAATTTCAGTACCTTCACAATACGTGTACTAATCTGAAGTAATCTTTTTTTTTTTTGTGTTTCCTGCTTTGACTGCCATACCTCCTGATATGTTTAACTGATGTTTTTTTACCTTGTCACGTTCTTATGCTGCGGTTCTGGCAATCACCTATATATATATATATATGTGTGTGTGTGTGTTCTTCGTTCTAATAAAAAATGAGTTGGGAGTTAGCGCTCGTCCTGTCTGCTCCTTTCTGTGTCCGCGTTCACTTCGCGCTACAATCCAAGCTCATTTTACCGTACCAACTCGCCCAACTCCTTATCCTTTTGCATTACACTAGCTAATTACCATCGTACGGCAAGCGTAACACAAATGAAGACTACACTGAACCTACCTTCACTGTTAACACGCAGGAAGCAATCACGCCTATGCTTATTTCATAAGGTTTACTACCAGAACGCAGCGCTTCGGTCAGCATGGATTAATCGAACACCATTCATCTCCTCACGTAGAGATTATACGCATAACGTACATGTGCCTCGCTCTAACACACTAACAGATTCGCAATCATTTTTACCAAGAACATGCAACGAATGGAACGGTCTGGTAGCATCCATTGTTAGTATAAGTAATCCTGTTTAGTTGAGAATCGCTTTAGTTAACTACATTTAAATCATGAAACTTGCGTTCAATATATCATGTGGCTTTTCATTGTCTAAAAACTATATTTGCAACTTCACTATGTATGTCTTGACCCATCATTCCCAATTTGTGTATTGAAAAGCGTATCGAGAGATTTCTATGGTGAACTGCCACTATTATTTTTTTTTGGTTATGATGTGTAAATTCATGAGCTAGCACAATTTTTCATTGTTTCTTATGCTGTGCCTTTTCTGTACATCAATTTTTTACCTCCTTTATGTAGCCTCTCTCCTGTATAATGTATACTTACCTTGAGGGTACTGTAAATAAATAAATAAATTAATTAATTAATAAAAATTGGGAATGTGTTTAGTCTGCAGAAGTTATGGCCGGTACAACCAGTATGGCTGAACGTTAGCCCTACTACGGCGCCTCTTTCGTCTTGTTGGTGATCGTCCTCTTTGTCCCTCTCGTGGCTCCGTGACAATATATGCACGCACATGTAGAAACACACGCATGAACGTACATATAGAGGGTAGGACCCCCGTCGACACCCCGAAATAAAATACCGGCTACGCCCGTGGCTGCAACAGCTCAGACGTTTGCGCGCAAACGCACAGTACCACGCAACAAAAAGCGGTGCAATGTTTTTCAACATGCATAGGACGTTTTCTCGCCGAGACCGAAAGGCAAGAAATGCTTTAATGGGTGCCTAAAAAAACTTCACACACATAGGGCAGACAAATATGTGAGCGCATTTTGGCTGCCGAAAGCAGCTGATTAATGATCGTCGCCAAGACAACTATCGTGCCTGCAGTTAGGGCAATGACCATCAACAGAGTGTCATTTATCACTAACCGTCGTTCACAGTAGCTGCAGATTTTCGATATGTACGATGCGGACACGTAGACTTAAATGCATTGCAAATGTCCACAAGTGCATATTTTGCGCAAAGGTTACTTTTACAATTAATTTATACCGCAGACTAGCAGCTGCTTGGTAGCAGCATATCTGCAAGTGAAAGAGATTGAAAATGCGCGAGCTTCATGATCAAATTTATTTCGTACAAGGGAACGGATGACCAATGGCTGCTGGCAGCAGGGCAGTAGTTCTTGTTCTTGGAGCCTTGGGGGGCAGAATTCAAAGCAACTGGAAAGGCAAGATGCTATTAAGAGTAACAACAGGTTATTTTTATTGCAATATCACATCAATATGGCAAACTTCAAAACTATATGTAGCCAAGCCAGCAGTTTATGTATTTATTAATTTATTTATTTATTTATTTATTTATTTATTTATTTATTTATTTCAGGAGTACTGCCGACCTCTCATACGGGGCCTTAGTCAGGAGTGGCTTATAACACAAAAAACAGATTTGAAATCAAAGACAATTCTAGAAGCACAACAGGAAAATTTGCCAAAGCAAGTCCAATGCAGGTACTAGGGAGAACATGATTCTTGCACAGGTACAAGAAACTGAAACGCTACAAACTCAAACACTAGAAATTATAAAATTCAAGGGCAAAACAATGGCAGCAGGCATCTCTTGAGAAACATCTCTGCAACGAGTGCACACACAATAACCAGTGCAAGATAAATTTGTAAAACCTTACGCCTTGCGAGCGCCGAAAGATAAGCATGGCGCCAAATAAATATTTTTAGCTCAGAGAAAAGGTGTCTTGCAAGAACACCCCCTCAGTTTCTTTGGGCACTAGCATCGCATGGATCACCGATTAACGGATTCTATGTACGTGTCCTTGTTTATGCGCAGCTTGTCATGATAAAGTAAAAACCTGTATTTAAAACGATCATGTTGTCTTCTTGTCTGCAATGCATCAAGGTTAGCGTTATTTAGATGTGTAGTGGGGGATGTAAAGGAAATGTAGCGTTTGTAAACAAATCTAATTGCTTTCCTTTCTATCATTTCAAGCTTTTTAATGTTTTCTTGGCTATGCGAATCCCAAACCACAGAAGAGTACTTGAGGATTGGACGGATGTAAGTTTTGTACGCAATTAGTTTTAATTTTGGGCTGGATTTCCGCACAGACCTTAGCAATCCCAATTCCTGCAAAGCTTTCTTTTCTATGCAGGCAACATGCTCATTCCACCTAAAATCAGCGCTAAGTAGAACGCCCAAATACTTGTAAGTATCAACGAAAGATAGTTTTTGACCATTAATAAAATAATCGTATTTTAAGGGAGACCGTTTACACGTCACGCTCATAGCCACCATCTTCTTTTCGTTGACCTTAATTTGCCAGACTTCACACCAAGAAGATATTTTGATTAAGGCTGTCTTTAAGAGAGCCTGGTCGCATGGCGTGCGTATTTCGTGATAAAGGATGCAGTCATCTGCAAATAACTTAATATTAACCGTAAGAGCAAGGGTGATGTCATTTATGAATATTAAACAGAACAGTGGCCCAAGCGCTGAACCTTGAGGGATCCCCGATTTCACCGGTCGTAAATCGGAGCACACGTTGTCAATAGTGACAGTTTGATTTCGATACGAGATGCAGGCCTCGATCCATGAAATTAAGGTATCTATTTCACTATAGATTTCAGTGTTGCCAGAAGTTTGGGATGGGACACGCCATCAAACGATTTTTCAAAGTCTAGGAGTATCATGTCAGTTTGACCTTGTTTGACCTGTTTATAGCAGTTAGGCGAACAACAACTTTATTGCGGTTGAGCAAGTTACATATACAGAGAAGCAAACGTGGCATAACAGGTCACGTGATTACGGGTGCTCGGTGACGACTGCACATTCATCCGTGCTGCGGTAATTATTCACACCATGCATACTGTAATATGACAGCACATTTTTCTTGATGTGTTCATATAAAACCGGTCAATTTATTGTTACACGGCGCTTATTAAATATATAGACACAATTTTACATTCCTGACCTCGACCAAGCCCAATCGAACAAGCGGTATATCGCAGGCGTTAAATCCTAAAGAATCGCGGGCGTTTAATCCTAACAAGCGCGAGTGTGCGAGGTTTTCGCTTGCTACAAGATAATGAACACTAGCAAATGAATGAACGTTACATAGAAAATCAAAAGACCAAATCAAAGCAATGACTAAAAAATGATGAAATGAAAGAGAGAAAAACCAGGTCACCAAGTCGCGCAACTTGCTGTGATAACTCAGAACAACAAGGGTGCAACGGCAAATTGTATCTGCTTGTATTTACTCTGTTTTGACAACACAGTTCTAGACCCGCATAGTCAGAACAATCAGTGAGGCAACATAGCAAATTCGGTGAGTTGGCTAGTTAACTGTCGCGTATACGTGCAACGTGACACAGGCGTGCCGTTCATTCTTTATGCCGCGTCTGTGTCGCGCTGCACATATACACCAAATTCGTACAAGTGAGGTACCTTTCATGCCAGGCCTATGCGGGAGTGTTACTCGAGATAAATGCGCCTTTAGTGTAAACAAGGCGAACGTACCTCGCATATTCTGGCCCCTTTTGGAGCCGGCCGCTTTGGACCCATACTGAGTGGCCATACCAGTCTCCGGCGCACGTCTGTCCTTCCTCGCCGCACGAGTGAAGAGTTTTGTCACCTTCCGTGCAGTTTGCTGCGCTGCACAACGTCGTACTGGAATGCAAGCGTCAATATAATCGGTTTCTTGCCATTTCACCAAGGTCCTTGACTTAATATCATCGAATACGGTACCTGCAACCCGAAGCCGATGAACGCAACGCACGCTCGATGGTCTGCTGATTGCAATGTCAATGGCACTGACGGAAACTACACACTGCAAACGAGTCGGCATCGAGCCCGCAAAGTTGGCTTCGTAGCGGCGCAGTTGAACATTTGATATCATTTTTCACCACGTGATCGCGATAGGCGAATAGAGGTGCGAGCGGCGCCGGAAAAGTTAGGCGCGACTCTGCGCCCTGCGGGAACATACATAGGAACACTATGCCTGCGCGGCGCACAGCGTCTCCCATTCTAATTACAGAATTCTCTTCTAAGTGGCATGCTGCACATTTCGTGCAGGCAGATTGCGCGGGCTTCGTTGACGGGACAATGACGACGGGTGTGACCATACACCGTGCAGTGCGTGCACGTGGACACGTAGGCGTCCTCGACCACTCACGTAATGTCCAGGCGGTGCACAGATTTTGACGTGACATCAATTTTCTGAAATGGGCAAACATCGAGCACGCGGGAGCAGTTACCCCTTCGCTCCTTGAAGGATGTTTTCATTGTCGTGCGCGAGCAGTCGAAGCCTAATCCGGAGTTTTTCTCGTTGATTACTGATACCCGGTTCGCCGGGGATATTTTCGGATCCAGTACGACGAGTTTCACTTGGGATTTTATTTTTCCCAGTGTGTGGATGCTCATAGTTGTTCTTTTGAAGAGACAGCCGCTAACCTTCTTCTCCAGGTTGCCTATCGTTATCCTGCCTTTCCGGATTACCCTGACTCCCAGACGCGTTTTTCTGAGGGCGAGTTCTCCTATACCGGCTTCTGCGGGATGTACTTTGCTGTTGAGTGATGTTAATAATTCCTTAAATGGCGTCTTCGACTCACCGATTAGCGTGAGGAATGCGAGATCCTCGCTTAGTCACACCGCTGTACCCGCCGGGGCCGTCGGTGTAGGTCGAAGCCCCTCGGGGACCCGCGGATGTCGGGCCCCGGCTAGTAGGCCTCCACCGCGGCGTCGCCCTCGCGTCGTCCAATCACCACCGCGGGAAAGGACCGAATAGGCATGTTCACAGCACCCAGCTCCACCCGAACAAGCAAGTCGACCGCCTCGCGGCGGCACCACGCCAAGCTGATGACGGAACTCCTGAATGCAACAGCATGCGCGCAAATTCTGCGCAAATGATTATCATTGAGTTAACCTCGGTGATGATTTGCGCGCGCACCGAGGTCGCTCTTTCCGTAATGTACTCCAAGAGAATCTCCTCGATACGTCTTTGATACGAGAACATCAAAACTGGATTTAACCGCTCTTTCGGCGCATGCGTGAGGAGCAGTGGTTGTGAGAGATAAATGTCGCGACTTTCGGTCCTTGAAATTTGTCTTCAGGTAGGCACCACAGGGAAAAACGTTTTCTGCCTTAGTCCATAGCCGAGCTGGCAGCATATTATCGACACAATGCGTCGCTGACACGGCGAAGAGGCCGTGACCGTGGTGAGTTTGTTGCGTTGGTAACATATTCTGACCGCCACCGGGACATGATACGTTTCTATATTCGCAGATGACATTAATGGCAGAGCATTACATTGTGCTGATGTATTGTTCATTAGGGTCGTTGAGCATGCGGTACACTTCAGGATATTCCCGGGGGAACAGAAACAGTTTGAGCTCAACTGCTTGCATGTAAAACTAAGAAAACGGAGTGCCGCTGACTACTTTATCAACCGTAGGCCATTGTGACAGCTGTACAGCAGCACTGGCAGCGCAATACGCTGCACCGATGTTTATCAAAATGCTTCGATGAGTTGGAACACATCTCGTATCCCGTATGCTAAAGTACGAAAAATGGACGTCTCCATGCAATATTTCATAGCCTTATATAGACCCTTGGGCAAGCTATAGAGCAACGCTGATGACTACGTCCTACAGATTCGTAGTCATAGGGATGCGCGTGCGCGCTTGCATATTTAATTAAGGAACGCATTCCTAATTCCCGTTACGATGTTGTATACGGAGTGGGTTAAGCGGGAGAGACAAGCGCTCAAATCACCACCGCAACGTCCGATATATCTCTGTCAGCACGTGGCAGGGACCGCTGCGAGTATCAGCCGTGACAGTAGCCCATTTAATGTTTTGATATGTCCCACCGCAATGCATTGCCTATGCTTCACTGAGTAGCAACGGTACACTACGGCGACACCAACAGTAAGAAACTGACATGATGCAGCGCTTGAGCCTTCTCGGTGACTACGCATGGAAAAGCACCTCGGCCGTGTGACACAGTTTCGCGTGTATTGAATGTTACCAGCAAAATTTTTGGCGCTGTCTCAGACGCACACCATCATTGCAACTGATTTCGTTACGTTTTGGGGTACTCTTCATGCACAGTGGCCCTGCCTCGCATCGCAAAAGAGTTACCGAAAAGCAGCTCGGCAGTGTGACGAAGCTTCGCATGTACTGAATCATACGAAGGTAAAGTTTTGACGCTTCCTCTGACGCACACCATTATAGTTACTGATTTGGTTACTTTTTGGGTGCTCTTCATGCACAATGGCCGCGCCCGGCGTTGTGACGCATTTAGCGAAAAGCATTTCGGCCGTCTAACGCAGTTTCGCGTGTACTGAATCTCACATGAAAAAGATCCTGCGCTTTCTCTGACCCACATCATTATTGTAACTGATCTCGGTACCTTTTTGGGTACTTTTCTACACAGTGGTCGGGCCTGGACTTGTGAAGCACTTAGGGAAAAGCACGTCGGCCGTGTGACGCACTTTCACGTTTACTGAATCTTACCAGGAAAAATGTTTGCTGTTTCTCTGACCCACACCATTATTGTAGGTCATTTCGTAACTTTTTGTGGTACTCTTCATGCACAGTCACCACGCCGGGTATTGTGACACATTTAGTGAAAAGCAGCTCGGCCGTCTAACGCAGTTTCGCGTGTACTGAATCTCACCTGGAATAGGTCCTGCGCTTTCTCTGACCCACACCATTATTGTAACTGATTTCGTTACCTTTTTGGGTACTTTTCTACACAGTGGCCGGGCCTGGCGTTGTGAAGCAGTTAGGGAAAAGCGCCTCGGCCGTGTGACGCAGTTTGTCGTGTACTTAATCTTACCAGGAAAAATGTTTGCTGTTTGTATGACCCACACCATTAGTATCTTATTTCGTTAATTTTTGGGAACTTTGCATTCAGTTTCCGAGCCCGGCGTTGTGCCGCACTTATTGAAAAGCACCTCAGGCTTCTGACGCAGTTGCGTTTGCACTTATTATTACCAGGAAAAGTTGGGCTGCACTCTCTGACCCAACTATTATTGTAATAGTTTTCGTTACTTTTTGGGGTACTTTTCACGCACAGTGGCCGGGCGAGGCTTTGTGACGCAGTTAGCGAAAATCAGTTCGGCCGCGGAACGCGGTTTTGCGTGTACTCAATCTTTACAGGAAAGGTTTTGTACCTTTATCTGATCCACACCGTCATTGTAAGTGATTTCGTTACTTTTGGGGTACTCTTCATGAAGAGCGGCCACGCCCCGTATTGTGACGCAGTTACCGAAAAGCAGTTCGGCGTGTGACGCTGTTCCACCTATAGTGAATCTTACTAGAAAATGTTCTTAGGCTTTCTTTGACCCACACCATTATTGTAACTGAATTCGTTACTTTTTTTGGTACTTTTCCTGCACAGTGGCCGGGCCCGGCATTGTGACGCAGTTTCGCGTGCACTGAATCATACCAGGAAAAATGATTGCGCTTTCTCTGACTGACACCATTATTGTAAGTCATTTCCTTACATTTTGGGGTTCTCTTCATGCACAGAGCACGGGCTCCGCGTTGTGAAGCAGTTAGCGAAAAGCAGCTTGGCCGTGTCACGAAGTTTCGCGTGAACTGAATCAAACCAGGAGACGTTTTGGCGCTTTCTCTGACCCAGCTCATTATTGTAACAGATTTCGCTACTTTTTAGGGCACTTTTCATGCACAGTGGCCGCGCACGGCGTTGTGACGCAGTTAGCGAAAAGCAGCTCGGCCGTGGGACGCAGATTCGCGTGTACTGAATCTTGCCAGCAAACGTTCTTGCGGTTTCTTGGACCCACACCATTATTGTAACTGATTTCGTAACCTTTTTTCGTACTCTTCGTAAACAGTAGCCGGCCCTGGCGTTGTGGCGCAGTTTTGCGTGCACGGAATCTTACCAGGAAAAATTATTGCGCTTTCTCTGACCGACACCATTATTGTAAGTGATTTCGTTACTATTTGGGGCACTCTTGACGCACAGTGGCCACGCCCGGTATTGCGACGCAGTTAGCGAAAAGCAGTTCGGCCGTGTGACGCAGTTTCGGGTGTACTGATTCTTACCAGGAAATTTTTTTGCCCTTTGTTTGACCCACACCTTTATTGTAAATGATTTCGTTACTTTTTGGAGTACTCTTCATGCACAGTGGCCACGCCCGGTATTGTGACGCAGTTAGCGAGTGAGTGAGTTAGAACTTTATTTAGGTCCTGAGGGGAAATCAATCCGGCGGCTCCACCCAGGTCGGGGCCGGTAGACAGAGTCCTTCGGCGACGGCCCGGGCCCTCTGGACAGCCTTAAGCGGAGCGATGAGCTCTGTGCTTCTGAGCGCTGAGTCCCAGGAAGACTGGTAGGGAAAGTCCGTGCTCACGTTGGCCGGGCCCAACCAGAGCATGTGTTCGAAGTTGTTGTATTCGTGGCCGCAGTGTGGACATTCAGTAGGAAGGTCAGGATTGATCCTGCTTAGTGTTGTTGGTGTGATGTATGTCCTAGTCTGCAACTGTCTGCAAGTGACGGTCTGTGCTTTTTTGAGCTTTGGATAAGGAGGAGGAAACGTTTTTCGTGATAACCTATGATTTGAAGTGATCTTGTGGTATGATACCAGCGGGTCTTTGTTGTCTCGGTCCCTCCAGGCTGGGTTGAAGCGAGAGGGCGGACAGCAGACGCGGAATGTGAGCTCTCGTGCCAGTTGGTGTGCCCGCTCATTCGGATTACAGTCAGGAGGTCCGGAAATGTTGCCCATGTGGGCCGGGAGCCATGTGATGTGTGGGGACGTGAGGTTGTCTCCACCCGTTTCTTGGAAGTAGATGGTGTTGATAACCGTAGCTGCTTTCCTAGAGACGAGGGCCGACGAGATGGTTCTAATAGCTGTTCTTGAGTCCGAGTAAATGACTGACGCTCCTTTGAAGCTTCGAAGGGCCACCGCGATGGCCAATTCTTCTGCTTCGTGAGTGAAGTTGGCAACTACCGTGGCTGCGTTGACGAGTTAGCCATGGGCGTCCACCACAGAGACCGCGTAGGCGCCTCGATTCCAATATCTCGCCGCGTCAACGAAGAGGACTTGCGTTTCGTTACGTTTGATGTTGTCAACGATTGCCTTCGCTCTCGCTTTTCTCCGCCCTTCGTTGTGGGTGGGGTGTATGTTTCGTGGGATGGGATCTACGGTGATTGATCTCTTTGCGTTTGTGCATAGTTGCGACTTCTCTGGTGGCATGAAGAGGGGCTGTGTGCCTGCTTCTAGTAAGGTCTCGATGCCCGCCCTTGTGAGTGAGAGCCGACTAATTTGGGAGTTTCGCTGTGCCTCAAAGAGTTCGGTTGCCGTGTTGTGCAGCCGCAATTGGAGGAGTCGTTCCGTGCTAGTGTTTCTAGCGAGGCTTAGGACCTTTTTCAATCCCGTTCTGTTAAGTGTATCAATTTTATTCAGCTCCGTCTTCTTCCAGTTGAGGAACGGGGCGGCGTAGGTTACGTGGCTGATGAGGAAGGCGTGAAATTCTTTCATGAGGTTGTCCTCTTTCAGTCCGTCCCTTTTGCTGGCGACCCGTGATATGACCCTGGTGAATTGAGGGTGCTCTTTGTGATATGTTTTAGTGCCTCCGCGTTGTCATTGCTGTAAGCCCCAATGACCATGACCAGGGCTTTGATTGAGTTACACCTGGCGATGTTTCCTCCGTCTCTGGTGTGTAGGTGAACGGGGAGGGAGCTAAGGGGCTTTCTCTGCTTGGGGCCTTGTTTGCACAGAAGGAGCTCCGATTTGCTGGGGGAAAGCTTCAGTCCCGTGTTTGCAAGAAAAGCTTCCGTGGTGTCCAGCGCTTGCTGTAGGTTCTGCTCCAGAGTGCCTAGCGGGCCGCTCGTGGACCAAATGGTGATGTCGTCGGTGTAAATCGCGTGCCCTACCCCCGGGACTTTCCAGAGTTTGTTTGCGAGATCATGCATTGCGATGTTGAAAAGAAGCGGCGAAAGCAATGACTCTTGCGGGGTATCGATGTTACCTAGCATGTGCTTTCTACTTCTGATTTGTCCGACGTTTATGGTGGCCGTTCGGTTATCCAAAAACGATCCAGTTAGCGAAAAGCAGCTCGGCCGTGTTAGGCAGTATCACGTGCACAGAATCTTACCAGGAAACATTCTTGCGCTTTCCCTGACCAACACCCTTCTTGTAACTGATTTCGTTGCTTTTTTGGATACTTTTCGTACACAGTGGCACTGTCCGGCATTGTGACGCAGTTAGCGAAAAGCAGTTGGGCCGTGCGACGCAGTTTCGCGTGTACTGAATCTTACCAGGAAACGTTTTGGCGCTTTTTTTGACACACCTGCACAATTTGGATTTCTGACTTCGTTAATTTTTTCCGTACTCTTCATCCATACTGGCCGCGCCCCGCGTTGAAACGCAATTAGCGAGAAGACCTTCGGCCGTGTGACACAGTTTCGCTTGTAGTCATTATTACCAGGAAAAGTTTTGCAGCTGTCTCTGACCCAACCATCATTGTAATAGATTTCGTAACTTTTTTGGTGCTTTTCATAGACAGTGGCCCAGCCTGGCGTTTTCACGGAGTGGGCGAAAAGCAGTTCGGCCCTGTGATGCACTTTCGCGCGTACTGAATCTCACCAAGAAAGTTTTTGCGCTTTCTTTGACACACCTGCATAATTAGGTTTTATGACTTCGTTAATTTTTTCCGTACTCTTCATTCATAGTGGCCGCGCCCTGCTTTGGGACGCAGTTAGCGAAAAGCCCCTCGGCGGTGTGACGCAGTTTCGCTTGTAGTCACTATTACAAGGAAAATTTTGCAGCTTTCTCTGACCCAACCATTATTGTAAATGATTTCGTTACCTTTTTGGGTACTCTTCATAGACAGTGGCCCAGCCCAGCGTTCTGACGCAGTTAGCAAAAAGCACCTCAGCCGTGTGACGCAGTTTCGTGTGTAGTGAATCTTACCAGTAAGAGTTCTTGCGCTTGCTCTCACATACAGCATTATCGCAACTGATTTCGTTACCTTTTTGTGTACTTTTCGTACACAGCGGCAGGGCCCGGCTTCATCACGCAGTTAGCGAAAATCAACGCGGCCGTGTGAAGCAGTTTCGCGTGTATCTAATATCAGGAGGAAAATTTTTGGTGGCCTCTCACCCACACCGTTATAATAAATGATTTCGTTTCCTTTTTGGGTATTTTTCATGTGCAGTCGCCCCGCCCGGCGATGTGACGAGGTTCGCGAAAAGCAACATGGCTGCGTGACGCAGTTTTGCGTGTACTGGATCTTCCCAGGAGAAGTTCTTGCGCTTCCTCTGACCAAAACCATTATTGTAACTGATTTCGTTACGTTTTGGGATTCTCTCTTCACGCACAGTGGCCGCGCCAGTATTGTGACGCACTTAGTGAGAAGTACCTACCCATGTCACGTTGATTTGCCTCTACTGAAAGTCACCAGGAAAAGTTCTGGCTCTTTCACTGACCCACACCATTATTGTAACTGATTTGGTTACTTTTTGGGGTACCCTTCATGCACAGTGGCCGCACACGGCGTTGTGACGCACTTAGCGAAAAGCAGCTCGGCCGTGTGACGTAGTTTCGCTTGTAATGCATCTTACGAAGAAAGGATGTTGCGCTTCCTCGGACCCTCACCATTATATTAACTGACTACTTTTGGGGGTAAACTTCATGCAGTGGCCGGGCCCGGCGTTGTGATTCAGCTAGCGAAAAGTAGCTTGGCCGTGTGACGCAGTTTCGCGCGTACTGAATTTTACCACGAAATATGATGGGGCTTTCACTGACCCCGAACATTATTGTGGCTGATTTGTTTATTTTTTGGGTAATCTTCATGCACAGTGGCCGGTGCTGGCGTTGTGACGCATTTAGCGAAATCAAGCACGGGTGTGTTACGCAGCTTTTTGTGTACTGAATGTAACCAGGAAAAGTTGTTTTTGGTGCTTTCCCTCACCCACACAACTATTGTAACATATTTCGGTACTTTCGGGGGCACTTTTCATACAAAGTGGAGGCGCCCGGCAGTGTGACGCAGTTAGCGAAAAGCACCTCGGTCGTGTGACACTGTTTCACGTGTACTGAATCTTACCAAGAAAAGTTTGGCGCTTTTTCTTACCCACACCATTATTCTAACTGATTTCGTTACTTTTTGGTGTACTCTTCACGCACAGTCACCCGACCCAGCGTTGTCCCGCAGCTAGCTAAAGGCAGCTCGACCATGTGACCCAGTTTTTCGTGTACTCAATGTAACCAGGAAAAGTTTTTTTGGCGCTTTCTCTTACCCACATCGCTATTGTAACTGATTTTTCCTGCTATTTATACTTCCTTTCTTGCACAAAGGACGCGCCGGGCGTTGCCACGCAGTTAGCGAAAAGCAGCTCGTTCATGTGACACAGTTTAGCGTTTATTGAGTCTTACCATAAGAAGCTTTGGCGCTTTCTCTGACCAACAACATTATTCTAACTGGTTTCGTTACTTTTCGGGGAACTGTGCAAGCACAGTGGACGCGCCCGGCGCTGTGACGCAGTTAGCAAAAAGCACCTCGGCTGCGTGACGCAGTTTCTCGTGTACAAAATCTTAGCAAGAAAATCTTGCCGCTTTCTTTGAACCACACCATTATTGTAACTGATTTCGCAACTTTTAAGGGAACTCTTCACGCGCAGTGGCCGTGGCCAGCGTTGTGTTGCAGTTAGCGAAAAGCAGCTCGGCCATGTGACTCAGGTTCCCGAATACGGAATCTTACCAGAAAAAGCTTCGCTTTCTTTGGCCCATGGCACAATTGTAGCTGATATTGTTACCTTTTGCGGTACTCTTCATGCAATGTGGCCAGGCCTGGTGTTTTGATAAAGTCAGTGAATAGTTTCTCGGCCGTGTGATGCAGTTTCAAGTGTACTGAATCTTACCAAGAAAAGTTTTTGCGCTTTCTCTACACACACCATTATTGTAATTGATTTCTTTACATTTTGGGATACTCTCTTCATGCATAGTGGCCGCGCTCGAAGTTGTGAAGCATTTAGCGAGATGTACCTAGGCCATGTTTCGCGGTTTTGGCTCTACTGATTCTCACCAGGAAACATTTTGCCACTTTCCGTAACCCACACCATTATGTGGCTGATTTTGTTAATTTTTTGGGGTACTCTTCACGCACAGTGGCCGTCCGTGGCGTTGTGACTCAGTCAGTGAAAAGCAGCTTGGCCATGTGACGCAGTAACACGTGTACTGAATCTTACGAAGAAAATTTAGGCCCTTTCTCTCACCCACTCCATTATTGGAACTGCTTTTGTTACTTCTACGGGTACTCATCATGCGCAGTGGCCGCGCCCGGCGTTGCGATGCAGTTAGCGAAAAGCAGCTCGGCCTTGTGACGCAAATTCTCGTGTACCGAATGTTACTAAGTAAAGTTTTGGCGCTTTCTCAAACACCCACAATATTAAAGAAAATGATTTCGTAACTTTTTCGGGTACTCTTCATGCACAGTGGCGGCAACCGGCGTTGTGACGCAGGATGCGAAAAGCAGCTCGGCCGTGTGACGCAGTTTCGCGCGCTCTGAATTTTACCAGGAAAAGTTTTGGCGCTTTCTCCAAGCCAAACTATTTTTGTGGCTGATTTCGTTACTTTTTGGAGTACTCTTCATGCACGCTGGCCGGGCCTGGTGCTGTGACGCAGTTGGCGAAAAGCTGTTCAGCCGTGTGACGTAGTTGTGCTTGTAATGCATCTTACCAAGTAAGGATTTTGCGCTTCCTCGGACCCTCACCATTATATTAACTCACCATTTTTGGGTAAACTCCATGCAGTGGCGGGGCCCGGCGTTGTGATACAGCCAGGGAAAAGTAGCTTGGCTGTGTGACGCAATCTCGCGCGTACTGAATTTTACCAGGAAATATGTTGGGGCTTTCACTGACACCCACCATTATTGTGGCTGATTTCTTCATTATTTTTGGGTACTCTTCATGCACAGTGGACGTCCGCGGCGTTGTGACGCAGTTAGCGAAAAGCAGCTCAACAGTGTGACGGAATTTCGGGCGCACCTCATATTAACAGAAACTTTTTGGTGTCTCTCACCCACACCGTTAAATAACCTTATTTCGTTACTTTTTGGGGTATTTTTCATGCGCAGTCGTCACGCCCGGCGTTGTGACAAGGTTAGCGAAAAGCCACTTGGCTCTGTGACGCACTTTCGCGTGTACAGAATCTTCTCAGCACAAGTTTTGGCGCTTTGTATAACACACATAATTACTGCATCTGATTTCGTTACTTTTTGGAGTACTCTTCATGCACGCTGGCCGGGCCTGGTGCTGTGACGCAGTTGGCGAAAAGCTGTTCAGCCGTGTGACGTAGTTGTGCTTGTAATGCATCTTACCAAGTAAGGATTTTGCGCTTCCTCGGACCCTCACCATTATATTAACTCACCATTTTTGGGTAAACTCCATGCAGTGGCGGGGCCCGGCATTGTGACGCAGGTAGCGAAAAGTAGCTCAGCCGCTTGACGCAGTTTCACGTGTACTGAATCTTACAAAAGAAAAGTTTTTGCGCTTTCTCTGACGCACGCATTATTGTAACTGATTTCATTACATTTTGGATTCTCTCTTCATGCACAGTGGCCGCGCGCGACGTTGTGATGCACTTAGGGAGAAGTACCTAGACCGTGTCATGTAGTTTTGCCTCTACTGAAGTTTACCAGGAAAAGCTTTGGCGCTTTCCCTGGCCCACACCATTAAGTGGCTGATTTTGTTACTTTTTGGAGTACTCTTCATGCACAGTGGCCGTCGACGGCGTTGTGACACAGTTAAGGGAAAGTAGATTGGCCATGTGACACAGTTTCACGTGTACTGAATCTTACCAAGAAAACTTAGGCGCTTTCTCTGACCCACACCATTCTTGTAACGGCTTTTGTTACCTTTAGGGGTACTCTTCATGCACAGTGGCCTCGCCTGGCGTTGTGACGCAGTTAGCAAAAAGCTGCTCAGCCGTGTGACGTAGTTTCGCTTGCACTGAATCTTACGAAGAAAAGTTTTGGCTCTTCCTCGAATCCTCACCATTATATTAACTGATTACTTTTTCGGGTACACTTCTCGCAGTGGCTGGGCTCGGCGTTGTGACGCAGTTAGCGAAAAAGAGCTTGGCCGCGTGACGCAGTTTCGCGCATACTGAATTTTACCAGGAAATACTTTCGGGCTTTCGCTGACCCACACTATTATTGTGGCTGATTTCCTTACTTTTTTGGAGTACTCTTCATTCACAGTGGCCATCCGCGGCGTAGTGACGCAGTTAACGAAAAGCTGCTCAGCAGTGTGATGTCATTTGGCTTATACTGAATCTTACGAAGAAAAGTTTAGGCGCGTCATCGCACCCTCACCATTACATTAACACATTTCTTTACGTTTTGGGGTACACTTCACGCAGTGGCTAGGCCCGGCTTTTTGACGAAGTTATCGAAAAGTAGCTCGGCCCTGGGACGCAGTTTCACGCATAATGAATTTTACGAGGAAAAGTTTTGGAGCTTTCTCTTACCCACACCATTTTTGTAACTGATTTTGTTACTTTTGGGGGTACTCTACACGCACAGTGGCCGGGCCCACTGTCGTCACGCAGTTAGTGAAAAGCACTTCGGCCGTGTGACGTACTGTCGCGTGTACTGAATCTTACCGGGAAAAACTTTTGCGCTTTTTCTGGCACACAGAGTTTTTGTAACTGTTTTTGTTACTACAGTGAACTCTCACTTGAGTGAACTTCATCGGACCGAAGGAAATAGCTCATTTAATTGAAAGTTCAGTCAACTGAATATTCGCTAGACCAACATACGACATGGCATACAGAGTCAGAAGTTTGACGTGCAATTCATGGAGCAAAAGACATGGCTTCCATATTGTTAGAAATGTGTGAAATGGAATTTGTACATATCAATGAAAAACACACCACGTGGGTCTTTTGTGTGCACACGCGGAACCAACGAGACTGGAAAGAAAGAGACGACGACCATGCCATGACTAGCTGGTCTGAAAAAAACAAAAAAACAACAACACACCACGTGATTTTTGGTGTGACAAATCGATGCTTTGCTCTGGCGGCGTTGTAAGCGCCAGCGATGTTACTTTGCTTATTGCCTCCGAGATTACATGCTTGCTCGTTTTGTGCCGGCAATCTCAGAGGCCATGCCTTGTTGCCGTTAGTTTTCCGCGCCGTCGCTTTGCTCCAGGGGCGCTGTAGCGCCAGCTACGTTACATTGCCGCTGGAGCGGCGGTTTGATGAGGGCGGGCATCGGTTGCGCCTGCAGTGCAGTGCATTGCAAGCCTTGGTCCTCTGAGCGAGTACGTTAAACGGAAATATTGACTGTTCCGAAATTCGTTTCAGTGAAACATTTTTGCATAGAAATATAAGAAAGCTGCCGGGGATTTTTAAAAAGTTCGTTATTCTGAAATATTCGATAAACGGACGTTCGTACAACTGAGACTACTGTATTTGTGACACTCTTCATGCGGAGTGGCCTGGCCTAGCGTTGTGGTGCAGTTAGGAAAATGCATCTAGGGAGTGTGAAGCAGTTTCGCGTTTACTGAATCTTACAAAGAAAGGTTTTGGCGCTTCCTATGACCCTCACCATTATCGTAACAGATTTCGTTACTTTTTGCGATACGCTTGACGCAGCGTGACCGGGCCCGGCGTTAAGACGCAGTTAGCGAAAAGAAGCTCGGTCGTGTGACGGAGATACCCGTGTACTTAATCTTACCAGGAAAAGACTTGGTCGCATTCTCTGACCCTCACCAGTATTTTAACGGATTTCGTTTCCTCTGCGGAACTCTTCATGCACAATGGCTGCTCCCAGCGTTGACGCAGTTAGCGAAATGCGGCTGGACCGTGTGATGCAGTTTCGCGTGTACTAAGTCTTAGCAAGAAATGTTTTGGCTATTTTTTGACTCACTCCATTATTTTAACGTGTTTTTTAACCTTGGTATACTGCTCATGCAGAGTGGCCGGCGTTGTGACGCATTTAGCGAAATCGAGAACGGCGTTATGACGCAGCTTTTCGTGTACTGAATGTGACCTGGAAAACTTGTTTTTGGTGCTTTCTCTCACACACACTACTATTGTAACACATCTCGTTACATATTGGGGCACTTTCTATATAAAGTGGAGGGGCCCGACGTTGTGACGCAGTTAGCGAAAAGCACCTCGGCCGTGTTACGCTGTTTCACGTGTACTGAATCTTACCAAGAAAAGTTTTGGCGCTTTCGCTTACCCACATCATCATTCTAACTGATTTCGTTACTTTTTCGTGTACTCTTCACACACAGTGGCCCGCCGGCCGTTGTCACGCAGTTAGCTAAAAGTAGCTCGACCATGTTACCCAGTTTTGCGTGTACTGAATGTAACCAGGAAAAGTTTTTTTGGTGCTTTCTCTTAGCCACATCGCTATCGTAACGGATTTTTCCTACTATTTATACTTCCTTTCTTGCACAGTGGACGCATCGGGCGTTGTCACGCAGTTAGCGAATAGCAGCTCGACCGTGTGACGCAGTTTCGCGTTTATTGACCCTTCCTGTATGAAGCTTTGGCGCTTTCTGTGACCCAGAACATTATTGTAACTAATTTTGTTACTTTTTGGGGTAGTGTCCATGCACAGTGGACGCGCCTGCCATTGTGACGCAGTTAGCGAAAAGCACCTCGCCTGCGTGGCGCAGTTTCGCGTGTACCGAGTCTTACCAAAAAAATTTTGCCGCTTTCTTTGAACCACACCATTATTGTAACTGATTTCGTAACTTTTAAGGGGAACTCTTCATGCGCAGTGGCCGTGGCCAGCGTTGTGTTGCAGTTAGCGAAAAGCAGCTCGGCCATGTGACTCAGGTTCCCGAATACGGAATCTTACCAGAAAAAGCTTCGCTTTCTTTGGCCCATGGCACAATTGTAGCTGATATTGTTACCTTTTGCGGTACTCTTCATGCAATGTGGCCAGGCCTGGTGTTTTGATAAAGTCAGTGAATAGTTTCTCGGCCGTGTGATGCAGTTTCAAGTGTACTGAATCTTACCAAGAAAAGTTTTTGGGCTTTCTCTACCCACACCATTATTGTAATTGATTTCTTTACATGTTGGAATACTCTCTTCATGCACAGTGGCCCCGCCCGAAGTTGTGAAGCATTTAGCGAGATGTACCTAGGCCATGTTTCGCGGTTTTGGCTCTACTGAATCTCACCAGGAAACATTTTGCCACTTTCCGTAACCCACACCATTATGTGGCTGATTTTGTTAATTTTTTGGGGTACTCTTCACGCACAGTGGCCGTCCGTGGCGTTGTGACGCAGTCAGCGAAAAGCAGCTTGGCCATGTGACGCAGTAACACGTGTACTGAATCTTACGAAGAAACTTTAGGCCCTTTCTCTCGCCCACTCGATTATTAGAACTGCTTTTGTTACTTCTACGGGTACTCATCATGCGCAGTGGCCGCGCCCGGCGTTGCGATGCAGTTAGGAAAAGCAGCTCGGCTTTGTGACGCAGATTCTCGTGTACCGAATGTTACCAAGTAAAGTCACGGCGCTTTCTCAAACCCACAATATTATTGTAAATGATTTCGTTACCTTTTTGGAGTACTCTTCAGGCACAGTGGCCACAACAGGCGTTGTGACGCAGTGTGCGAAAAGCAGCTCGGCCATGTGACGCAGTTTCGCGCGCATTGAATTTTACCAGGAAAAGTTTTGGCGCTTTCTCTTACCCGCACCATTTTTGTGGCTGATTTCGTGACTTTTTGGAGTACTCTTCATGTAAACTGGCCGGGCTTGGCGCTGTGAAGCAGTTAGCGAAAAGCTGCTCAGCCGGGTGACGTAGTTTCCCTTGTACTGAATTTTACCAGGAAATATTATGGGTCTTTCACTGACCCACACCATTATAGTGGCTGATTTCTTTAGTTTTTTGGAGTACTCTTCATGCACAGTGGACGTCCGCGGTGTTGTGACGCAGTTAGAGAAAAGCAGCTCGACCATGTGACGCAGATTCCCGTGTACTGAATCTTGCCAAGAAAATTCTTTGGGCTTTCTCTAACCCATTCGATTATTTTAGCTGATTCCGTTGTATAATGAGCTAGTCTACCTGCACAGGGACCGGACCTGTCGTTGTGACACAGTGAAAAGCAGCTGAGCCGTTTGACGCAGATTTGCGTGTACCGAATCTTACCAAGAGATGTTTTGGCGCTTTCTCTGACCGACACCATTATTGTAACTAATTTCGGTACGTTTTGGGATTCTCTCTTCATGCACAGTGGCGGCACCCGATGTTGTGGCACCCTTAGCGAGAAGTAATTAGGCGGCGTCACGTAGTTTTGCCTCTACTTAATATCACCGGGAAAAGGTTTGGCGCTTTCACTGACACACACCATTAGGTGGCTGATTTGTAACTTTTTTGGGGTACTCTTCATGCACAGTGGCCATCCGCGGCGTTGTGACGCAGTCAACGAAAAGCAGCTTGGCATGTGACGCAGTTTCACGTGCCCTGAATCTTACCAAGAAAATTTAGGCGCTTTCTCTGACCCACACCATTAGTGTAACTGCTTTCGTTACTTCTAGGCGTACTCTTCATGCACAGTGGCCGGGCCTGACGTTGTGACGCAGTTAGCGGAATGCTGCTCACCCGTGTGACGTAGTTTCGCTTTAACTGAATCTTACGAAGAAATGTTTTGGCACTTCCTCGGAGCCTCACCATTCTATTTACTGATTACTTTTTGGGGTACACTTTACGCAGTTGACGGGCCCGGCGTTGTGACGCAGTTAGCGAAAAGTATGTTGGCCATGTGACGTTGGCCATGTGACGCAGTTTCGCGTGTACTCAATTTTACCAGGAAATGTTTTGGAGCTTTCACTGACCCGCACAATTATTGCGGCTTATTTAGTTACCTTTTTTGGAGTACTCTTCGTGCACAGTGGCCGTCCGAGGCGTTGCGACGCAGTTAGCGAAATGAAGCTCGACCGTGTGACGCAGTTTCACGTGTAATGAATCTTACCAAGAAAATTTAGGCGCTTTCTCTGACCCACACCATTATTGTAACTGCTTTCGTTACTTTTAGGGGTACCCTTCATGTACAGTGGTCGGGCCTGGCGTTGTGACGTAGTTAGTGAAAAGCAGCTGGGCAATGTGACGCAGATTCCCGTGTATTGAATCTTACCAGGAAAAGTCTTTGCCCTTTCTGTCACCCATGCCACGATTTTAGCTGATTTCGTTACTTTTCGTGGTGCTCTTCTTGCAAACTGGCGGGCCTGGCGTTGTGATGGAGTCAGCGAATAGCCGCTCGGCAGTGTGACACAGTGTCACGTGCACTGAATCTTTCCAGGAAACGTTTTTGCACTTTTTTGACCCACAATACTATTGCAATTATTTCGTTACTTTTTGGTGTACTCTTAACACACAATGGCCTGGCCTGGCCCGGAATTGTGACGCAGTTAGCATAAAGGAGCTCGACCATGTGACACTGTTTCGCGTGTACTGAATCTTACCAAGAAAGGTTTTGGCGTTTTCTTTGACCCACACAATTATTCTATCTGATGTAGTACCTTTATGGAATACTCTTCATGCACTGTGGCCGCGCACGACGCGTTGACGCAGTTATCGAAAATCACTTTGGTCGTTTGACGCAGATTTCCGTGTACTGAGTCTTGCCAGGAAATGTTTTGTATTTTCTCTAATCCACGCCATTATCGTGACTGATTTCGTTACGTTTTTGCGTTACTCATCATTCAAAGTGGACTGGCCTGGCGTTGTGATGCAGTCAGCAAAAAGCTGCTCGGCCTTGTGACGTATTTTCGTGTGTACATTATCTTACTAAGAAAATTTTTGCCACTTTGTCTGACCCTTACCATTATTGTAACTGTTTTCGTTGCTTTTTTGAGTAATCTTCATGCACAGGGGCCTGGCCCGACATTGTGAGGTAGCTAGTGACAAGCTGCTGGGCCGTGTGACCGTTTCACGTGTACTGAATCTTACCAGGAAAATTTTTGGCGCTTTCTCTGGCCCACAACATTAACTGATTTTATTATTCTTTGGGGTACTCTTCATGCACAGTGACCGGTCCTAGCGTTGTGACGTAGTTAACGAAAAGCAGCTGGATCATGTGACGCAGTTTCGCATGAACTGAATCTTACCAGGAAAAGTCTTGGCGCTTTCTTTGAGGCACACCACTATGGTGACTGAGTTCGTTACTATTTGTGGTACTGTTCATGAACAGTGGCGGGGCCTGCTTTGTGACGCAGTTAAGCGAAAAGCAGCTTGGCGGTGTGATGCAGTTTTACGTGTACTGAATGTTACCAAGAAAAATTTTGGTGCTTTCTCTAACCCACACCATTATTGTAACTGATTTCGTTACTTTTTGGGGTAGTCTACATGCACAGTGGCCGTGCCCGGCGTTTTGGCGCAGTTAGCAAATTGCAGCACGGCCGTGGAACGCAGTTTTGCGTGCACTGAATTTTACCTGCAATAGCTTCTGGGCTTTTTCTGACCAACATCACTTTTGCAACTAATTTTTTTACTTTTCTGGGTGCTCTGCATGCACAGAGGCCGGGCCCGGCGTTGTGATGCAGTTAGCAAAAAGACGCTCGGCTGTGTGAAGCAGTTTTGCGTGTACTGAATCTTACGAAGAAAAGCTTTGGTGCTTCCTTTAAACCTCACCAATATTTTAACTGGTTTCGTTACTTTTTGGTGTACACTTCACGCATTGGGTGAACCCGGCGGTGTGACCCAGTTAGCGAAATGTAGCTGGGGCGTGTGCCGCAGTTTCGCGTGCACAGAATTTTACCAGGAATAGTTCTGGCGCTTTTCTGACCCACAACTTCTTTTGTAACTGATTTCGTCACTTTTTGCGGTTCTCTTCATGCACAGTGGGCGGGCAAGGCGTTGCGACGCAATCAGCGAAAAGCAGCTCGGCCGTGTGATGCAGTTTCGCGTGCACTTAATCTTACCAGGAGAATTTTGGCGCTTTCTGTGACCCACACCATCAGTGTAAATGATTACGTTACTTGTAGCGGTACTCTTCATGCACAGTGGCCGCGCCCAGCGTTGTCACGCAGTTAGCGAAAAGCAGCTCGGCCATGTGACGCAGATACCCGTATGCTGAATCCTACCAGGAAAAGTGTTTACGCATTCTGTGGCCCATGCCATTATTGTAACTGGTTTCGTTACTCTATGGGGAACTCTTCATCCACAGTGGCCGGCCCCGGTGTTTTGACGCAGACAGCGAATGGCAGCTCGGCCGTGGGACACAGTTTTGCGTGTACTGAATTTTACCAGCAAAAATGTTTGCGCTTTTTCTTACCCACACCGTTTTTGCAACTGGTTTTGTTACTTTTTGGGGTACTCTTCATGCACAGAGACTGGGCCCGGCGTTGTGACGCAGTCAGCGAAAAGCAGGTCGGCCGTGTGATACACTTTCGCGGGTACTGAATCTTACCAGGAAAAGTTCTTGCGCTTTCTCTGACGCACACCATTATAGTAACTGATTTCGAAAGATTCTGGGGTACTCTTCAGGCACAGTGGCCAAGCCCGGCGTCGTCACGCTGTTAGCGAATTGCAGCACGGCCGTGTGACGCAGTCTTGCGCGTACTGAACTTTACCAGGTAAATTTTTGGCGCTTTTGTGACCCACATTTTTGTAACTGATTTCGTTACTTTTGGGGGCACTTTTCATGCACACTGGACGCGCCCGACGTTGTGACGTAGTTAACGAAAGGCACCTCGGCCGTATGACACAGTTTCGCGTGTACTGAATCTTAGCAAGGAAATTTTGGTGCTTTCTTTGAACCACACAATTATTGTAACTGATTTCGTTACATTTAGGGGCACTCTTCACGCACCGTGGCTGCGCCCAGCGTTGTGACGTAGTTAGTGAAAAGCAGCTCGGCCATGTGACGCAGATTGCCGTGTACTGAATCTTACCACGAAATGTCTTTGCCCTTTTTCTGACCCATACTACAATTGCAACATATTTCGTTGCTTTATGGTGTACTCTTCACGGACAGTGGCCTGGCCCGGCGTTGTGACGCAGTTACCATAAATGAGCTCCACCACGTGACGCCATCTCGTGTGTACTGAATCTTACCAAGAAAAGCTTAGCCGTTTTCTTTGACCCACACAATTATTGTAACTGATTTCGTTCCTTTTTGGGACACTCTTCAAGCACTGTGGCCGCGCCTGGCGTTGTGACGCAGTCAGCGAAAAGCACTTCGGTCGTTTGATGCAGTTTCGCGTGCACCGATCGTACCAGGAAATCTTCTTCCAGGTTTTCTGACCCACACCATTATTGTAAATTTCGTTACTATGTGTGGTACTCGTCATGCAATGTGAACGCGCCCAACAATGTGACGCAGTTAGCGAAAAGTACTTCGGTCATTTGACGCAGTTTCGCGTGTTCTGAACCTTACCAGAAAAAGCCTTTGCGCTTTCTCTGACCCATGCCATCAATGTAAGTGATTTCGTTACCTCTTGCGGTACTCTTTATGCAAAGTGGCCGGGCCTGGGGTTGTGATGCAGTCAGCAAAAACCTGCTCAGCCATGTGACGCAGTTTCACATGTACTGAATCTTACCGTGAAAAAGTGTGGCGCTTTATTTGACCCACACCATTATGTTTACTGATTGCATTACTTTTTGGGGTATTCTTCAGGCACAGTGGCCACGCCCGGCGTGGTGACGCAGTTAGCGAAATGAAGCACGGCCGTGTGAAGCAGTTTACGTGTATTGAATGTTACAAGGAAAAGTGTTTTTTCGGCTGTCTCTAACCCACACGTTTATTGTAAAAGATTCGTCACTTTTTGTAGTAGCCTTCATGCACAGTGGCCGCGCCGGGCGTTGTGCCGTACTTAGCGAAAAGCACCTCAGCCATGTGACGCAGTTTCGCTTGTAGTCATTATTACCAGGAAAAGTTTTGCAGCACTCTCTGACCCAACCATTATTGTAACAGTTTTCGTTACTTTTTGGGGTACTTTTCACGCACAGTGGCCGGGCAAGGTTTTGTGACCCAGTTAGCGAAAAGCAGTTCGGCCGTGGGACACAGTTTTGCGTGTACTGAACCTTCTCAGGAAAATTGTTATCCCTTTATCTGATCCACACCATTATTGTAACTGATTTCGTTACTTTTTGGGGTACTGTTCGTGCACAGTGGCGGGGCCTGCGTTTTGATGCAGTTAGCGAAAAGCAGCTCTTTCATGTGAAGCAGATTCCCGTTTGCTGAATCTTACCAGGAAAAGTCAGCGCATTCGCTGACCCATGCCATAATTGTAACTGACTTCGTTATTTCTTGCGGTACTCTTTTTTATGCACAGTGGCCGCGTCCGGCGTTGTGATGCAGGTAGCCAAAAGCAGCTCGTTGGTGTGACGCAGTTTTACGTGTACTGAATCTTACCCGGAAAGGTTTTGGCGCTTTCTTTGACCCACTCCACTACTGTAACATATTTTGTTACGTTTGGGGCACTTTTCATGCACAGTGGCATGGCCCGACGTTGTGACGCAGTTAGCGAGAAGCAGCTTGGCCGTGTCTCAGTTTCGTGTGTACTGAATCTAACCAATAAAATTTAGCGCTTTCTCTGACCCACACCATTATAATAACTGATTTCGTTGCTTTTTGGCGTACTCTTCATGCACAGTGCCCGGGGCCGGCGTTTTGATGCAGTTAGAAAATGCAGCTCGGCCGTTTGACGCAGTTTAGCATGTACTGAGTCTCACCAGGAATAGTTTTTGCGCTTTTTCTGACCCACACCATTTTTGTAAATGATTTTGTTACTTTTTGGGGTACTCTTCATGCACACAGGCCGGGGCCGGCGTTGTGGCGCAGTTAGCAAAATGACGCTCGGCTTTGTGAAGCACTTTCGCGTGTACTTAATCTTACGAAGAAAAGCTTTGGCGCTTCCTCTGACCCTCAACATTATTTTAACTGATTTCGTTACTTTTTGGTGTACACTTCACGCATTCGGCAGGCTAGGCTTTGTGACGCAGTTAGCGAAAAGGAGCTGGGCCGTGTGACGCAGTTTCGCGCGCACTGAATTTTAGCGGCAAAAGTTTTGGCCATTTTCTGACCCACAACTTTTTTTTATAGATGGTTTCGTCACTTTTTGGAGTACTCTTCATGCACGGTGGGATGGCAAGGCGTTGTGACGCAGTTAGTGGAAAGCAGCTCAGCCGTGTGATGCAGTTTCGCGCGTACTGAATCTTACCAAGAAACGATTTGCAGCTTTCTCTGACCCACACCATTATGGTAACTGATTTCGATACTTTTTGGGGCAGTTTTCATGTACACTGGACGCGCCCGGCATCGTGACGCAGTTAACGAAAAGCACCTCGGCTGTGTGACACTGCTTCGCGTGTACTGAATCTTAGCAAGGAAATTTTGGCGCTTTCTTTGAACCACACAATTATTGTAACTGATTTCTTTACATTTAGAGGCACTCTTCACGCACCGTGGCTGCGCCCAGCGTTGTGACGCAGTTGAAGAAGCACAGCCTCTTGGCAGACATCACAGGACTTCAAGAACCGCGCGTTTCAGATTGTACACCTAGCCAATGAAATTCGGGGAAAATGCGGCCAGTCATCTAGGATATTCCTAGATGACCTGTAAGAATTATCTCACGTGCCAGCTTCAGAACATTCAGCCTCATTCAGCTGTCTACCTACAACAATATGTTCCTACTCCTTCCACATAGCAGCTTGTGTCTTCGATATTCCTCCTTCAGATAAGTAATAATGAGTTTCAGATTGTTTGTAACAATCGTCTTACCGACATTCTCATAGCAACGTCGTAGGGACTCATCACTTCTTTGCAAGTCCTCGAGAGTCACTTTGTCTATAGCCACCTGAGATGCTGTGATTTGGGCTTGTTGGTTTGACATTGTGAGGCTTATAGCGCGTGAAAAGACAAGGACGAAAGGAAGACGTGACACACAGGCGCTAACTTGCAACAATCTTTATTTCGAGCAAAGGACCCACACATATCTACAACTTTATCGCATACATCCTCATACATGCACTGATTGCAAAAAATATCTTACACACCATTACGTAGGTAAGCTAACTCTCTGTGGGAAAGGGCAATTGATGGTATTGAAACACAAAAGCATCAATTCTGCTCAAGTCATAGTTATCAAAGGATTCTACCAGCCCCTCTTGTGTAGATAAGAGGTGCCTTGCTGTTATCCCGTATATCCCCGGCCTATCGCACCGTTTAAAGAAATTAGGTCAACGTGCGAATGTTAGCGTTTTGTTTTCAGTTTCTACAACATTGCAATGTCTGTGGAGACTAACCAGAAGAGGGCCGTCTGACAGGCGCATGTGCAAAAAGAAACACCAGCAACCATTTGTTTAATATGTCCAGTAGCAGTTGTTTACGAGTTTCCTTTAAACTGTGGGAAAAATTACGTGGGGCAAAGCGGAAGGCGCCTCGACGAGCGTTTAAAGGAACACCGGTGTAATGTAGCAGAAAAGCGCAGTGGGTTCCTTGACGCTCACTGCAGGTGTTGTATGTGCGCCGTCGCCGGGGCGAATGCTGGAGCACGCTTGACGTGTGTTCCAGCATGCAGAGACTGCTCCATCGTCGGAAGAGGCCTAGGAAGATTACCTCGCGAAAGTATCGAAGCAGAAATGATTGATAGGCTTGGAGATAACTGTGTTTCAGAACCATCGATGGCCCTTTACCGCAAAGAGTTAGCTTACCTACGCAATGGCGTGTAATATATTTTTTTGCAAACTGCGCGTGTATGATGATGTATGCGATAAAGTTGTACATATGTGTTGCTTCTTTGCTCAAAATAAGATTGTTGCAAGTTAGCGCCTGTGTGTGCCACCTCTTCCTTTCGTTCTTGTCTTTTCACGCGCTATAAGCCATTTGAGGGATTTAGTACTGGCAGATCGGTAGTGGGGCGCACTGGAGTCACATTTGCAGCTGCAGCGCTATCACCCTGAAAGTCCTGTTGGTGCTCTACTTGGTAGGTCGGCGAACTGGAGTCTTCTGGTGACGCCTTCCTCTTGGAGGACGAAAGTTTAGGCCACCTCCCATGACTTGGAGGCGCCCTCAACAGAAGACGCTGAGGCTCGTCCACCGGAGTACGCACCGATGAAATGGCTGGGTGTTCCACGTCTCTCGCAGTGCTATCTGCTTGGTCCACTCCGTGAAGCTGTTGTAGTGGAGGTGAGTCTGCTTGAGTACCAGGCTTAACAACTGCGACGTTCGGCAACTCCTCATCACAAAGGGGGTTATGCATACACCTAACCCGCACTATACCTGTGAAGAACTGCGTGTCTAGGGAGGCTATGACCTCTGGCAAATAATGTACTGTTCGGTCCGACGGAAACGCTGGAATTTTTGTTCCAAACTTTGCCTTTGGAACAAGTCCTTGTCGTAATCCTGCAGTATTGTAGTCAGTACACCAGAGCACGGTTACGACCTTGCCCTCGAGAAGCCCTTCAGCCATGGGCAAAGTCCCTACGTCAGGGACAGTCGGAGTGCGAGTACATGTCGTATTCACGACTGGAATAGTGCCCCCCCCCCCCTTTAAGCGCGACGTACCCCTTTTCTGATACCATTCTCTTGATAGGGCGACCATTCGTCAGTGTACAAGACGCTTGTTTTCCTTGCATTCCAGATGTTTCGCCCGACGAACCGGTTTTGCCGCTGGCCAAGCAAGAACCGGATTTATTATTTCTCGTCCTTGACCAACACTCAGATGCACGATGGCCGGTCTTATTAGACAAAAATCACTGATTGTGCGCTTTAACTGGTGGCTTCTCAGATTCTATATTGTTACTACTCCCCGTGATCCTATCCTTCCAAACATTGTCCTTGTCTAGAGTATTCTGATCCTGGGCTTGCAGGAAGTCGGCAGTGTGCGACAACGTAATCTACTTCTTGTAGTTTCTTTCCTTCGTAAATACTCGCAGCGCAGGAGGGCATCCTTTCATAAATTGCTTTGAAATAATTACGTCGCGAAGACCGTCATACGTTCTCCCGATCTTCGCTATCTCAACCCAACGGTCGAAATGACACGCTTGAGGAGAAGCACATTGGAGACCCGTTTCTTCTTCCTCTGCTCACGCTTTGCGATTATTCGCGCGTTAATTTTTGGCGGTATGCCAACATTGCAGCAACAGCGTAGCCTTTAGCTGGGCATAGCCCGCGGCCCGTTGGCCAATAAGGCATCTCCTATTAGGCACAAACTGAGCGAAAGTGGCCATTTCCTTCGCCGCCACTCTTGAGACGCTGCAACGCGATCAAATTGCTGTAATAGGCACCAAGGTGATCAATGAGTCTCATTAAAGGCTGGTAATAACTTGTGAGGACTACAACCTTCTAGCACAGCCCGTGCAATCGCGTCGTCGCTTGCTAAATGACCACTATCATCCGCGTTCTAACGGGCTGCCCCCTCTTCAAGCTTCAGCTGTAAAACAGGTTCCTGGGCTTGTTGCCCGCTTTCCTTCAGTTTCAAATTATCGTGCTGATCCTCCCGACCTAGAAGACGGAGGGTCCTTTCTATGGCGCGTTCTGCGTCAACCCGGAGAGGGAGGATGGACCTTTATTATTGAAGAAACCGTTGCGCAGTTTATTCCTGGATGGTTCCCTCTGGCAGGGCTCCACTGGCGATCGCGGCTTGCCTGGCCTGGTCGAGAGTCGCCAGTTGGCTTCCCATGTCCAGTTCGGAGAGTCCCGCCTCTCAAGACCACGTAGTGTGTGTGTGCTGTGACTCGTGGCAAAATTGCGTCGCCCATACGGCCAGTGAATTCGTTTGTTATGTGCGCGATTGTCTCTGTGTGGTTGCTACGCCAGGGACATGTCCGGGACGTATATCTGTCTCGGTGATTACGTGTAGACGAGACAATTGTGGGTATGTGTTCGTTTGCAGGCGGCGCCAGTCCCTTGCCTGGAGTTTATTGAGATCTGTGTGTGGGGGAGCGTGTTGTGTTCTTTCGAGACGTCGTTCCTGTATTATCTGTCGACTTGTGGTTAATAACTCGTGGGTCGCTCGTCGGTCTGTCGGGGGCTTAAAAACGGTATGGTCTGCCGCTCGGCTAGTGAGACCTCGAGCTGCGCAGTCCGCGTCTTCGTTGCCCAGCAGGCCTTCGTGCCCATAGCACCAGACGATACCGTGGGTTCATTCTAGTGAGCGGCCCAATATTCGAATGGCTTGTATAAAGGGTGTTCAATTCATGTATAAAGGCCACGCCGCTTGTGAGTCCATAAGGACGCGGGCGGACCTTCCCTTGCTCTCGGCGTCGCGAAGTGCGAGAGCGATCGCTGCTGCTTCTGCTGCTGCGCTGCATGTGGCGCGGATGGAGGCAGAGGCTACCATGTTCCCCTGATTGATGACGGCGATTCTGTATTTGTGCCTACGATGTGGTGAGGAGGGATACGGGCTAGCGTCCGTGTAGTATGTATCTCGGTCTCTGAAACAGCGTTTGTGCAACATGCGGGCACACGCTGCTCTTCTCTCTTGATTGTGGGTGGGGTGCATGTTATTGGGCATTGGGTCTGCTACAATTTTCTGTAATGTAGTAGCAGAGCGGCACCAGCCAGGCCCATGTCTTTGTAAATCACGTGTAACCTCTCAATATACATGGGGCTTGTGGCGACCTCGTGGCCGCACCGCAGTAGCCGAGACACCCTCTCCCATATTTCACTATCGCCTAAGTCTTATCGCGTTATGTGCGAGGAGAGTAGGATGGTGGGAGGATGTGATACCGAGCTGCCGAAGCTATCAAAAAATATAATGTCAGACGCACTACTCACTTCTGTCCGCCTTATCCAGCCGCGCTCGCGTCCGTCCCGGCAAGCTTTTCTCTGACGTCTAGCTGTCGGCAAGATGGTAAAGCCGATCCCGACAAGCTCGCCAAATCGTAGCCAAATGTGCGGGCGCAGGTTAGCCATTTGTAATGAGGAGTCTCTCAAGACAGGAAAGAACTAACTTATACGCGGACAGTAGGCAGGGGACTAGGCATATAAATGGAGACAGTACTTAAAGCGGTTTGCGGCACTATTGTCAGTTATTTGAGTTCACGTTCTGCATCGCTCCCAGTTCCAAATTTAATAGTTGATTCGACCCGGAGCGGTGGGGTAGCATCGACTAGGCCGTAGCTCAGCCGCAAGTAGCTACGACAGTTACGAGAGCCGGGGCACAGTCTGCTTTCAGCGGGTGAGGAACGGCGACGAACGCCGTAGGGTCCCTGTCTCGGCAACAACAGGAGCCGAGCGCAGCGCGGCCTCGACAGGGCGGCGCGGCGATGAACGCCGCAGCACATGCTGTCTCAGAAGCGTCAGGAGCTGGGGCAAAGCCCGGCCACGGCAGGATCTGCATGGTAGCCTCCGATGACAGCGCTGTAAACCAGTGCGAATCCCTAATCAACATGGGCAGGACCGGTGATTCTAATTGTTAATGTTTATGCTCCAAACAAATCTAGAGATCAGAGTTTTTCGCTGCATTAGACCCTTACTTGGTAGGTCCCTGTCGGCCTATTCTTGCAGGCGACATCAGATTTAATACAGGTTGAACGCGCCTCCCGTAGAGGGGCTCCAAAATTTAAAGAAGCGGGTGGAAATGGTCTACTGCAAGAGCTCGTCGATGGACTGGGACTGGTGGATGCTTGGCGCATGCGTCGCCCTGGACAGTCAGGAATGATTGGAAAGGAAGGGGCATGCAGAGCCGCCTCGATCGTTTTTACATCTCATCGTCACTAGCTTCCCGAATGCATTCTTCTTGGTTGATTCCTTCTGCTCTTCGCGACCAGAGCTTCCTACTTCTGCGGTTTGCCGATTCGAACAGAGTCTCGCCAGGGCAGAGACGGTGGCGCCTAAATCCACGTCTTCCAAAGGACAGCCAGGCAACCACAGAGCTATCGTCCATTCTCTTTCGATCACTGCACAACAGAGAGAATCTAGATGGCACAGAATGCGATGACGTGAAGGTCAGAGTGCGTGAGTGCTTCAGGTCTTTGGGCAAGCATCGAGCGCACGAGGAGCATGAGGACGCGATCCGACGCGATATACTCCGACGCGATCCTCCTGCTCTCGAGGCCGCTGTCCGGCGGGCCTGGTGTTGCTCCGGCCCTAGCCGCACTCCGGAAAGAACTTCGGATTCTCCTGCAGCGACGCTGGGATGGCTTGAGAGCCAGAACCCGGGCCGAGCACTGGCAAATGAAACCGTGGTGCAGCAGAAATGCCCTACGTAGGCATCATTCAAGAAAGAGCACAACTCTCCCTTCCTTAGTAGATCCAAGTGATGGAAGCATAGTCGATTCACCAGATGGAGTTCTTGCACTTGTGAGGCAGTTTTACATGACATTGTATGCCGAACCAATTGCCTCTCCAGCTGTCTTTCCGTTTGTTTCACCAGCTGAGCCGCCGGAAGTATGTCACTCAGCCATACACGAGGAAGAGCTGTTTTCGGCTTTGAAGTCTATGAAGCATAATCGCAGTCCAGGATCCGATGGCCTGATAGTCGCACTTTATGTGAAGTTTCGGACATTATCAGGGAAGTCGTTCACATCATTGGTGAAGGGGCCTTGTCGGCGTCTCAACGAGAGGGGCTAATCAATCTCCTTTGCAAGGATGAGTCGAGAAATTCCGATCTAAAAGCATGGCGTCCCTTCACACTTCTGAACTACGATTCGAAGCTCATAGCAAATTGTCTCTGTATGCGACTCACGACAGTACTCAACACTGTTTTGGGTCCATACCAGGCATGTTGTGTCCTGGGCCGCTCCACTCAGCTTCACGGTTTAGCAATAAGGGACCTTTTCTCGTGGGCAAATACTAGGAAACTTCCAGGTATTCTCTGCTCCTTCGATCAGGAGAAGGCTTTCGATATAGTTAGCCATAAGTACCTTTTCCGTGTTTTGGAAGAGGCTGGTTAGAGTGTGGGTTTTCAGCAGATGGCCCACGTTTTGTGTTCTCAACCGACTGCTGCAGTCCTCATACAGGATCGCGTCTCGGAGGCATTCATTGTGGGACATGGTGTACTGCAGAGGGACCCTCTATCGCCTGCCCTCTACGTACTCGCTTTTCAACCGTTTCTGCAGAGGCTGTCCTGTGGAAGTAGAATTGGCACGCTCCTACTACCACCAGGTTCCCCTCCGGTTGCACTCTTTGCCTATGCGGATGACCTGTCCATTGTCGTTCCGGACAAGACATCAGCTTGCATCGTCTTGGATGTCATGGAAGGATTCTGCGAGGCAAGCGGTGCAAGGTTGAATAGGTCTAAAAGTGCAGCCATGTACTGGAACTCCACTCCGTTCACTCCGCAGCCCGTTCATGGTCTCCCCGTGAAAACGCGGTTGCGCATTCTAGGTTTCCGATTCGAACGAGACGGTCTCTCTAGTGAAAACTGGCAGCAGGCTCATGAGAAGCTTGAAACCAGGATTCAGGAATTCAGAGCGCTGTCATGCCCATTGACCGCTCGAGCGACAATTTTTCGCTCACTTCTGTTTTCCTTCCTTACGTATGTGGCGTGTGTGTTTCCCGTTCCAACCCGAACCAAGCTTATCTTGGAGAGGGTCCTCTTTCGCTTCCTCTGTAAAGGGACAACTGCTTTTGTAGCTCGGCAGGTGCTCAAGTTGCCCAAGAATAAGAATTGACTCAGAATTCCCGACCTGGGAATCGTAGCAACTGCACTACACTTCAGGTAGACCCCGGTAGCTCTCAACTGGGATATGCTCCGGGCTCGAAGCTTTACTTCCTTTTTTCTTAGTACTCGACTCGGCTTGTTTTCGGGTGCGACTGTTTTCACAACAAATCTGTGCAGGGGCGGAGCCTCGCCTCGATGACGTATCACCATTTTCTTTTTTTCCCCTCTGTTTGGCGGCGCGGTCGGTGTGCGGCGCTTCAGTTCGGATCAGCTTACTCCACGTGAGCGAAAAGTCGGCGCGCGTATCATATTCGCGGCGCGCGTTTTGTTTTGCTTGTGAATGCGCGGAATGCAACGATGAGCGAGCCTCTCTCCCATGGCTATCTGAAGTCAGACGATAAGCTTTTTGAGAGGTCCTTGGCCGCCGTCAACGAGAGGTATGCTGTGCGGACATCAGGAGACCTGAACAAGCCGTCTAAATGTAAGGATGTATCGACTGCTTCTTAATGTTTCGCTCTGCGTGTAGACTTATCATTGTAAAACGCAGTAAAATTCTAACCAGGGACTCAACCTGGTAGAACGACGTGTTTTCAGTTGCGGTTAGTGCGCAACACTAGACAATTGATTTATCTTGATTCGCTTTTTTGAAGATAGGGTTATATATTGTTCTGGTTACCGGTTCGGAGTTCCCCTAGCAGCAATTTAATTCGGTTTGAGTGGAGTATTGTTCTGGTTACCGTGACATGACCCGATTTTCAGAAATTCTGATAAATGTAAAAATAACTGAACTGTTATTTTTCGGTTTCAGTCATGATTACAACCGCGCATGCAAGGTAGGCATAACTACAAAAAAATGAAAAAGTCTGCTCTGTGCTCCCCCCCATTCATTAGTCGCGAGCCAAACAAAGTCCTGGCTATATGCATGCCTGGTGTGAACTATCGAAGCATGTCACTGTTGTTTGTACTTACCAAAGCCGCATGATGTTACAGTTGACCTGTGTGTGTTTTAACATGCATGTAAAAACACCAGAAATAAATATTCTTTATTTCATTTGCAGGATTCAAGCACCACTGACCACTGACTGGCCGAAGGAGGTGTACGAGAAAAAGTGATTGAACCTCTAAGGCACAAAAAAGAGGGTTCATGAGACTTTTCCCCTTTCCGTGGAGCGGCTATGTACTACGCACCATACTAACGACTGATGCACCATTCATCAGGTCGCATGTTTTGGTTACATGATGGGCAAAAACTAGACAGCTCAACATTGACTGTTTCGAGTTCCACGATACTAAAGTACATGTTGAGACTGATTTAAAAATACTAGCTGATAAATGCTAAGTTTAGACGATTGCCTAATTTCTTGTGCATTCCTGTTCCTTATGCAACCCCTTTTTATATCCCCATTCCCATAGGGTGCCATTGAAAAAGCTTTAAGTCTGGATAATTAAACAGCTCCCTCAAGTCACTAGTATCAGTATGTATACCTAAAACATTTGACTGAAAAGGTAGTTCTCATAATTGCCCTCGAAAATGGCCAGTTTGCCCAGCCTCTAATACCAGTCACAACTGTTGAAGTACTCTTGGCGAAATTGCTCTAGTGTGTATTTAACCATACTTCACATTTTCGAACGAAACTCTTGGTGCACATTAGGCATTCCTCAAATGTGCTTCATTTACAGTCGATGCATATTACAAGCACGCTACTGAATATTTCTTGGAGCAACCACCAGACAAAAACGCAATAAAATGTCTTCATATACAATAGCTGCTATATTAAAATGGTAAAAGGAAGTATAAAAGCAAGCACTTTCATGGAAGTAGACAAGGGATGCAACTTTACAAACAGTTTTATACACATACATTGAAAGCACAAGCCTAAAAACATATTTTTATAGAATCAATGAATTGAGTCACAGACACGAAACATTAAGGCAGTATTTCTACACATACACAGCCGTTGCCAATGTTGCAATTGCATGACTACAATGGAGTCTAGCATAAAACATAGCATATTAATCTTAAAAGCTCTAAACATTCTAAAAAAATATTTACACGTATTTACAGATGTCCAAACACTCTCTTAAGCCCAAATTATGCATGGTAAAAATTGAGTTTTGTAAAGTTCGCAATTCATTAACAAAATGAAAAAAAAACACTGAGTGGCAATCTCTAAAGTTTTCCACTGATCCTTTCCTAGCAGTCCGAGGCAAAGCACCTGTGAAGAATCAACGAATCAATGGCAGAGTGACAGCACACTATAGCCACCTTCTCTTTGGAAGAGGCTTAAGAGACGAGCATCCCTTTGTCGGTGAGCCTCGAATGTGAAGGCCAGAACTCTGTGGCACAGATTCAGCCAACTTACGGAAGGCGACTTGCAATAAGCCCCTAGCCTCCAACAGTGTTTGAACGTCGTGGCAGCAGTAAAGGAGGGAACTGCACTTTTCAAGTTCCTCGGTTATACATTGGCTCAACCCCGAGACAGAGGGGGCTGTTGTCTCAGAAACCATAGCAACCACAGGCTGTAAAGGCACTTGAAAAAAAGCTTGGCTCATTGGGAAAAGGAGTGTCCGGCTCCGATACTGCTGTACCAAGAGCCTGTGAAGACACTTCAGAAGGGCCGGGCTCATTGACAAGGGGAATCTCAGAAGCTGTTTCTAATTCTGGACAGTTCCAAGTGTAATTTGCGGTCGACTGAGGTAACTCTGCGGAAGAGAGGAAAAGCGCCACCTGTCGCTGAACTTAAAAACAACACAAAAGTGTTTGCATGGGTACTTTTGCTTTCTAAAGTCGGGGCAGGTACACGATAGCTTGGTGAAGTCGACTGTGTACACATCATCATCACTTCTTTCAGAATGAACCGAGAACATGCCTTCACTGGGCAGCTCTTTCAGGTCTGTGTGGGTGTATTCCTCTGCGTTAACGAGCCGTCTCAGCATATCTTTCACGAACCCGTGAGGCCGGTTGTGCAGGTATGCAGGAATATTTTCGCTCTACTGTCTGTACACTGATGACTGCCTCCTTGCTGCCTCATGGAATTTCACTTCTTTGGCGGGAAGGTAGCCATGGACGACAGCTGTGATTAGGGATGTCAAAGACCGTTTCCCACTGGCACTTTTCACATTCTGTGCCTTCAACACCTTGTTTTGGGCCTCAATGTCGTTATTTGTGGTCAAGACAACATCAAACTCCAGCCTGTAAGACATGACCCACAGGTCCTTTACAGAGAGCCACACAGCTTCAATGTAACTGCGGAATTTTTTATTTTTCCAATACTCTGAGGCAACAAGGACTTCGAATGCCTTGCCAAACTCATCCTGATTTGAAGCACTGGCTAAGCGTTTCATGAGTCTCAGGGCCCCATCCGGATCGGATATGCTGTTTTCCTTTCTGCGCAGTCACCTTTGCCATGCTTGTAGTCTATGGAAGTCACCCACGGAGATTTGACTCTCTGGGAACACTTGCTTGATGGCACTTATTTCTGCCTTGCTGTAACCTACCATCCAGTACTGAGGGGACCAGTTATCACACCACCGCTTGAAAACGTCTAAAGCATCACCGATACAGTGGGTCGTCTCAAACTGTACGATAAACACACCAGCAGGTGTGTATCCAGACGGTGTTTTCACAACAAGCAAGAAAAGTGGTAAGGCATAGTCACTAGTCTTGTGTGTTGCGTCCAGGCACACTACTGAGCCTCCATACTCTTTATTAGTTTCTCATGAATTTTGTTTGGAAGCAGAACAGCAACGTGTGTTCACACTCGCTGGCAATGCTCTCTTCCACGTTGTTCGAGTCGTTGCTACCCACGCAGCTGCGTGCTGCATACGGCCGATAGAAAATGGAGGATTCGGGTTGCTCACCCCTGATCTTTTCAATAAGGATGCTAGCATTCTCTTGATCAACTGTGCTGAAGCGGTCTTTCTTAAGAACAGCTTGGATCTGGTTGCTGATATCACGATGTGTTGGGAAAAAGGCCCTGCAGCTGCTATCAGGCCTTTCCTTGTTTGCAAAAAGTATGTCGCGCACCTAATAGTGCAGGCACTTTTTCACATCTGATACAGATGTAATTCCTTCCCTTGCCAACATTTCAATTCCCTCAGCAATGTTCTTGTCCATGTTTTGGCTAAAAGCTTCCATGTCCTCGAAACCATGGTTACGATGGGAACCGCAGTTGGCAATTTTAATGTATATCCGCGTCTCTCTGGCCACAGTCTGCTGCTCTGCGTCAAGCGCCTCCTGCAGTTGCTTGGCCTTGTCTGCTTTCAGCCGACCCTCTTTTGTCTGGACGCATGGCTGGCGAAGGTCCACCTAGAAAGTAGGCATTGGTACGTATATTGAGCATACTTTATGGTATAAAACAGCGCGACAAGATGAGAAGAAAGTGAAGACGAGAAAGAAGACAGCGCTGAACTAACAAGTCGAAATTTATTTCCACTTGTCCATTATATATACACGTGGGAAATACCAAAATAAGCAGAGTGCGAAAGATAAAAAGAGTACAACACATAGTCTCGGCTTGGATGCCGAGACTGTATATGTTGTACTCTTTTTATCTTTCGCACTTTTTTTTTGCTATTTCCCACGCGTACTCGTATATATACTGGAAATAGTGGAAATAAACTTTCTGTTGTTAGTTCAGTGCTGTCTTCTGTCTCGTCTTCAGTTTGTCCTCATATTGGCACGCTGTTTTAAACCATAATAATCATTGCTGTTTGAATTAGTTGGTTAACTAGCTTAACCTTTCATTGAGCACACGTCAACTAAGTCTAATGTGCCCCATCTTATGCCACGACAAATTTGTCTGCACTGTGCACCAAGGGCAACAGGAACAGCCGATATTAGGTAGTTTTACCAGGCCGTTCTTTAGCCCCGATAACGATACCATAACGATGCACAACGCGTGTTCAAGGCTGTCGGAGGGGAGAGGAGGCATCCTTATCGGATCCCTCTACTAAAACTCCCTACTATCACCAGAAGTAGAAGCAATGATAGTGGACATCAGCTACAAATTTCTCACGAGCCACTGCAAGGACAACATAAGAATTTTTTTTTTTGAAACTGCTTGTTTCGTGTCTGCTTGCAGACCTAAATACCATGATAAAGGTGCCCAGAAAATAACCCGCAAATATTTTTTACTTCTGGTTGCATATTAAGTACCTGGAAATCTGGGTACAATTCAATCCACTTCAAATTCATTGTTGCTGCAGACCATTTCGTCTTTGTGCCTTGGAGGTTCATTCGCTTCTTCTCGTACACCTTCTTCGGCCAGTCAGTGGTGCTTGAACCCTGTAAATGAAATCAACAATATTTATTTCTGGCGTAAACCTAAAGTAACCTAACCTAAAGTAACATGAAATAAATCCTCTTTACACTGCCTGTACACAATCTTTAAATTTGGAACGCTGCTGGATATCTGCATGACACTGAAACATTCGCAAGTGCATCACCATGTAACATACTTGGTTTTTATTTTTCTCTCGAGTCTTTTTGTAGTATTCCGTTCCAAATATGCAGACTTTGACGGTTTCTTTGACAAACACAAACGGTACATTGTTTAGAGAGATTCTGCACCCGGAGTGGATCATGGAGAAGACGACATTGGCTGAAAATAAACAATAAAGACGGTTTAATGAAGGTGCCTAGATATATGCATGGCAAAGGGCAATATCAAATATAGTTTTAGTTTGTGTAATGTAATGGCAGCAAAGAAACTAAGATGCGCTTCCTCTAGCAAGAAAATGTCTCTCCTCAACAAGAATAATAATTATTATCACTATTATTATAAATTACCCATACTTTTTGTATGGTCTTAAAAAGTGACAACTTAAAAGCAGCACCAACCTGCTACAGTTTGGTTGGGCCTTGGGATTTTAATAAAATACGACAAAAAGCTCGACGCTGCAGCTTCAGCTCATATACAGAGTTCAACATCAGGCCTATGCCCTGCTCTAGACATCCAATTCACACTTCTAGCAGCACCACGGATGGCACACACGGCCGTGTCACGACATGAGTACAGCCCCACCGCAAATAGTGTGTCGTGTTGCGCGCGATTGCTTTTTCAATGTTAAAAAAAGTGCAGATGCATACAAAACAAACGCCCAAACGCAGCTCTATCTTGAATCCAAAGCAAATATGTAAAGAGCACAAGGGCAGACCTTTCATTTTTTGTAGTCGTGGTTACCTTGCGTGCGCGGTTGTATAATCATGACTAAAAACCCAAAAATAACAGTTCAGTTATTTTTACATTGATCAGAATTTCTGAAGATCGGGTCATGTCACGGTAACCAGAACAATACTCCACTCAAACCGAATGAAATAAGTGTTGGGGAACTCTGAACCGGTAACCAGAACAATATATAACCCCATCTTCAAAAAGGCGAATCAAGATGAATCAATTGTCTAGTGTTGCGCAATAACCGCAACTGAAAACAATTCGTTCTGCCAGGTTGAGTCCCTGGTTAAAACTACTACTGCGTTTTACAATGATAAATCTACGCGCAGAGCGAAACATTAAGAAGCAGTCGATACATCCTTACATTTAGGCGGCTTGTTCAGATCTCTTGATGTTCGCACAGCATACCTCTCGTTGACGGTAGCCAAGGACCTCTCAAAAAGCTTAAGCTCATCGTCTGACATCAGGTAGCCATGGAAGTAGCCGTCTTCATGATGATGTAACCCTTGGAGGTACTTTTCGATCACCTTCTGTCGGTCAGGAGGCTCGTTCATCGTTGCATTCCGTGTGAAACAAAACAATGTACGCCGCGAATATAATACGCGCGCCAACTTCTCTCTCACGTGGAATGAGCTGATTTAAAACCCCTTGATAATTTGAAAGTAGCGACACTCTCCTCCTCACGGCGCTTACCTCCTCGATTCTCCTCGCGCGCCGGCTGCGCACGGCACGCTTTTCCTCCTGGGCTCCCGCGGACGGGCCGCAGGATTCTATGGAGGTGTGTTATTTTGGGCCAGTTGGGCGCCCAAATGGGTTTGAAAATTTTGAGAAATGCTAATAATAGCATCGATAATGCTGGAGGCAACGTTTATGAGGAGGTTGGTTTTTTTCTTAAAGCCGTATGAACGGGGTACACCGATGTAAAGGGAGCTTTGAGGCGAGTTCTATACTCCAGACAATTTTTCTGCCACATGATCGGATGCTTTACTTCGTGCGTCTGATCTAGTATTGGTTGTGACACATCCCTTTGTGTGTGGCTTATTAAGCGAAAGCCTTAGACCTTTGTTTCAAGGTCCCGTTGTGAGTTAGAAAATATCACGAAATCGAAGGAAGGCGGGAAGCGAACCAAAGCATGTGCAGCTGCGTATAAGAGATGATTAATGATTAGCAAAGTAATGATTGATTAGTGATTGGGTGCATTAAGGTGGATTAAAGTCGATGAAGGTGCATTAGGGTGAATGAAGGTGGATTAAGGTGCGTAAAGGAGGACTAGGTTGGATTAAGGTTGATGAAAGTAGATTAGGGTGGATGGAGGTGCGTTGAGGTGCATTAAGGACGATTATAGTGGATTAGGGTGGATTAATGTGCATGAAGAAGGATAAGGGGGGATTAAGAAGGATTAAGTTGCATTAGGGAGGATTATGGTGGGCTAGGGTGAATTAATGGGAATGAAGGAGGATTAGAGTGGATTAAGGAGGGTTAGGGGTGACTAAGGTAGATGAACGCGGATTCGGGTGGATTAAGGTGAATTAAGGACGATTAGAGTGGATTATGGTGGAGTGAAGTGAATGAGGAAGCTTTATGATTGATTAAGGAGGATTAAAGTGCATTAAGGAGGGTTAGAGTATATTAAGGTCGATGAAGGTGGATTAGGGTGCATGAAGAAGGCCTTTCGTGGATTATGGTGGATTAAAGTGAAGGAAGGAGGATTAAGGTCGATGAATGTTGATTCAGTGGATTAATGTGCATTAGGATGATTATGGTAGACTAATCGGTCTTATTACTCAATGAACCCTAATTCACCTTAGTCCACCCTAATCCACCTTGATGCTCCTTCATCCACCTTAATCCAACTTAATAGTCCCAATCTACCTCAATACACCCTAATCCACCTCTGTCAAACCTAATCTATCCTAATCAGTCTTAATCCTCCTTTATCAACCTAATTCAACTTAATCCACATTAATCGACCTTAATCTTCCTTTATCCATCTGAATGCTCCCTAGTCATTGTTCATGCACCCTAATCCACCCGATTCGGTCTTAATACCCTTTCATCAGCCTATCGGCCTTAATGCTCCTCCACCAACCTTAATCTTTATTCCTGCATCTTAACCCTTCCTAATGCACTCTAATCCACCTTAGTCTCCTTTAATACACTATAATCAACCTTACTCCTCCCTAATCCACCTTATGTCAATCACTGATTCATTAATTAACTTTGGTAATCATTCTCTTATACAGGGGTGGACATGCTTTGGGTCACCTCTGGCCTTCCTTGGGTTACGTGATACTACCAGTTTGAAGCATAGAGATGTAAAGGCTTTCGCCTTAAAACTACAAAAAAAAACTCAGTGTTGACTAGCTAACCCTCATCACCTGCAATACCATGGGTATACTTGCCACTAATTTTTTCAGGGCGCAAAGCAGAATCTATAATGCTGCATTTCCGACTGAATATCAACAGTTAGCGACGTGCGAGGTGATGGAGACGCCCCAGAATATTAAGCATACTGAGGACAACCGCAACAAAACGCTGGTAAGCAGGCCGGAAGAATGAAAAAAAAATGCAGCATTACGGGATGCTTTGCTACGAGCTATAAGAAAGACGCCTCAGCTCGCAAACAACGCTGTTCTTTGTCGGAACAAAGTTCTTTCGGCCAATGTCCTGCAGCCACTGCTTCCCGCGCAAGCCGTCACGCTTTCCTTGTGGTACCATAAAAACGGCATAACCATCTTCAGGCTTCTTGCGGCAGTTATATGCGCAACAGCCCGGCATAGCGCAAGTACATAGAGCAGGAAACACAGCGTACAACGTTCGCTACGTCGAGCTAAAGCGCAGAGCCAGCCGTGCTCATGAGGAAAATGGCGCGAACGAAAAAGAAAAACACAAGCAAAACTCAAGATCCGCGCGTTTCCAAGGGCAACGGCAGGGAGACCAATCGTCATGCAGAAAAACGGGGGCAAAACTGCTTGCCGCGGGGGGAACGCGTAAGGGGCAAGGAGGAGGCGAGGAGGTCGCGCGGCGGCGGCAGAGTTCAAAGAGTGTCGCTACTTTCAAATTATCAAGGGACTTTAAGCTGATCCGAACTGAGGCGCCGCACACCGACCACGCCGCCAAACAGAGGCAAAAAAGAAAAAAGAAAATGGTGCTACGTCATCGAGGCGAGGCTCCGCCCCTGCACAGATTTGTTGCGAAAAGAGTCGCACCCCTTGTTTTCGCAGAGCACATTTTCCCACTCTGTGCTTCGCTCAGGTTCCCCTTCCACCATTTATGTGGTGGCTGCCAATTCTCTGAAAAGCCTCTGCAAGGTTCACCCCCGCATCGACGTAGTTTCTGTTGTCGGGTTTCGGTCTTCGGGTGCAGCGGCATAGTGGGAGTGTCCGGAACTACATATGAACGTTCCCCGCTGTGCCAATGGGTGGCGCCACATCCCTGGCAAGCCCTGTTGTGGGACATTCACGTGGACAGTGTGTTCGCGCCAAGGGCAGTGTTGCCAGGTTTGGCTATATATAGCCAAATTGGGCTACAGAAAAAAATTTTTGGCGTCGACTTGGGTGAGTTGGCTACGTGGCTATATTTGGGCTACTGAAAATCTGCGACTTGGCTTTGTTTGGGCTATGAGTGGCACTTTAATCCACGCTCCACAGGTGACTCTCATAGAGTAGAAACAAAACTTGAAGGCTGTTTTAGCTGGCTGAGCGAGCAGCGCGGCTGTGCGTGTGTGCGCGAAATGCCCCCCCCCCCCCCCCCCCCCCCCAATCCCCCTCAGTGCATCATTCTTTGAGCCGATGATTTTATCCTTGACGAACTTAAATTTACACCGCGCTTCACCATGCTAACATTTACTCCAGCCATGTTGTCTCATCTTCGTCTTATCCCGACACCCGATCACCGGGCATCGGGATGAGCCTGGGAGTGGAGGGTTTCACAGTGCACTGTACTAACATGGCTATGCTGAGAAACAGAGAGCAATATGGTTGTGTCATCGTGGCGCCGACATGAAAGAAGGGAAGCCTGGGTAAATGACACGCTCCAGTGTGTCCAAGGCGAATGTGTCTGGCTGAAGTATCGCGCTGGGCACAGTTTTCGACATAGTCCGCGTTTTCTACGGTAAGCTTTTTATTGCCATTTTCCTTTGCGTGTGAAATGAACTTTAATGCGACAGGCGTTAAGGGCCCCGTGTCGCAGAAAATCCGGCGTCAACCCGAGTGAAAAAATGATCCCGAACCACGTAGGCCCATCGGCTGGCACGTATGCATTACTGAAGTAATTGATTTTCTCAAAATAAAACGCGTCAGAAAATTCGTAAAATACGACTTACACTCACTCTATAGACATCGTAGCGTCGAATTGTAATTTGATTATACGAGAAAACAAAACTTTGAACACAAACCCCTTTTGCAGCTGCTGTTCGACATCTTAGTAGGGGGGCGATGGTTTGGGCTAGTTGGTTTTCCATGAGACTGAGTGGTGCAGCGGGAAGCAGGACAGGGGACACAGGAAAAAAAAAAACAAGGACAAGCGGTTGCTGTCAAGTAGGAGCGGCGCGCCTCGCTCGGTTCCATACAACACCATCCACATGGCACTCGCCTCCGCCGCAGTGGCGGCGCCTGCCATGCGAGTGGAATGAAAAAAAAAAGAACCAGAAAGCTCGCCTTCATGCATATTGTTCGCCTCCAGCGTTTGCAGGTAAACATTATGGTTGCATACGCTGCAGTTGCCGGGAAGCGTGAGAAGCAGCCAGGGATCTTTGAATGCTATCACATTCCACTCTTAAATGTGAATATTAAAGAGCTCAGAGCCAATTTTCATGGTAGCTATGTTTAATGCAATGGAAAGTTTGCTAGTCAGAGTGTGTAATCATGAAGTGCTAACGCGGAAAACGCCGTGGAATATTTTTTTATCAGATTTTTTTTTTTTTTTTTTTTGATCTGCAGTGAGGATGTAGTCTTTCACTGGCAGCTTGTTGGCAGCGGTGGTAGGCCAGCGCGATAGTGATTATACGCCGGCATCAGTGGGAGGCAGACGAGAAGTGCGGCCGTAAGTGTGACAAAGTAGTTTGTCTAACAATTCGACGTTCCTGCGATTCATGTTTTCCGAAGTGTTAAGTACTCTTGCGGTAATAGCTACGTGTTTCCATTGTTTTCTGCCCAACTGCTTTGGTATTTAAACAGTCAAAGCGAAACCAATCAGATTGAAAACGAAACGACGATTTTACGCGTTTCGTGCGCAAGTGTTTATGCGTGCGTTTTTGATTTCCGAAGCATAGAATAAAGCGCAAGTGTCTAATACTATAGCAACTGTAATTTTAAGCAATAATTATGTTGTATTGAATAACAGCCGACTTACTTGCAGTAATCGCATAGACTACATTCGAAGTACCAAGATTTCATTGCCAGGCCTCGCCACTTACTGGCCTTTTAGATGTTCTTTGCCAATTTAAAATTATAATCCCTACTTCAATCCCGAACAGCGTGCCTGTTCCACGTCCACGTCCCACACGTCCACGTCCACGTCCCACAACACTTTCTGACCAGTTGTCCTCCAAGCGTCCTCCAAGCGTCCTCCAAGTTTCTTGTTCGTGCTTCCATTCGACATTCATTTCGATCGGTTCTCCTTCAGCAGCGATTCGCTGGAACTTGAGTTTCCGGGGCCAACAAAAAAAATTTTTCTGTGTGCAAGCATGTGGTCGAAGGAGCAGCACGCCATGTGCTTGCGCACAGAAACATTTTTTTGTACGGGCTGTGCCCGTACAACGCGGGCTCCGACTTTCATAACAAGTCCAAGTGGGACGCCTTGCTGAAGAGCTCGGATTTCACAAACCAACTACAGGCCGTCCAGAGGGCCCGCGACGTCGCGGAGAGTCACCACCTCCCTGTCCCGTCGTGGGCGGAGCCAACAACTTGATCGGGGAGCCTTCGGTCCCCCCAATCGAGTTCCTCAGGACACTCTAATAAAGTTCTTGTCACTGTCACTGTGTGCAAGCATCATGTAGCTGTTGTGGAAGGATCGACATTGGGGCGAGTTGGTACTGGCTGAACATATTGAAGGGGCAGCGCAATATGACGAAGACAGAAGTCAGAAACACACAAGACAGCGCTGATCTCACAACTAAGTTCATTCGAAGGCATTCACAAACTTATGTGCACAACCTATGGCCACGTGCTCTCCCATTGATGGTGTCATTATCAGTGCGCAGGCAAAAAAACGCAAAACCCTGTAATCTAATGCTACGCTAAGAGACGGCTTAAAAATTCAAATTCCCTGCCATGCAAGTTTAACGATGGCATGCTTACACAACCCGACCCTTTTATCCTGATATAGTAGGCCTCAATAATCTCCCTCGTGCACTCTGATTTCTATGCGCCGATTTCTAGGCCCAGGCTTACTCCACTCATTTTGGGAAAGGCTGTACTGTTAAGCATACTTCCCTGTTTGTCCGCTCTAGAGTGGGAGTTGTTTCCGAGCTTCCGTTTTCCTGCGCTCACATCTATATCGGCCAAACAGGTTGTTGCCTGAACGTTAGAGTGTCTGAGCATAGGCGCTCGCTAACGGGTAATGCCTACTCACATGTCGCGCGGCATTGCTCTGAGCAAACACCACACTACTTTCCGCGCATAGCAATCAGACCACGAGGGAGATTATGGAGGCCTACTATGTCAGGAAAAAAGGGTCGCGTTGTGTAAGCACGCCATCGTTAAATTTGCATGACAGTGAATTTGAATTTTTAAGCCGCCTCATAGTGTAGCATTAGAGTGCAGGTTTTCGCGTTTTTTGCCTGCGCACTGTTAATGACGCCTTCGATGGGAGAGCACGTGGCTATGGGTTGTGTACATAAGTTTGTGTACGCCTTCGAATGAAGTTAGTTGTGAGATCAGCGCTGTCCTGTGTGTTCCTGCCTTCTGTCTTCGTCATATTGCGCTGCCCCTTCAAGATGTTCAGCTGTTGTAGATGTCAAGGCTCGACCGTCACGGCATCACGGACATTTTTTTAGGACGGCTTGTACTAAGAGCCATTACCGTAGTCGAATGTGAAAATGTATGTACAGATAAAACTGAAAATAACAATGGCTATATTTGGCTACAAATTTGTTTTGCTCTTTTTTGTGTTTGGTTACATTTGGGCTACAGTTTCTCTAGTTTTGGGCTACGCCACGTTGTCTGACCTGGCAACAATGGCCAAGGGATGTAGTGTGGTCGCCATCTCACCGACAACGCTACGTTCTTTATGTGTACTATCTGAAGAATAAAGTAATTCCCGGTACATAAAATTGGCGACGAGGCGGATCACCCGCGGCAAGGAAGCGCAGAGGGCATCGTGGAGCATCCAGTGAGTCATGGCTGAGCGCCAGCATAATTTTTCTCCACGTTTGGAGGAGTTTACTGGCTCCAACTGGGCATCGTGGTTCGGCCGGCTACAATTTTTCTTCGAGGCCAACGATGTGACTCACCCTGTCAAGCAACGAGCACACTTGCTTACACTGTGCGGTGCTCAAATTTACGACGTGGTTTGTGCGCTGCTTCAACCGAAGACGCCCGACCAAGTGAGCTATGCCGAGATCGTGGCCGCACTTCAGGCACACTACGACCCTCGACCGTCCGAAGTCTACAGTCGTGCGGTGTTCCAAAAGCGAGATCAGCTTCCAGGTTAATCGGTAAACGACTACGTTGCCGCTCTACGCAAGTTGGCTACGAGCTGCAACTTCGGCACGCTGCCGACTGCAACAACAGCTGCGGTGACGCCAGCTGAGGGAACGGCATCAGCAACACAGCAGGCAGCTACGGGCCGCAATCCAACGCTTCTGCCGTTAGATGTGCTGTTGCGCGATCGCTTCTTGTGTGGTCTCCGGGACCAGAATCTTCAACAGCGACTGTTTGCAGAGCAGGATCTGACTCTTTGCAAGGCTTATGATTTCGCTATTCGAGCGGAAAGCGCCGTCCAGCAGCAACGACAGATAAAAGCTGATCATGCGGAAGTCAACAAGGCGGCTACGCTCGCCGGCGACAGCGCTTCGACGTCCAAGACGCATTCTCACCAAGGGCAACGCTGCTGGCGTTGCGACGGTTCGCACAGTCCCAAGACGTGTAAGTTCAGCACAACTATTTGCAATTACTGCCGGAAACAAGGGCACATTGCCAAGGCTTGTATTTCAAGGAAGAATACTGAGAAAAAGACATACCAGCGTAGCATCTCCTTAGAAACTTCACGGACTGCGGAAGTGACTAACGAAACCAAACATGAGGTTTAACGTTGCATGACCTCTGTGCAGTGGCAGACGGATTCAGCACCCCGAAGTTTACTCTGACGCTTACAGTGCACGGCAAACCTGGGACTTTTGAGGTCGACTCCGGTGCAGCGTGTACCATGCTTAGCAGAGACACATTTCAAACCGTATGGCATGCACACCCACCCTCTCTGAGGCAGGACAACATACATCTGCGCACCTGGTCTGGTCAGCAACTGCAGGTTGTCGGAACGGCGACAGTAATGGTTCGTCACAAGAACACAGCTTGCAAGCTACCACTTCTCGTTGTCGAGGGCACTGGATGCAGCTTGTTGGGACGCAATTGGTTTGACAGGCTGGGCATCGAGCTTCACGGCATTCACCAGACAACGGAGGAAGGCAGTTTGACGGAGACATGAAGACATTTTTCGTGAAGACACCACAGGACACACGGGTGCACCAGTGAATCTGGAACTGAAGGAGGGGGCAAGCCCCAAGTTTTTGAAGGCACGGCCTGTGCCCTTTGCCATGCGCGCATCAACTGAGGCACAGATTGACAAGTACGTAGAAGACGGTATTTGGGAGCCAGTTCAACACTCAGACTGGGCCACAGCGCTAGTATGGGTGCGGAAAAAAGATGGAAGCTTGCGCGCCTGCGGTGACTACCGCTGTACAGTGAATGAAGCAGCAAAAAAGGCTTCATACTTGCTGCCCATAACAGAGGAACTATTTAGCACTTTGAAAGGTGGCTGGGTTTTTAGCACCTTGGACTTGGCTCAAGCTTACACTCAACTTCATGTGACTCCAGCGACAGCATAGATTCTCACAGTAAACACTACAAAAGGGCTGTACAGGGTAAACAGGCTTCCTTTTGGTGTTTCAGCTGCCCCAGCAATTTTCCAGCGGTTTATGGAGAGCACTTTGAGCGGATTGCCGAAAGTTTGTATTTACCTGGACGATATCATCCTGAGTGGAGCAACCGCAAAAGAGCACAAGGACCGCCTAGCGTCAGTTCTCCAGCGGCTGGCTCAGGCAAACCTACGGTTTTGCAAATCCAAGTGTCAGTTTGGAGTGGCGGAGGTTAAATTCCTGGGTCACAAGATTGATGCAGCAGGCATTCACACATCTGAGGAAAAAGTGGAAGCTATCGTGAAGGCCCCAGCGCCCACAAGTAAGCAGACACTGCAGTCATTTTTAGGCATGTTGGCCTTCTATGATCGATTTCTGGAGCGCCGTGCTACAGTGGCAGCAACCCTGTGTGGACTTCTGGCAAAGGACGAGACTTGGAAGTGGGAAGAACGGCATCAAAAAGCGTTTGATGATCTCAAACAGTGCTTGTTGTCGAGGACTGTCCTGTCACACTATGACGAAAACAAGCCCCTCTTGATTTCATGTGATGCTTCACCTTATGGTGTAGGTGCTGTGCTTGCTCAGCTGGACAGCCAAGGCAGGGAGGCACCGATTGCGTTTGCATCCCGGACATTGGGTGCTGCTGAACGTAACTATGCACAACTTGACCGTGAAGGACTTGCTGTAGATTTTGCAGCCACACACTTCCACAAGTACATTGTGGGTCGAGAAGTCACGTTCGTGACTGACCACCAGCCGTTACTGGGGATTCTCGGACCACGGAAACCGGTACCAGAAATACTTTCGCCCCGAATGAAAAGGTGGTGCCTTAAACTGTCAGCATACAACTACAACCTCCAGTATCGTGCCGGTAGTCGTCATCAGAATGCAGATGCGCTGAGTAGACTGCCTCTGCCAGACCGCATTGAAGAGCCTAACCCACCTGGAGACGTGCTCATGTGCGAGGCGTTACCACGACCACCGTTGACAGCTGAGGTTGTGGCCACACTAACGCAAGAGGATACAATCCTAGCAGAGGTATTTTCAGCAGTACAGAATGGCACCGTGCAGCGTCTGCAGGGAGACAGTTTCACCCCATACCGCAGAAGAGCCGCCGAACTTGCTATCTATCGAGGATGCATCAGATGGGGCTCAAGAATTGTCATACCGGCAGGAGCACGAGAATAGGCCATTTCATTCGTTCACGCAGGCCATCGTGGAATTGTAGCCATGAAAGCTTGTGCGCGTAGTTATCTTTGGTGGCCTGGCTTGGACGCAGAGATCGAAACAACTGTCAAGTCATGCGACCAGTGCCAGCGCACCCAGAGCGATCCAAAAAAAGCTCCAGTTCCAAATTGGACGCAGCCAACGACACCATGGCACACATTGCACGTGGACATTGCAGGTCCGGTAGAAGGACATACCGTTTTGGTTGTTGTCGACGCTTTCACCAAGTGGGTGGAGGTGCGACTGGTGAACAGCCCGACATCAACAGCAGTCATTAGTGTGCTGCGCTCTTTGTTTGCCACATTTGGCATACCACGCAAGGTTGTGTCGGACAATGGGGCTGCATTTGTGTCTTCCGAGATACAAGACTTCTACCAGAGAAATGGCATTCGAAGCGTAACGTCAGCCCCTTACCATCCTGCTAGAAACGGGCAAGCAGAACGTTATGTTGGAGTACTGAAGAGGGTACTCGCCAGAGAACCGTCTGGTTCGCTCAGTGTTCGCTTGTCACGTTTTCTGTTTCGGCAGCATACCACTGTACATCAGTCAACAGGGCATAAAGCGGCTAAAGCCATGTTCGGGCGGGAGCTGCCAAACCAGTTGGACCTCATCATTGCATCGGAAGGACAGGAGGCTGCACAACCTGACCTACCTAAGAGTCGTCAACTCATGCAAGGAGAAGCCGTATGGGTAAAACAATTCGGCAAGGGGCCAGACTGGACAGAAGGAACTCTGGTTAAAAGGATGGGCCACAGATCTTGGCTTGTGAAATGCGCAGGAAGAATTGTGAGACGCCATCTAAACCAGCTCAGGAAGCGCACCGGCGAAGTTAAGCTAGACAGACAAGCCTCAGCAACGCTCACGTGGGACATGGACAGTAATCCAGTGGGAAGCACACCAGCTATGCCTTCGTCACGTCCACTCGAATCCGAATCGAGCATACCGAAACGACCAGCACGGATCAGACGGCTGCCTACTCGGTACAAGGCGTCCTTCTAAGGGGGGAAAAGTGTTGTGTCCGTGATGAGTTCGGGTTTCGGTCTTCTGGTGGAGCCGCTTAGTGGGAGTGTCCGGAACTACATGTGAACGTTCCCCACTGTGCCGATGGGTGGCGCCACATCTATGGCAAGCCCTGTTGTGGGACAATCACGTGGACAGTGTGTTCGCGCCAAGTGATGTAGTGTGGTCGCCATCTCACCGACAAGGCTACGTTCTTTATGTGTACTATGTGAAGAATAAAGTAATACGCAGTACATAACATTACATAACAGTTTCAACTCCAATCCAAGAGCTAGTCGATATTTTCACGAAGTGGTGACAGCAGTCGCAGGAGCGATGAAGACGGACAGAAGTTCTTAAAGAGAAAACTGTTTATTGGGCTGTCTTGCGCCGACAATAGACTGAATCATTCGGCGGTGTTGAAGCGACCAGCGTGCTCAGCGGTCGTTGAACAGAATGCCGGTCGCTGTCGTCCGAGTTCAATTTAATGCTGATAGCGAGCTTTCTAGATAAAGCGTGAAAAGTTACTAGAATATTCTGGAACAACCTAGAATCAGCTCAATCTGGATGCTATCAACCGAGATAAATCTGGGCGGGTCTTGCGTCGCAAACAAAGCGATAAAGCGGCGTGGCAGCAGATTTGAAGAGTAAAGATTCGAAGAGTAAAGATTTGAAGAGTAAAGACTGCAAAGATTCGCGGCAATATCCTCACCCCCCCCCTCCGCATTGCCAAAGGAAGTGGCAATGTGGGGGAGATCTGTCCACCCACAGGCCAAGCTGGAAGCTTACTACGGCCAGTTTCCTCAACTCTAGGCGAGCTACGTTCATGTACCGCCTTGCGCGCGGGTGCCTGCTGTTGAGTTACAGGCCCTTCACAGCAGTCCTGGCTCGTGACGGTCTTGAGGGTTCGGTTCATATCTTTACGCAGTGTTTGCTTCCTGCAGCTCTTCTCCAGAGGATTGCTAGTCTCTTTAAGCTCCCAAGTGTTCCATATCAGATTTTTCCATTTTTGCACCCTTTGCCTAAACAGGCGATCAAACAGTTTGTGCTTCATATCGAGTGCTCATACCAAACTGTGATGCGGCACGCTGTGATGCGGTTTTCGGGGGACGAGTGCCGGGCCTTCAGGAAGTGCTTGCGAAACACAGAAAGATCTCAGATTCTACCTCACCCGGTAGCGGCATCCATTGGGCGACAAGAAGTTTCTCCAAGTGTGGGCTCGTCTTGTCGTAATTTTTTATGAGTCAGGTGAAAATATCTCCATTAAAAAAGAACCCCTCCCGTACAAAAAAGTTTATTGAGAAGGCATTAAAATATTGTTGGTGAATGTTGAGTTTTTATTGAGGAATCATTGAGAGTTTGTTAGAGAATTGTTGGGTTGAGTGTTGAGCGCTCTTGAATATTGGCCACTGAAATTTCATTGAAACACGATTGGGTATCTCAATGTTGAATAATTGTTAAGTTACCATTGATTCTGCACTGAACTGACGTTGTGGTAGTTCTGTTAACCTGTTGAGTTATAACTGCCACAGCAGTGAAAAGTACATTGTGGCCCAGTTGAGATGGCATTGAGATTTAAGAAGTCGTCATTGAAATATGATTGATGTTTCGTTGGGCTAGTGTATTTTTATTCATATATTGAAATTGCTTTGCTGTTCACACTTGCATGCCCCGGTGCCTGCTCATAACTTTCCCAAACACAAACAAAAGCAAAGGAGAGACTGATCAATTTAAAGTACCTTTAGTTATACTAAAGATGCGGGCACATGAAACATTATTATAGTAGGTAAGGCACCACTACATCGAACCTGGAGACATATGCTAGCACCTACAGCACTCTAGCAGTGTAAATACAACTGAAAAAAAACCTATACATATAAATTCAATCAAAACAATCATTGCGGTCTTCACTTTCAACTTAAGTTTATGACTAGAAGGCAAAGCGACTCAAAAGGCAGGGCTTAAGCATACCCTTGTAACAACCAACTTTGAACACATGAACACTTGAAGCTGCTTGCGTGTGAATACACAAGACATCTGAATATGTTACATTAAAGTGTTTCGCACACTAACACATCACAGGAAGAGCTACGGCTGACTGTCAGAAGGCAAAATAAGACTTGAAACAAATTACTTCAGGTATGTATCTACAAGCTTTAGCACACGTCTTTCACCGCAATTAAAATTTAATGAAGTACAAAAGTAGACTTGCCTGAGCTTTTTGTCTTCGAGAAGTATATATTTTCATGTTGCCCAATTATTTTATAAAATATCACTCAACTTAGCTGTTAATTGACGAGACATCATTTAGAAAGTTGCCGGGCAAGGTGAACACCTGAATCATATGTTTCTGACGAGCCAGGTTTGCTTTCTTCAGAAATAAATTTGTTAAGCTTTTGTGTACTGAATGCAGCTTATCTCCCTGGCGCAAGTGAAGAACAAACAGTACACCATTATGATAATTTGGGGTACAGAAGAATTTGCTGGTGGCATTTCCTGAACTAAGTGAGCTCATGTTTAGTTAATGTTTCTGGACTTGCACAAAGCTAATGAGAGCACTTTTGGGGGATTTTTTCACGATACCCAGCTACTAAGTGACACCTCAGTCAGTAAACAGACAAGGCAAGGCTAATACATTGAGCGATAAGAGAAAGAATTATGATTTAGCAAGGAAAATTGGTAGTAACACACGGCTAACACAATTCCAAACAGCCAAATAAATGGTCACCTGCACTTGCGGTATGAAGTACCTCAGAAATAGTCATAAAGGATTACAAAAGGTTCCAATGACTGGAAAGCCAGATTGGTGAGATAGTGAAAAACGCAAATAAATGCGTATACGAAACACCAACGACTTCAATTGCGCAGGTAAAATGCTATTAAAATGCTACCAGAATCTTATTGCATAAAATACATAAAGTTGCATAAAAATTGGGACAAAGCAGTAACAAAGACGGAGGGAGATACAGCACCCGTGTTGAAAAAAAATTACAAGTGATATACATGCATATTCAAGCTCGAGACAACTTTTGCTCCAATATATACAAAAAGAACACGTGCACTTACCGCATAAAAAAAGGTTCCTGCGCCTGGAGAATGCAGCACACTACAAGACAGCGTCATGAGAACCCTAAAAGTAGAGCTTAGTATGTTTAAAAACTACGAATGCTTCCATACCTCCAAAGAGGCATGTGACATGTCATGCCTTGAATGGATGAAATTCATAAATCTTACACACAAAGTTAACATCACTCTTATTGGCTTCAAGGCACTCCTTGAAGATGAACTAGAAAATGTACATCAGTGTTAAAACAAAGAGAAGATAAGACCCTATAGTGTTCTTCCTGAAATAAACAGCGCAAATAACTTCATGTATCAATGCTATGGACACTTCGCCAATTCGGTGTACATTTATATTTGACAACCACCCAAACAGAGACGAGAAGGGTGAATTAAGGTAGGAACACACATGAACGCTGACTCAACTAGAAGTTTATTCGTGAAGACAAAGATTTTAAACACACTGGCCAACTTCACAAAGAAAAAGCCATGGATGCGCAGCAGAAACAGCCCGGCACAACAAAAAAGGACCGGAAGACGTCCTGTAGAATAGACATGTGCGTCAAACACTAACAAAAACATGAAAACTGAAAGGTTTGTCCTGTAAGTGATATTAACGAGAAGTACTGCAGCAACTCTTTCCCACTCAGGGTCACAGAAATCTTGCTTATGAATTTTTCTTCATGATCAATAAGTAATGCTTCCATAAGTTCTCTCGTGTTCTGGTCTCTGTGATGAAACAATCGTTCTTTCTGCTCTATACCGCAACACCAGAGGAGTTCCAGAAGCAATATTTATTGATCACAAACGAAACAAATGCATAACCAAGTTATCTGTCGCCTTTAGTGGGGAAAAGTTGCAGCTCTCAACAGAGTATTTGTCGTTGGGTAGTATCACTTATCGGACAAATCTTTCGCAAAAGCGAAAGATTTGTCCGATAGTTCTCCTTTTTCACGCACGTTTATTCTACATGGCATGGCTTTTTCATATTTCTTTCTTGTCGCACGTGGCTGTTTCTGCCACGCATGCACGGCTTTTTACCTTTGTCAAGTTGACCAGTGTCTTTAATACCTCTGTCATCAAAAGTAGACATTTAGTTTAGCTTGCGCTCGTGTGTGCTCCTACCTATTTCGTCGTCCGCCTCTGTTCGTGCTGCTGTTTACAGTACGCACGTATCACTTGGTTAGACTGGTAAACATTCTCACAAACAAAAGTAAATGCCTCCCCTCAAAAGGTAGCCCATCCTTTACTACTAAACGCCAGAGCAAATCGAAAGTACGCTTTCACAGCGTCCATGCGGCAGCTAGCAAAGCACAGAGCAGCACAAAAAATAGTTGAAAATCCCACTTGATGGAGAGTGGCAACAGAGATGCGAGCTTGCTAGTGAATCAGCCACATATAAACGGGTGTATCTTGCACGACGCCAAGATGCTCTTGACGTAGAACACCAGGGAATTTGCTGCATGCGTAACCTGTGAGAAGGGAATGCGGACAGAAAATGAGATTACGCGGATTAAGAATCTGCCACACACTGCATATAACTGCGCACGAAATAGAAGTACATGCTACACTGACAAGTAAAAATTTGCGACTCTTTACAAGTACCGTCGAGAAAAGAAAGAAATGGGTTGCTACGGTAAATGTTAGCTAACACACGCACAGCGATGTTTCACAGCGGGGAAAAATATTCCCGGCTCTCTCGCAGAACCAAAGACCACGCGACAGTGCATGACCGATACCAAGCAGATATCGAATCTTTGGGTAGAAGTCCAGCAGAAGGAATGACCTAAAGATACGCCGAGAGCGATGTGAGCGTGAGCGTGCCTGTACGAGTGAGAACATGTACCGCTTCTTTGAAGCTAGCCGCTCTGGTGTGGCTCCGATCATCCCACGCGATTTGTGTGCAGAACGTCGCGTACACGCACTTGCGCATTTTGCGCGGTAGCGTAGCAGTGAGCTAGCTTCATGCACGCGTCATTCTTCGCCGCGCAAATGGTGCTCGAGTGCGATGATTAGCTCGAGGTGACAACGCGCCGATTGGCGCTTCTTTCGCTTATGCAAGCAACGCACATTCGGATTGGTCCAACTCAAAGAGCCAGCAGAGAACGGTGGCATGTTTCGGTTATCGCCTATTAAAATTGTACAGTACGCCTTCAACGACAACCCGCCGCGCTAGATAAAGATGCTTACTGCGGTAGTTTTGGCGGTGATAGGCGATAAGGCGAGCCCGTCGGCGGCTGTGTTCTTTGGCGACGTCGTCACCACACCTCTGTTCATTTGCGCTGTGTATCCGTGTACAGTCACCGCGCGGTAGCTGTGACTAATCGGTTGGCCGTTCTCCGCAAATCACAAAGAGGCGAAATATATTTTGCGTGCGCCGCATCACTAGCCGCAACCTAAATCGAGGCGCGCTTAACCGCTACGACATAAAAGGTGTTCACACTAACCGTATGGTATACGATGGGCCACTACGGATTAAAAAAAAATAATTCTGATGTCCTACGTGCCAAACAAACGATCTGATTATGAGGCAGGTCGTTGTTGGGTTTCCGTATTAATTTTGACTTCCTGGAAATTTTTACGTGCATACAATGCAAATTGCACAAGCTGTTTGCATTCCGCTCCTTTGGAATGCGGCCGCTGCAGGGATCGTATCCACGGCCTCGAGCCCCACATTGCCACAGCGGCCGCCATAGTTACGAAATGCGTAAGGGTGAAGTGCAACACTGCCTTCCGGTACGAGTGTGGTACAAGCGTAGCAGAGCTGCACACCTGCTGCACAATTATTTGTCGCGGTTCTCCTAAGCTCGTAGTGCCTGCCTAAATACCTTGAAAGGCTGCGTGCCTCTCACGTATCGAAACGCGATAACAAGCGCTTAGACGGTCCACGTGAGCCCCTATGAAAGATGACGGGCCACTGTACAAAATTGTCACTGCGCAAAGAAGCTCATCCTTATGTTCGAATTGTGTTCTCTCATACAAATTAAGGAAACGTTATTAGACAGAAACAAATGAAGCAGTGCAATTTTACGCACGCGGGGCGCCGCTGCCTCTTCGCCTACCATTGTTTCAAACGAAGTGACGGTTGATGCGAGAGTTAGTGTCGCGCGCTTTTGCTCCGGGGCATGCGCTTTGCTTGAAGAAAGTGAACGGTGTGTTTACCATCTCACGCTTGTCAATGTCAAAATAGAAAAAAAGGCTACGCGCTCAAGAAAACGAGATTATTTACCTATCTGTAGAAGTTCAGCTGCGACTGTTCTGGGGTGTCTTCTCTCCAACAGGCATCATGACCTCGGCCGCGCAACTCATCAAAACAACCAGGCTCGCACTTCAGTCGAAGACTAGTAGGAGGGTGAACCAACGACGTCAAGAGAGAAACGTCCCACTTATCGTCGTTAAAGCATGTCACTAAAATGTGCATCATGATGTCCGAAAAGAAAAAAATACTTTCATCAAAAAGCACGAGGAGTGAACCACCGCACAACTGCAACCAATTACCTGAGTCCGAAAGCCGTTCACAGCTTCACTATCGTATTGAGTTATAAAAACCTTTTAAACAAAATAACGGCACTGGAAAACCGCTAAATAATTAGCAATAATTTCTCATCCACTAACCTTCATAAATCTTTAAGAACAACCTAATTTGTAGCGTAAACAATAAATACTACGACCAAAATATGTGACTACGAAACTAGCGAACCATGTCTACTGTTGCAAAAGTGTGCGCAAAACGAAGCTACAACGGCTGCAACCGCGTGCACGCGCGCAACACACCCACCCGAACGCGCGTGCGTCTATTTGTCGTACAAAAATCCCCCACGTCACCTGATCCTAGGTGCTTAGGGACAGCATCGTTTAGGGTTTTTGAGAAGGCGCGATGCTGGCGCCGAGCGACGCCGTGGCGTGTTCGTCCTCGGCGTGATCGGTCTCTGGACCGCGCGTTGTTCAACATTGCACATGTGATTATGCTTGCGTTGCTTGTGTGTTGGTTGTAGGTTCTGTGTTACTTGGCTGAAAGCCGTGAGTAGTGGCGGAGCGGCAGTGCGGCTTGGGCCTCGGTGAGCTCTGGCAGTACAGAATCTGCGTTGTGGGACCCGTGCTTTCTTGAGAACCCGGCGGTGATGACAATTGAAATATCGAACTGGCCTAGCGCCTCGGCAGCGAAGTTCTGCGAACCGCGATGTGGCGTCGCCGTGTCCGATTTTGCTTAACGGACATCTAGGGATGTGCTGCTCGCTGCAAGTCATGGAAATGCAACTGCGTCGACCGCCCACTGTTCAGCGCTGAATGTGTGTTTGGTGTGCTGTGCTTAAAACGAGTGGTGCAGCCGTGCAGCGGGGTGGCGGAGGAGTAGAGGGGCTTAGGGGCTTCGTTTGCGCGTTCACAGACGTGTGCTCCCGTCTTGGTCTCATTAGCGGCTGTCGCGGGATTGTGGTGTGCTAGCTCCTTGCCAACATGCTGTGTGTTTGCGACGCTAACACACAGCATGTTCACGTTTTCCCGCGCTATATGTCATTTGCATGACGGCCGATTTGAAAACGAGACATATGTCTGTGTTCTTTGCGTTTGTGTGTTGTAAATTACTTTCTGTTGTGGAAGTTCTGGGAGTCTTATTACGCAAGGTGTGCGAACGTAAACATAAACACGTGTGTCTGAAATTTTGAATCGCCCATAATACCTTTTACGACTGATAAGTGGGCTACACGGCCTGTGTGAATCAGCTACCGTATGTTGCGACGCTCTTCCGTGCGGTAGATGCATGCATGGTGCGCGTTTATTTCTGTACTGTTGTAAAAACCATTTGTTTATTCACTCAATACAAATGTACGGCTTCTTCGCCGCAGTACATTTTAGTTACGGGGTAGCATACTAAAAGTGGGAGGGGGCCGCTATCAGCCAGCATAGTATGTCCACTTAGGCGACCTGAGAGGCGGCGGGTGCGCGAGTGTATAATTACAGAACTCTTATTATGTAGTGATTGTGGCCCCTTTTCACTTTTAGTATGCTTCACCACGAAATATTGGTGTATTGCGAGAAAGATAATCGTAAAAAGCCTAATTATGCAACGTTTCTTTTGTAGCTTGCTACACCGCAATACAGGGATGTAAATAAGCATTGTGCAGTGAAGCATACTAAGAGTAGAAAGGGCACATAGGTTTACACTCTGCTCATTATTTTCATTTGTGACATTTGCAAGTGCATCTATGCTCGCGGTAAGCTTCATTGACAATTATTTGTACATTACAAATTCATATTGCAGGGAAGCTTACTAAAGCACATTCGCCATTATGGTACGTGTTAATCACCTTCAATGCAGGAACACAATGCAGATTCTTGCCCCTGCTTTTGGCTGGACTGCACATGCTCTTTGAGAATTGATTCATTTCATTGATTCATTCTTTGATTAAGCGTGAGACCTAGCAATGGGAAGCCCAAATATAGATTTAAACAAACCAAAATGAATTCAGCTGTAAGAAGCTAAAGGGTTATTTTGGTGTAGACCAGTGGCCAAGTCCGGATATGCAAGAGGAGGAAGATAAGCCGAGTCCTTACACTTCAACACTGTGAGGCACAACTCCCACAAATAAATACGAATCTTACTTATGTGACTTTTTTAAGGAGATTAGCGACTTGCATTGGCAAGTGTTCACTTCAAGAAACACTGCATGAAGTAAGCTTCCTGCGCATATTTCACCAGCTACTGCATCATTGTTTCACATTATGAAGCTGCAATTTTCTTTATGCCCCAACTTGCCCAATTTCGTGTTTTGCAGCAGGATGTTAGCAGTGCCATTACGGCACTTAAATACTCATAAATAGTAGTAGAGAAAAAATATATATGATAGCAGTGCCTTTTCGTGTGTTGTCTATGCATACACCTGGTGCTCTTATGGTCATTTTTTCCTATCTGCTAAACCATTCAAAACAAGAAAAGTTTGTACACAATTAGTTTATACACAGACCACAACTAAACCATAGGTATCGTTGGTAAGCAAGGTATATTTTTTCGGTGACATTTTCAGCAGCCCTGCTATTGGACTTTCCTTCCTTTTCAGCTGTGCATGTTCATTATTTATTTATTATTTATTTATTTATTCATACTGTCGATCCCATCAAGGATCATAACAGGAAGGGCATACATAGTTATCTTGCAGTGTAACAATAATAATTAGCGCAAACATAAGATTAGACATACTAGACATGCAGTTAGCAGAGGCAGACAATGTAGTAGGCAGAAAAGTAACGTTATACACTGTAATATTGTTACGAGAAAAAAACAACAACAGGTAATCAAAGGTAGAAAATTTACAAAGGTGAATAAAATTGTAGGCATAAATTATACAATAATACATAGCATTAAATTTAAGAGTAACAAGGGGTAATGAGGTAGTCTGTAGAATATCAATGGTGGTAAGCAACAATTACAACAGGAAAAGAAGTAAACAATTTGCATAAATAAACAATAGTACTCAGTAATGGCAAGTAATACAAGTTGTAAAAGTGAGGTATACACAAAAGGTAGTAATCCATAAGATACGTTTAAGGAGTCGTTAAAGAAATTGTGATTATGTACACAATCTAATGAAATAAGATGGCACAAAAAAAGATGGTGACACAGGTACATCATAATTGTGAAGCACGCAATTCATTTTCGGCTAATGTCAAAAAAGTAGTTAACGATGGGCTGTCTGTATTACTAGGGTCCAGCTTATTCCATTCACGTGTCATTAAAGGGAAAAACGAATGCTTATGGCTTTTCGTATGAAATGGGTGTTCGTTTAATGATAGTGAATGTTTATGTTGGGTGAGTCGTGTTTGTGCTAAAGATAAGTATTTGGAACTCTCAATTTTCAATTCATTATGAATAAGTTGATACATAAATTTTAATCGTGCAAGCTTAGCTCGTTTTTGTAAGGTCAGTATACCGGCCTGTTTTAGCAATTCGGTGGGTGAGTCTGTTAACCTATGTTTGTTGTAAATATATCTTAGTGCCTTCCTTTGAATTGCTTCTAGTTTGTTAATGAGTTCTTTGGTGAAAGGAAACCAAACAACGTTAGCATACTCTAATACAGATCTGACAAATGTGTTATATGCTAGTAGTTTTGTGTTTGGGGGTGCTAGTCTAAGACGTCTGCTCAGGAAAAACAATTTTTTTTTGTGCGGTCGAGGTAACGTTGTTAACATGGCGCTCCCATCTGAAATCGTGTGTTAATGTTAAGCCAAGGTACTTGTACTCCTTCACTTTCTTAAGTGTGGCGTTATTTATAGTGTAGTTAAATTCTGATGCGAGCTTTTTTCTATTAATTGATAAAATAGCTGATTTTTTAATATTTAAAGTCATTTGCCATTCGTTACACCATTTGTGCACAAGTGACAAAGCGTCGTTCAAGGCCACATGGTCATTATGAGAGTTGATTACCTGATACAGAACACAATCGTCAGCAAAAAGTCTAACATTGACTGGAACATTAGAAGGCAGATCATTAATGTATATGAGAAATAAAACTGGAGCCAGAACACTTCCTTGTGGAACTCCGGATCTTACGCTAGATTTCATGGAATATTGCTGGTTAACTTCTACAAATTGAGTGCGGTTAGTAAGGTAGTCTTTGATCCAGTTCAGCATAGGGCCCTTTCCCAAGGTAAGAAGTGATCAGACAGTTTGACAATTTTAATCGTTGAAAGACTTAGCGAAACCTTTTTCGGGTTGTTTTTTCTTGGTTTCAGACTCTGCACATTACATTTTAAGGCGTGTTTACTGTGTTTGTTGCTTTTTCTTTATGGGCAGGGCATGTCAACATTTTTTACACCACGTCAAGTTTGTGGTGCCACAGACTGTTCTTAGATGGAGTCTTGCCCTTTCATTCTGCACAATATGATGTCGGTTTTTGTGTCCAAGGCCGTTTTACAGCGTCGCACCAAAGCTTGAAAGATTGCTACCCACTGCTGGTGGCATGACACATGCGACATTTCAATAAAAGGAAGTCTGTCACTTAACCTGTGCACTGGTTGTCTTTTGTCTCTTTGAATTGCAATTTGTTGCCTATATTTGCTCTTTTGCTGCATTTCAGATTAGGAATGGCTATCATAATTGACATTTAACCATATTGCACACAATGTGGGTGATAAGTATTTGCAATGTATGGCCACCATAAATATAATAGAAGCTAATAATTCAAGAATAGTGCAGCCATGAATTGTGGCTATAAGGTACCAGCACTGCAGGTAGCACTGCTTGTGCAGAATATAGTGCAACTCTACTACTTTCAAACATCATTGTATTTACCTGCATTTGTATAGCTCCAGTTTCTGTGAACAACACACATCTGGTGGAAGAGTGGCTTGCACCTGCAGTTGGGTCCAATGAATAGCCAAATTTCTGCCCGTTTTCATGTTATTTGCATATTAGTAAAGGCAGTCGTTTTTATAGTAGCCTGTTCGCCCAGTGTAGAAGCCGCTGAAGGGTGTCAGGATCTCATACACATCTTCAGCCTTGCAGGGGACACAGCATCTGGCACATAGTTTGTCACAGGCCATGTATTCGGGGCAAATTGAGTTTACTCACTAGCAAAGGGAGAACCAAGCTTGTTGGATATAAAGTAAACCGCCTGTATACTCATTGGCCTTCTTGATTTCGTGTGACATATGTGGTTATAGCGACCCTTGTTTTAAGCACTTCTTGTCCAGCAGCGGTCGTTTGCTCTTGAAACACTCAGGATAGCTTTCATCAAGCTGGACAGGATTAACACTAAAAACCAGCAGATGTTAATTGTCGCACTTATCATGCGAAGCTTCGTACAGTATGATGAAGGCGTAAATAAATGAGGGTGTTCCTCAAGGCCTTGTAGCACATGTCATGAGTTTGGAGCAACATGATGTATAGCACTTTTTTGATCGCATGCTATAGGTTTAGCAGGTGTGGCCATGGTTGAAGTGCAGTGCAAGGTCAAGAAAACAGATATCTATGAGCAGCACCCTGGTAAAGGAGACTCTGGGAAAACTAGTGGGAAGCCTGTTGAACATCTGGTTGACCCACTTATTGGCTCCATCAGGCAAAGTATGATAAAGACAAGGAAGTCATCAACACATCAGAAGGTTTTTACATATAAACACTGTGCTAAGGTCATAACATGCCAACAAGTCTTAGCGTGCAGGCTATGCACGACCAACTACATATGCCTTCTGTTCGGACATTGCTCATTGTAACTAACAAGGATGGAGTGGACAAAAAAAGAACAGCAGCTCCATTAATTTGGTTTCACGGGTATTAACAGTGTTTTGTAAGTGTACATTGTCATACTCCCCAATGCCTTCTTGGGTGACATTAGCAAGGACCAGCTTGAGGCAAGGGGTAATAGACGTCTTTACAAGCTAAAATGCATGCATGCATGCAGAGCACATTCTGTCCAAAAAGTAGGCGCTTCACAGGGGCACTGGCGAAGGAACAGATTATTAACAGTGGGCAAAGACAAGCTACTAAACACCCAACATTGTTGCCATGTAACAACCTCTGAAACAATCCCTCTTAAAGAGGGAATCATCTTTTTGTATCCATAAAGAGGGCAGATCGGCAAAGCCCTTTCAGTAATGCTGCCAGCTTCAAAAGCCCACTTTGCACATGCTGAATGCTTCCTTCTTACGACTTTGCTGGGTGCAAGCATTCTACTGTCCAAAAGGTGTCATTGAGAGCACTGTTGGTTTGGTGGCAATACAGTTCAGAAGCGATTGCAACAAACCTCCCTTCCTAGTTAGACTGGATGCTCACGGTGCTTATGAAGCAGCACCATGAGGCAAGCAAGGTGAACGGATGCCTCGAAGCCCTTGTTCGTTTAACACACTGTTCTGTTAGTAACAACCATGAGACTTGAAACCAACAAGCTCAAGTTTGGCACTCCCATAGTTACTGAGGAAGATCCATAAAAAGCACAAAAACAGAAAACTCAAGGGAAAGGATAAAGCACCATTTAGCACTTAGTATTGCTGCAGCCCACCCCCTTCTTTTATTTTGTCTCGTCGTGCTACATCTTTTTACAATATATAGGCATGAACTTAGGTGATGTTCCCAATCAGTGTCCAATTTTTATATACACTATGTGCTGGTTCAAAGAGGCTCGAAACACTGCAATGGAAGCTTCAAGTAAAAAAGGTGCCTGGAAGAAAAAAAAAGCTGTGCTGCAACCATCTCAGCAACATCTTGTCCCCTTAATAAAAATTGTGCTTTCATATCAACTTGAGCACTCCAGTTTAGAGTAAAGTACCAGTGCACTTATGAACAATGAATCAATTCTCAAAGAGCATGTGCAGTCCAGCCAAAAGTAGGGGCAAGGATCCGCATTGTGCTCCTGCATTGAAGGTGAATAACACATAGCATAATGGCGAATGTGCTCTAGTAAGCTTCCCTGCAATATGAATTTGTAATGTATGAAGAATTTTCAATGAAGCTTACCATGAGCACAGATGCACTTCCAAATTATGTCACAAGTGAAAATAATGAGCACAGTGTAAACCTATGTGGCCTTTCCACTCTTAGCATGCTTTACTGCACGATGCTTATTTACACCCCTGTATTGCGGTGTAGCAAGCTACAAAATAAACTTTGCATAATTAGGCTTTTTAGGATTATCTTTCTCGCAACACACTAATATTTCGCGGTGAAGCCTAAGCAGTGTACTGTGGTGAAGCATGCTAAAGTGAAAAGGGGCCACTGTCACTGGACATAATAAGAGTTCTTTAATTATACACTCGCGCACCCGCCGCCTCTCAGGTCACCTAAGTGGACATACTATGCTGGCCCATAGCGGCCCCCTCCAACTTTTAGTATGCTTCACCACGTAAGTAAAATATACTGTGGCGAAGAAGCCGTACATTTGTGATGAGTGAATAAACAAATGGTTTTTACAACAGTACAGAAATAAACACGCACCATGCATCAGTCTACCACACGGAGGAACGTCGCAACACACTGTATCTGATTCACACAGGCGTTGTAGCCAACTTATTAGTCGTGAAGGGTATTACGGGTAATTCAAAATTTCAGACACACATATGTGTTTATAGAGAGTTTTAGTTTAGGGGACGCAAGGCGTTGGGGCCCCCAGCGCTTGGGTGCGTTTGCGTTTGCGTACGCAAGCAGGAACACGTTATAGGTTAGCGGCCCCAAACGCAAGCCGCAGTGACGTCGCATGCGCTCGCAGCGCCATCAACGTCTGTTCTTTGCTGCATTATCATTTTTTAAAACATGAAATCAAGCATATGAAGTAAAGCACATAAAACTATTCTTATTAAAAGCAGTTAATAGAGAGCTTTAGAGTGTCCGGTATTCGGGTAAACGCAGGCTGGGGCGTTGGGGCGGAGCCATGAACTAGAGCGGCCTGCATGGTGCTGCCACCTGGTGGCACAAGGCTCAAACAGACAAAAACAGCTAATATTGCAGTAACCAAGTGTATTTTACATTGCTGCGGGTATAAATTTTTGGCAGCAACAAAATTACCCCAGTGCCGAAAATTTACACCAGCAGCGAAGTAGAATAGACTTGGTTACAGCAATATTAGCTGATTTTGTCTGTTTGAGCTTTGCGCCACCAGGTGGCAGCACTATGCAGGACGCTCCCGTTTATGGCTCCGCCCCAACTGCGTTTATGCGAATACCGGACATGCTAAACCTCTCTAATATATATAAAAACGACGTCTGTCGACACTTGGCGAAAGATTTATTAAATTATCTACACGCTAGCTACTCGTAAGTTCTCCTACACCGCGAGAGTCACGTGGGTAACGTGACCACTTAGGGGCAGCGATATTTTCGGCCGGCCAAACAACCCAAGGACGCAAGTAGACGTAGCGGTCTGCGCATGCGCAGTACCGTCGCCCCTAGTTCTTGCGTACGCAAGCCGCTTGCGTCCCCTAAACTAAAGCTCTCTTATGTTACGTTCACACTCCTTGCGTAATAAGACTCCCAGAACTTCCACAATAGAAAGCAATTTACAACACACAAACGCAAAGAACACAGACATATGTCTCGTTTTCAACTTGGCCGTCATGCAAATGACATATAGCGCGGAAAAACGTGAACATGCTGTGTGTTAGCGTCGTACACTTCATACTAGGCAAGGAGCTAGCACACCACAATCCCGCGACAGCCGCTAATGAGACCGAGACGGGAGCACATGTATGTGAACGCGCAAACGGAGCCCCTAAGCCACTCTGCTCCTCCGCCACCCCCGCTGCACGGCTGCACCACTTGTTTCAAGCACAGCACACCAAACACACATTCAGCACTGAACAGTGGGCGGTGGACGCACTTGCATTTACATGACTTGCAGCGAGCAGCACATCCCTCGATGTCCATTAAGCAAAGTCGGACACGGCGACGCCACATGCGGTTTGCAGAACTTCGCCGCCGAGGCGCTAGGCCACTTCCATATTTCAATAGTCACCACCGCCGGGTTCTCAAGAAAGCACGGGTCACACAACGCAGATTCTGTACTGCCAGACCTCACCGAGGCCAAAGCCGCACCGCTACCACCCACGGCTTTCCGCCAAGTAACACAGAACTTACAACCAACACACAAGCAACGCACGTACAATCACACGAGCAATGTTGAACAACGCGCGGTCCAAGAACGATCACGCCGAGGACGAACACGCACGCCACGGCGTCGCTCAGCGCCAGCATCGCGCCTTCTCAAAAATCCCTAAACGATGCAGTCCCTAGGCACCTAGGATCAGGTCACGTGAGAGATTTTTGTACGACAAATAGACGCACGCCCTGAACAAAAATTACTACTAATTTTGCTATTTTTACAAATGTAACTTTTCCAAAAAAGCTTATAGCGCCTTCGCAGATGGCAAAGTGACAAGTAAGGCATAGTAAGAGTCCGTTACCTGTATTTCTTTCATTTCCCTTTGGTGTTCTTCTATTTTACTGAACATACGAGACCTGCAGGCTTGGGAGATGCGAGGACGACAGTTCGGCGAGGCTGAAATAAATCGCGTGCTTCTTCCAAGGCGAGAGTCGGGAGCAGCCGCAGATACAGCGTTTAGCTTTGATACTGTTGCGGCTGTTGCTGAATCCGAAGCTCTTTGAAGTCAATGGTTATAGCGGCTGCGCACTGCGATCTCAAAGCGCGTTCGTTCTTTGATCCCTAGTACCACGGACATTGGATAAAAAACTATATTTGCTTTACGGACAGAAGCTACGTCGCAGGAAATTCGAAGACCTCACACGTGTATGTTTGTAGCGTGTGCGCGCTTGCATCCTACGGCTCCCAGAGCGCGTCTGATGCTCCAAGGTAGCGTCGTCGCGTGTCCGCGCCTGTCTTATCGCCGGCCACGCTGCCGCCGTGTCTACTTTTGGGGAACTCCACATGCGCGCAGTCACCGTGTTTGCAAGCGAATTTCACATTCTTCTGCTCCCCGAAACGTGCTCATTTTGGACCGCACCAATGGCTATGTCATCTCGTGTATGTTAAAACGACGATGGCATTTGTACACCGGCGAAGAAATAAATCGTTATGAACTTGGGCGGTCATGAATCTAGTCTAACGTTGCAGTTTTTACGTAGCGAAAACGGCTACGAAAGTGGGACAGTCCATGAGATAGGCGTTTCAAAGCGCCAGCTGTAGCGACAGTACGAGGAAGTGGCACGCGGCGCACGCGTCAAGCATTTCAGAGCTTACTGGCTTTCGAATGAGAGGAGTATGCGCGCGCTCGTGGCCTATTGGTTAGAGTACCGGGCTCGACGGCCGACGTTCGATTCCACCCCATCGGTCACACATTATTTTCTTTTAATGAAAGCTAGGCGAAAGAAGAACCTACCTGTCGCAAAGTGACAGCAATGAGGGTGGAAAGCTTCACAATGCATTTTTGGAATGTCTTCATATGCGAGTCCTAATCATTGTGTACTGGACTCAACTGCTACACAACAAAAAAACAACAACAAAAGTCAACACAAATTACCAAGAAATTGTTTATTGAGAACACTCAACGGTAGTATTATTGTGCAAGGGTTGAGTGAACTCAATTGCTCTTGAAAATTTGTTGAAGTCCGTTGTTTCAACAATTCCCCAAAATATATCAATGTTTAATCAACAGTCATTTTTGTACGAGCTTAACCCCTACTTACAGCATTATAAACCTGTCTCTATCAGTTGTATCTACGTACAAATACCTGGGAGTAGTAATAACATCAGATCTTAGGTGGAATGAACATGTAACATACATATATAATAAAGCAATGAAGAAACTAGGCTTTTTAAGGCGATCAATAGGAAACGCTTTACCTGAAATTAAACTTTTAGCATATAAAAAATTCATCCGACCCATTCTAGAATACGCTGTGATTGTTTGAGATCCGTACACACAAACCAACATCAATAAAATTGAGAAAGTCAGCCAGGTTTGTTTTCAATTCGTACAGCTGTCGCACATCCCCATCATCTCTTCTAGAAGCTGCAGAACTGGAAAAACTTGCAATAAGGCGTTACTGGGACAGAATGAAACTTTTCTTCTCACTCTATAACTGTCAACTAGGAATAGATAAAACATTATACTTCTACCGGCTAGCCGCCGCTGCACGCGCTCTTATCACAACAAAAGGTTAGAGATTTTTCCTGCAGGACCAACGCATTTAAAAATTCTTTTTTCCCGCGCACGATTTTCGAATGGAACGCATTACCAGCCACAATTGTGGACTGTCCAACGGTTTCATCCTTTCTTTCATCCTTTCAGCCGCAATAACCGGTGGGACCCTACTATTATGCTCGCCAACGTAGTCTTTTACCTCGGTGGCACACCTAGAGTTTGGTATCGCGCGCACGAAGATGAGCTCACCAGTTGGGATTCACTTAAGACACAGCTTCGGGACTTGTTCGGCAGCCCCTACGGTCACCAACTTGCCGCGCAGAAGGCGCTTTCCGGCCGTGTGCAGACGTCAACAGAGCCCTATGTTACGTACATTCAGGACGTCTTGGCTCTGTGCCGCAAAGTTGACACCCACATGACTGAGTCAGACAAGGTTGCCCACATTCTCAAAGGCATTGCCGATGACGCCTTTAACTTGCTCGTTTGCAACAACGTAGCGATGATGGATGCTGTTATAAAAGAGTGCCGCCGCCTGGAACTCGCTAAAAGCCGACGTATTGACCAGCAGTTTGCCCGTCTGCCCAACACCCCAGCGACATCTTCCTGTGCCGACACTCCTCGTCCCAACAACACTGCCGATGTTACCAGGATCGTCCGGCGTGAGATCGAGGCCGCCTATCCGGCTGCCTTCGACTCCAGTCCCACCAACACATCTGCAGTCACGGTCTCACTGATCCAGGCAGTTGTCCGCCAAGAGTTCGAAAACATGGGTCTTCCCACCATCTGCTCGGCCCATCGTCCTGATACCCGCCCGGCTTCTTCGATTCCGCCCCGTTCCGCACCTTCTTACCCACCACGTTTCCGCAACCCATCTGAATGGCGCACTGCTGACGACAAGCCCATTTGTTTCCACTGCCATCGAATCGGGCACATTTCTCGGCACTGTCGCAGTCGCTGGAGTTCCCCGACCCGGTCTACTTATACCGCCTACTCTCGCCCTCCAGGTGGCCCTTCTCGTCCCTATGCCGCACGCTCGGATACGCCGCCGCTGATTCTCCTGCACCGAACCGCTCCTATTCTCGTTCGCCTTCGCCCCAACAACGACAATCTCGCTCTCCCCAGCCCCGTCGCTCCTATTCGCCGACTCCCTTCGAACGCCGCTCCCAGCCGGAAAACTAGACGATGCAGCGCCTCGAGGTGACGCTGCATTGCTCCATACGCCGCCAAATCCTCTACTGACGTTGCCCACCCATCTGAACCTTCTTGACGTGCAAGTCAACGGTGTTTCTGTGTCTGCACTCATAGATACTGGGGCGCATTTGTCCGTAATGAGCGCTGACCTTCGTAACCGGCTCAAGAAAATTATCACGCCCGCCACGACGCCTGTTGTCCGTGTCACCGATGGCGGAACAGCCCCCGTTATTGGTATGTGTACCGCCCGCGTCTCCTTCGCCGATCGCTCAACAATCGTGCAATTCACAGTCATCGCCCACTGTCTCCTTGACATCATCCTCGGCTTAGACTTCCTCTCCCCACATTCTGCTCTCATCGATTGTTGCGCCAGTACTCTCCTCCTTGACCTGCCTGTTCTGGATCCTGCTGAACCACACCCCAGTCGCCTCAGTTCCGTCGACTTCGTTCGCTTGCCACCTTAGGCACTGACCTACGTTGACCTAGTGTCTTCCCCACCAGTCCCCGACGGTCACTACATCGCGGCTCCTATGCAAGACGTCCTCCTTACACACGGGATCACAGTACCTCATACAGTTTTATCTATTACGGCGAATTGCGTCTGCCTGCCAGTGGTCAACTTTGGCTTGACGACACAAGTGCTGCCACGCGGGATGTCTCTGGCCCAACTTTGCTCATTCGCGGATCACTCAGTAGCATCCATTGCAGTAGACGACACTTCATCCGATGCTCCTCTACCATCGCAATCGGCAAATTGTACCATCGCTGACTTACAGAAAATGATTGCGCCCGACTTGCCGTCCGAGCACGCTCGTGAACTCTACCGCGTTCTGCTTTCCTACCACGATATTTTTTACTTTAGCGATCGTCCTTTGGCCCAAACTACAGCTGTCAAACATCGCATTAATACCGGCGATGCCCCTTCTATTCATCGCCGCCCGTATCGAGTGTCCCAGCTGAGCGTCAAGTTATTCACGCAGAAGTTCGCAAAATGCTTGCCAAGAACATTATTGAACCATCATATAGTCCATGGGCGTCACCTGTTGTACTGGTCAAAAAGAAGGATGGTTCATGGCCTTTTTGCGTGGACTATCGGCACCTTAACAGGGTTACCAAAAAGGACGTGTATCCCCTACCTCGGATTGAAGATGCCCTTGACTGCCTCCACGGTGCTCGCTATTTCTCCTCTATTGACCTTCGCTCCGGCTACTGGCAGATTGCCGTGGACGATCTCGACCGCGAGAAGACTGCTTTTGTAACACCCGACGGTCTTTATCGATTCAAAGTGATGCGGTTCGGTCTATGTAACGCCCCTGCCACTTTTGAACGCATGATGGACTCCCTTCTTCACGGTTTCAAATGGTCCACGTGCCTGTGCTACTTGGATGACGTTATCATATTCTCCCCAACGTTCGCTACACACCTCGAGCGCCTCTCAGCAGTCCTGGACGTTTTTCGTCGAGCCGGTCTGCAACTCAACGCATCGAAGTGTCAATTCGGCCGTCGCCAGATTACCGTCCTTGGACATCTCGTTGACGCGAACGGACTGCAACCGGACCCTGGCAAGATCCATGCTGTTGCGCACTTCCCTGTTCCGAAGTGTGTCATGGATGTGAGCAGCTTCATCGGCCTTTGTTCATACTTCCACCGTTTCGTGAGAAATTTCGCTGCCATAGCACGACCACTAACCGAGCTTTTGAAAAAAGACGCCCCTTTCCAGTGGGGCGATAACGAGGCCTCTGCATTCTCTCATCTAATCGACATTCTCACAACGCCTCCCGTTCTGGCCCATTTCGATCCTTCTGCGCCTACCGAAGTCCGTACTGATGCCAGCGGTCACGGAATTGGCGCAGTACTGGCACAACGCCAGTGTGGCCACGACCGTGTTATCGCTTACGCCAGCAGGCTCCTCTCACCCGCGGAGCGCAACTATTCCATCACTGAGCGTGAGTGTCTGGCCCTAGTTTGGGCGGTTGCGAAATTCCGCCCATACTTATATGGCCGACCCTTTTCCGTTGTCACAGACCATCGCGCGCTTTGCTGGTTATGCTCACTGAAAGATCCTACAGGAAGACTTGGTCGCTGGGCCTTACGCCTCCAAGAATATTCGTATACTGTCACCTATAAATCGTCGGCGTCGTCGACGAGCCTGACGACGCCGACAGTAGTAGCGCCAACGGCACTTTCTCTGTGTCAGCCTTCGCTAACATCGCCGATAAGCAGTACCGAGACCTATCGCTGCGAGCACTTATCGAGCGTCGGCTCTCAACACCTACCGACGCATCCGTTCGCCGATATGTCCTCCAGGGCGGCATTCTGTATCGAAGGAACTTCCTCCCTGACGGCTCTGATCTTCTTGCCGTGCCAAAACAGCTACGACAGACTGTGGTCTTTGAGATGCATGACGCACCCACTGCAGGACATCTTGGGGTAACCCGAACGTACGACCGCGTCCGCCGCCGCTTCTATTAGCCTGGTCTCGCTCGCTCCGTTCGACGCTATGTTGCTGCCTGTCATCCCTGCCAGCGTCGGAAAACACCTCAGGTGCTACCTGCCGGTCATCTCCAGCCGATCACCGACCCTGTAGAACCGTTCTTTCGTGTTAGATTAGACCTGTTCGGTCCCTTTCCCACGTCATCCTCTGGGAACAAATGGGTAGCCGTCGCGACTGATTACGCCACCCAATACGCTATCACTCGGGCTCTCCCTACCAGTTGCGCCACTGACGTCGCGGACTTTCTCTTGCGTGACATTATCTTGCTTCATGGCGCCCCGCGACAGCTGCTTACTGACCGTGGTCGAAACTTCCTCTCGAACGTTATCGCTGACATTGTGCGTTCCTGCTCCATTCTACACAATCTGACTACCTCATACCATCCTCAAACCAATGGCCTGACAGAGCGGTTAAACCGTACTCTTACCGATATGCTGTCCAAGTACGTTTCCAAAGACCACCACGACTGGGACATTGCCCTTCCTTACGTAACATTTGCGTACAATTCTTCCCGGCACGACGCCGCCGGATTTTCTCCATTTTATCTACTGTACGGTCGCGAACCTACCTTGCCCCTAGACACGGCACTTCTTCCTGCTGCGATCTCAACAAGCGAGTATGCGCGCGACCCCATCGCCCTCGCCGACCATGCACGCCAGCTTGCCTGTGCTCGACTGACGGCCTCACAAGCCACTCAGCAGTGTCATTACAACACTCGCCATCATGACGTACAGTTTTCGCCTGGTGCGCTCGTGCTCCTGTGGTCGCCCTCCCGTCACGTCAGACTTTCAGAGAAGCTCCTTTCGCGATACACAAGGCCCTACCGCGTGCTGCGCCAGGTGACGCCTGTGACTTACCAAATTGCTCCTGTGGGTTCAACCTCGTCCTTTCTTCTGGCATCAAGTGATGTCGTGCATGTCAGTAGGCTCAAGGCCTACTGCACTGCTTCCGAGTCCGATCTTTAGTCGCTCCGGGACGGCGCTTTTGCAGCCGGGGGTAGTGCTACGGAACAATATGTGCGATCACGAAAAGGCGAGCAGTGCGAAGATGACGATGACGATGAGAAGCTAGCGCGGGTTGTTGCCTCTTGGCCAAGCGCAGCGTATTTTCCTGTAAGTATACTTGTACATAGCTTTTCGTCTGCGCCTTCCTACGTAACAATATTTCTCCTTTATTCATGGCCACCTCTCATACTGGCTAGAGTCATAGGGCGGGACTTACAATAGTTACCTCGAACCAATCCGAAAAAATACAGAAACGGTCATTGAGAATCATAACTCATTCTAAGTGGGATCACCCCAGCAAGCCACTATTTGACGACCTACATATACTAACATTCGATTCACTGCGTCTGCAAAAAAAGAGCGACTGTGGTAAACAGCATCGTGAGATATGACCACCCCTTCCATATATCCCTCTTTTATACCTCATGTCGAACGGCTAGATATGTAACACTTGGTAATTTTAACCTCCCGTCCACACACAACCTATATGGAGAAAGCCGGCTCTCTTTTTAAGCGCAAAAATATGGGACACCCTTCCACACCACATCAAATATGCCCGAACATTTGCTCCTGCTACACATGCTCTTCATGCGCATGTCTTCTTTATCCTTAATATACTCCACCTGTTGTGTGAACCTGATTTTATCATATAATGTGAAAATGTCAGATGTCTCTAACTGATGCAATTGCTGCTTGTAATGCATCCTTTATCTTTTACATTTGTACTCATGTAAATTTCCCCCTCCCCGCTGTTTTATGTTGGTATTTTATACACAATGAAGTGTCTGCATTATTGTGCTTTATTTTTTGGACCCATGACTAGCCTATGGCTAAGGCTCATTGAACCTCGACACCATGGCTTTGAATCAAGGCAACAATATTACCTAACCCACTCCGACATATGAAACAGTTTCACAGACGATTGCAGTGTTCCATAATGCAAATTTTGAGCGCATATGTTTAGGCGCTTTTAATTCGTGATGTACGGTGGCAAAGAATTTAATTCTGAACGGGAGGGTGCTCTCCGCGTTGGCAAAGAGCCTCTGCTAGCGCAGCTAGTTTAGCAGCAGCAGCGGACAAAAAATTTCTGCCGGTTGCATCGCTCATTGATAAGGAAGAAACCGCGAACACGGGGAATGCTTCGGTAACGCGGAGCGAATTCTCTTGCGGCGGCGAAGCCGCAGATAAAGTAGCGCATGCGCAGTGCGTCCGAAGCCCACGCTATCACCTTGTTTCCGCGCTCGCCTCATGCCTGCTCGCCGCCGGCGCTCCAGTTTTCTTCTCACCCATTCGTCCTACCCTCCTCCGCTTTCCGCCTCATGGTTTGGCGGCACACTCCTCTCCGTTTTCCTCCTCGCGCCTCTTCGCTGTTGCCGCGTTTTTCATCCCCCGCTACGCACCGCGTTCGCTCTCATCTTTCGCTGCCCGAAGTTCACTCTATTACGCCGCGGAACGACGCCGATGCACGCTGACGCTCAACGCAAGAACGGGCGCCCAAGAGCTGCGCTCAAATGGAATCTTCAGCGTTGACGTTTCTTTATTGTAAAATACTGACATGACCCATCTCGTTGAGTCTCAACAGGCAATGTTGAAGGACGTTCTTCATAAGTATTAAGACACTTTTTCTAAATCTGAAATGGACTTCTGGTGCACCAAAAGTCAGTTTACACTGACCAACAGCGTTCCCATTCACCTACCTACATATCGATGCTCTCAGACCGATAAAGCACAGATTGGAAGACAAGTTGACTATCTTCTCGAACAAGGTGTAGCGCGACCATTTTTCTCATCTGACGCTGTAACAGTCGTCCTAGCGGAAAATAAAAGGCCGTACCCATTTGCGCATCGACTTCCGCAAGCTTCACGCCGCCACACTACGACACTACCAGCCTATACCATGGATCGGTGATGTTCTAGATAACTTGGGTACTTCACGAAACTTTTCAACTTTAGATACCACGGTAGGTTATTGAAAAATTGAAATGCATGAAGAGGAAATTCCTAAAACGGCTTTTGTTACATCTATTCGCCATAACGAATGGTTAGTTACGCCTTTTTGTCTTAAGAGTGTAAGAAGTGTTCAAGTTTCCAAAACCGACATTTCAAACAAGCGTGCAAACCATTCTAGGAAACATAAATGTCTACTGGCAGCACATTCCCCACTTTAGCAATATCGTTTACCCCATTAAAAAAAGACTGCGCAAGGATACTAAATGCGAATGGGACATTCAATGTGGAAATGTTTTTCATTAAATGAAAGGAAGAACGAATAAACGAGGAACTAATACTGAGAATATGCGACCCTAATAAAAAATGCACTATTCGCTGCGATACCTCAAATGTAGGCATCGGAGCTGTGCTGAAACAGCCAGACGACGAAGGAAACCAACACCCAGCTGCCTATTATTCCCGGAAATTGTCGAAGCCCGAACAGAACTACGCAATATCCGAGCTCGAATGCTTGACCATAATTGATGCTGTCGACAAGTGCCATTGCTGCCTGCATGGAAAACCTCATACTGTCATAACCGATCATGCTGCCTCGCAGTGGCTCAAGAACGTAAAATATCCGCAGTGGTGCCTATTTAAGTGGTGCCTAAAGCTATCTATGTACGATGTCAACATCCGACACCAGAAAAGGAGTGACAACATCGAAGGGGACGAATTGTTTCGGAGTTCTGTCATTCAACTTACTTCTGTACCAGAGCTTCAAAACCACCGATATGGCCGTCCACAATGGAAAAATTCAATCCAAAACGACCTCGCCATTGTAAGCAAGAAGGGAAATAAGAAAGCGTATCTCCTCACCCTTCCAATTGGGACTTCTCGAGAAAGCCCACCGCTAATTTGGCCATGTTGGAGTGACCGAAAACCTTGGAAACTTTCACCGCAGTATTGCTGGCGATAAAATATTAGTGCTGTTTCTGCGTTCGTCCGTCATTGCTACACATGCCTGAAATCCAAGAAACCAAAAAACAAGCGATTTGGGTCACTGCAACAACCTTCGGGCCATCTTGCAATGGGCTTAGCGGGATAGGGCTCATTACAAAATTTCATTCACTCGGCGATAGATCACGCTTCGCATTATGTGTGGGCCTTTTCTCACAAAAATGACATTTCTGATACCTACATGTCTTGCCTGAAAACATCTTCGCTGCTGGAAAGCCGACGAAATTTCTCGCTGACCATGGAAGAGACATCACCGCAGGCGAATTCAAGCAGTTCGTGAAACAAAACAACCTTCACGAGCTCTTCACATCGTTTTAGCATGCACAGTGAAACGCCATAGTGACTCAGCTCAAATGGAGAATGAGTGAAGAGTCTCGCAGACCATGGATTCAGAATCTTTCGGAAATCGTTCACGAATACAACAAGACTCCACATGAAGTGACAAGATATCCATCTTCCTTTTCGATGTTTGAAATACTTCTTATCCACAAATGCTTAGCAACAAGTTCGAAGATCTGTAAGAAGCAATAACGGCTGCAGATCGTATTTCTCTCGCATTCGACCAGAACAAAATGATATACAACAAAGTTACTATCAAGGGAACTTCAAGTTAGTGCTCTACGAGATAAACTGGCATTCATACCAAGGGAAACTCTGCAGGGATGGAAGGACCTTACAGAATAATCCGCGAAGTGTTCGCACTGAATTACGAGATTAACCAATCCGTGATAAAGCTACGTAGAACAACCAACATAGTGAATGTCAGCAATTTGCACCGAGCCAATTTCCAAGCCAACTGACCATTTCTGGGGGGGAAGGGGGAAACCTATAACAATTCACCGTCATTTAGCAAGAAGACCATGAAGGAGAAAGAATATATATATATATATATATATATATATATATATATATATATATATATATCGGTGTTTTGTCTTATTGGAATAACACGCCGGTGACTCCAATTTGAAAGGAAATATTTATTTACTAACGCTTCAGCCGTGGCACGGTCCCTTCAGTCTGACGGTTCACTTTGAGGAGAGCCGTAACACGGCCAAAACGTTTGTAAACGAATATTTCGTTTCAAATGCGTCGTCTGCATATTGTTCTTTATATATATGTGAACGAGAAAAAAGGGAGCCGAGGGGCCTAATTTTTATTAATCCTATCATAAGAATGGAACAATGACACAAAGGAGAACATAGGGTAAATTGTTTGTACTTCATTATTAAAGTTAAGAAATTATAAATTATTGGAAATGAAAGTGGATGAAAAAAACAACTTACCGCAGGTGGGACCCGAACCCACGTCTTCGCATTACGCGTGCGATGCTCTTACCAGTTGAGCAACCGGGTCGCCATTTCCCCATCCACTTTCTGGGGTATTTAAGTTTTACTCCTAGAACTAACTAAGGGCGTGTTAGCCAGCGCCACCACTCAAAAACCTGCCGGCGGATGTCGAACATCCTTTCTGCCGCAGGCGTCACGCGTGCATGATCTATTGGGTGTGGGCAACTGGTTAAAAAACCCACACATGCTACCTGAACGCATTAATGTTGCCGGCGTGGCGGTCTCACGGTCGCATAGCAGCAGCCAGACGCTCTTTCCCCTTTTTAACTCGGTAAAATGTTATCGTGGAGTGTGCGGGAAAGGGAAGTGGTGCGAGGGTGTGCAACGATGCCGTAGAGGCTGGACGAATACAAAGTCAGTTGTTGCTTGTCCTTCAGGGACGCATTACTCGCTTCTTTCTGCTGATTTGCAGCCGCGCTTGCATCCCGCAAAACATTTGTGACCCGGATGAGCAGCAAGTACTATGGGCACGCCTCAAGGCACCGAAATTCCAACACTCTCCGGCGTCGACGTCAAACTGCCTGCGTTTCGGACTGCGGATCCTGCATTGGGGTTCATTCAGGTAGAATCACAATTCGCTGCACGGTGCATTACAGTATATTCCACGAAATACCACTATGTGGTGAGCAGTCTGCCCCTATCAACGGCTAGCGAAATTCGAGACCTGTTGCTTTCCCCACCAGCACACAACGTTTACGAGGCGTTCAAGGCAACGCTCATTCGCAGGATCACGCCGCCCGAAATCCAACGGCTACAACAGCTTCTCCATGAGGCCAACTTCGGCGACAGAACACCAAGCCAGCTGCTGCGTCATATCCAGCAATTATATCGGCAGCAAAGTGGATGGTCTTGACAGCCTGCTGCTCCAAAAAGTATATCTACAGAAAATCCCCCTGAACGTCAGAATGGTCATGACTGCCTCAAATGAGAACGATCTATCCAAGATGGCCGAGTTAGCGACAAGCTCATGGCGGTAGCTCCTACATCTGTCGCGGCCGTCACAAGCGAACCGTCACCACATGAGCAGCTTCACGAATTGTAGAACGAACTCTCACGTCTCGTGGATTCCGTGGCCGCCCTCCATACCGCGTCACGGTCAACCAGTCAGAGTGCTCCACAGTCACCTATGCAACGCCAAAAACTATGTTGGTACCATCGCAAGTTCGGCAATGCTGCACTAAAATGCGTACCACCCGGCGAGCTCTCGGGAAACGCCCCGCGCTGGTGCTGAGGGCGACCAGCCTTTCTGCCATGCAAGAACCTTGCTCATCAGTCTTTTTCCTAACCGATCGTAACAGCGGTTTCCTCTTCCTCGTCGACACAGACGCCGAAGTGAGCGTACTTCCAGCATCGCCCGCGGACCGCAAGCGTCCGAACACATCGCCTTTGCAAGCAGTCAACAACACGGCCATCGCCAGGTAAGGAAACCGCTCCCTAACCATCAGTCTGGGCCTGCAGAGAACGCTACGATGGATTTTCATAGTAGCCGACGTGAAATTCGCCGTTCTCGGGATGGATTTTCTGCGCCACTTCGGACATTTAGTCGACGTGCGTAACCGGGGGTTACAGGACCCTGTGTCACAAAGCGATGCAAAAGGCAAGCCTTCGAGACATACGCCGCTCAGCCCTACGCTGATCAAGCCAGCAGGTCTTTTTCGTTTCACTTCCGTACTGAGCGAATTTTCTGAAATGACACACCAGTGACAAGTGGGATCCCCAGTAAAACACGACGTTTTAGCACATCACCACTACTGGACCACCGGTTCACGCTCGACCACGCCGATTTTCGCTTGAGAAACTGGTGCTGGCACGACAGGAATTCGACCATATGTTGAAGAGTTGGCTATCATCCAACCTTCTTCCAGTCCTTGAGCATCTCCTCTTCACATGGTTCCTAAGCGATCATCGGGTGACTGGTGTCCTTGCGGGGACTATCGAGCGCTGAACAGTGTCACAACGCCCGACCGGTACCCCGTGCCACATATTCACGACGTACTGCACTCTTAAAATGTTCACACCCTTATGGGTGTATGCGGGTGTACTTATCTTTTCACCCTTGTAAACGCCCTTGAAACACTCTTTTTTAACGGGAAAGGGTGTTCAATAAGAAAAAACCCTTGGAAGACCGCAGTCTTTCTAATTCACACCCTAATTATAAGGAAGTAAGTGAACAAGCTTACAGAACATGATAAATGAACATTGGCAGTTAAGGCGTTGATATTGGCTATACATGAAACGCGCGCTACCTGCGCTTGAATCAAGTAGCTGGATTTATTAGATCGGGGCATCTAGGCAGCAGCGCACTGACTCCGAACAGCGGTCAAAAGTGAAGTTTGCCACTAATGTTGATATCGAACGGATGACACTAACGCGCCGACTTTGCATAACCAGATATCTGCAAAAGGCTTCGCATGATAAATGGCAAAATATTTACAATGCTATCACTGAATACTTAAAGGTGTGCAACCAGTTAGACTGGGAATGGTTAGGAGTGAGGGATTACAGTAAATAGCTCACCAACTTATGGTTTGTAGATGACGTTGGCATACCCAGCAGTGCTGCAGACTATTTGCAACAAACGTTTGAGGACCTTAGCGCAGAAAGAGTAAAAGCCTGATTGAAAGTTAGTATGCAGAAGAGAAAAGTAATGTTCCACATCCTGGCGAGAGAACGAAATGTCATGGTCGGCAGTCAGCCTCTAGAACCTGCGCATAAATACGTTTATTGAGGTTAATTACTCGCAGGGGCCTCTGATCAAGGAACTTAACAAAAATAAAAAGAATATTTGGAAAGCTTACGGCAGGCATTACTAAATCATGACCATGGAGCTTACTGCTAATCATTGCTTTCTACCGTTACTAACGTATAGGGCCAAAACTTGGAAGTTAATAAAGAAGCTTGGGAAAATGTTGAGGACCGCGCAACGAGCAATGGAAGGAAACATATTAGGCATGACGATAATAGACTGTAAAACAGCGATGTGGATTAGAGAGCGAACGGGGATAGCTGATATTCTGGTTGACATCAAGAGGAAGAAGTCGTGCTGGGCAGGCATTGCATTGCGTAAGGGAGATAACTGCTCGTCCATTGGAGTTCCAGAATGAGTGCTAAGGGAAGGGAAGCACAGTCGAGGACGACGGAGAATAAGGTGGACGTGATGGAATTAGGAAACTTGAAGACACGTGGAACCAGTTAGCACAAGACAGAGGTATTGGGGATCGCTGGAGAAGCTTTCGTCCTGCGATGGACATCAAAATAGGCTGATGATGATGATGATGTCATGACATTCATGCCAGCTTGACGGCATGTCATTCATGTTATGTCATGCATGCGCGTCAAGATCGTTCTGATAGCTCGATTTGCGTCGATTGCGGGGGGGGGGGGGAGGCAGCGAGTAGTGACGTAGCAAAGGGGGGCAAGCCGGGCACTTGTAACGCTCACTAAGGTAAATTTTTTGCTACTATGGCAATGGCCCCGCTCCTTCACCCTCCACGGTCAATTGGGACCCCCCTCCCCCTCACACGAAAAATTTTCCGTCTGCGCCACTGTGGGGAGGGGGATGTAAGATTGCTCTAGACCCCTCTCCCTAACTTGTCAACGGAAACGGAGGAGGGAAGGGGAGCTGCCGCCAGGCCGTAAGTCTTAGGCAGCCCAATTACCGGCTGCATTTCTTTTTGGACGTGAATACTGCTCTAATGTCATTACACAGTAGGATTCATCGCGGTTCGAGGGCATGCAACAATAAAAAAAAACACATACAGCCGTCAGCAACTCTCAGCTTGAGCAGATCTTTGGGAGCTGTTCAAGACTCTCATAAAAAGAAAAGCTTCGGACCCCTCTTACATGCATCGTCAACTCTGGGTCACCGCCGACTGCACATTTCCGGTAAAAAAAAGATCACACAGCAACTCCTCTGGGATTTGTCTGAGTATGCGTAAGCAACGTGACTCTTCCTCGTCTACACGCAGTCCATGCCGTTATCAATGTTATGAAACTTGATCCGACGGGTATAAGCGACAGCGCTGCCGCGATGCGAGCTGTTGTGGTTGGCGGCGCCAAGTGGATGGCGCAAGCAAAGTACTGCAGGTGGTGGTGCCAGGTGCGCTAGTGACCTGCCGTTCATTTTCAGCCGTTATCGCTTTTTAGCCCTTCTGATCCGTGTCGAACCATTATCAACCGTTCTCCGACGGCGGCTGCTTGTGGCACGGCCGCGCCAACCGTATCTTGAAAGCGAACTGCAATGCGGACAGAGTGTGCCCACTGCTGAAAACTTCACGCACTGCGTTCTCATCGTTCACTTCGCTTTGAAAACAGACGCGCGTACACCTATCTTGAAAGTGAACTGCGAAAAGCGCATAGTGCGGCATGAGCTGAGAGCTTCGTGAGCGCTATGTTCTCGCCGCTTCGGTCGCGTTGAAGCGAGAGCTAGCACGAAGGTGAATTCACTCGCTGCTGCGGGTGCTATTTTGAAAGATATCGTGCGGTACGGACTGACGGACGGATGATTTTTCTTGTTGGGGTAAGTATAGAAATACTTACGTTATAAAAAAATCGCAGGGTTCGTGAATTTCGAAATAACAACCAGCACCAACTTACTCTCCCCCCCCCGCTAAGCGATGCCGCCTTGGTCGCCCCCTCCCCACCCCCGGAAAAAGGGACACCACGCCTCTATCTCAGTTGAACAAACGATGATGAAACTGTAACGACGACAAGAATGGCGTATCCTTACGCGTTGTCCCATGGCCTCCGAGATTTGCAGGCGAAGCTGGCGCACGCGAATCTAGGAGGCCATAATTGATCGCTTCATCGTATAAAAGGACGAAAAAAGATAAAGCCAAGTGACACAGTAAAAACATGCAAACAAAGAAATGCGAAGGTGGCGGTTGACCCCTGCGGTAGCATTTCTCGAGTGTCTTTCTGGGCCATTTCCAAGGCGGTGGTAATTTTGCATACTCGATCCCAGGTTACTTCGTCGTCCGACAGGGCAAGAAGACGACATCGAATCGAATCCGTCCTCATTCCAGCAATCAGTCGACCGGGAGCGCTTCTTCCAAAAAGCTTCCAAACGAGCACGTCGCAGCCAATCCTTTCAGCTCGATGATGAACTGTTTTAGGCTTTCGTCCGGCTCTTGCTTTCGCTGGTAAAATTGATACCGTTCGGTAATCACTGACCATTTCGGAGCATAGTGCTTTCGGAGAGCTTCTGTAGCTTCTTCGTACTTCCGTTGGTTTCTTCGGCAGCAGCAGGCTACGCAGAGTCACGTAAGCCTTTTCACCCAGGATTGTTAAGAAGACTTGCAACTTCTTACTTGCGTCTATTCCATTGGCGGTTGCATACAAGTCGAACCTTTCCAGGTAGACTTCGATATTGCCAGAGTCTGGGAAGAACTCGGCCAAAGATCCCAGGGTGGTGGTCATCACTGATGTCCTCGCTTGCCGTGGCGTCGTTGCCGTTTCCTCAGGCTTGATCATTGCCTCTGCCCGAACGATCCCACCCTCGTCGCCATGTTGGCCAGAAACGCCGATAAGTCAAGCATTTATTCGGACGGCAACATGAACATAACAGACAGCAACGATTCAGTGGCATCGCCTTATAAAGGGAGCATGGGTGCAGCCGAGGCATGCGATTGGCTAGCGATACAATAGCACATGAGAACAGTTACCGCGTGCATCAGATACGCGGCGCACAGTGACAAGAGACAATACGCTTGATAAACGTTGCACAGATACAACAGCAGCCAACATACATATAGTATGGAACACGTCAAACAGCATTGTATGCAACACAAGTACAAGTGCAGGCGAGCACAAAATCGTTGTCCTTGCTTTAGCGGCACACCAAACGCGATGAGAAATTTGCGCTCGATTTCAGCTTACAATTCCATTAAATAGATTACTGTGTTTCTGTATGTTGTAAACTCAGCAACTGACAGCATTAGCTCCACCTGACACGTACGAAATTGTGGACATGTACTGCTTTATGCGCGATTGATATGCAAGCTAACTTGTCTGACGTGTTTTTTTTTTTTGCCAGTTCAGGCCTCTCGGTCACCTGACGATATAATAAAGGTATCGATAGTCATTTTATGGTATGGTACACACGAACACCGCTCCGAAAGCGGTAGCAAAACACCCAAAACCAGCGAGCGAGCAGCACCATGAAACCCACCAGCCGCTACCGCAGCGACCATATTGCGCACTACGTAATGATGATGATAATTTTGCCAGTGCCTTCTCTCGGTCGCATACTTTAGTTCACAACGCCACCGCAACTCTTATTTCCGTTGCACTGTGGAAGGTACAGGTTCCCTTCTCTAAGTTTGTATAGGTGTTCTGTGGTGTTCGCGCTTGTTATATTCCTTTCTCTATGCGTAGAAGTTGGACAAACACAAAAATAGTCAGTTGTTGCTTATTCTTCAGGGACGCATTACTCGCTTCTTTCTCGCATCCCGCACAACACCGGATTCAAGACCCTGGTAATGTTATATATATATATGAGATAGAGAGAGAGAGTAGGAAATGGAGGCGTTGTGGTAAACAAAAACTTAAAGTTCATTTTGTCAAGAATTTCGACAGTGGAACTCTCTTCGTCAGGGCAGTTTCAAAGTTTGTGTCACAGACTTTGAAACTCGTTAGTTTGTGTTTGTGTCATGACACAAACTTTGAAACTACCCTGACGAAGTGACTTCCACTCTCTCAACACTCTCTCAACTGTTTGCGTAATTAAACAAAGTTTTCGTCGGCCACAACGCCTCCATTGTACCGTCATTCACTGAAATAACAACAGGCCCATTGCTCTCCTATCTTCTCCTGATATATATAAGGAAAAGGTAGGCCTTTCTTGCAAGCTCTTCTCGAGAAATCGCCGTATTTGTTCATACTGGTATTATAACTATGCTCCACTGCTCCGTAAGATTACACCCCGGTCAGAAAGGCGCCGTGTCGGTGGTAGGGTTTATGGGGGCGAAGTCGCAATGAAGTAGGGTTCCGGCCTGGAAACGTGGACAACATCAGTGGGCACAGGGGCTGACGATGAACGCCAGTTCAGCGGGGATACTGGGTAATTTACGTCACCAAGCTGGCACAGGAACTTATAAGGCCCTGTGTAGCGCGGGAGAGGTTTATCGGAATCCCGGCCATGGCATCCGCATTTCGACGGGTGCGAACTGCGAAAACGCCCGTGTACTTAGATTTCGGTGCATGTTAAAGACCCCAGGTGGTCCGCATTTCCAGAGTTCCCCACTACGGCGTGCCTCACAATCAGAATGTGGTTTTGGCACTTCAAACCCCATAATTTATATATATATATATATATATATATATATATATATATATATATATATATATATATATATATATGTATATATATATTGTAAGGAAGATGACGAACGTGCGCGCAGTCAGCAGCATCGGCAGCATCAAGCGCGCAGCAGAAGCTCGAGCTCGGGGACTGCGCTCGGTGCATCGTACAACCGGCGGTCGCTACGAACCCCAATAAACCTCCTTTATAAGTGGTGGAGCCATGCGGGGTAACGTTCTACTCTACCATCCTGGAACTCCGTTCTCGGACGCTACCCTCTGCCATGCCGGACGCCGACCAGCAGACTCTTCCATCGCCACCCGTCCCTTGCGCTGGCACCATTCGCCAGCGGGAGCCTCCCATTTTCAGCGGAACCGACGACAACGACGTTGAAGAGTGGCTGTCATCCTACGAACGGGTGAGCGTTCACAACAAATGGAATGACTCGGACAAGCTGGCTTACGTCTCATTCTACCTCGCGGGCGTGGCCAGTCTCTGGTTCAGAAATCATGAAAGGGATATCCGAACGTGGTCGGCGCTGAAGACGTCCATTACAGAAGTATTTGACCGACCCGCCGTCAGGAAACTCCGAGCCGAGCAGCGTTTGCGTACACGCGCACAGGACACGGGTGAGACATTCACCAGCTATATAGAAGACGTTCTCGATTTGTGCAGGCGCGTGAACGCTGCCATGACGGAAGCGGAAAAGATCAAGCACGTCATGAAGGGAATCGACGATGACGCGTTCCAAATGCTTCTGGCCAAGGACCCGCGCACTGTTGGCGACGTCATCAGCTTGTGCCAGAGCTATGATGAATTGCGTAAGCAGCGAGCTCTGACAAGGCGACATCCCACAGCAAATGCGGCATCACTCTGCAGCCTTACCACCGGCCCAGAACAAGCCTCCCTGATAACGCAAATCAAGGATTTCGTCCGCGAAGAAGTCGCACCAGCTATCTCTGATGTCCGTTACTCAGGGGTCTGCCAACACTTTGCCGTGTCACATCCGTAACGTGATCCATGAAGAGGTCGCGGAAGCGCTGCCGGCTGTTCACCAGCAGGATGTCGTGACTACACCAGTCACTTATGCTACGGTTGCTGCAATGGCCCCTCGCAGTGTGCCCGTGCGTCGCTTCCAGCAGCCTGTGCACCACCCTCCCCCTCCCGTCCCCTGGACCACCACTGCCGTCGCTAACCCGTGGCGCACGCCGGACAATCGCCCTATATGCTTCGCATGTAGGTGTCCCGGTCATGTCGCAAGGTTCTGCCACCGCCGATCGCAGGCGTTCGACGACGATCGCCGAGCGCCCTATGTGCCGCCTGATGCAAATGCGCCTTACGAACCCTTCGGCCCATCACCAGCTCGCTCCCCGACTGATCGCCGTCCTCGCTTCGAACGCCTCCGGTCACCCTCCCCACGTCGTCGATCACTTTCCCCTATGCGTCGACGACCTGTCTCTAACGAAGAGGGAAACTAGACGACGCAGTTCCTGAGGCAAGAACTGCGCAAGTGTCGACGTGCCGAAGTCCTCCTCCTTTACCTGCCAATATCATTGATGTGTTTATCGAAGATGTCGCTACAGTCGCCTTAGTCGATACCGGTGCCGCTATTTCAATTATGGATGCCAGGTTTTGCCGTTCGTTTCGTAAAGTGACGACGTCTCTGTCTGGATTGTCGCTCCGAACGGCGAGTTCTCAACCCATTCGCCCTACCGCTGCTTGCACTGCCCGTGTAATCATACAGGACGTTTTGTACACGATTGAATTCATAGTTGTTTCATCGTGCTCCCACGTAGTTATTCTAGGATGGGATTTTCTCTCACGCCACAATGCCATCATCAATTGCGCTCGGGCTGAGATTGAACTTTTCCACCTTGGTGACCTGGCCTCGGTCGATGCTCATCCTGCCGCTAAAATTGTCGTGACAGAAGACACCTGTATCCCCCCGTGCTCGTCAGCATTCGTACCAGTCTTCTGTAGTACCATATCCGATGGGACGGTCTTCTTCATGCCCTCTCATCACTTTGTTACCCAAAAAGCGCTTCCTTTGCCCTTTGCAGCTCTTGACCTTGCCGCCGGTGTGAGCACGATGCCCATTTACAATCATCTTTCATCGCCGCTATCACTGCTCCGCCGCGAATGCCTTGGTTACGTCGAGTTGGTCGATTCCACACGAATTGTCTCCGTCCTCAACGAAATGTCTTCTACTGCTGCCCATGAACTGAGTGCACTCTCCGTACTAGACTCAACATCGACTGGTGTGTTCAGCCCGTTCATCGCCGAAGATCTGACGCCTTCGCAGCGATCTCAACTTGTCGCAATCCTTCAGCACTTCCGCCTTTCTTTCGACGTTGCGCAAACCTCCCTTGGCCGTGCATCGACAGTCAAGCATTATATCGACACTGGCACTCACTCACCCCTGCGACAAAGACCATATCGCGTGTCCGCTACGGAACGTCGCGTCATTGCAGACCAGGTCGATGACATGCTCCGTCGAGGCGTCATTCAACCTTCCCAAAGCCCATGGGCCTCTCCCGTGGTCCTCGTCACAAAGAAAGACGGTTCCATCCGCTTCTATGCTGACTTTCGACGGTTGAACAAGATCACGCTGAAGGACGACTACCCATTACCACGCATCGATGATGCTTTGGACTGTTTGCAGGGAGCCGAGTTCTTTTCTTCGCTGGATTTGCGGTCAGGCTACTGGCAGGTTCCGATGGCAGAGGCCGATCGCCCGAAAACTGCCTTTGTTACACCAGACGGCTTGTATAGATTCACCGTCATGCCTTTCGGACTTTGCAACGCGCCTGCTACGTTCGAAAGAATGATGGATAATGTGCTACGTGGCCTCAAATAGAAAATATGTCTTTGCTATCTTGACGACATTGTAGTGTTCGCCCCTGATTTCCCAACCCACCTGCTCCGCCTCCAGCACGTACTCACTTGCTTGACCAACGCCGGGTTGCAACTTAACTTGAAGAAGTGTCGATTTGCTGTTCGTCAGCTAACAATTTTAGGCCATGTCGTGTCAAAGGAGGGCATTCGCCCGGATCCCGATAAGCTACGTGCTGTTACTGCGTTCCCAAAACCTGCTACTATGAAAGAGCTACGCAGTTTTATCGGCCTCTGCTCTTACTTCCGGGGATTCGTTCGAAACTTTGCGTCAATTATATCGCCTCTCACGCAGCTCCTTGGTGGCGCCCGAGATATCTCATCATGGTCCCCAGAGTGTGACGACGCCTTCACAACCTTGCGCCGTCTTCTCACGACGCCACCCATTCTTCGCCATTTTGACCCACAAGCGCCAACCGAAATCCATACCGATGCAAGCGGTGTAGGCCTTGGCGCTGTGTTGGCACAGCGTCAACTGGCCACCCAGAATACGTCGTCGCATACGCGAGTCGCACGTTAACCAAGGCGGAGACCAATTACAGCGTTACCGAAAAGGAGTGTTTGGCCATTGTGTGGGCGCTTGTCAAGTTTCGCCCATATTTATACGGCCGATCTTTTGACGTAGTGACCGACCATCACGCACTATGTTGGCTGTCGACGCTCAAAGACCCATCGGGCCACCTTGCCCGCTGGGCACTGCGAATCCAAGAATACGACATCCGCCTGGTGTACCGTTCCGGGCGAAAGCACTCCAACGCTGACGCGCTATGCCGATCACCGCTTCCCCCGAAGGCCAGTCACGACTTCCCCTGCGAGTGCACATTATCGTCTCTGGACGTTGACACTATCGCTGCTGCACGGCGTAATGATCCCTGGACTGCATCTCTGCTCGACTTTCTCTCGGATACGTCGAAAGTTCCAGCGTCACGCACGCTTCGGTGCCAAGTTCCTCATTTTGCGATTCGAGACCAGCTACTATATCGACGCAACTATGCCCCAGAGGGACGCACCTGGTTACTCGTCATTCCGCGAATCTTGCGATCAGAGCTCTGGTCCTCGTTCCACGTCGACCCTCAGTGTGGCCATGCGGGAGTCTTCAAGACCTACGAAAGACTTCGACACCGCTATTACTGGCGCGGAATGCATAATTTCGTTCGAAAGTTCGTCCGCTCTTGTCATGAGTGCCAACGCCGGAAAGCGCCACCGCACAACTCCGCCGGTGAACTCCAGCCTTTACAATGCCCCTCCCGACTCTTTGATCACGTGGGCATAGATCTCTACGGGCCACTTCCGTTGACTCCTGCCGGCAACAGGTGGATAATCGTTGCGGTAGTCCACTTAACCCGTTATTCGGAGACTGCTGCTCTACCAAATGCTACAGCGCAGGAGGTCGCCAATTTCCTACTTCGCCGATTTCTCCTTCGTCATGGAGGTCCACGTGAACTTTTAAGCGATAGAGGCCGCGCCTTCTTATCTGAAGTCATCGAACAACTGCTTGCTGAATGCGCTATTGTTCATCGTAAATGCACTGCTTATCACCCACAGACTAACGGTACCACGGAACGCTTAAATCGAACTCTCGGTGACATGCTCGCCATGTATGTCTCACCTGATCAATCTAATTGGGACCTAGTTCTTCCGTTTGTCACCTACGCCTACAACACCGCGACTGAGGCCACTACCGGATTCTCACCCTTTGACCTTCTTTACGGCCGTCATCCTTCGCACACCATCGACACCATTCTGCCCTACCGGCCGGACCCATCCGAATGCCTGCCGATCTCGGAAGCCGCCAGACAAGCAGAGGAATGTCGGCAGCTTGCCCGCCGATTCACCTCGGACGACCAGCACCGCCAAAAAGCCGTTCACGATGCCCAGAACTCGACTCCCACTTTTCTACCGGGCGCTCTCGTCTGGTTGTTAGTGCCACACCGCACGCCTGGGCTCGCTTTAAAGCTCCTTCCGAAGTACGACGGTCCATACCACGTTCTCGAGAGAACATCAACCGTTAATTACCTGGTTGAGCCGCTAACGCCGCCGTCCGACATGTGGCGTCGTAACCGCGAAGTCGTTCACGTTCCGCGTCTCAAGCCGTATCACAATTCTACCGTCCTTCCAGAAAACTAAGTCGCCAGGATGGCTCCTTTATTTCCGCGGGCCATTGTAAGGAAGATGACGCACGTGCGCGCAGTCAGCAGCATCGGTAGCATCAAGCGCGCAGCAGAAGCTCGAGCTCGGGGACTGTGCTCGGTGCATCGTAGAACCGGCGGTCGCTACGAACCCCAATAAACCTCCTTTATAATTTATATATATATATTAGAAGCTTATAGGACAGTCAGATCGGCCGGCATGGTGTCCGTAGAAGGACTAAAGGCCCAGGGAAGAAATGAACAACGAGAATGAATGGCGGGTGTCGTACCTGGTGTTCTGTGCAACTTGTGAAGCAGTGAGCCATGAGCGGACAACCTTGCGAGCTGAGTAAGCCCTGGCGAATAGGTCGCAGGCCTACTCGGTTAGAATGTTAAACGTAGGTGGAATGAGTGTGTGGAAGGGCAAAGTTGGGTGGCGGCCAAACAGCAGATAATAGTGAGAAATACCAGCGGTCTTGTGACGGGGTAAATTATATCCAAATGTTATGAACGGTGACGTGTCGCGCAGTCACAGTGGTCCGGAGAACCGTACATGAATAGCATCTCCGTGAACGTCTGGTTGAGCCGCTTAATTAGTCCATTGGTCTGCGGGTGATATGCGGTGGATAGCTTGTGCACGGCAGAGCAGGAACAAACATCTGGACATCGCGGTGCCAGAAAGTGCGGCCACAATCATTGAGCAGCTGCCTCGCTGCGCCGTGATGCAGTATGACGGCATACAGAAGGAACTTCGCCGTGTCAGCAGCGCAGCTTGTCAGCAATGCTCGCGTAATGGGGTAACGCGTCCTCTAGTCAGTCACAACAGCGACCCATTCCAGCCTCGGAAACTCGGCCGCTCCGGTGGCAGAGGTAATTGGCGCCATCCATCGGGAGGGCGGGAAAGCAAATCCGCTTCCCTAGTACAACCTCATAGCCCGCGCATGCCGACTCAGGAAGCCGTGTCCTTTCCCCCCTCGTCTCAACCCCTCTCCCCTTGTCCTTTCTGGCAACTCCCTCACCTTCGACTGTCTCGGCGCACGCCCATCGGCATGGCGCAAGCTTAGCCCGCTGCTTGACGTTTCATGTTTTGTTATCTGCTGTTACCGGGAAGCGTGCGCTGATGTGCGTTGACAGGCGTGGGCAATTTCGGGAGTTTCGTGGTCCTCGATAGGCGTGTGCACTCTAAAAATTTTCACACCCTTATGGGTGTAATGCAGGTGTATTCATCTTTTCACCCTTGTAAACACCCTTGAAACACCCTTTTTTAATGGAAAAGGGTGTTCAACAAGAAAAGACCCTTGGAACACCCCAGCCTTTCTAATTTACACCCTAATTATAAGGGAGTAAGTGAACAAGCTTACAGTATATGATAAATGAACATTGCCAGTTAAGGCGTTGATATTGGCTTTACATGAAACGCGCGCTACCTGCGCTTGAATCAGGTAGCTGGAATGATTAGATCGGGGCATCTAGGCAGCAGCGCACTGGCTCCTGTTGTAATCGCACCGCTGGCACGAGTTGTTGGAATCTCAGCGCTGACGCCCGTTATTGCAAATGGGTCGCAAGCCCCAAGGGTAGCGTTGGCCTGGCGGCCTGGGGCACAACTGGAAGCATCCGAAGGTCCCGGCAAAGCATGAGTCGACTGGTAACAGAACAGCTGGTTTATTCTAACATCGCAAAAGAGCGGGCGGTCAGGTCGACCGAAGTGGAGAGACGGGAGAGCACGTAACTCAACGGAAGAAATCGGAGCCTCTCTCTTGGCGTCCGGGGGCAGCTGCTTTTATAGTCTCGCAGCTGAGGGCAAGGAGGAACGTCTCGTCAGATGCGCACGTGACTGGGCACGGACACGCTGAGAGACAGGTTGAGACGAGTGTAGTGACGCATCCGCCAAACCGGCGCCGGTCGGACCTCCTCGCTTCACACTTGGGGAGCTCCTCTCCCCGGCTGCCGCGCTTTGACAAGCGTGGGCACACACACACACACGCACACACGAAGACACGTGGCACTGAAACACGCCTGGACGCGCTTGGCGGGGAGGCTTTGCGGCAGCTCCGAACGGGCCAAAATGTCCGCCGCTTTGAACGAAGCCCCGGCGTCCGTTGCATCCGCGCCGGCTATACCGCGCGTCGTAGGCGAAACGTAACAGACCGCCCCGCCGGGGGAAGGAGATCCCGATGGTCAGGGGACTGCATCCGCTGTCCGGAGGGATGTCGCTTGATGATACTCATAACCGAAGTCGGTCGTCCTTCGGCGTTTCTTGAGCGCAGCGCACAGAGAAGGCCTCGTTCTCTCGTTCAGGTTCACACAGGACACTGCAAAGTGACTTCGGGAGAGTTGACATTTTTGTTCTCGTTCCCGGCAAGCGTTAGAACTACGCCGAAAGTCAACCGCTCAGTCAGCAAGCACGGCACAACCCTCACTAAGCCCTGCCAGGCTCTTTCCCCTTTTATACTACTGCCTAGTTCCTTACAGTAGTTTAGCAGCACTCAGAACGCGTCCACAAATCGGAAAATTGCACTAGAAAGCACATCATCACTTTGAAACACTACACAACAGCAATATGTTAAAAATCCTGCCTCAGGAAGAAAAACATCAGTAACAAACCATATTGAGGCTGATTCCCACGTTAGGGGCTTCGACTTAAGCCATCGGCGTTACCGTTGAGACTCCCCTTTTTGTAACGCACCTCAAAGGAATATTGTTGCAAAGCGAGGCTCCAGCGCAGGAGGCGGCCATTTGTGGAAGAGATAGTCTGCAGCCATTGGAGAGGGCAGTGATCCGTCTCGAAGCATGCGAAGCGGAGAACGCAGCGAGCGACCGTACACTAGCTCAGCTGGCGAAAACCCCGTAGCCGCATGCGGCGCGGTCTTTAATGCCAACATCACCCCAGGCAGACACAGCTTTCAGTCAGTTTGTTCAAACCACAATGCTCTCAACACGCGCTTCATGACGGAGTGGAGATTCTCAACGGAATTCGACTGGGGGTGGTGCACTGAGCTGTGTAACAGCTTTACCCCGCACCTTTCGAGAAAAGCTGTCGTCAAAGCGCTAGTAAACACTGTGCCCTGATCTGATTGGATTTCCGCAGGAAAACCAACTCGCGCAAATATGGACAGTAGTGCATTGACTATCTCAACTGAGCTGAGTTCCTTAAGCGGCACTGCTTCAGGGAACTTTGTCGCTGGGCAGATCACAGTCAAAATGTGTCTGTATCCCGTGGCTGTTACCGGCAGAGGTCCCACTGTATCAATAACGAGCCGTCTAAAAGGCTCCGTAATGATAGGTACCAACTTCAACGGCGCCCTCGATTTGTCCCCTGGTTTGCCCACCCGCTGACAGGTGTCACATGTCTTCACAAAGTGGTCTGCGTCCCGAAAACACCCTGGCCAATAGTACTCTTGCAAGAGACGGTCCTTAGTTTTCTTAACTCCTAGGTGTCCGGACCACGAACCCCCATGCGACAAGCGCAACAGATCCTGACCATAGCATTGAGGCACGATCAGCTGATCGAACTCCACTCCTCTGCGGTCTAGATACTTTCGGTACAGGACCCCACCTCTTTCCACAAAGCGAGCATTTTTCTTGGCGATACCTTCCTTGACAATGCAGCGTATGTTTTCTAGGCTGCCATCCTTCTTTTGCTCGGCTATCAAAGCCGACCGGCTGACTTTTAGCAACCTATTCAGTCCATCTGACGTAGGCGCGATGAGCAAATCTGCAGATAGCTCTTCTAACTTTCCCGCATCGGGAATTTCCTCTCCAGTATCTGGTGCCTTTAACGCTACAGGCTCAATTTTATTCAGTTCGGGCGTGCTCTGAATATCAGCTTGCTGCGCCTCTGACCCTTTCTCATCGTACGACAACGTCGGCCCCGCAACTACCGCCTTTGCAGCGAGCTCCCGAACCTTCGATCTGGTTAAGGCCTGAACGCTAGCCTCACCAAACAAAAGCCCCTTCTCGCGGAGGAGGTGATCGGACCTGTTCGAAAATAGGTACGGGTACTGGGGGGGCAGCATAGATGACACTGCGGCCTCCGTCTCAAGCGCTCCGAAAGGTCCTTCAATAAGCACTTTTGCTACGGGCAGACACACGCTATGAGCTTCCACGGCTTGCTTGATCCATGCGCACTTGCCCGTGAACATATCGGGTTCTACGTAAGAAGGGTGAACTACATCCATTGTAGCTGCGGAATCGCGAAGCACTCGGCACTCTTTCCCGTTCACGAGGAGGTCTCGCATGTAAGGCTCGAGAAGCTTCATGTTCTCGTCAGTGCTGCATAATGACGAAAACACGACTTTTGTTTTTGTTTCTGGACACTGCGCCGAAAAGTGACCCAGCTTCTGGCACGTATAACACACGCGCGCTTGCCCCGTCTCGAACCGCTTTCTGCGTTCGGCTTCGGCTGCCGCCGTCTCCTTACGTTCGGTCGGACTGCTTTCACTCGCATCCGCACTACGTGTGTCCCCCTTTGCTCTCATGGGTGTGAACTTCGGCCTCTCAAACTTGGAGCCAAATTCACCCTTTTGACCGTCCTTAGCTCCGCGAGCCCGACGCGTCACAAACTCTTCGGCTAGCTCAGCGGCTCTAGCCACCGTACTAACCTCTGGCCTATCCAAGACCCAGTACCGCACGTTCTCAGGTAACCGACTATAAAACTGTTCCAGCCCGAAACACTGCAGAACTTTCTCGTGGTCACCAAACGCTTTCTCTTCTTTGAGCCACTCCTGCATGTTTGACATAAGCCTGTAGGCAAACTCTGTATATGACTCACTTTTGCCTTTGTCATTTTCCCGAAACTTCCGACGGAACGCCTCCGCGGACAGCCTGTACTTTTTTAGCAGACTCGATTTCACTTGGTCGAAATCCTCTGCCTCCTCTCTCTTCAAGCAAGCGACTACGTCGGCCGCCTCGCCGGGTAACAAAGTGAGCAAGCGCTGTGGCCACGTTTCCCGAGAGAACCCCTGCTTCTCGCACGTTCGCTCAAAGTTAACCAGGAACAAACCAATGTCCTCTCCCAGCTTAAACGGCCGCATCAGGTCAGTCATTTTGAACAATACTCGTTCTCCTGCACCGTGTGCCTGACTTCCATTACGAGCGCGTTCCATCTCTACCTCGAGACGCTTCATTTCCAAAGCGTGTTGACGGTCGCGCTCTTTTTCTTGTTGCTCTCGCTCTATCTGTTCTTTACGTTCACGCTCTTCTTTTTCTTTCTGTTCTTTAAGTTCGCGCTCCTGTCTTTTTGCCCGCTCCTCAATGGTCTCAAGGCATTCCGACAGCTCGTCATCCTCAGCTTCTAACTCAAGAATAGCCCTCAGCAGTTCTGGTTTTCTGAGTTTGTCTGAGACATCCAGACCCAACTCTCTTGCAAGCTCCAGCAATTTGGGTTTGCGCAACGACTTCAAATCCATGGCTGCTCTGAATGCTGCTTTCTCTACTGCCTACTATTGTCTTGCCGCAAACTAACCCGGCAGCAACGACAACCACAATTACCAGCTCTGTTTCTGACACTAACAAAAGCCTGGCAAAACTCAGAAGAAGAAAGTCCCGCACTCACCAAACCTCGCAGCCAAGAATTCAGCGCAGTCGTTCCGCTGCAGGCAACCAGTCATCACACAGGGCTCGTTGCACTGCTCCCGGATGGTCGTTGTGCTGCTCAGCATACAGTCAACCGCATCTCTTCGCTGCTGGCCTCCGTTGTCGCGATCTCACGGCTGGCAACCAGCTGTTGTTGTAATCGCACCGCTGGCACGAGTTGTTGGAATCTCAGCGCTGACGCCCGTTATTGCAAATGGGTCGCAAGCCCCAAGGGTAGCGTTGGCCTGGCGGCCTGGGGCACAACTGGAAGCATCCGAAGGTCCCGGCAAAGCATGAGTCGACTGGTAACAGAACAACTGGTTTATTCTAACATCGCAAAAGAGCGGGCGGTCAGGTCGACCGAAGTGGAGAGACGGGAGAGCACGTAACTCAACGGAAGAAATCGGAGCCTCTCTCTTGGCGTCCGGGGGCAGCTGCTTTTATAGTCTCGCAGCTGAGGGCAAGGAGGAACGTCTCGTCAGATGCGCACGTGACTGGGCACGGACACGCTGAGAGACAGGTTGAGACGAGTGTAGTGACGCATCCGCCAAACCGGCGCCGGTCGGACCTCCTCGCTTCACACTTGGGGAGCTCCTCTCCCCGGCTGCCGCGCTTTGACAAGCGTGGGCACACACACACACACACGCACACACGAAGACACGTGGCACTGAAACACGCCTGGACGCGCTTGGCGGGGAGGCGTATCGGCGGCGCTGAACGGGCCAAAATGTCCGCCGCTTTGAACGAAGCCCCGGCGTCCGTTGCATCCGCGCCGGCTATACCGCGCGTCGTAGGCGAAACGTAACACTCCAAACAGCGGTCAAAAATAAAGTTTCCCACGAATGTTGATATCGAACGGATGCCACTAACGCGCAGACTTTGCATAGCCAGATATCTGCAAAAGGCTTCATATGATCAATAGCAAGATATTTACAATGCTATTTCGGAATACTTAAAGGTGTGCAACCAGTTAGACTGGGAATTGTGAGGAGTGAGGGCTAACGGTAAATAGCTCACCAACTTACGGTTTGTAGATGACATTGGCATACTCAGCAAAGCTGCAGACTATTTGCAACAAACGTTTGAGGACCTTGGCGAAGAAAGTGTAAGAGTCTGATTGAGAGTTAGTATGCAGAAGAGAAAAGTAATGTTCCGCAGCCTGGCGAGAGAACGAATGTCATGGTCGGCAGTCACCCTCTAGAACCTGCGCAGAAATACGTTTATTGAGGTTAATTACTCGCAGGGGCCTCTGATCAAGGAAATTAACAAAAATAAAAAATTAGCTGGAGAGCTTACGGCAGGCATTACTAAATCATGACCAGGGAGCTTACTGCTAATCATTGCTTTCTACCGTTACTAACGTATGGGGCCGAAACTTGGAAGTTACCAAAGAAGCTTGGGAAGACGTTGAGGACCGCGCAACGAGCGATGGAATGAAAATTATTAGGCATGACGATAATAGACTGGAAGACAGCGATGTGGATTATAGAGCGAACGGGGATAGCTGATATTCTGGTTGACATTAAGAGGAAGTCGTGCTGGGCTGGGCAGACATTGCAATGCGTAAGGGAGAGAACTGCTAGTCTATTGTTGTTGCAGAATGGGTGCTAAGGGAAGGGAAGCACAGTCGAGGACGGCAGAGAATAATGTGGACGTGATGGAATTGGGAAACTTGAAGACACGTGGAACCAGTTAGCACAAGACAGGGGTATTGGAGATCGCTGGAGAAACTTTCGTCCTGCAATGGACGTCAAGATAACCTGATGATGATGATGTGACGACATCCATGCCAGCTTCGCGGCATGTCATTCATGTTATGTCATGCATGCGTGTCATGCACGTTCTGATAGCTCGATTTGCGTCGATTGCGGGGAGGGGGGGGGGGGTGCTAGTAGCGGTGTAGCCAAGTGCGGCACGCCGGGCACTTGTAACGCTCACTAACTGTAAATTTTTTGCTATATGGCAATGGCCCCGCTCCTTCCCCCTCCACGGTCAATTGGGACCCCACCCCCCCTCACACGAAAAATTTTTCTGGCTACACCACTGTGGAGAGGGGGGTGTAAGATTGCTCCAGACCCCCTCCTCCTAACTTGTCAACGGAAACGAGGGAGGGGTGGGCAGCTGCCACCGGGCCGCAAACCTTAGGCAGCCCAATTACCGGCTGCATTTCCCTTTGGACATGAATACTGCTCCAATGTCATTACACTGTAGGATTCGTGGCGGTTCGAGGGCCCCCATGCGACAATAAAAAACAACAACACATACGGCCATCAGCAAGTCTTAGCTTGAGCAGATCTTTGGGAGCTGGGCAAGACTCTCAAAAAAAAGAAGCTTGGCACCCCTCTTACATGCATTGTCAACTCTGGGTCAGCGCTGACTGCACATTGCCGGTAAAAAAAAATCACACAGGAACTCCTCTCGGATTTGTCTAAGTATGCGTAAGCATTGTGACTCTTCCTCATCTACACGCAGTCCAGGTCGTTATCAATGTTATGAGACTTGATCCGACGAGTATAAGCGACACCGCTGCGGCGACACGAGCTGCTGTGGTCGGCGGCGCCAAGTGAATGGCGCAAGCAAAGTACTGCAGGTGGCGGGGCCAGGTGCGCTAGTGACGTTTCGTTCGTTTTGAGCCGTTATCGCTCTTTAGTACTTCTCATCCGCGTCGAACCATTATCAACCGTTCTCCGGCGGCGGCTGCATCTGGCACGGCCGCGCGAACCGTATCTTGAAAGCAAACTGCAATGTGGACAGTGTGCCCACTGCTGAAAACTTCACGCGCTCTGTTCTCACCGTTTACTTCGCTTCGAAAACAGGCGCGCGTACACCTATCTTGAAAGTGATCTGCGAAAAGCGCATAGTGCGGCATGAGCTGAGAGCTTCGTGAGCGCTGTGTTCTCGCCGCTTCGGTCGCGTTGAAGCGAGAGCTAGCACGAAGGTGAATACACTCGCTGCTGCGGGTTCTATTTTGAAAGATATCGTGCGGTACGGACTGACGGACGGATGGTTTTTCTTGTTGGGTAAGTATAGAAATGCTTACGTTATAAAAAAAATTGCAGGGTTCGCGAATTTCGCGATAACAATCAACACCAACCTACTCCCCCGCCCCCCGCTGAGCGATGCCGTCTTGATCGCCCCCTCCCAACCCCGAGAAAAGGGACACTACCCCGCTTTCTCAGTGGAAGAAACGATGATGAAACGTTAACAACGACGAGAACGGCATTTCCTCACGCGTAGTCTTATGGCCTCCGAGATTTGCGCGCGAACCTGGGAGACCACAATTGGCCGCTTAGTAGCATAAAAAGACAAAAAGATAATGCCAAACGACGCAGTTAAAAACTCACACAAAGAACTGATCGTAGCTATACTGTTTGGGGAAAAGAAATAAAAAATTAGACAGCCGCAACGCACGCCACTAAAGCCACCACCGCCGGCATAACGCGGAACCAACAGTTGGCAACATTGATTCGCGCTTCATTGTCCGCTTCGTCTCCGCAACGAGAGCCGCCATCCTTTCGCGCCGACCGTTTTGTCATGGTTTTGTTTTTCTGCAAGTCCGCGCACGCAGCTCATCGGTAGATGCACGGGTGCACGGCGTCGCATTGCGACCTGCGGCATTTTCTCGTGTTCGTGTAATCGGTGTGAAACATGTCGCATGTGAAATATTTGATAGAAGTGCCTCACGTCCAAGTCAAGCCGCCGTACAGGTGTATGGCTGTGTGCCCCGTTCTCGGAAGCGTCGACGGGTTTCCGGCATGCGGATTTCAGGTACGTGCAAATGCGTTTCGCCCTCCTATTGAGCTCTGGAGCAAAGCGTGCAATAGTTCATGTGAAAGATGCAGTGCCCGTCATCATGGTGTGAATTTCGAGCGGCAAACGAGAACTGTGGCACTTAGAGCGCACCGCGGCTGCTAAGTCAGCGTGGAAATTGTTTTACGTTACCGTAATATGTTGCTGTCAGTCTAATCTGCGGCTTGTGGATAGCTAGCCCATTGACTTTTGCTTGTGGCAGCGATAGGTATATAAATGGAAGCGGTAATAATTTTCGAGAGCAGACAGTTGTTTCGCTCGGTGTTTGGTCGTGTTCATGGCGTTATGAAAGCTAGAAAACTAACTGGCTTGATCGTGCTTAGTTCCAACTCTAAGGGGCGTAGCGTTGGCGCTGTATATGTTTGTTTTCCGTGCCGCGAGTACCACTTTCATGCTTTTGTTGCATGAGAGCGGTAGCTGCTGCATGCCGTCTGGGCAGAATACAATAAAAGCAATTTCCTCACTTTCATACGTATGCAATGTGACGTGACAAAATTTCCAGCGTTTTATTCGGAGCGTAAATATCCAGTATAGTTTAGTAAGAAACTCAAAATTCTGTCTTACCTTAGTAGGCGTGAAACAAGTGAAACTCTCATTCCTTTTTGAATTGTTCGCCCAAACCGCACCGCCCGCAGATGCGTCATCGGGTAATTGACAGTAGCTTCGCTACGTGAGTTGTTTTATGCGCCAATATTGCCCGGTTAAGTATCCTGTTAATTTATGCCGACGCTCGTTCATCTTGATTTTAAGTGATTACTATCCCCGAGTACCGGACGATGCCAAACTTGTGAGGTGTAGCAAACGCGGGAAATTCAAAGTGGCGTGGCTGCAAGTTCCTGTTTTTACGTTTCTTGCATTCAAAGCCAACAGACACAGTATCACTGATTTATTTCCAATTCTGCTGTACTTGATCAATCTAATGTGACAACTGCATTTGCTCTTTAATGTTCTCCATTTATGTGTATTCAGCTTGGCTGCCAGAAAATGCTTGAATTTTTTTCAGTATCCAAGTGACGAAATATTTCACTTACGGCCGTGTGTGAAACACGCAAGATGACAAAACTGATAGCAAAATGATGAGATGTTTCTTTTATAGCGTTTGGACTCGACTTTTGGTGAGGATGTCGATCGACCTTGGGCCTGGTGACAGCACACCCGACATGGCCAAAGTGCAGCCTATCAGTTGAGTGCCCCCGAATGGACCATCAACATCGGAAAATGAAACATAGCCAGGTAGGGGCAATTTTTACTTTGGAACAGAATACTGACAGCTGCCTCTTTCTTTAAGAACTAAATAACATATTTAGAAACCACCCTTTCTCTTTGTGCAGCCTACATAGAATTGTTTTTTGCTTGTTATACAGATCTTCAGAAAGCAGTTCTTCTGAACCCTTTTTCCATGCACAAATAAATAAAGAGGAGTGCACTTTCTGAAGAAATTGATGCACTGAAATGTGCGTTCGACACACAGTGAGATGCAAAATAACCAATAACTTTAAAGCGGTAAAAAAAAAAAAAAGTTTGAAACATGTTCTAACATCATACCCCGCCTTGGCATACGGATCTAAATATAACAGCAACAGAGGTGCATGCAGAGAAGTGTTTGTAAATGTTTGCAAGATATGTACATTGTCTAAGAAATTGTTTTTACTTACTCGGAGCTTCTTGGTGTCATGGCAGTGCAGTAAAAGCTCAAAATGATGCCCCTGCTCCTAATAAAGCACCTTTAGATTTTAAAATTAAATTATGGGCTTTTACATTCCAAAGTCGCAACCTGAAGTATTGGGAACCTGGCCTTCTTTAATGTACACCTGAATGTAAGTGCATAAGCGTTATTGCATTTTACCCCCATTGGAGGGCAGCTGCCATGGCCTACATAGAAGCTAGGACCAGCATGACAGCAGCATGGCATCATAGTAAGTGGGCTATAACACCAGGTCAAAATGAGAAATACTGCATAGAACTACCAACTTCTTGGCTCACAAGCACTTTGCACTAAGTTAAAGGAGTATGGAGTACTGACAGCGACCATTTATATACCAATTTCTTTTTAAGCTGACTCCGTTATTAGGGTGCGAAGCTTCAATTAGTCAAAACCAGCCTAAATTACAGAACCAGCTCAAGACACGCACCATGTATAGCTGGATTTGGACATGAAAATGGAGTCAATTCATGTCGCCGAAAATGGAGGTGGCAGTCACACTATTTCATGCATTTTGCCTAAAACATAGTCAATAATAATTAATTTCTAAAATATTCTTTTCAAAAATTTTTTCAAGCATGAAAGGAGGAGCCAAATGGTGTTCAGGTGCACGGGTGGTTAGTTGCGCGGCACTTCTTGCATGTATTCACTGGCTTCTTTCAAGCTTGAAAAAAAAAAAAACCTTGTTGCACCTATTGAGCAGTAGAAAGCTGGATTGAATTTTTCAGGATGCTCTACAATTTTCGCACTGACACTTTTGCTTTGAATATAATATTGGAGTAGTTAAATAATCGTTAATAACTAATTACCTAATAAGGAAAAATGCAAGAATTGGTTTCACTCCCTCAAAACAATGGCAAACGACATTACCTTGGTGCTGTCCAGCTACGTGGCACTTGTACATATTTAAAGCTTGCACATGTCAGACAGACCACCTGGTAATTACAAGGCATATATAGCACTGGCTAAGTTGTGTGAGCTAGCCATGTGCAGTGAATCATGCGAAACGGCCATGTTTCTTTGACTTAAGGGCATGATAAGATTTACATGCTCGACGCCTTGTATCAGTGTGTTCTAGGCCTGTTCGTAGCTTAGCTGCTACATAAACAATATTTCTCCACGTGTAAGCTCATATGCATCTTTCAAGTACATTGCCTCGTGTGTCCAAAATAAACCATCCTCACGCTTCCTTCATTATGTCTTCATCTGTTGCTGTGCTAAATTTTTCACATGCAACTGCACAAATTTTCATCGAGTTTTCATATTTCCTCGTTGTTTGGTGGCTTTATTTTTGAACAAGTTGTTTTCGTTAAACCCTGTTGCACACAGCAGTGCACAGCATTTCTGCCTAGAGTGGGAATTTTTTTTTTTTTCAGATTGACATTAATACACCTTGCCTGGGCAATGTAAGGCATACTACATAACACGGCCCTGCAATAATGTTTTATATTGCATTCCAGCATCATGCAAAAGCTGTTTACTTACCAGATTAGAATATGTATAAGTGTTGGAAGTAACAGAACTGGAAGAAACCAGCAGATAATGAGGCCAAGGAAAGCATGCAGGAACATGTTTTAAGTTTTTTATATGAAGTATAGAAATGATAAATTCTAGGTAAATGAAAGTGGATTAAAAGATATCCATCTGTGTGTGATGAACGGACCCATAACCTTCACATTAGGCATGTGATATACTAACCATTATGGTACTACGGCCGTGTTCGAGCGTCGACAATCTGAGGGGCCATTGTGGACGGTTGAATATTGCCTCAGTTGCACAGTGGTTAGTGCATCGCATGCCTAATGCAAATGCTGTAGCTTCGTTCTCCCCCCATGTCTGTTTTTTTTACCATTTTCATTTCCCTTTATCATTTCTACATTTAAATAGAAAATTACAAATAAGTTTCCACGTGCCTTCCCTGGCATCTTCCAGCTGTGATTCAGAAAAATTTTGACCCACAGTATCCTCGTTTGGAAGAACAGGAGCTTCATTTTAAAAAAAATGAGTTCACTTTGTTCAGCATCTCAATGTGGTCTCAAATCTTATCACAGCATGTGTATTACTAAGTGAAGTTTTTGTTAAGATGATGATATAGCATGGGACCTAATTAGTAGCCTTTGTGTACAGATATATGACTAGTCTAATAAATAGGAGGATTTTAAGAAGCACTTCTAACATGGTCTGATCATGTGTTTAAGATAACTAATCTAGCATGATTTCAGGTATAACTGTTGCCCCTTAAAAATATTTGGATCATCTGCATTGGTATTGTTTTTAGAGAGCACCAATACTGCTTTGATTGAAGTAGCCTCGTGGAACATGAAGCATCGCTTCTTGCTGAGTCAAGGAAATATCAACTGCATATCTGAGGTGCATGTGTCATATGCTCGAATGCTGTTTAAAGGCTGCTAATAAGAAAATTACTTCACTTGCCTTCCAGAGATTGCTTCAGTAGTCTATGCTACTCGATCATAAACAATTTACCAGAGTGAACATTCATCACAGTTGGCTTGGAAATGTTTATGCAAAATACCACAATTGCCTGCTAGACATGTGACTGCACTGAAGCTTGGAATTAATGACCAGTAAGATTTATGGCACAGCAAAACTTATTTGATTACTCAAGAACTAAATGCCAGGCACTTCGGTTATTTCTGCCATAGAGTTTCTTACAGGAATTACTAAAGGGAACGCTGGCGCTGCAGTCGCTGTACCACGATGGGAATGATGGGAAGTACATGGATTTGTCTGATCTTCGTGTTTATGAATTCGGACGTTTTTGTGGCTTTGTCTATTATACGCTATATAAAGCTTGTCGTAAATTTCAGCGCAGTCTATACTCTTCGAAGTACAGGAGACGCCGCCAACACGCATAATTGCTATTAATTGCAACGATTGAGCTTGTTCAGGTGGCCAAATCGAAACGCACCAAGCGTCTTAAGGCACTGGTATTCCCGCGATAAATTCATCAGGGTGTTGCACTCGCTTTCCGTTACATGCCTCCGTGGCTTAAGGGTTTCAATATCAGACTTCTTTTCTAGAGTTGCTGTGTTCGAATTCTGTCGTCGGACGATTTTGATAATGTTTACTCAATAATTTATTACACAGTATATTGTTGAAAATGACTAGTTTACAAAGTCGCAAAGCCGTTTGAAGCCGAACAGACGAAGTTTTAACAAATCCTTGTACTTCCCATAATTGCCGTGCTGGTACAACTGTTCTTGTTTCAGCTCCTCTAGACACTAGCGCCATAGTTCCTTCCAGTAATTATTGTAGGAAACTATGATTTCTGCACCTCGCTCGTGCAGAAGCGGCACCACAACTGCTGCGTAAACATGCACTACCTTTAGGCCAAGTGCAGAAAATGCTGTGAACTGGCCCTGTACAAAGCCTGCACTAAGTAAAACAAATCACAACGTGCAGTTGCTGCCACGTTGAACTGGTGAAATGAGTATTGAAATGCAGCACCTCCTGAACTAGTTCAGGAAGTGCAGGTTAATCAAGTGGAGATTATATAGTAACAGAAGTTGAGTGATTCTGCATTACATTCACGAAATATACCTAATGATACTTTTCCATTTATTTCCTCAGTTATTAGGAATCAGAATCCATTTTGCATTGTTGGACAAAACTACAGAATGCCAACATATTTTGTAGCATTCACTGGTAGCAAACATGTCAAATCTTGTTCTAGTTTCTGGATTGCCGCTTTAACCGTTAACCCCCAAGTTAATTCGGGAAAAATTTACCAAATTTTCGTAATTTTTACGTACTCAATTTTTCGGTGTCATTCTCATTGTAAAAATATATTACTTCATTGGTCTCTGGTTAGAAATAACACAAAAATAAGAGCTGCTCTTGAGGGCAGCTTTCCCTCAATGCCGACTGTAACTCATCTTTGACAATAAGAGCAGCATAACATCGGGCAGAAAGAGTGCGACTCGTCATTGGCGATATTGGTACTACCTGCAGTCACTAGTACAGCTTGGGATCAAGTGTTAAAGGTTGCGACTTCGTTGCTGCCCAATTTTATTTCTGCAGCTGTTACACTTGGGTGTAGCGTGTGTATGTACGTGTGCATGCATTAAAATGACTTCACGCTAGAGCAAAGCAACTGTAGCGCAGAGAGGCATTAGTCATCTTTATATATTTGCTTTGTAAAGATGCGCTAAATTTATCTTTTGCAATATATACTTGGTGCTCTTTGGCCAAAGGTGACCTTGTGCTACTAAAACCTATCAATTAATTAGCTTTTTGCAGTAGCAGGTGCTAATTCCTTCTTCAGGATTGGCGTGTGAGTTTTAATTTGTTTTTCTTGAACTGTGCAATTCCCACTCAGAGGACTGCATGTCATCTGAGGTGCTCCTTTTTCAATCAAGAATGTTGAGGTTGTGTTTGTGAAACTCGATTTCTTGCCTCAAACGAGCTTGTACAAACTGACCAAGCTGATAATTCTACCTGCTTATATATGAAATATGTTGCGGTTATGAACCCTCATAATGAATGACACATAGTATAAAAATTTTGCATGTTTTTCGCGTTCGTGTTCACTTCTCTACTCTCGTGTCCTGTCTGCATGCCTCACCTCTTTTTTACCACAATGCAGGGGGAAAAGGTTCCGGTAACACCATGCATTCAGTATGGTGGCCCAGACGTGTATGCAAGCAACCTCCTTCATGTGGACCAAGGACTACTCTGCAGTATCTCGCAGACTTCCATGCGAAGTCCTCAACATTCTCGTCTCAGTGGAATGGCTGCTCATCTATCTGCGTGTCCATCACCAAGACGGCCAGTTGTAAAGCTCCTGTACCCGTTTAAGAAAGCTTCATGATTTTTTTGTTTAGTTTTCGCGGTTGGCCGTAGAATCTTAACATTTTTGATGTTTCTAACATTTTTACCTGGCACGAAGTGGTGCAATAACTTTAAACCAGTGTAATGTGTTTAAGTGATGCTCACTCTAATGCCTATCTTGTTTTGTTAGTGTTTAAGAAATTCGTATGTCTGATGAGGTAACAGCATTTGAATTTGTCATCGTGGCTCGTTTCAATGAGCTGCTAGGAAATAAGACTCAAAACTTATCACACGCCAGTTGGAGCATTTTTGTTTTCATGACTACAGTATACACGTTTCAAAAGAGTGAAAGTGGGGAAAAAAGCCTCAAGAACATAATCATCCTAGGATTGTCATGTCCTTACAACTCTGCAATGATAATGCCTCATACATCTTGGGGGCACATTGGTCACAATGCCTACAGGTATACTTGATAAGAGAATAGCTTGCACTCAGATTTGCCACGCAGTTGATGGCTGATAGCTTTTGTTTGTCGTCTTCATGTTACTACTATGTATTCAATATTCATTTAGATGTGCTGCGGTTTTTTGCAGTCACCTATATATATATATATATATATATATATGGTCTTCGTATCGATAAAAATTTAGTTGAGAGTTAGCGCTCATCCTGTCTGCTTCTAGTCTGTGTCCATGTCACTTCGTGCTACAATCCAAGATCATGTTACTGTACCAACTCACCCAACTTTTTATCCTTGTGTTAAAGACACACTCAGACTTCTTCTTACTTATGTGACTGGTTATTTTTGTGCTTTATAATAAGATGCAGTGCTTTTCGAATTAAAACATGTGATAGTTCGTAGTGAGGTTATTTAAAAAAACTGTTCTGCTTAAAAATTAATTGAGCAAGCCTGTGCCATTATTCGGTGCTTATGTCTTTGTATTGGTATGGTTTCACTCATCTTCCTTTTTACTTTTAAAATGTGCAAACATTATTATGTAACCATTTCTTTTGAATGAAATAAATACTTCTGACATTTCGTCACAAATTTTACAATGATTTTGTTCAATTAGGTAACCTTAGACTAGCTGATTGTTATTCTGGTAGCTTAACTTACAATGCCTGTGGAATATTCAATGCAAGCACATGGTGAAAAATAAACTAAGTTATTGGGTATAAGCAGGTCACTGTCAGTAAATGAAGCATACATATATATCAGGAAATAGTGCATGCTTATATATTGAACAGCATGCACAGCTACACATGCTGATTTGTTCGTAAATGCTGAACCGTTGTTCGACGTGGAAGCACTTTGTTCTTTGGCTTTCATTGCTACCTTGAAGTCATATGTGTCAAAGTACTAGTAGAAGCATCCCGTGGAGATAAATGAAAACTTCGATGAAAAGAGGTATAAAATGTGTGCTTAAAACGGCAAGAAACTGCTTGACAGGCAAACGTATGCTTCTGTAGTACTGCACTTGTTACCGTCGCCAATCCATGTATTGCTTGCGCTCTATTGCATTCAATATGAGCTACAACAACGAGCTGTGGTGTCTTTCCCTCCTGGTTGAGCTGGTGTTGCGATAATTTTTGACCAAGTGGAGGTTTTTAATTATTTCTGAAATGCATGTAACTATGCTTTTGGCTGTGTGCTGTTTTCACGGGGTTATAAGTACTGGTGCACCAAGGTGCGGGAGATCCTGTGTCCTTAGTGCAGCGCGCATTGTTATTGCACTCGGCATCCTGCCGGCAGTGTACTATCACTGCAGAGGAAGATTACGAAAAGCATGGCGTGTGTGCCTTGCTGCAATGGCGAAACCTTAAATTGTTTGCCTGAAAGGGTCGCACGTTATGCTACCACATGACGGACCAGAAGCGCAATATGACGACGCCTCACAGATTCTGGCTCATCCTGAACAAAGTAGTACCATAGCTAAGGCTAGGCAGCATTCACAACAGCTAGTCTGCCCATTAACTACATGGCTGTAGTGAACGCTAAAATACTTGCAGGGATAACGCCCTTTTGGAAGGGTGTTGTCCATGCTGCACCCATATTGAAGGGGTGGTGTCTGTGTTACACCCCATATAGAAAGGGTGTTGTTTGTTTTACACCCATAGGCGAGGTGACGTCATATTAACACCCCTTCTTTTGTGGGGTGTTAATTTGCACCCTTTGCTTGGGGTGTAGCAATACACCCAAAAAGGGTGTCACCCATGGGACAAGTCATTTACACCCTTAAGGGTGTTAAAATTTTTCGAGTGTAGTGCTTTTTCTGTGGGTCACGTTCTACAAACGTACTAACAGCGGGAAGATTGCTGTTCGTTGTTGTGTATTATCTCGGTAATCGTCGATGAGAAAAATGCGCGAACAACCTTCATGCGTAGGCATGAAACGCTTTTTTTTTCTGGAAAGCTTGAGCATTGCAAGTGTCCTAAATGCAGATTTTTGCAGTTCGTGTTTATAACAGAAAGGAGTGCCCAGTAGGTACGACTTAGTGCCTTAAGTGACGTAATTTTACTGCTAAGCATTGCATTCGGGGTGAAAGAAAAGTCGCGCTGTTGGCTCATTTTACCTCGTCTTTGACTGAGGAACGCGAATGTTTGGGTGCGAGAGTGAGGAATGCGAATTTCTGCGAATGTTTTCTATGCGCTGCTGCAAAATCTGGCTACCTTCTGTTCCGCCTTTCCATCGTTACTCAAGTTGTGGCCAAGTGCAAAATAATATCATAATGTGCATTTCCGTTTTTAGTCCAACGTTGTTTTTGTTCTGCCATATATTCTCCAGTTTGTTCAGTAGTAATGAACATGCAACTCATTTCATATACTTTTGCGCAGGTTTATAAGTTAGCCCTTGTACTTTTTTTTGTATGGCTCTCAATCAAACAATCTTAGCATTTTATTCTATCTTTTAGGTCTTTTGCGTGTCATTGTTTTTGACATTACCAGTGAATTTTCCCTTTCTTCAGTTGACATGACTTGGTCATACACGTCGTCCAGTTTTGTGCAATATCTGAGTGAGTATATCAGAAGCTCTTCTACACTTTGGTCTTTAGGGCATAAAACGGCCGTCACGTTTTGGTAAGTCTCCATCAACTTTTATCCCCAATTCTTCCCACTCCAGGTCTCTGAATACCTCCTGTAAACATGCTGTGAATTGCATTGGAGATATCGTATCTCCCTGTCTGACGCCTTTCTTTATTGGGATTTTGTTGCTTTCTTTGTGGAGGATTACGGTGGCTGTGGACCCGCTATAGATAGCTTCCAGTATCTTTACATATGGCTCATCTACACCCTGATTCCGTAGTGCTTCCATGACTGCTGAGGTTTCGACTGAATCAAATGCTTTTTCGTAATCAATGAAGGCTATATATAAGGGTTGGTTATATTCCGCACATTTGTCTATCACCTGATTGATAGTGTGAATATGGTCTATTGTTGAGTAGCCTTTACGGAATCCTGCCTGGTCCTTTGGTTGACAGAAGTCTAAGGTATTCCTGATTCTATTGGCGATTACCTTAGTAAATACTTTGTAGGCAACGGACAGTAAGCTGATCGGTCTATAATTTTTCAAGTCTTTGGCGTCCCCTTTCTTATGAATTAGGATTATGTTAGCGTTCTTCCAAGATTCCGGTACGTTTGAGGTCATGAGGCATTGTGTATATAGGGCGGCCAACCTTTCTAGGACAGTGTTCCCACCATCCTTCAACAAATCTGCTGTTACCTGATCCTCCCCAGCTGCCTTCCCCCTTTGCATAGCTCCCAACGCGTTCTTTACCTCTTCCGGTGTTACTTGTGGGATTTCAAGTTCCTCTAGACTTTTCTCTCTCACCTTATCGTCGTGGGTGTTACTGGTACTGTATAAATCTCTATAAAACTCTTCAGCCACTTGAACTATCACATCCATATTAGTAACGATATTACCGGCTTTGTCTCTTAACGCACACATCTGATTCTTGCCTATTCCTAGTTTCTTATTTACTGCTTTTAGGCTTCCTCCGTTCCTTAGAGCCTGTTCAATTCTATCCATATTATAGTTCCTTATGTCCGCTGTCTTACGCTTGTTGATTAACTTAGAAAGTTCTGCGAGTTCTATTCTAGCTGTAGGGTTAGAGGCTTTCATACATTGGCGTTTCTTCATCAGATCTTTCGTCTCCTGCGATAGCTTACTGGTTTCCTGTTTAACGGCGTTACCACCGACATCTATTGCGCACTCCTTAATGATCCCCATAAGATTGTCGTTCATTGTTTGAACACTATGTTCCTCTTCCTGGGTTAAAGCCGAATACCTGTTCTGTAGTTTGATCCGGAATTCCTCTAGTTTCCGTCTTACCGCTAACTCATTGATTGGTTTCTTATGTACCAGTTTCTTCCGTTCCCTCCTCAAGTTAAGGCTAATTCGAGTTCTTACCATCCTATGGTCACTGCAGCGCACCTTGCCGAGCACGTCTACATCTTGTATGATGCCAGGGTTCGCGCAGAGTATAAAGTCGATTTCATTTATAGTCTCACCACTCGGGCTCCTCCACGTCCACTTTCGGCTAACCCGCTTGCGGAAAAAGGTATTCATTATCCGCATATTATTCTGTTCTGCAAACTCTACTAATAACTCTCCTCTGCTATTCCTAGAGCCTATGCCATATTCCCCCACTGACTTGTCTCCGGCCTGCTTCTTGCCTACCCTGGCATTGAAATCGGCCATCAGTACACTGTATTTTGTTTTGACTTTACCCATCGCCGATTCCACGTCTTCATAGAAGCTTTCGACTTCCTGGTCATCATGACTAGATGTAGGGGCGTAGACCTGTACAACCTTCATTTTGTACCTCTTATTAAGTTTCACAACAAGACATGCCACGCTCTCGTTAATGCTATAGAATTCCTGTATGTTACCAGCTATTTCCTTATTAATCAGGAATCCGACTCCTAGTTCTCGTCTCTCCGCTAAGCCCCGGTAACACAGTACATGCCCGCTTTTTAGCACTGCATATTCTTCTTTTGTCCTCCTAACCTCACTGAGCCCTATTATATCCCATTTACTGCCCTCTAATTCCTCCAATTGCACTGCTAGACTCGCCTCACTAGATAACGTTCTAGCGTTAAACGTTGCCAGGTTCATATTCCAATGGCGGCCTGTCCGGAGCCAGGGATTCTTAGCACCCTCTGCAGCGTCGCAGGTCTGACCGCCGCCGTGGTCAGTTGCTTCGCAGCTGCTGGGGACTGAGGGCCAGGGTTTGATTGTTGTGTTCATATAGGAGGTTGTGGCCAAGTACTGCACCAGGGTGGCCAATCCTGCTCTGGTGAAAGAGTGCGTTACTGTTTCTGGTCACCGGGATCAGGCCGCACTCCAGGCCTGTTTGTGCAATTTTCTCAACGCACGGTTTTTTTTTTCTGGTATTTTCCGGTGGAGAATTGTGCGGCCCGGGATTTGAATCACGGTCCTCTTGCACAGGAGGCGGATACTCTACCGTCCCCGCAGGAGTTAAATTTAAAAATTAAATTGTGGGATTTTACGTGACAAAACCACTTTCTCATTATGAGGCACGCCGTAGTGGAGGACTCCGGAAATTTCGACCACCTGGGGTTCTTTAACGTGCACCTAAATCTACGTACACGGGTGTTTTCGCATTTCGCCCGCATCGAAATGCGGCCGCGGTGGCCGGGATCCGATCCCGCGACCTCGGGCTCAGCAGTCTAACACCATAGCCACTGAGTAACCACGGCTGGTCCCGCAGGAGTTGTACGCCTCATTCAATATACAGTGGTGCCCTATTTGTTCAGTTGAGGTGGACCAATCTGAGCTCGGTTATACCGCACGGATGGCACTCGGCTAGAGAACCTGGTATTTATGACCTGCACATGTCAGGCGATACATAATTGAAGATATATATCTTTCTTTTTTTATTTTAGGAGGGTTCCCATACAGTGATAAAATAAAGGAAAAGACATTAAAAAGAAAGAAGAAAAGAAAGAAAAAGGGACGAAAAAAAGGAACATAACAGGTGATTTGAACTCGTGACCCTTCGATGTTGCCCGGAAAGATAGCTCAGTCGGTTGGTTCGTCAGGCCCCAGGCTACTTTCAAGCGCCACAGCTCCTGCTCCGAGCCTCACACTTACGTGGAAAGGGACTTTGTTGTCCGCGATAGTCGGTCCGCGATAGGCATACTTTCTTGGAAAAATGGCTGCCCGAGAAGAAGAGCGAACTCGAACGGCTTTAGAGACTAGGAAAACTGCCTTAAAATATTTAGCCTTGAGGGAAAGCTTCGTTAACAAACTATAACACGGCAATCAGCACTCGAATACGACGAGAGAAATTATTGAGACGTGGAAAATTTCCTTGAAATAAATATGGTTTGCGAGACAAATGCTTGTAAGTATTGAACCTCTTAAAAAGATGAGGGGGAAATATGCGCTCACCGAGAGGGCATCGTCTGCACGGCACCACCACCAGGCACCTTACTGAGATGAGGAGGGCTCTGCGGGCCGGACACAAAGCCTCCCCTCTCCGCCGGCCAAGAGGGAAAAACGCGCTTTCCCATCGCTCAAGGTTGCGCGGACATAGTATAGCTCTAGCGTCTAGGAGAAGCTTAACCAGGTGCGATGGCGGCACGCATAGCGTGGGAAGCTAGCCGCCAGAATAACTATCTCAAGGACTGCTGCTGACCAGGGCGAAATACCTTCGTGTAATTATAATAACCCTAATAGGACTACTTTCGAAAGAAAAAAAAAGGAAACGACTGCAGCGCCGTGGTTTTAAAGCGCACCCGTGGTAGAGAAACGGAAGGCGATATAAGCGTGCGTAGCCATGATACGCACACGACAAACTGCCTTAAAATATTTAGACTTGAGGGAAAGCTTCGGTAACAAACGATAGCACAGCAATCGCACTCGAGTATAATTATAACCCTAATAATAATTGTAAATATTCATCTCATCTATGGGATCTAATGCGCGCGCTGTTGCTTTGTCTCTGCGTGTAGTAGTTGAGAGAGCCAGTTTAAGGGAGGCGAAGAAGGAAGGAAATCAAAGTCTCTGAAGCAAAATTGCAGCGCCGTGGTTTTAAAGCGCACCCGTGGTAGAGAAACGGAAGGCGATATAAGCGTACATGGCCATGGTACGCACCCGACAAACTGCCTTAAAATATTTAGACTTGAGGGAAAGCTTCGTTAACAAACTATAACACGGCAATCAGCACTCGAATACGACGAGAGAAATTATTGAGACGTGGAAAATTTCCTTAAAATAAATATGGTTTGCGAGACAAATGCTTGTAAGTATTGAACCTCTTAAAAAGATGAGGGGGAAATATGCGCTAACCGAGAGGGCATCGTCTGCACGGGACCACCACCAGGCACCTTACTGAGATGAGGAGGGCTCTGCGGGCCGGACACAAAGCCTCCCCTCTCCGCCGGCCAAGAGGGGAAAACGCGCTTTCCGATCGCTCAAGGTTGCGCGGACATAGTATAGCTCTAGCGTCTACGAGAAGCTTAACCAGGTGCGATGGCGGCACGCATAGCGTGGGAAGCTAGCCGCCAGAATAACTATCTCAAGGACTGCTGCTGACGAGGGCGAAATACCTTCGTGTAATTATAATAACCCTAATAGGACTACTTTCGAAAGAAAAAAAAAGAAAACGGCACAGAGGGCTATACTACGAGAGCTATGACTGATAGTTTTCTATATATATATATATATATATATATATATATATATATTCATCTCATCTATGGGATCGCATGCGCACGCTGTTGCTTTGTCTCTGCGTGTAGTAGTTAAGAGTGCCAGTTTAAGGGCGGAGAAGAAGGAAGGAAAGGAAAGCAAAAACTGCAGCGCCGTGGTTTTAAAGCGCACCCGTGGTAGAGAAACTGAAGGCGATATAAGCGTGCGTAGCCATGATACGCACACGACAAACTGCCTTAAAATATTTAGACTTGAGGGAAAGCTTCGGTAACAAACGATAGCACAGCAATCGCACTCGAGTATAATTATAACTTTAATAATAATTGTAAATATTCATCTCATCTATGGGATCTAATGCGTGCGCTGTTGCTTTGTCTCTGCGTGTAGTAGTTAAGAGAGCCAGTTTCAGGGCGGAAAAGAAGGAAGGAAAGGAAAGTCTCTGAAGCAAAATTGCAGCGCCGTGGTTTTAAAGCGCACCCGTGGTAGAGAAACGGAAGGCGATATAAGCGTGCGTGGCCATGATACGCACACGACAAACTGCCTTAAAATATTTAGACTTGAGGGAAAGCTTCGTTAACAAACGATAGCACGGCAATCAGCACTCGAATATAATTATAACCCTAATAATAATTGTAAATATTCATCTCATCTATGGGATCTAATGCGCGCGCTGTTGCTTTGTCTCTGCGTGTAGTAGTTGAGAGAGCCAGTTTAAGGGAGGCGAAGAAGGAAGGGAAGGAAAGTCTCTGAAGCAAAATTGCAGCGCCGTGGTTTTAAAGCGCACCCGTGGTAGAGAAACGGAAGGCGATATAAGCGTACATGGCCATGGTACGCACCCGACAAACTGCCTTAAAATATTTAGACTTGAGGGAACGCTTCGTTAACAAACTGTAACACGGCAATCAGCACTCGAATACGACGAGAGAAATTATTGAGACGTGGAAAATTTCCTTGAAATAAATATGGTTTGCGAGACAAAGGCTTGTAAGTATTGAACATCTTAAAAAGATGAGGGGGAAATATGCGCTCACCGAGAGGGCATCGTCTGCACGGGACCACCACCAGGCACCAGGCACCTTTTCATTTCAGTGCACGTTAAAGAACCCCAGGTGGTCGAAATTTCTGAAGCCCTCGACTACGGTATCTCTCATAGCCTGAGTCGCTTTGGGACGTTAAACCCCATAAACCAAACCAAACCACACGACTTTTCGGAAAGGCAATTAAGCACCCTAGACAAAAATAACCTGCACATGACCTTGCATTTACGTATTTAGGAAACGTATCCTCTGGATGAGCTCACTAGAAATTGGTGTATTGTGGTAATACCGGTAATGCTCGGCGAAATAGAGCACTCTAAAATTTGGTGACCATTTAATGTGTCTTAAGAAACGGTGGTGTGTTCTGGAGCCATCACACATGGTGGTAAGGTTATGAAGACGACGCATGGCCCCAGGAGTGGCGGCAAATGAACAAAGCAGGCTGATCCGGCCAAATGTGAAATGTTGCTAGTACGGAGAACGGCGGTGGCAGCAATGGCAACGCGTTGCAGCATTAGCACTGTTGCTATGCTAACACTCTGTCGAAAGCAATGCACGGCCAACGTCGTGGCTGCTTCCGGCTTTACGCTGAGGCACATTTTCCGTGCTAAAATCATCTCTAAACGCACAGCCTTTCTTGGACGAAGAAAGCGCTCAGTCTTTGATAACCTTCGCACGCCACGTCTGGTCGCTGGAAAAAAGTGCTGCATGATCTTGCAATTTCTGCTTCAGCGAAAACAAAGTTAACAAGAAACAGATAACGCGTCCTTCAGATAAACTGGGACGAGGGGTTCCAGCGCGCTTGCTGGAACAGCTACATCCGCCCCAAATAACTTGAAAACACGACACAATCGGCGCCACTCCACAACCCTGCAGAGCACTCGGCCACGTGGTCGCGTGGTGTAGCTCATACTGAGCGCGATAGTACGTGTCATGGATTTTTCACTATTGTTTATTTTCTGAGCGTGTATCATTCCAAGTTGTACGAAAACATTTGTTTTCGGAAATGGAAGTCAATAAAACGACGCCATAGATCTGTTGTGTTGGAAGTGAAATGTATATATGTTCTGGCATATGCTGGCTTACTCAAAGTATGGACAAGACTGCGTGCGTTCTACCACATGAACAACCGACGGTGCACCACGCGCCGATTCCCACAATATGCCTGGGGTAGCGCCCGCGCGCGACAGAAAAAAAAAAAAAACGCGCCGCGGACAGGCCAAGAGAAAGCAAAAGTAAAGGCACGCGGGGAATGGGGAAGGGTGGAGATGGAGCGGAGCGGGTCGTCATAATAAAAACAAAGACAAAGAGCGCTAAGGTGAGGAGGGGTGGCTTGCCTGCTGTTTCTGTTGCCATGACAGCGTAAACAATAATGTGCGCCGCCATTTTGCCAAAGTATCGCCCTCCTGCTAGGGCCGTAACTGAAGTAGACCTTGGCGCTAGCGTCGAAACAGCGTCTGCTCAAAAACAGCCAATGGCAGCCATGCGAAAATTCACCCCTGGGACACTCTTCATGGCGGTTATAAACGTAGGAAAAGGGCCTAGGAGATCGATGCCGACGCGAAAGAATGGTTTGGAAGGACATAGATATGGTGTAGGCGTCTAGCGGGTAATAGAGAGATTTAGCAGAGCGTTTACGGTCCGCTCCGCTCAGACCGGCCTATCACAACAATTGGCACGCAGCCGCTCAGCAAAACGCTACTTTGAACACTGACGCGCGTGCGCACAGCACACATAGCGGCAGCGGAACGTGGGACGCTGACCACGTTCCTCTAGGAGCCTGATTTAGCGGTGCGTCAGGGAGCGTGTAGTTGCTTTCGTAATCGTTTTACCGCCAAGCTGAGAGCACGTCAGTGGCATCTCTGGAAGACGCTCTTGTTAGATAAGCGAAATCAATGCATTCTGTGCAGCCACCGGTGCGCGTGAAACGTGTGCGGAGCGGAGCGCAAGCAAACGCTCTGCTAAAACTGTCTAATACCGCAGGTTGTTGGGGGCGCTGACAGAGGTCACAGGCAACAAGGTAGCGATGCACAGAGCGATAGAGGCCGGGCCAGTAAAAGCGGCGTCCTACATTGTCGTAGGTACGGGAGACATCGATGTGGTCGGCACTGGATGCGTCGTGTGCTGCTCAAGAACTGTCCGGACATGTCGAGGTAGGACGAGCTATATTTCCGGGCCGTCAGGGTGAAAATTGCCTTGGTGCAGAACGCCATCGGGGAGCACGAAAGCGCTGACAGTGGGTTCAGTATGCTCAGAAACTACGAGATTGATGAGGAGACGTAAAGAGTCACCACAACATGGTTCATTAAGAATGTCACGCACGTCTGAAATGGTTCGGACGCAAGCGTCGGTGTCGCGGGCATGGTTTGGACTGTCGACCGGGTGACGCGCGAGACAGTAGGCAGCTGTGCGTAAACGGCCAGATCGGTAGATAACTGTAGACGCGTATTCTTGTAGTCGCAGCGCCCACCGGTCCAGTCGTCCAGTCAGATCTTTCAGAGATGAGAGCCAGAGCAGGGCATGGTGATCAGTGATAACATAAATGGGTGGCCAAACAAACAAGGTCTGGACTTGGCTACTGCCCAAACCAACGCCAGGCACTCTAGTTCTGTGATAGAAAACTTCTGTGGGCGAGAGAAGGCGGCTTGCGCATGGAATTACGCGCTGTGCGTTGTCCTGCCGATGAACGAGACCAGCTTCTATTCCATGGCCACTGGCCATCTGTGCAAACTTCAGTTGCAGCATATGGGTCGTAGTGAGCTAGATAAGGGGGAGCCGTGAGCGCGCGGACGAGGGCGGCAAAAGTGTCGGCTTACCCAGAGCCCCGTGAAAAGGAAACCGTTTTTTTTTTCCTTTTTTTCAGTAGGTCAGTGAGCGGGCGGGCTGTGGTGGCAAAGTTCTTGATGAAGCGATGGAAGCAGGAGAACAGTCCAACAACCTTCTGGCATCTTCTGTGGATGACGGTACCGGAAACTTTTGGACGGCGCGCATCTCTTCAGGGTTGGCTTGTACTCGTGCGGCACTGACAAGGTGGCCGAGAACAGTATTCTGGTGACACGCAGAGTGCCATTTGAGTTTAGTTGCAGGCCAGCACATTGGAAAGCAGCAAGAATGGCACACAGACGCGTAAGGTGACTCACAAGTGTGGGCGAAAGGCACTATCATGTCGTCTAAACAACATAGACAAGTGGACCGTTTATATGCGTCAAGTAGAGTCCATATTCTCTTCCAATTTACCGAGGCATTACAAAGGCCTAATTGCGTAACCTTTATTTGACGCAGGCCGTCCGTTGTTACGAAAGCGGTCTTTTTGTGGTCGATGTCATCTGCGGAGATCTGTCAATACCCAGCGCGAAGGTCTTGAACGAGAAATACTTGGCTCCATGCAGACAGTTCAAGGCGTCGTCGATACGTGGCAGCGGGCAGACGTCTTCACGCGTATTTTATGCAGGTGTCAGTAATCGACGCAAGAGCGCCAGCTGCCATCCTTCTTAACAAGGACAACTGCGGACGCCCACGGACTAGAGAAGTGTTCGATGACGCCTTTAATCAGCATTTATCCACCTCATGCTGTATACCTTGATGTTCGGCATGTGAAATGCGGTACGGACGTCGGCGTATGGGATAAGCGCCCTCGGCGCCGCTATGAATAGGCGCGGTTGGCGGACCAAGTGTTGTTAGTAGATTCACCGTCCCCGTCCCGGCTTGTTTGAAGCGGTGGAACTCCTGGGAGAAGATGTCTTGCGGCCGTCTCACGGGGCTTATTCTGCAGCAAGATTCACTCCATTAGTCGTTTTTATATTCGCCAGCTTCCATCACAACAGTCCAAAAATGCTTTACATGAAGCTTATAAAAACATTAAGTGTCCACTGACTCGAGTTAATTGAAAATCGTGTTTCGCAGAGCAGCAGCCGGAGATTTTACTCCTCAGTCAACCTGCCGATGTTAATGGTGGTCACGCCACTAGCACTATGAGAGCATGATGTCGCGCCCTAGCACTCATCTGTAAACGAAAGGAAATTTGTCACTTAAATAAATGCAGTGGTAAAATGGCAAGGCAGGACAGACACGAAGAGGAAGAAATTGCCCCATCTCTCTCCTTTACCACTGGGGAACCCCCAAGTGTACATTGGTAAAAGTTTGCTTCTTTTCAGAAGAGGCTATTGCTCCGCGTGCATATGCAAATGTCTACATGTTTACTGTTACAACACCGCACGAAATATTGCAAGCCTTACTGCGCATATATGCTGCGACAAAAAATAATGATGCAGCAAAAGAGCTACGATTGCGTAAGGCCACGAAGCCAGCGCTAAGAAGCGAAATGCAGGATAAGATAAAAAGAACAACCTGTGTCCCTTTACTTCACCGCCGCGGAGCGCCACCTCCACAAGCCAGAGGACATGGAAATTGACATTAAAGGAAGTTTTCTTTTTCGGAACCAGATTGCTCGCCCACATCTCCGAATATTTATTCCATCCGATAGTACGCGAAATAGCATAGAAATAGCGCAGAATTTACTACTCATTTACCAGCTATCACGTTACTCCCATGTTACTCCTTCAAATTATATACCAATCTGCTTTTTTTTTCACCTGTGTTTGCCTTCTTTGTGAGGAGACTCACAGCCACATTCACCACCTGGCATATACCCTGGGAAATTTCATCTGCTTAGCCTTCGGACTTGTTGCTTAGCTTGACGCTTCAATTGTGCACATTGAAATTCAACATTTCTTTTTTGTGCAAACCAATGCAACCTGACTCGGGTAAAGAGAGAGAACAAGGCGTTATACACATCCTCTTCACGAACGGTGGGTGTCTTTTCTACCTTCTCATGAAGACGTGTACACAACGTATGACCTACTCTCTCCATGGAGAAAAGGCTACCGATGTCTTCCTGAAAAAATCATTTTCGCAGCTTTAAACAAAAGATACGAATGGAGGGGATGGAACTGAGAGGCTTCCAAAGTCAGATTTCGCAGTACCTTTTACGCTCAAATAAATCAGAACTTGGTTGCCCTTAGTAAATGACGCATCTTCTACCCTCAGAAGACATTTCTGTGATGTTCCGACGCAGGCATGGAACCTCAAAAAGTTCGCCGCTAACCAACCAGCAAAATAAACTAGGTTATTTTGCTCTACGTCCGAAAGTTCATCTGAGGAAAACTGATATGTAATACTAAGCGGGACTGTGCTTCCGATACCAAGAGCCGGTGACGGTGCCGAAACGCCAGCAGGAAGAGTTGCCAAGACCGTTGTCATGTCCTCGGCACAGTTAGAGTTGTCAGACAGCTTGAACAGGTTATTTATCAAAAGATGTCTGAAAGCGGCCTGAAACTGACGAGCTGTAGTGTTAGTGTTCGCGCCTGATTTGGACCTGATAATGGAAAAGCTGTTTTCAAGCGCGTCCTGATTTAATCGTGTGGCCAGAAGATAAAGACGATAATTATTTGTGAGATAATCAAAGAGCATTAAAAGAGATCGCATGCTTAAACAGCCCCCCCGTATGAATGGCCACTGCCTTGGACAGCCAACTACTTGCAGGCTTTCAAAGACTGCAATACATTCCTCCAGAAACTCTCTGTGAACAGAGCCTTTGCACATCACAGATGCATAAGGTGTCTTTGCAGCCCTGCGTGAACTGGTAAGGCAGTCAAACAAGCGATCTATCCTTTCTACAAATCGTGCAGTATGAATTGCCTCAGCGGGAAGCTCCTGAAAAGTGACCAGGATGTACATTGCAGCAGCACAATGGTTGCTGAAAACTTGTGCGGCTAATTTTACAGACATCTTTGATGCGAATGTTAGGTTAAAATGTCTGTCGTTCAACCTCGGAATCGAACGTATCTCGTGCGTGCGGTCCTTTTCATAAGCCTGCCTAATGTAACGGCTCTTCACAAGGTGATCACCTATTCTGAAATCATACTTAAATAGCATGTTTCGGAGGCATTTAAGTAAGTGCGGAGCATCAGAAAGGAAGATGTCGCCTTCCGTCTATATCTCTATACGGCTCCTCGGTGGTGACTAGGTTTGCAAAAAGGGACACGTTCTGGCTTCCCTGGTCACAGACTACCGCTACTAGCTTCAAGCCAGAGTCCACAAGGGACTTGCAGCATTGCAAAAGAAGGTCCTTCAAAATACTTGCGAGTGTTCCTCGATGGGCAAAAAAAATAACCAAGTGGTTGTTTCCAGGCCGTTCGGATTCCTTTTGCCATGTTGCACAGGTTATTGCCTTGAACATCATTATATTCTTCAAGCCCTTCAAACCTGTCATGCGATGTGTTGTAGGATAGTTCCTTTTTAATGTGCATTTCATCGAAAACAATGAAACAGGCTCTGTCACTCATGGAAAAGCTAGTCGCTCGTCTCTTTATAAGGTCAAAGATTTCCGGGAGAAACCCAGCCCTTAGTGGCACACGCTGAAGCCATAACTGCAAGGATCGCACTGATGGTAGACTAAGAAGTCGCCTGCTGTACCTATAACCCTTCGGACTATGGAAGTAGAGCCCTAAGGCAAAGGATTTGTTTTGGCTTGACCATCGGCGACCAAACCGGCTCACATTGCTCATCCTCAGCTCAGCCTCCACAAGTGCAGCAACAGCTGGAGACACAGCTGGAGACACGCTCCGCACGACTTCCTCAATTGTTAGGGCTTGACGCTGCCTTCGCAGTCTTCTTTGTAGCCTCCAGTTCAAATACTGCTGTTTCCGCAGTTTTGCCTTGAGCTTCTTTATTTTCCTCCGAGCTTCGGGATGACTGCACTGGTTACTGATACAGGGCGCTGTGGGAGTGCAAATATGCGAGTTTTTTAAGAAGTGGGCTTCGTTGATGGTAAATGTACGTTACGAGCCTTTAAGATGAGCATGTGATATACGCCAATTTTTATGGCAGGGTTCTGAGCTTTGAAGGAAAATACTTCAATCTTTCCTAAGTATCAGATGCAAAATGCAAAGCACATGCTGTTTGTGATATGCTACTACGAAGAAGTGCTCTGTGGAAAAAGGAACAGCCGGCGGCAATAACAGTGCGCGTTGTCTTACATCTCTGTAGAAAAAATGAACCCTAGGTCATCTGCTGTTATACTTCACCTTTTCGTACATGCGGACGTCAATGCAGAGAAAACAGATGTGACTGACATAAAAAAATACATATAATAACTGCGTCAGAACACAGCTCGCAAAACCAACAGGTCACTCTTCTCGCCAATACGCACGCATGACTAGATTGTGTTTAACTTTTTACAAAGCTATTTATGTAACTTTAAGGAATACTTATTACTCTAGCACCGGACGACATTTACATCGCTGAATAAAATTATGCGAATGTTTCTGCGTATTTGAGAAACGAGGCGTCCGCTTGGCAAATTATTCATGGCGCACCGGCAGAGTTGCTTTCTGCACATTTCATGTTGTATGAATTTGCGCTCAGCGCAGTGACACTAAGTAAGAATTATTGTTCGAAAATAGAAAAACATTTAACAATGCACTAGGACATAAGCCTATCTTAATGCCCCCCCCCCCTTTGTGGCGCGCACACAAAAAGCGTGACTGAAATAGCAGAAATAGACCTTATGTTTTTACATGTTGAGCCTTATATAAATGTGTGGAAGAATGACTGCTCTCCTGAAAGACTCAGTTGTTTTCTTATCATTATCGACTCCATGTACATACCTTTAGATTTTTTATCTTTTACGTTATGGTAATACTTTTCCATTATCATAATTAATTTAGCTCAACACAAGCAGCCGATAGCAGGCGACCACATCAACAGATGTCTTGTAATTCTAAAAGGGTGCTGTCACGATTCTTCAAAATGTATTTCTTCACCCGTGAGAAAAGTTCCACTTTAGTTTGTTTAGGTTGTGTCTTTTGTTTGTGTCTTCCACTTCTGTAAAATTAAAATGACACGTTGACGGCCAAGATGGTTTTACATGAAGTAATGTGCTCACAGTTGCGAACAGTCTCAGTAGCTGTGCCCAGGACAGAGGTTTTCCTGGATGTCTGTCCAACCGAAGGAACCTGGGGAGCCGCGTCACCGCTGGCTTCTTGTGCAGGAACGGAGTCCTTCAGCTGAATTTTAATGGGGTTTTCTGTGCAGGAGGGAGAGAATTTGGTGCATTTTAGCTTGTGCAACCTCTAGCAATAACAAAAGAGGCAAAAAAAAATGAAGAGAGTGGCTGAAAGATCATATTGCGCCAGAAGTTACCAGCGATTTCCTGCGAGGCTGCTGCGCATCGAAGTGAAGGACCGGCGTACGTGTGATCACAGTGGTCCCTTAGTGCGCTCCACCCTGCAGCTTTTTTTTTTTCGGCAATTTAATTTCGGGGAACAGTGGTCTCTTCGCTCCTTGTATGTGGCCTTAATATAAAGCAGCACAGTTACCTTCTACACCAGGCAATTCCTCCTCCGAGGGACTTCTTTCGGCAAGCGGGTAAACTGTCGGCTCAAGAACTGTTGGAACCTGGGGAGGCGCGTTACCGCTGGGCTCTTTTGCAAGAGCAGTGTCCTCCAGCTGCATGTAGTGACGGTGCTCTTCGAATGAGGGAGATAATGTGGTGCATTTTAGCGTGTCGAGCACGGAGCGAAAAAAAAGGAGGGGAAAAGAAATAACGATCGAGATTGGCGCTGAGAGCACATTGTGCCAGGAGTTGCCTGGGACTTCCTGCGGGGGCACTACAGAAGCAAGTGAAAGGCAGGCGTACGTGTGATCGCAGTGGTCCATTAGCGCGCTCCACCCTGCAGTTTCTTCTTTTTGGGGGAAGGGGGACTTATTTTCGGGGAACAGTAGTGACTTCGCTCCTCATATGTGGCCTTAACATAAAATGGCAAGGTTACCTTCTACACTGGACAATTTCTTCACGGCAGTGCTATCAAACAATTGGCTGCCCTTGGCGAGACACCATCCGAGATGGACGAGCTCCCGTGGCCTGACAAACTCGACTCTGCAAACGTAACGTGGACGATTTATTTTAGGCTTTATGTAGCTATACGTGACAACCTAAAATGAAAGTCTCCTTCAGTCTTGGAAGGCTGGACATGGTTCAGGCCAACGTTACCACAGCTGTCGTCATGGGTGTTAGACCCGTCGCCTGTTATAAAGGTGTAGTAAACATACCATGTTTTTTTACATACGAATACGAACGCAATTATTTCGATCAATTCTCTCGATGTATTCCTCTTGTTCTATTAAAGATAAGCGCATTGATTTACAAACGACTACAACTACAGGCATGCCTATTGTCGCGCAATAGATGGCTCAGCGATATGCGTACGGATAACAGCAAATATTGTAGGCTCTGCGTTTTGACGAAGTAAACCGGGCCGCACAAATGCTGATCCATGGAAGTGCAGCGAGCACACAATTCTGTACCGTAGTTGTCGCGGCGTCTTATCTAGTAGGCATGGGCTCCTACAAAATTTCACCCAGGATTCGCGCCGGCAAATTCATAGTAGCAATGTTTAGGTGAGCGTTGAGGTAAAAAAAAAAAGAGAAAAAGTTTCATCAAAGCCAAACAGGGCGATGAGAGCAAATAAATAAAAGCTTATGGCAGTAAAGATTTGGCTGCAGCACAGAAACTCAAAGTATGAAGTGCTGCGTTTGAGAGATTAGTTGTGCATCTAAACACAAGAATAACGATCACGAGCCTTGTTTTTATACAGGCAACTAAAGCGATGCGAATTTGAATTGACTGAAGCGCAATATTTGCGCTATTGGAATAGGCTGTGAAGCTCAGACGTAGTTTACACCAAAAGCTCCGAGCCAAAACTGAGGTCAAAACGAAAAATAACAGAAGCGTCAGAAAGAGAATTTTCCAAGCGCCACAGAAACACGCCACACAGCCCTACAGGAAGGCATTAATAGTAATAGTGTTGTCTCACCTTCAAGAAAAGAGAGGAAACCGGTGCAGTGTACCGCCAGCCGTACTGGTGTTGGTATTGTACCCTTGCACAGCACATCGTTTCCGCGGGTACCGAGAAAGCATTTGGTGTCCACTGTTGGTCGCATCGGCCCGTAGGACGCCGTGCCCGTCGGACACAATAGTAAACACTTTCACCCACGATAAATGCACCTCGCAACACCACGCTCAGCAAAAAGTAAATTCGTGCCACAATAATTCACAGAACGCATGCGGGAGCGAAACACCAAAATATGCCAGGGGGCGTGTCGTAGCAGACGAACTTTACGAGCGCGCCTTTCCGTGCACTACAAGGGCTGCACTGCATAATTATGGCATGCGCCCTTTCTTCAGATGGCGCTAAGAAAAAGGTATGTTTTGATAATGACAAATCACTGTCATAATTTCTTTACGGATTGCGCCTAAATCAAATTCACTGGGAAATAATTCTCGAATAATATGGAAAGTTCATTCGCCCTTGACTAAAAGTATTTTTTTTAATCAGTGGTTGTTCTCTCCTCCCCTAGTCGCGCTTCAATCGCAACTACCATATCTCCACTTGTTGATGTCGCTGGCAATATGTTCTGAACCCCTTTTCGCCTGAATCTTGGTGCCCTATTTGGATCGGCATTGGAACTCCGGCTGTGGCTGATGTGCGTATGTCCAGGTCGGCTAGGTGTGACGGAAGCAGCAGGAAAGCCCAGCTTATCGCAATCCGGCCAAGAAGTGCGATCTGCAAGCACACGAACAGTCAGAGATGAGCCTTTTCTGTGCCGGTACAGCTGCCCATGTAGTGCCGTTTCTGTGCCAATACAGCTGCCCACATCGCCGACTGTCGCACAATTCTCGCACAATAACAAGTTAAAACCATCGTCAGCGATGCTCTTCAAAACACGGCCGACTTTGTCTAAATCGCCCATGTCACTGTCAGCCTTGCGGCAGAGAGCAAACATGTCCTGGATATAAGCAACGTAAATATTGCGTTCATGTTTGCCCACGAGTCGCTAGGTCTTTCTTTAGCGGCGTTCTTACGCCCGAATGGACGGCCACACAAGTCCGTCAGCTTCTGTTTACAAGTTTCCCAGTCCGTAAGCTCCTCTTCGTGGTTATCAAACGATAGCTTCGCTGTGCCTTGCAAGTAGAACATTAAGCTGGCCAGCATTACGGTTGCATCCCATCTGGTTTGGGTACTCACATGTGCATACATGGCGATCCAATCTGCCATGTCGATGTTGTTAGTGCCGCAGAACGTTCCGTGATCTTTCGGATAGGTGAGGACAACGGTTGCGGTTATCGCCGTTGGTGCAGGCCCGCCTCCTTCGTCATCATGTTAGTACCGAGGCGACGACCACTGCGGAGCTCCGTATATATATATATATATATATATATATATATATATATATATATATATATATATATATATATACATATATATATATATATGTATATATGTAGTCTTTTTGCAAAGGTCCTTTTCCTCGCCTATTGGGTCGACGGCAGTAAAGGCCGGCGTTGCATTCGAATTCATACCAACCTCATTCATGGTCCTGAATTAAAGTATATATCGAGGAGACGGCCACGGTATATATGCGAAAGAAAATAGGCTTATTCTTAGGCTGTGCGCGCGCTTTTGCGTTTTCCAGGTCAACATTTCTTACGCTATGCACTTTTTTTTTTCTCATGCAGAATGTCTACCAATTTTTTTTTCGTTCTTTTTTGCCGACAAATCATCCAGAAAAATATTTACCGAAGAATGGCCTGCATTTCAATGCACGGCATATCTCCACCGACCAATTTGCCTTTTCCCGTTCGAAATACGAGTGAGAGATCGACTTTCATATGAGTAAACGTGTCAGTCTAGAATATTAAATTTCTGCCCCATCGAACTTCTTGGCAGTGCTCGCGAAATTCGATATATTGAAGCTCACTCTCCAGATTTCAGGCTTGTCACGCACGATGTGCCGTGGGATTACAAAAGGGTGATTTTACGAAAACAGAAACAGCGGCAAGGCAGGGACGCAGGTCGTAGAAATCGAAGTAACGCCGCCAGAGTTGGCTATAGAATGTCCCCTCACATATACGCACTACAGTTGGATTTTCAGCGCCAGTAAAATACCAAATGTAAAAAAAGAACTTCAGCTTTACTGTTTCGTAGTTTACGCTGTAATATATGCGCTTCATTGTGAATAAAAAAGGCTAGAAGTACTGGGTTCAATTCTTTCGTAAGTTTTGTTTATTTCGGTATATTTATTGCTGCTCAGCGGCCGAAAAGTGCCATATAGATATAGCAGCGAGCCATGGGACGTGATTGTTGGAAACGTGGTCGTACGTATCATATCCTTCCTTGGCATGCTTCTCTCCGAAATAGGGCTTGCAATTTGCTACCGGTATCCATTCCATAACTACTCTTTCCATGAGAACATCCTCCCTTCTGGTCATCGTGCACTGAAAATGCCCATTAAACTTTTCGCTACGGTAAACGTTTACCCGCTTTAACACCGTAACAATTTATACCGCGGCTTCTCCGACTGTACCTGTCTGTCGAAGGGCCACAGCAAGGCACGTGGCGCGGCCATTTCTAACGCCCTACGAAATGCTCTGTTGAATAGCTCGTCCTTCCGGGGATGACCAGTCTTGTCAAGAATAGAAGCATACGAGTCAACTACTGTGCTTAATTGTGTGACCTTCAAGAACTTTGTGAAGCCACTTCGAAAGGCGATAAAATGTTCTGCTCGTTCAAGAAGTCAGTACCTCAGTCAGCTGCAATGTGCTCAATTAATTTGAAAGAAGAGAATAGGTTGATGACGATGATGTATAGTGTTTAGTGACGCATGAGGAGGATAGCATGGAAACCAGACTACAATTTGCAGGCTCAGAGTGGGTCACCCATGTTTAATATTGCAACAACACGTGCTACTTTCAAGTCATGTAAGCACTGCATGAAAAAAAAAAAAACCTAAGAAAGTTCCTTAAAATTTACTTACATCATCAACGTAAAACGGAACGACGATGTTGAAAATGCAATCTGGACCACTACATCGTTTTGCTTTTAACCTGAGGAGCTTGTTAAGTAAACCTTGACAAGATATGTTAATGTCCGGTGAGCATGATAGTGAAGTTGGATTGAGTGGTGAGTGGGCGTGGAAAGGGCGCTACGGAAGTGGCCATTATACAGGCGGGTGATATTCACGTGATCCGTTATAAACAAACGCTATTGTAGATAATGTTCGTTAGCATTTTCTTCTGTTCCTTAATAAAATTCGGCACTTTGGGCGTTATTCCTAAACAAATCAGGCAACGTGTTACTAAAAGAAAACCTTTTCGCACGTTCAGTGAAGTCTGAAAAAGGTACACGAATATTGGTTAGATTACCAGAAGGCGAACCTTTCTTTCTGAAACGTTTGTCCTGACATTTTAAACAAATAGTACACCTGTTAAACCATGGTGCAGGGTTAGCTGACTTCTTAAGTTTGTTCGGCATGAATTGATTAAGGCACAACCGGCACATGACTTTAAACTTTTGCAGAAGTACGGGAACCTCCTTCTGATAAAATTCAATAAAAGAAGAATTAGAATAATCAGTTATGCTCATGTTATCGAGGTGCACAAAAGCTTTCACAAGCTTAGGCGCTTAAGCGCCATGATCACGTTCGACATTCGACGAGAAGGAAATGAGTTCTTAGTCAAATAGGCCAGGTTCGACAGCTGGAGTAGATAGGAAATTAGTATTCAAGAAATACAAGGTCAAGTAGCAAACCAAGACCCTTTCCTGGTAAAGTGGCTTCACGAGCAATTTGTACAAGGTTGTAGTCGACCATCATATTGACACGTGTACTTGTTTATCTTTTTAGGGTGGCAGCTTTTGACCGTCTAACAAAAGTTATCGCTTAGCGCGGGAGGCGCCCGCATGTATCGGAAGTTTCTCGAATGTTATCGATGGTTATTTCTGCTGTCTCTTGTCACCGAAGCTTGCATAATCTGACGGCATGTGCGACGCGAATTGTGTAGAACTTTCTGCAAGATACGCGGGCACCAGCGATTACTCTGGAACCTTCGATGGATCATGTATAAAAGCTTACGCACTTAGCCGACAGAAAACATTTCGACGATCGCCGAACGTGTTTGCCGCTATCGCTGTGCTATTAGTGTAACTAGTTTTTTGGGCAAAAGTTCACCCAATAGCGAGTTAGCTTCGACGATCACAGTTTTGCCGCTGTATTACTCTTAGTCACTATTACGTGACAATATGGAAAATCACATTTGCATGGGTAACAGAACTGGCAACCGATTGAATACTGACACGTGTATTTATGTATCTTTTTTCATGAGACTGTATTTCACCCGTCGTATCATAAGATGCAAGCAAACACTGACACCAAGGACAACATATGGGAAATTACTTGTGCTTAATAAATGAACTAAAGAAACGATAAATTAATGGAAATTAAAGTGGATGAAAAAACAACTTGCCGCAGGTGGGGAACGATCCTACAACCATCGCATTACGCGTGCGACGCTCTACAAATTGAGCTACCACGGCGCCGTTTGCCCATCCACTTTCTTGGGTATTTATGTTTCCTAGAAGTACCCTTTTCGGAATCCTTCTGCGTTGCGGCACCACGCTCTTGCTATTATACTGCGCAATGTCATACCTAGGTTAAAAAGCAAAAAGAACCCACGATGAATTCCCCCCTATTGTGAGCTTTTTTTTTTGCGCATCTTCGATTTTTGTGGTTCTCCTACTTTTCTTTCACCAATCTTCCAAACTCCCCTTACTAATCCCCCCTACTGAGGACTTGTTTACTTTCCTTCTGCTCTCGCTGAACCGAAGGGCTTCAAGGAGGCCAGTGGTGCCTAAATCGACCGCTGGGCATCTTTACATTCAAAAAGAACATGCCCCATCTATTCCCTAGCTTTAATACAGCCAAGCACATGCTTCTTCCTTCTTATATCTCGCTTTAGAGGTGCGTGTTCTAAGGCTTCCTGAGCTCGCTTCGAAAAGTAATGAGATTCCCTTTGAGTTATGATAAATTGTTTCTTTCCCGATTTTTTTTCTATCTTAAGTACACTCTTAGTCAAGTCCTGCATAGCGTCCTCCGTATAAGGGGTAACCTCTCGGTTCATCCCAGACTATCGCATATAGGCGTTCATTCAATTGAGATCATGCGGGGCAAAACGCGACCGACCCGCTGCTCACGGCTGTGTGCGGCCAATGAGCCAACACGACGTTTATATGCAGCCCTGCAAAATTGGCGCCACCCGCCGTGGCTGCTCAGTGGCTATGGTGTTGGGCTGCTGAGCACGAGGTCGCGGGATCGAAACCCGGCCACGGCGGCTGCATTTCGATAGGGGCGAAATGCGGAAACGCCCGTGTACTTAGATTAACGTGCACGTTAAAGAACCCCAGGTGGTCGAAATTTCCGGAGTCCTCCACTACAGCGCGCCTCATAATCAGAAAGTGGTTTCGGCACGTTATCATGTGTGTCATCACTGATCACCACGCTCTCTGCTGGCTATCCTCAATCAAGGACCCCACGGGACGACTCGCTCGCTGGGCGTTACGCCTGCATGAATATGCCTTCTCCGTGGTATATAAGACGGGACGCTTGCACCAGGATGCCGATTGTTTGTCCCGCTACCCCGTCGTCAAACCGGCTGATGCGGACGCCATTGCTTGCGTTTTCTCTGTGTCCCAGTTGCTTCAAATCGGCAACGAGCAACGGCGCAATACTTCATTACGCGCCCTCATCGATCATCTGGAGTCAACTCCTGGCGACGCCTCGGCTTCACGTAACACGGCTTCACGTAACACGTATTCGGCTTCAGCTTCACGTAACAATGTGATGCATTTATTTTTGTGATTTGTGACACAGGCTGGACAGGCCGGCATTGGAATCTGACCCTGGAAACGTTTAACGCTACAATGTTATCTAGTGAGGCTAGTCTAGCACTGCTATTGGAGAGAATTAGAATTAGAGAGAATTAGAAATGGGATATAATAGGGCCCAGTGAAGTTAGGAGGACAAAAGAAGCATATATAGTGCTAAAAAGCGGACACGTCCTGTGCTACCGAGGCTTGGAGGAGACACGAAAACTGGGATTTGGTTTCCTGATTAATAAGGATATAGATGGTAACATACAGGAATTTTATAGTATTAAGGAGCGGGTTGCAGGTCTGATTGTGAAACTTAATAAGAGGTACAAATTGAAGGTCGTACAGGTCTACGCCCCTACATCCAGTCATGATGACCAGGACGTCGAAAGCTTCTATGAAGACGTGGAATCGGCGATGGGTAAAGTCGAAACAAAATACGCTATACTGATGGGCGACTTCAATGCAAGGCTAGGCAAGAAGCAGGCTGCAGACAAGTCAGTGCGGGAATATGGCAAACGCACCAGGAATAGCAGGGGAGAGTTATTAGTAGAGTTTGCAGAAGAGGATAATATGCTGAAACGAATACCTTCTTCCGCAAGCGGGATAGCCGAAAGCGGACATGGAGGAGCCAGAAGGGCGAGACTACAAATGAAATAGACTTTATACCGTGCGCTCACCCTGACGTCATACAAGATGTGGACGTGCTCGGCAAAGTGCGCTGCAGTGGCCATAGGATGGTGAGAACTCGAATTAGCCTAGACTTGAGGAGGGAACAGAAGAAACTGGTAAATAAGAAGCTGATCAATGAGTTAGCGGTAAGAGGGAACATAAAGGAATTCCGGGTCAAGGTACAGAACAGGTATTCGGCTTTAACTTAGGAAGACGACGTTAGTGATGAAGATATGACGATAATTTTATGGGCATCATTAAGGAGTGTGCAATCAAAGTCAGTGGTAACTTTGTAAACAGGATGCCAGTGTAAGCTGGCGCAGGAGACGAAAGATCTGGTCAAGAAACGCCAATGTATAAAAGCCTCTAGCCCTGCAGCTAGAATAGAACTGGCAGAACTATCCAAGTTAAACTACAAGCGTAAGGCAGCTGACCTAAGGAAGTTCAATTCGATCCATATTATACATGCCCTCAGGAATGGAGGAAGCCTAAAAGCAGTTAAGAAGAAACTTGGAATAGATGCATGTGTTGAGAGACAAAGCCGGCAACACCCTTACTAATACGGATGAGATAGTTCAAGTGGCTGAGGAGTGCTATAGAGATTTGTACGGTACAAGTGGTACCCATGATGATAATGGGAGAGAGAATAGTCTAGAGGAATTTGAAATCCCACAAGTAACGCCAGAAGAAGTAAAGCCTTGGGAGCTATGCAAAGGGGGAAGGCAGCTGGGGTGGATTACGTAACAGCAGATTTGTTGAAGGATGGTGGGCACATTGTTCTAGAAAACCTGGCCACCCTGTATACGCAATGCCTCATGACCTCGAGCGCACCGGAATCTTGGAAGAACGCTAACATAATCCTAATCCATAAGAAATGGGACGCCAAAGACTTGAAAAATTATAGACCGATAAGCTTACTGTCCGTTGCCTACAAAGTATTTACTAAGGTAATCGCAAATAGAATCAGGAACACCTTAGACTTCTGTCAACCAAAGGACCAGGCAGGATTCCGTAAAGGCTACTCAACAATAGACCACATTCACACTATCAGTCAGGTGATAGAGAAATGTGCGGAATATAACCAACCGTTATATATAGCTTTCACTGATTACGAGAAAGCGTTTGATTCAGTCGAAACCTCAGCAGTCATAGAGGCATTACGGAATCAGGGTGTAAACGGATTGTATGTAAAAATACTGAAAGATAGCTATAGCGGCTCCCAAGCCACAGTAGTCCTCCATAAAAAAGCAACAAAATCTCAATAAAGAAAGACGTGAGGCAGGGATATACCATCTCTCCAATGCTATTCACAGCGTGTTTACAGGAGGTATTCAGAGACCTGAATTGGGAAGAATTGTGTATAAGAGTAATGGAGAATACCTTAGCAACTTGAGATTCGCTGATGATATGGGCTTGCTCAGTAACTCAGGGGACCAATCGCAATGCCAGCTCACTGACCTGGACAGGCAAAGCAGAAGGGTGGCTCTAAAAATTATTCTGCAGAAAACTAAAGTAATGTTCAACGGTCTCGGAAGAGAACTGCAGTTCACGATAGGTAGCGAAGCACTGGAAGTGGGAAGGGAATGCATCTACTTAGGACAGGTAGTGACCGCAGATCCGGATCATGAGATTGAAATAATCAGAAGAATAAGAATGGCTGGGGCGCGTTAGGCAGGCATTCTCAGATCATGAAACAGCCGTTTGCCATTATCCCTGAAGAGAAAAGTGTATAAAAGCTTTGTCTTACTAGTACTCACGTACAAGGCAGAAACCTGGAGGCTTACGAATAGGGTTCTAATTAAATTGAGGACGACGCAACGAGCTATGGAAAGAAGTATGATAGGTGTAACGTTAAGGAATAAGAAAAGAGCAGATTGGGTGAGGGAACAAACGCGAGTTAATGTTATCTTAGTTGAAACCAAGAAAAAGAAATGGGCATGGGCAGGACATGTAATGAGGAGGGAAGATAACCGATGGTCATTAAGGGTTACGGACTGGATTCCAAGGGAACGAAAGCGTAGCAGGGGACGGCAGAAAGTTAGGCGGGTGGAAGACATTAAGACGTTTGCAGGGACAACATGACCACAATTAGTGCATGACCGGACTAGCTGGAGAAGTATGGGAGAGGCCTTTGCCCTGCAATGGGCGTAACCAGGCTGATGACGATGATGGTGATGACACAGGCTGATGCCTAGCGAAAAAAGGGTTGGTCGTTCTGCAGATTCTCAAAAGCTTACATGAGGCAGAAAACGCCACGTTTACATTAGCTCGCTCGGCAATCTTCTTCAAATTATTGTGACATGTGATCTATGTAATGTACGACGGGCACCTTTTCTTTTTGGCGACGTGGCTACTGGGTCACTTGACGAGTTTAGAACTTCCTCAGGATTTTTCTGCTACAAAAACTGGCACAAGTTGTGGGTAGCCTGCCTCCATTAGTCGTTCAATGTGCTTAAGTAAACTCTGCGCAGCTTGATCTCAGCAGGAATTCAAAACATTCAGCTGGAACATGTTAGCAATGTTGCGTTTGATTAGACTGATTAGACTGGCATGACTAGATTGTTCACCGCCGTCTTCGCACCTTAAACATCAGATCAGCTTTATAAGGCTGACACATGCTCATGGAGAAAGGTAGGAAGATAGGCAGGTTAGCCAGCGTAAATACAAGCAACCTACTCGGTGCCGGGGAAAGGGTATAAAAGGAATGAAAGGAAACAGGACAGCTAATATTTAAAATAAGAAAAAACAATGTGTGCATATCAATGCGATAGAGCGCACTCTAGCAACAGCCCGCACGTAAGGTCAGTCTAGTTTGCTTTTCTAGCCACACCACAATGAGCACAGTCACATAGATCTCAGATCGTTGTCTCACTGCCGCAGAAGCTTACGACTAACATAGAGACCTGTTTACTGAAAGATCACTACCATATTGGCTTTGAACCACCACTGAACAAAACAGCCCTAACAGGGCCAAGGTGAAACAATTTCTGGAATTGTCTAACATTGAGTGGATTTTTTTTCTCTTCCATGTACAACGATTGACTAGAGGTCCACGAGTCATCAGGACAAATAATTATCAACATATACGAAAGATATCTGACGTGTTTGTGACAACGAAGCGATTATGTGAACGTGAAATACTTATTTGAAAAGGCTTCTTTTTTCCTATTGGAAAGGTATATACAGGGTGTTCCACATAACTTGGGCCAAGAATTTAAGAATGAAAGGCGCTTTGGAAGCAAATTGAACCGAACACATATTCGCAATAGCCTATAGTAACTCCGACATTTTTTTATGTTTCCCCATAACTCACTAATTAGGTTCAATTACCCAAATTTTTAATTATTGGGCAAGTATGATGCGCATATTTGTAGAGAACCTTCAGAAACCACCGATCAAGCTGTTTCCTTTACGATACGTCTCACGTAGTCCTTTCTCACGGGTTGCAAATAAAGCCCGCAAAATATGAAAAAAGCAGCGTGATGGGAGCGTTTGCGCAGTGGCATTGTGCTGCTCTCAAGCGTGCATTCTGTGAACAAGGTCGGCTGCATCATGACTGGCGACGAGGATGCCGCAGGGCGTTCTTTATCACATCAGCAGCGCTCGATTAGCAGCGTGCATTTTCGCTGTCATCTGACAGGAGCCGACCTTGTTCACCGAACGCACGCTTGAGAGCAGCACGATACCACGGCGCTAGCGCTCCGTCACGTGGCTTTCTTTCATATTTCGCGGACTTTCTTCGCAACCTGGAAAAAGGACTACGTGAAACGCATCCTAAAGGAAACAACTCAATCGTCAGTTTCTGAAAGGGTTCCACAAATCTGCTTATCATACTTGGGGCCTTCAGCGAGTAATTAAACAGTTTGGAAATAAGCTCAATTAATTAGAGAGTTATTGGGAAATAATTGTATGAGTTACTATAAGCTGTTGGGAACAGTATGTGATCGCTTCAGCTCGCTTCCAATACGTCTTTCTTTTTAAATTCTTGGCTCAATTTATGTGGGACACCCTGTACAAAGAACTTAACTTGCATCTCCCTGCATTGACCCAAAACACTTCGACATATCTACGGAGTGTGCTCTACAGGACAAAAAAATTATGCTGCTTGGCTTCCACAAGGGTTCTTTAATTCGAATACGTACAGTTTCTTGTAGCACTTTCATTCTTTCTTTTTCATGCTAGTGATGAATAGCTATCTTTTCATTAGCTGCGAGCCCTTGATGTCTAAGTTCGTCGTTAGATAACATATCTATAAAAATGTGACCTTACACTAAGTTTGGGACGTACGTGTGTTCTGTTCCTGATATTGTACTTGTGTGTTATTTTACATAATTTTGTTTCTAAACAAAACTTTTTTTAACGAACGAGAAAGCAACAAACTGAGACAACAAACTTTTATCGGTCACAAGCCCGCGAAGTTCATGCATGTACATGCACTATGCTTGTTTCACATCTTATAAGCTGCAGGTGTGAAGCACGGCCTATCGGCTTTTGTATTTCCTGCCACAGTTGGTCTTTTTATTTTGCTGTCAGAGCTGGGTATTTAAGTCCTCATTGTGTGTTAAGAACCCACAGTAAAACTACGCTGTGCACTTTGTTGTAATCTAAATAAATCATTCTCCATTGAAAGATATGTTCTGTGTCAAAGTCTACATGAACATGTCTGCATGAATGTACAGCACGCTTTCAGATTGCGTACATGCATGAAGTGGACATTCACTAAAGCATACTTCAGGCGGTAAGAGAAAAAAGTGCTTTTACCAACTGTGTATAACGGTGCAGTTGGCGAAACAAATATAAAGAATGCAGAGACACTCAACTATTGCACACGATACTTAAATCGTGATTCAATGGTCCCTTTGAGATTATTGCGTACGCAAACGTGCAGTCCATTTAGCTTGCAACCACTGCCTGGAACACCTTCCTGTGCACGACACGTGGCACAATAGCGTCGCGCCCGCTTAATACTGCACGTCCACTTTAATACAGTTACTTCTTTAAATATATGTACATATATATATATATATATATATATATATATATATATATATATATATATATATATATATATATATATATATATATATATATATATATATACAAAAGTAGTTTGTGCATGAATATGACTCGTCTTGCGCACGGAGAATCCTTGCATGCCAGACACAAGAAAGTGCTCATTGCGGTGGTGCCGATCATACAAATGCAGCACAAGACAATGCGCAAACCGCAATTCATCATCATCAGCCTGGTTACCCCCACTGCAGGGCTAAGGCCTCTCCAGTACTTCTGCAACTGCCCCATATGTAATAATAGTGGCCATGTTGTCCCTGCAAACTTCTTAATCTCATCCGCCCACCAAACTTCCTGCCGCCCCCTGCTACGCTTCCCTTCCCTTGGAATCCAGTCCGTAACCCTAATGACGATCGGTTATCTTCCCTCCTCATTACATGTCCTGTCCATGCCCATTTATTTTTCTTGATTTCAACTAAGCTGAAATTGACTCACGTTTATTCCCTCACCCAATCTGCTCTTTTCTTATCCCTTAACGTTCCACCCATTATTCTTCTTTCCATAGATTGTTGCGTCGTCATCAATTTAAGTAGAACCGTTTCCGTAAGCTTCCAGGTTTCTGCACCGTACGTGAGTTCTGGTATGACGCAGCTTTCTACACTTACCTCTTAAGGGATGATGTCACCCTGCTGTTCATGATCTGGGAATGCCTGCCAAACGCACCCCAGCCCATTCTTATGCTGATTATTTCAGTCTCATGATTCGGATCCGCAGTCACTACCTGCCCGAAGTAGATGTTTTCTCTTACCACTTCCAGTGCCTCGCTTTCTATCGTAAACTGCTGTTCTCTTCCTAGGCTGCTAAACATTGCTTTAGTTTTCTGCAGATTAATTTTAAGACCCACCCTTCGGCTTTGTCTGTCTAGATCAGTGAGAATGCATTGCAATTGGTCCCCTGAGTTACTAAGCAAGGAAATAGCATCAGCGAATCGCAAGTTACTGAGGTATTCTCCATTGATTCTTATCCCCATTTCTTCCCAATCCAGGTCTCGGAATACCTCCTGTAAACACGTTGTCAATAGCATTGGAGAGATCGTATCTCCCTGCCTGACGCCGTTCTTTATTGGTATTTTGCTGTTTTCTCTATCTAGGACTACGGCTGCTGTGGAGCCGCTATAGATATCTTTCAGTATTTTTACATACGGCTCGTCTACACCCTGATTCCATAATGCCTCCATGACTGCTGAGGTTTCGACTGAATCGAACGCTTTCTTGTAATCAATGAAAGCTATTATAAGGGTTGGTTATATTCCGCACATTTATCTATCACCTGGTTGTTAGTATGAATACGGTCTATTATTGAGCAGCCTTTACGGAGTCCTGCATGTCCTTTGGTTGACAGAAGTCTAAGGTGTTCCTGATCCTATTTGCGTTTACGTTAGTAAATACTTTGTAGGCAACGGACAGGAAGCTGATCGGTCTCTATTTTTTTAAGTAGTTGGGGTCCCCTTTCTTATGGATTAGGATTATGTTAGCGTTCTTCCAAGATTCCGGTACGCTCGAGGTCATCAGGCATTGCGTATACAGGGTGGCCAGTTCTTCTAGAACAATCTGCCCACCATGTTTCAACAAATCTGCGGTTACCTGATCCTCCCTAGCTGCCTTCCCCCTTTGCATAGATCCCAAGGGTTTCTTTACTTCTTCCGGCCTTACTTGAGGGATTTCAATTTCCTCTAGACTTTCCATTATCGAATCTATCTAGAATTTATCCATTATCTAGAATTTCCATTATCGTCGTGGGTGGCACTGGTAGTGTATAAATCTATATAGATCTCCTCAGCCACTTGAACTATCACATCCATATTAGTAATGATACAGTCGGCTTTGTCTCTTAACGCATACATCTGATTCTTGCCTATTCCTAGTTTCTTCTTCACTGCTTTTAGAATTCCTCCGTTCCTGAGAGCATGTTCAATTCTATCCATATTATACTTCCTTACGTCAGCTGTCTTACGCCTGTTGATTAACTCGGAAAGTTCGGCCAGTTCTATTCTAGCTGTAGGTTTAGAGGCTTTCATGTATTGGCGTTTCTTGATCAGATCTTTCGTCTCCTGCGATAGCTTACTGGTATCCTGTCTAACGGAGTTAACACCGACTTCTATTGCACACTCCTTAATGATGCCCAGAAGATTGTCGTTTATTGTTTCAACGCTAAGGTCCCCTTCCTGATTAAAGCGGAATACCTGTTATGTAGCTTGATGCGGAATTCCTCTATTTTTCCTCTTGCGGCTAACTCATTCATCGGCTTCTTATGTACCAGTTTCATCAGTTCCCTCCTCAAGTCTAGACTAATTTGAGTTCTTACAATCCTATGGTCACTGCAGCGCACCTTCTTGAGCACGTTCTCATCTTGCATGATGCCAGGGTTAGCGCAGAGTATAAAGTCTATTTCCTTTCTAGTCTCGCCATTCGGTCTCCTCCACGTCCTCTTGCGGCTATCCCGCTTGCGGAAGAAGGTATCCATCATCGGCATATTATTCTGTTCTGAAAACTCTACTAATAACTCTCCCCTGCTATTCCCCGAGCTTATGCGATATGCCCCCACTGACTTGTCTCCAGCCTACTTCTTGCCTACCCTTGCATTGAATTCGCCCATCAGTATAGTGTATTTTGTTTTGACTTTACCCATCGCCGATTCCGCGTCTTCATAGATGCTTTCAACTTCCTGGTCATCATGACTCGATGTAGGGGCGTAGACCTGTAGGACCTTCAATTTGTACCTCTTATTAAGTTTCACATGACCTGCCACCCTCTCGTTAATGCTATATAATTGCTCTATGTTACCAGATATATCCTTGTTAATCATGAATGCGACTCCTAGTTGTCGTTTCTCCGCAAAGCCCCAGTAGCACATCACGAGCCCGCTTTTTAGCACTGTATATGCTTCATTTGTCCTCCGGTCTTCACTGAGCCCTATTATATCCCATTTACTGCCTTCTAATTCCTCCAATAGCACTGCTAGACTCGCCTGACTAGATAACCTTCTAGCATTAAACGTTGCCAGGTTGAGATTCCAATGGCGGCCTGTCCGGATCCAGGGAATCTTAGCACCCTCTGCTGTGCCACAGGTCTCACCACCGCCGTGGTCAGTTGCAAACCGCAATTATTCCAGGTTAATTCTGCGTCGGAGCCATCGTCTGGAAAGGGTAGGAATGGAGCCGTTATCAGCTTCCATACGCAGGCAAAATCGCGCCTCGTTATACATTTTCAAACAGCTGAATCGCTATATTAAGGACAGTTGTCGCGGTATCCTGGTGATTGTAGTGCTTCGTTCCCGGCTGTCGCATTGCGGCAATGCAAAAACGCTTGTGTCACCCTTTGAGTGCGCGTTAATCTACCCGAGGTGGTCACAATTATTCCGCAGCTGTTCATTACAGCGTCCTCCCTAATCCGCAGCAGTCTCGGGATGCTAAGACCCATAAAAATTCTTTAAACATACCCTGATTTCTTTCCTCCCCTCCTTCTTTTAACATCGACGGCACTGAAGGTATGGCCACTGTAGTTGCATCGACATGCACCTGGCAGGTAAATAGGTGAAAACAAGCTAGCGTGTGCAAAGCGGTGAAGCTTCCGATATTTGCAATAGCGTTACGTTAGGCTCATGAACGGAAATGGTGACGCGCCTCGCTGCATCATAATAAACACTGAATAAATAACTGCAACAGAGTGGCATAAAATGAGCGGCACTAGAGCATTTTTCTCGTATTCACGAAAGCTATGTCTGTCACTCTTACGGACGGGGCATCCCTTTTGCGGCTAGCGGAGCTGAACAGTAATATTGGTCGTTTCAAGAAGCTCAGACGCGCCGGTAAAAGCGAGCCCGCTTATTCGACGTCTCAGAATATCGGAGCCGTATTGCCATTCTACCGTCGAGGCAGCGCCATATTAAAGAAAGTGCAGTTACCTAAAGTTGCAGGTGTGCATGTTGGCAGCGGATCATACTGAACCTTGTGAACGAGGTTGAAAGTTTGTCAGACAAAGCCAAGTTCCCGGTTAAACAGCGACTGCAGTGAACCATCCGCAGCATAGCGAATGGAGACGAAACATTGAAGAAAAACATTCGCCTGGCGAAGCAGCTTCGTTTGCGTGCAGCTCTAGTTCTCCGTTATCTTACCACTTTTCGCCTTTTTGCCGCGCATGACAGCTGTGGAAAGCGCATACTGCTACTTATTTAAATACATCTTTACTATCACCACCCGCATAAGCATCGGCCACAGTTACACGAAATATGTATACCACACACGATCGTCGACAAGTGACCAATCGACATAAACCGGCAGCCTCAGAAGCTGAAATGTATGTACAAATAGCTATGCGAATCCTCCTTCTCAGGGTAGCGATGTGGTCTAGTGGTTACAGCGCGTGGTTGCCACGCGGTGTACCCTGGTTCGATTCCCAGTGTGTCTGTGGTCCTATCCTATAATCGGTTGTAAGCTATGTTTATGAAACCTTGTGCGAAACACCCCTGGGTAGCACCTGTCCACAAAAGAAGTATTCGCTTCATCAAAAATGCCCGTTGGGTCGCAAAACATTTGACCGGCTTAGTAAGCCGGACAGATTTGATCTGGAATACCACATAAAGATTTGGCGTTATGCCTGAATGGATGAATGAATGCGTGAATGAACGGGGTCGTTTGTTTAAATGCGCACCGCACATCCTAGAGCCACATAATATAGGTCATATACCCAGTAGGCCGCTTGGAATAGGCTATTTACAAGCGTCGAAATTTTGATCTACTTTCCGCGTATATGCGTTGGTTTAACCCGGTTTTGACAAAGAGTGTAGTTACTCATGGCAGGTTTCATTGTGCCACCCATGAGATTACTTCAATCTCTCTTTCACTTTCCGCTTGACTTTCTTTGATGCTATGAGGCTCTCCCTACATGCCGCATGCTTGCTGGTAAGCTTCCTAGTTCTTTTCCTCCACTCTGAAATAATGATTTTCCTGTACAAATACCTCAACACTCTCCCAGCCCAATTACTTTGTTCCATATTCCTCAGTCGCTCTTCATAAGCTATTTTACTGTGAGCTTCCCTCACTTCAAAATTTACCCTGCCCACATCACCCTGCACAGCTTTATTTGTAGTGTTCCCGTGGGTGCCAAATGCGAGGCGTCCCACTGACGTTTGGTTGCCATTGAGTCATTATCGTACCCCTGACAGTCATACTCTGCCATAGATCTCAGCATATTATCGCCGACGCATTTACCCTATCTTAAATTTAATGTGCTTAATAGCCCGTATGGGAGTGATCACTTCCCAGTAATCCTAAGTATGCCGAAACAAGACCAACATCCCCCGGTGGAAGGTTGACTCAGTCGATTGGGAGGGGTACCAAACTCTTACTCACATGACGTGGACTGAGATGTCAGGTATAACCGTATATGATGCTGTTACATATTTTACAGCTTTTATACTTGATGCCTTCTGCAAATTTATTACTCAAGCGAGCGGCATGGGATCCAAGCGGCGTGTTCCCTGGTGGAACGATGCATGTAGCCAAGCACGGAGGAACCGGAACAAAGCGTGGGCGCTGCTTCGCGATTTTCCAACAGCAGAAAAAGCAGGAACAGCAGAAACTTACTCCCTGCTTTTAGTAAATAGCCACGGAGAAAGCCTGGCAGATCAAGCCAACTTTCTTGGTGCACATTTTGAACGCATATACAGCTCCTCACACTACTCCGAAACCTTCCTAAAGTGCGAAACACCAATAGAACAGCAAAAGTTAGAAAGAAGATGTGCAGAAAGTGTGGCGTACAACGAACCATTCTGCATAGCAGAACTGCAGGCAGCCCTGAACTGTTGTAATACATCCACCCCTGATTCAGACGACGTAGTATATGAGATATTGAAACAACTACCCTCCGAAACACAAATACCCCTCCTTTCCCTTTACAACCCTATATGGTTTTTCGGCGATATTCCCTCTGTTTGAAAGGAGCTTATTATAATTTCAATTCTGAAGCACGGAAAGGATCCGTCCTCTGTATCGAGTTACAGACCTATAGCATTAACAAGTTTCCTCCGCAGAGTACTCGAAAAAGATGATTAACTGTAGCCTACTACACTTCCTCGAATCAAACAAATTGCTCGACCCATACCAGTGCGGGTTTCGGGAGGTTCGATCCGCCAGTGACCATCTCATACGTATCCAGGCACGTATCCGCGAAGCTTTTCTTCATAAGCAGTTTTTCTGATCTGTATTCCTTGATATGGCGAAAGCCTATGATACTGCGTGGCGGTTTGGGATGTTGAGAGACCTCTCACACTTAGGTATACGCGGTAATATTTTCAATGTTATCGAAAGTTGCCTGTCTAATCGCGCATTCCGTGTTCGAGTGGGCAATGTTTTGTCACGGAAATTTGTGAAACTGGAGTGCCGCAGGGCGGGGTGCTCAGCTGCAAGCTCTTTATAATAAAAATGAATTCTCTTCGTCTACACATTGCACGTAACATCTTCTATTCTACATATGTTGACGATGTGCAGACAGGATTTCAATCAAGTCCTCTCGCAATCTGTGAGTGACAGGTCCAGCTTGGTCTTAACAAGGCCTGCAAATGGGCTGATGAGAACGGGTTCAGACAGAACCCACAACAAAGCACCTGTGTCGTTTCCTCTAGAAAAAGAGGTCTGCACCCTGATCCTGAAATTGTGTTGCATGGTGAGCGTCTGCCTGTAAACAGGGAACATAAATGTTTAAGCATAAGTTTAGACGCGAAATTAATCTTTGTAAAGCACATAAAATATCTTAAAAACAAATGTATGAATACAATGAATATCTTAAAGGTGCTGTCACGCACAACCCCAGTGATAGAAAATGACTTATGAAATTGTATAAAAGCCTCATACGCACACAACTACACTATGGAGCCATAGTTTACCAGTCGGCTACTCCAACTGGTCTCAAGATGCTAGACCCTGTGCACCACTTAGGCATTCGCCTGTCCACAGGTGCCTTTAGAACAATCCCAGTGGAAAACGTTTACGTTGAATCGCATGAGTGGTCACTTAATCTGCAGAGAACATAGTCGTCTTACATGTATTCACACATGTAAGACGACTATGTCATTACACGAAACACCACCCCAGGCAAGGACAAAATAAATAACAAGCTCCTGCGCAATCTGGATAATGGCACCATTCAATCTCTTACCTCTTTAATCCTCACTGGGAAGCGGGTACACTACCAGCAGACTGGAAGCACGCGGACATCATACTCATTCCGAAGCCAGGCAAACTCTCCAGCTTAGAAAATATGAGACCAATTTCACTGACTTCATGCCTAGGCAAGCTTCTGGAACATGTCATTCTGAACCGGCTTCAACCTTACCTAGAATCCAGCGACCTCTTTCCCGAAACAATGTTCGGATTCCGGCCCCACCTTTCTACCCACGACATCCTTCTTCAGCTGAAGGAACAAGCCCTTGAACACATCTCACCGCACAACACCGGAGCGATTTTAGCGCTCGATCTCAAAGGCGCTTTGGACAATGTGGCTCACCATACCATCCTTACAAACCTAAGCCTCACGAACTGCGGTCGTAATACTTACAATTATATACGCGCCTTTCTAAGCAACCGCACGGCCACAATAGGCATTGGCTCACTCAGAACCCCGACGTTACCTACCCGCAACACAGGAACCCCACAGGGTGCTGTTCTATCACCCACCCTTTTCAATATTGCTATGATGAAATTACCTGACAAACTCAACGCAATACCAGGAATCAGGCATGCAATATACGCTGATGACATCACTATCTGGACCACCGCTGGTTCCGAAGGAGAGAAACAAGACGCCCTTCAACAGGCGACCGACGTCGTCCAGCAATATGCAAAAACAAGTGGTCTCCGGTGCTCACCCGAGAAGTCAGAACTATTAGTCGTTCGACAGAAATCCCGAAGAAAACTCAATGAACTACCAAACATCACACTCACCGTCGACGACAAAGAAATACCCACAGTAAACCGCGTCCGCATTCTCGGACTCCACATACAACAGGACGGCGGAGGCGCATACACCCTCCAACGTCTCAAGCAGACCACCTTCCAGATCATGCGAATGGTCAGCCGTATCACAACCAAACAATACGGACTGAAAGAAGACGACATAATACAGCTCGTCCAGGCCCTGATTATCAGCCGCATTGCCTACGCTGCCCCGTACTTGCCCCTCACGTACTTCTTCGTACTTCTTCGGAGACGTACTTCTTCGGAAAGCCTACAAGCAAGCGCTCGGCCTACCCCCGGGAACAGCGACACTCAAGCTTGAAGCCCTAGGAGTCCATAATACTATAAGAGAAATTATAGACGCCCACCTCACAAGCCAACGAGAACGACTAGCCCTCACTACAACAGGAAGAACAGTCCTAGCGCGTCTAGGCTACCCCACACACAGCAAAGGCCACGCACAAGCAATCCATCTGGCCCCCAACTTCCGAGAGCACATCAAGGTAGCCCCTATCCCCAGAAGCATGCACCCGGAACATCATGCCGATTGTCGCCAAGCTCGCGCAAAAGCTCTACAGACAAGATATGGCAGTATCCCCACCACACTATACACAGATGCCGCGCAGTACCCCCAAAAAGCAGCCATGACGGCCAGCGTTGTCGACTATAACCTACAAGAGGGGGTCTCGATGACTGTCCACACTGCCAGAGCCCTCGTAGCGGAGGAGACAGCCACCGCCTTGGCCATCACCTCTAGTCTGACCAACGAGTACATCACAATTATTACCGACTCCCAGGCAGCTTACCGTAGCTACGCGAGAGGTCGAATATCTTCAATCGCCCACCGACTCCTCAAACAGGCCTCCGCATTCCCGGACGTTGAAATAGTGTGGACTCCAGGACACGAGTCCCTCCGTGGAAATGAGCGTGCGCACGCTGTAGCCCGAGCTCATGCCTCCCGGGCACCACGAGAGAGGGATACGGACGCATCCATGAAGCCCGTACCTTTACAATACAACGCCATACTACAACACCACAGATTGAACAGACGACAATACCCACCTCCACACAAGACCCTCTCACGTGAAGACGCCGTAACATGGAGACAACTACAAACCAATACATACCCACATTTAAGCAGACTACACGCAATCCACCCAACACTATATTCATGCAAATGTCCCCTTTGTAATCATTACGCCTTCCTATATCACACCACATGGGCGTGCCCCAACGTGAAGGCGGCCCCGCAAGTACACAACCCCACACCCGAGCAGTGGGAGGCCGTGCTGACTAGTTCGGACCCTCGTAACCAGCAGTAACTGGTGCGGCGGGCCCGGGAGACAACAAGAGCCGCAGGAGCCCTGGACTAAGGGCGCCTCCCGCACAAGCAGAAAGACACCTGCTTGTCCTTTTTCTTTTAAATAAATGTTTCGCCTCCTGCTCCTATTCTGGCGTGTCTTACGAAGCGGTCGGTCCATTGTTTTCAGATGCCGGTGTTCTGCTCCCTAACGCAAGTATTTTCGCAGCAGAGGCCTACGCGATATTGGCCGCCCTTAAACACATTAAATAATTTCATATCCCAAAGGCAGTTAAATATACAGACTCTTTGAGCGTCGTAAACGCTTTTAAAGCTGTCAAAAAATATCAAAATCCTTTAACTCTATCTCTATACTCAGTGTTATGCACCACCTATGCGTCCAAGCAGCATATTGTGGTATGCTGGGTGCCGGGGCACCGAGAGATTGAAGGAAACGTGTTGGCTGACCAGCTAGCCACATCTGTTCACACGAACGCTGCCTGCTCTTCCACTGCTGCCCATGCAATGTAATGTAATAGACATCAAGCCCTTCCTAACGAAAAAGCTGAGGGCTTGCTGGCAGCGGTTATGGGATAAACAGAAAATAAACTACATGTTATCAAGCAGTATCTTGGCAACTGGCCACCGGTATCAAAGAACCGCCGTACAAAAGTAACAGTCCACAGACATAGGATAGGACACACATACAGTACACACGCATACCTCTTGTCCCGTGGTGATCCACCCAAGTGTGATAAATGTGGTTAGCCAATTACCGTGCTTCACATCCTCCTGCAATGAACAGAATTAGACGCTAATAGGAAAAAGCAGTTTGCATTACCACACCGGCAGCAAATTTCACTCCATCCTCAAATGACCATAGGTGTAGCAAATCTCTTTAAATCAAGCAATCAATCAATCCAATCGATCAATCAATCAATCAATCAATCATTTATTTCAGTATCAAAGACACTTGGTGGGTACAGACAAAAAGCCATCTATCGGGCTTGACAAGGTCTGCACCCCCGAGTATTGGAAGACAAGGGCGCTATAACGTAAAACTATTCCAAACTTTTCTATTCCAATTCTGCTATCAGCCCTCCACGATTGGTCAAAAACTTTTTTCGACCACCCCCACTTCACCTGTCTGTCACGCGACGTCACGAAAACCGCGATACCTCCCCATCTGATATGATGTGTACACACTGATTATGCATGATTTGACAGAAAAAAGAAAAACAGTTATTTCTGATTTGACCCCTTTTCGCCATTAGCCCTCGGCTATTGGTAAAAAGTTTTCGGGCTGCACCCACTTCACCTGCCTGTCACGCGATGTCACAAAATCGCAAGAACTCACCGCGTCAAAGTGACGTGTACGCGATAAAGATGCATTAATATGCCGAACAAAACTGAATTTTCTTCGGAATAGCCGCAGGCTGCCCCGTTCCGAAAGGAATAGAAGATGGCTGCCGCCGATCGCTCAGACGCTGGCTACTCGCACCTGCAGGAGAGCATGGGCGTTTTTGTGCGTATAATAAAACTTCTTGCGTGGCCGTGTAACGTTTTCGAGCACTTTCGGCACGTTTACCCCCTCATTCTGCCAACTCTTCTTTGCTGGGGGTCCGTTTTAGCGTCATTCTTGAGTTTCCGTTGCATGCCGCCGCGATTTTCGACCAGCCACCGCAAGCTAAGTAAGGGAAAGCCGACCAATCGTAGACGCCGGCACCACCCTCTTCATCCGGTTATCGACTTTCAGTGCAGTGGCTCGGCCCCATCGAATCCCTCTCCACTTGAGCGTTCTCCTCGCCTCTTGTCAGCCAATTAGATACGACCAGCCGCTCAGTGTAGGCAATGTTATTCGTTTTTCAAGCAAACAAAAGTGACCTCCTATGAACGAGGAGAGCGTTTGATAGGTCTGTTGAGACAACCCTGCGGGTGACCGCCCTGTGCTTACGTTGATGGTTACGCAAGTTTGACGTCAGGAGATTGGAATAGAAACATATTGGAATAGTTTTACGTTATAGGGCCCCAAGGCGCATAACAAATACAGCACGCCAACATAAATAAACTTCACTTCACTTCACTTTATTACCTTAAAGGCCCCCCGGGTTGGGGGTGTTACATAAGGGGTGGGTTACATGTATAAATCATATAATAAACAAAGAAAACACGTAATGAACATAACTTATTTGCTAATAAATACAGTAGTTACACAATTCAGAAATTTAGATGTACAGGTGATTGCGGTGATGTCGTGTGGAAGGCCGTTCCACTCTGGGGCTGAGCGCGGAAAGAATGAAGATGCGAATGTAGCAGTGCGCGTACGAGGCCGTGCAACTTGAAGGGGATGTCCAATGCGGGGGGAAATACGTGCCGGCGGATTTGTGTAGGGCGGTTGACGAAGTGAGCTGTAATAAAGTTTATGAAACAAGCACATACTAGTAATACGACGTCTACAAGCTAGAGATGTTAAACCTGCCTCTGCTTTTAATGATGATATACTAACGTTATATGAATAGCACGAATATATCAATCTTGTGGCTCGACTTTGTACTGATTCTAGGGAAATTGTTAGATAATTTTGGTTAGGGCTCCAAATAGCAGAGGCATATTCAAATTTAGGACGGACAAGTGATTTGTAGGCAAGTAATTTTAGGTTTTGTGGGGCATGTCGTAGATGACGTTTTAAGAATCCAAGGGTTCTGTTAGCGGATGATATGATTTTTGTGACATGTGCGTTCCAGGTTAAATCATTGGACAATGTTGCACCGAGGTATTTATAAGTGTGAGTTAATTCTACCGTGACGTGCGAGATTTTGTATGAGAAGGGGAGAGGATTACGCTTTCCGTTAAAAGACACGAGTTTACATTTATTGGGGTTTAGTTCCATGAGTCATTGGTTACACCAGTCCTGTACGCTGTTTAATTCATTCTGGAGGGCGAGCTGATCAGGGGTGTTATTATTATTTTATTTATCTATTTATTTATTTATACATACTGCAGCCCGTTGACAGATGACACAGTCGTCGGCAAAAATACGGGTGTTACAAGAGACATGCGTCGGTAGGTAATTGATGTACATTAAAAATAATAGCGAGCCAAGGACTGATCCTTGTGGGACACCTGATGTTACGGGAAGAGGACTAGATGCTTGATTATTAACGTAAACATACTGGGTGCGGTTACCAAGTAATTCACTTATCCACTGTAAAATGTTAGGATGAAGGTTTAACCACGAAAGTTTTAGTAGCAAGCGTTTGTGGGGTACTTTGTCAAACGCTTCCGCGAAGTCCAGGAATATTGCATCAGTTTGAAGGTTACAGTCAAGGTTCATATGCATGTCATGGATGAAAATAGCCAATTGTGTATCACAGCATAGGTTTTTATGAAAGCCACGTTGAGCAGGATGAAAAAAATTAATAGAATCAAGAAAGTTCATTCATCATCATCATCATCATCATCAGCCTAGTTACGCCCACTGCAGGGCAAAGGCCTCTCCCATACTTCTCCAACTACCCCGGTCATGTACTAATTGTGGCCATGTTGTCCCTGCAAACGTCTTAATGTCATCCGCCCACCTAACTTTCTGCCGCCCCCTGCTACGCTTCCCTTCCCTTGGAATCCAGTCCGTAACTCTTAGTGACCATCGGTTATCTTCCCTCCTCATTACATGTCCGGCCCATGCCCATTTCTTTTTCTTGATTTCAACTAAGATGTCGTTTACCCGCGTTTGTTGCCTCACCCAATCTGCTCTTTTCTTATCCCTTAACGTTACACCCATCATTCTTCTTTCCATAGCTCGTTGCGTCGTCCTCAGTTTCAGCAGAACCCTTTTCGTAAGCCTCCAGGTTTCTGCCCCATATGTGAGTACTGGTAACACACAGCTGTTGTACACTTTCCTTTTGAGGGATAGTGGCAACCTGCTGTTCATGATTTGAGAATGCCTGCCAAACGCACCCCAACCCATTCTTATTCTTCTGGTTATTTCAGTCTCATGATCCGGATCCGTGGTCACTACCTGCCCTAAGTAGATGTATTCCCTTACCACTTCCAGTGCTTCGCTACCTATCGCAAACTGCTGCTCTCTTCCGAGACTGTTAAACAATACTTTAGTTTTCTGCAGATTAATTTTCAGACCCACCCTTCTGCTTTGCCTCTCCAGGTCAGTGAGCATGCATTGCAATTGGTCTCCTGAGTTACTAAGCAAGGCAATATCATCAGCGAATCGCAAGTTGCTAAGGTATTCTCCATCAACTTTTATCCCCAATTCTTCCCACTCCAGGCCTCTGAATACCTCCTGTAAACATGCTGTGAATAGCATTGGAGATATCGTATCTCCCTGTCTGACGCCTTTCTTTATAGGGATTTTGTTGCTTTCTTTGTGGAGGACTACGGTGGCTGTGGAGCCGCTATAGATATCTTCCAGTATTTTTACATATGGCTCATCTACACCCTGATTCCGTAATGCCTCCATGACTGCTGAGGTTTCGACTGAATCAAACGCTTTCTCGTAATCAATGAAAGCTATATATAAGGGTTGGTTATATTCTGCACATTTCTCTATCACTTGATTGATGGTGTGAATATGGTCTATTGTTGAGTAGCCTTTACGGAATCCTGCCTGGTCCTTTGGTTGACAGAAGTCTAAGGTGTTCCTGATTCTATTTGCGATTGCCTTAGTAAATACTTTGTAGGCAACGGACAGTAAGCTGATCGGTCTATAATTTGTGAAGTCTTTTGCGTCCCCTTTCTTATGGATTAGGATTATGTTAGCGTTCTTCCAAGATTCCGGTACGCTCGAGGTTATGAGGCATCGCGTATACAGGGTGGCCAGTTTCTCTAGAACAATGTGACCACCATCCTTCAACAAATCTGCTGTTACCTGATCCTCCCCAGCTGCCTTCCCCCTTTGCATAGCTCCTAAGGCTTTCTTTACTTCTTCTGGCGTTACCTGTGGGATTTCGAATTCCTCTAGGCTATTCTCTCTTCCACTATCGTCGTGGGTGCCACTGGTACTGTATAAATCTCTATAGAACTCCTCAGCCACTTGAACTATCTCATCCATATTAGTAACGATATTGCCGGCTTTGTCTCTTAACGCACACATCTGATTCTTGCCTATTCCTAGTTTTTTCTTCACTGTTTTTAGGCTTCCTCCGTTCCTGAGAGCCTGTTCAATTCTATCCATATTATAGTTCCTGATGTCCGCTGTCTTACGCTTGTTGATTAACTTAGAAAGTTCTGCCAGTTCTATTCTAGCTGTAGGATTAGAGGCTTTCATACATTGGCGTTTCTTGATCAGATCTTTCGTCTCCTGCGATAGCTTACTGGTTTCCTGTCTAACGGCGTTACCACCGACTTCTATTGCGCCCTCCTTAATGATGCCCATGAGATTGTCGTTCATTGCTTCAACGCTAAGGTCCTCTTCCTGAGTTAAAGCCGAATACCTGTTCTGTAGTTTGATCCGGAATTCCTCTAGTTTCCCTCTTACCGCTAACTCATTGATTGGCTTCTTGTGTATCAGTTTCTTTCGTTCCCTCCTCAAGTTTAGGCTAATTCGAGTTCTTACCATCCTGTGGTCACTGCAGCGTACCTTGCCGAGCACGTCTACATCTTGAATGATGCCAGGGTTCGCGCAGAGTATGAAGTCGATTTCATTTCTAGTCTCACCATTCGGGCTCCTCCACGTCCACTTTCGACTAACCCGCTTGCGGAAAAAGGTATTCATTATCCGCATAATATTCTGTTCTGCAAACTCTACTAATAATTCTCCTCTGCTATTCCTAGAGCCTATGCCATTTTCCCCCACTGACTTGTCTCCAGCCTGCTTCTTGCCTACCCTGGCATTGAAGTCGCCCATCAGTATAGTGTATTTTGTTTTGACTTTACCCATCGCCGATTCTATGTCTTCATAAAAGCTTTCAACTTCCTGGTCATCATGACTAGATGTAGGAGCGTAGACCTGTACAAGCTTCATTTTGTACCTCTTATTAAGTTTCACAACAAGACATGCCACGCTCTCGTTAATGCTATAGAATTCCTGTATGTTACCAGCTATTTCCTTATTAATCAGGAATCCGACTCCTAGTTCTCGTCTCTCCGCTAAGCCCCGGTAACACAGTACATGCCCGCTTTTTAGCACTGTATATTCTTCTTTTGTCCTCCTAACCTCACTGAGCCCTATTATATCCCATTTACTACCCTCTATTTCCTCCAATAACACTGCTAGACTCGCCTCACTAGATAGCGTTCTAACGTTAAACGTTGCCAGGTTCAGATTCCAATGGCGGCCTGTCCGGAGCCAGGTATTCTTAGCAACCTCTGCAGCGTCACAGATCTGACCGCCGCCGTGGTCAGTTGCTTCGCGGCTGCTGGGGACTGAGGGCCGGGGTTCGATTGTTGTATTCATATAGGAGGTTGTGGCCAAGTACTGCACCAGGGTGGCCAATCCTGCTCTGGTGAGAGAGTGCGTTACCGGTTCTGGTCACCGGGATCAGGCCGCACTCCAGGCCTGTTTGTGCAATTTTCTCAACACACGTTTTTTTTTTTGTATTTTCCGGTGGAGAATTGCGCGGCACCGGGATTTGGATCACGGTCCTCTTGCACTGGAGACGGATACTCTACCGTCCCCGTAGGAGTTAAATTAAAAATTAATTTATGGGGTTTTACGTGACAAAACCACTTTCTGATTAGGCACGCCGTAGTGGAGGACTCCGAAAATTTCGACCACCTGGGGTTCTTTAACGTGCACCTAATTCTAAGTACACGGGTGTTTTCGCATTTCGCCCCCATCGAAATGCGGCCGCCGTGGTCGGGGTCCGATCCCGCGACCTCGTGCTCAGCAGTCTAACACCGTAACCACTGAGCAACCACGGCGGCTCCCGCAGGAGTTGTACGCCTCATTTAACCTACAGTGGTGCCCTATTTAATCAGTCAAGGTGGACCAATCTGAGCTCGGTTATACCGCATGGATGGCACTCGGCTAGAGAACCTGGTATTTATGACCTGCACATGTGAGGCCATACATATTTGAAGATGTATATCTTTTTTTTTTCTTTCTTTTTTTTTAGGAGGGTTCCCGTACAGTGATAAAATAAAGGAAAATACATTAAAAGAAAGAAAAAAAAAAGAAAGAAAAAGGGGCGAAAAAAAAGGAACATAACAGGTGATTTGAACTCGTGACCCTTCGATGTTGCCCGGAAAGATAGCTCAGTCGGTTGGTTCGTCAGGCCCCAGGCTACTTTCAAGCGCCACAGCTCCTGCTCCGAGCCTCACACTTACGTGGAAAGGGACTTTGTTGTCCGCGATAGTCGGTCCGCGATAGGCATACTTTCTTGGAAAAATGGCTGCCCGAGAAGAAGAGCGAACTCGAACGGCTTTAGAGACTAGGAAAACTGCCTTAAAATATTTAGACTTGAGGGAAAGCTTCGTAAACAAACTATAACACGGCAATCAGCACTCGAATACGACGAGAGAAATTACTGAGACGTGGAAAATTCCCTTGAAAAAAATCTGGTTTGCGAGACAAATGCTTGTATGTATTGAACCTCTTAAAAGATGAGGGGGGAAATATGCGCTCACCGAGAGGGCATCTTCAGCACGGGACCACCCCGAGGCACCTTACAGAGATGTGGAGAGCTTCGCGGCCGGAACGAAGCATCCCCTCTCCGCCGGCCAAGAGGGGAAAACGCGCTTTCCGATCGCTCAAGGTTGCGCGGACAAAGCATAACTCTAGCGTCTAGGAAAAGCTTAACCAGGTGCGATGGCGGCACGCATAGCGTGGGAAGCTAGCCGCCAGAATAACTATACCAAGGACTGCTGCTGACGACGGCTAATTACCTTCGTGTAATTATAATAACCCTAATAGGGCTACTTTCGAAAGAAAAAAAAAGGAAACGGCCCAGAGGGCTATGCTACGAGAGCTATGACTGATAGTTTTCTATATATATATATATATATATATATATATATATATATATATGGGATCGCATGCGCGCGCTGTTGCTTTGTCTCTGCGTGTAGTAGTTAAGAGAGCCAGTTTAAGGGCGGAGAAGAAGAAAGGAAAGAAAATCAAAAACTGCAGCGCCGTGGTTTTAAAGCGCACCCGTGGTAGAGAAACGGAATGCGATATAAGCGTGCGTAGCCATGATACGCACACGACAAACTGCCTTAAAATATTTAGACTTGAGGGAAAGCTTCGGTAACAAACGATAGCACAGCAATCAGCACTCGAATATAATTATAACCCTAATACTAATTGTAAATATGCATCTTATCTATGGGATCTAACGCGCGCGCTGTTGCTTTGTTCTTTGTGTAGTAGTTAAGAGAGCCAGTTTAAGGGCGGAGAAGAAGGAAGAAAAGGAAAGTCTCTGAAGCAAAATTACAGCGCCGTGGTTTTAAAGCGCACCCGTGGTAGAGAAATGGAAGGTGATATAAGCGTGCGTGGCCATGATACGCACACGACAAACTGCCTTAAAATATTTAGACTTGAGGGAAAGCTTCGTAAACAAACTATAACACGGCAATCAGCACTCGAATACGACGAGAGAAATTACTGAGACGTGGAAAATTCCCTTGAAAAAAATCTGGTTTGCGAGACAAATGCTTGTATGTATTGAACCTCTTAAAAGATGAGGGGGGAAATATGCGCTCACCGAGAGGGCATCTTCAGCACGGGACCACCCCGAGGCACCTTACAGAGATGTGGAGAGCTTCGCGGCCGGAACGAAGCATCCCCTCTCCGCCGGCCAAGAGGGGAAAACGCGCTTTCCGATCGCTCAAGGTTGCGCGGACAAAGCATAACTCTAGCGTCTAGGAAAAGCTTAACCAGGTGCGATGGCGGCACGCATAGCATGGGAAGCTAGCCGCCAGAATAACTATACCAAGGACTGCTGCTGACGACGGCTAAATACCTTCGTGTAATTATAATAACCCTAATAGGACTACTTTCGAAAAAAAAAAAAGGAAACGGCCCAGAGGGCTATGCTACGAGAGCTATGACTGATAGGTTTCTATATATATATATATATATATATATATATGTATGGGATCGCATGCGCGCGCTGTTGCTTTGTCTCTGCGTGTAGTAGTTAAGAGAGCCAGTTTAAGGGCGGAGAAGAAGAAAGGAAAGAAAATCAAAAACTGCAGCGCCGTGGTTTTAAAGCGCACCCGTGGTAGAGAAACGGAATGCGATATAAGCGTGCGTAGCCATGATACGCACACGACAAACTGCCTTAAAATATTTAGACTTGAGGGAAAGCTTCGGTAACAAACGATAGCACAGCAATCAGCACTTGAATATAATTATAACCCTAATACTAATTGTATATATGCATCTCATCTATGGGATCTAATGCGCGCGCTGTTGCTTTGTTCTTTGTGTAGTAGTTAAGAGAGCCAGTTTAAGGGCGGAGAAGAAGGAAGAAAAGGAAAGTTTCTGAAGCAAAATTACAGCGCCGTGGTTTTAAAGCGCACCCGTGGTAGAGAAATGGAAGGCGATATAAGCGTGCGTGGCCATGATACGCACACGACAAACTGCCTTAAAATATTTAGACTTGAGGGAAAGCTTCGTAAACAAACTATAACACGGCCATCAGCACTCGAATACGACGAGAGAAATTACTGAGACGTGGAAAATTCCCTTGAAAAAAATCTGGTTTGCGAGACAAATGCTTGTATGTATTGAACCTCTTAAAAGATGAGGGGGGAAATATGCGCTCACCGAGAGGGCATCTTCAGCACGGGACCACCCCAAGGCACCTTACAGAGATGTGGGAATAAATGACATGTTCCATGATTTTGCACGGCACACTCGTTAAAGAGATGGGGCGGTAGTTAAGGGGTGATTCTTCGTTACCTGATTTGAAGCGCGGAACAATCTTCCCCACCTTCCAATCGCTGGGAATGCTACCTGTGGAAAGTGATTGCGCAAAAAGTTTTGATAGATACGGTGCGGAAGCAGGGCCAGTATTTTTGAGGAACTTGGTGGTGATTTCATCAGCACCCGCTGAAGATGACATCTTGATATTTTATATAATACATATAATGCCGTGCGCAGAAAACATGATTGAAGGCATAGGCAAACTTAGGTTGGTAGTTGCGGTAGAAGGTGGCATATCAGTTTCGTGTGTGAAGACGGATGAGAAAGTGGTGTTAAAAGTAGTTGCACAGTCAATGTCACTGGTCATCTCGCCAAGTGGGTTAGATAGTGTGATGTTCGGAGCCTGTTGAGGATCTAGTACTTTCCAGAACTTCCTCGGGTTATTTGTTAGGATCTTGGGAGGTCAGTTTGGAAAAAATCGCGTTCGGCATTACGGATAGATTACAGGTTTGTTGATTCGGCTGTGTAATATTTGTTCCAGGCGCATGCACTTGGGTTGCGTTTTGCTGCACGGAAAAGTCTCTTCTTTTTGTTCTCGAGTGTCTGCAAGAGCTTTGAAAACCATGGTTTGTTGTGACTGGCACGAAATGTGATGGTGGGAATAAACTTCGCGGTGAGTTCGGCAATTTTAGTTTTGAAAGTAAGCCAATTATCCTCCAGGGATCGATCATTGAAACGCCTCTCAAAGTTTGGAAATGACGCCGTCAGGTGATTAATAATTTCTTCGTATAATTCCCTCTGTCATAGAGGGGAATCGTTTGGCGGAAAGTTTGACGCGATTCAGGGGTGACGGTGAAAGTAGCGTGTAAAACTTTGTGGGCACTGATTTCGCGTGGGTAAGTAAGCGATGATAAACTTTCTGGGTAATTAGTTAGAATAAGGTCCAAGATTTTGGGGGATTCATGTGTGACTCGTGTGGGTTCAGTTACTAACTGGGTGAGATTGAAATTCAAACAAACGTCAACAAAGTTGGTTATTTCGGTGTTGCCTGTTCGTGTTAGGTTCAGCCAGTCAATGGAGGGGTAATTAAAATCACCAAAAAGAATAATGCGCGCGTTGGGATATTTGCCAGCTAGTTGATTCAGACTATCGTTTAACTGTGAAGAAAAGATTGGATTACTGGAGGGGGTCTGTACCAGACGCCTAGTATGACCATTTGTGGTACAGAATGACAGATTAGCCATAGTATTTCAAGCTGCAATTGGATATTAATAACAGAACAAGGCAACAGCTGGTTAGTGGCAATAAGAACGCCTTCTCCTCGTGAGCTCTTGCGGTCTTTGCGAAAAACGTTAAATTGCGGCAAATCAGCCAAAACTTCCGGATCGGTGACGTCGTCTGTTAGCCACGTTTCTGTTAGTACGAGTATATTGCTGGCAGATGAAGAAACAAGACTACAAATGTGTTAACGCTTTGGGAGGAAGCTACGTATGTTGGTAAAGATAATAGAAAAAGAAAGATTTGGCAGTTTACCGCAAAGGCTTTTACAAGGAAGATTAGTAGCGCGGCGATAGGTCGTATGCTATGAGATTTCATGTACCGATTGTGATGACTCGTCGAATGCATAACCTTTAGTACCGATGCGCAAGGAAAATTGAGTGGTAGTAGCTTTGGCAAACTTTACAAGGTGCTTTCGCGCTTCTCGGACAGGGCGTGAAAAGTCCTCCCCTATGCTTTAATCGGTGCCTTTTAACTTACGGCCGTTTGAAAGAATCAGCTCCTTGCTTTTAAAAGAATGTAAATTTGACTATTATGGGTCGAATGCGGTCAGGAGAATGGCGCCCGAGACGGTGAGTGCTTTCAATTTCTTTGGGGTCAATGGATAAATCTAAGTGATCACGGCACAGGCGGATGACTGTTTCTTCAGATTCGGGGTATGTTTCAGATGCATTCTCATCTTTAGTGTTGTAAAAAATTAAATCGTTACGTCGTGAGCGATTTTTGGCATCGTCCACACGGGCTTCTATACCTCGGATTTCTTTGGTTGTTTGGGTGGTGTTAGCACAGATGGTATCCATGTCGCTGCGTAGGGTTAGAATATCTTGATAATTAGTTTCCAGGGCGGATAATCTGTTACTGAGATCAGAAATAGCTTGTACCGTAGTTGTCAGTTGATTTCTAAGTCCTTGGACATCGGCGATTAAATGTGACTGACCATCAGACAGTTTCTTCAGTTCCTCTAGCACCTTTTCGGGGCCTGGGTTTGATTCAACGTCGCCAGCCAAGAGCAACAGGGTAAGCATGACATCAGCACATTCAAGAGCAATGGAAAGGCAGCACTGTGGGCTCGGCAGCTGCAGGAGACAGTAGTTGCTCGATTTTATTGTGAAAAGACAGGATTGCTTACAAACCTGCGTAGCAAAAACGAGCAGGTTAGATGACTGCATCGTGGCACAGCCACCGAGTCTACAGGGCACCGAGCGCGGATGATGTCCCATAGTCGTCGTGTCTGTCGCTGTCGATGACCATGGGAGAGTCCGGGGGCAGTCGAGGAATAGCAGAGGTGGCGCCGCCGGGCAGGCTGAAACCGCAGGCAGCTGTGCAGCTAGGCCGGCGGGGTGGGCTCGGTGGCTGTGCCACGAACAGAGTGCAGAAGTCAGGCGTATTTTTTGTACCGTCTTAAATCAGCTGCTATTGTCACAAATACTAGTAAAAGAAGTATAACAAGAAATCATTGTGTAGAAAGAAATAATAAAATAAAAAGGAAATATGCTTGAACATACGACAGCTTCACATTAGTACATAAATGCTGCATGAGATTACACATTCTGTTGCGAAAGCAAAAAGCACCAAAACATAGAACGTCACAGCAAAGCAAATAAGACAATTAGGTGAGGCATTGTGTTATATTTGGAACTCTGGATTATTAAGCAGCGCAGCTATCTGGTATTTTAACATCGGAGTTCCGTACTTTGTACGTGTTCTAGGCACTTTCCAAAGCTCACGCATTCTCAATGTACGGGCACGCTCAAGCTGGCATTGCCCATAATCAATCATTGTTCGAATTTTTAAAGGATGTACATAGTTTTCATGGTATAGTCCCAGGAAATCCGTAGCACGGCCTCTTAACAGAGCTTTCTGTAGCGGTAGCTGCATTAAAGGAAAGCACGTGCCTCCCAGCCTTTGGGTTGAAAGGTTTTCAGGAGGCATACGTGCTAATTCCATATTTTTGCATTTTAGCCCCATGATCACTTGTCATTCGTGCTATATCCATAGACGCCTCCACGTATCACTGTCATGTGATTGTCACTGTCACTGTCATGTCATGTGTCATGCGCTCTGTGATTATTCAATCGCAGAGCGCGAGTGCCTCGCTCTTGTGTGGGCTGTTGCGAAATTTCGTCCATACTTGTACGGACGCCCCTTCTGTGTCATCACTGATCACCACGCTCTCTGCTGGCTATACTCGCTCAAGGAACCCACGGGACGACTCGCTCGCTGGGTGTTACGCCTGCAAGAATATACCTTCTCCGTGGTATATACGACGGGACGTTTGCACCAGGACGCCGATTGTTTGTCTCGCTACCCTGTCGACGAACCGGCTGATGCGGACGCCATCGCTTGCGTTTTCTCTGTGTCCCAGTTGCTTCAAATCGGCAATGAGCAACGGCGCGATCCTTCATTACGAGCCCTCGTCGACCGTCTGGATTCAGCTCCTGGCGACGCCTCTCTCCGGATGTTTCTCCTTAAGGAGGGAGCATTATACGCCGCAATTTTGATCCACACGGCCTTGACCTTCCAGTCGTCATTCCATCGCACCTGCGTTCGACTGTCCGCCAGCAACTTCACGATGCTCCCTTGGCTGGACACTTGGGCGTCTCGCGCACATACGACCGTGTACGCCGTCGATTTTTTTGGCAGGGTCTCGCCCGCTCCGTGCGGCGCTACGTTGCCGCTTGTGAGCCCTGTCAGCGCCGGAAGAAGCCCTCCACACCTCCAGCTGGATATCTCCAGCCGATCGACATCCCACCGGGACCCTTTTTCCGTGTTGGTCTAGACCTGCTTGGACCGTTTCCTCTCTCGGGCTCCGGAAATAAATGGGTCGCCGTCGCTACCGATTATGCTACGCGGTATGCAATCGCCAGAGCCTTCCCGACAAGTTGCGCTACTGACGTTGCTGACTTTCTGCTCTATGACATTATTTAATGCAAGGTGCTCCGCGCCAATTACTCTCTGACCGTGGCCGCAGCTTTCTGTCGGCAGTCGTCGAGGACATACTCCGCTCCTGCTCGACAAAGCACAAGTTCAGCACGTGCTACCACCCACAGACCAACGGCCTCGCGGAGCGCCTCAACCGGACCATCACCGACATGCTTTCGAAGTACGTTGCGACCGACCAGCACGACTGGGATCTTCACTTACCATATGTGACGTTGGCGTATAATTCATCGCGTCACGACACCGCCGGCTATTCACCATTCTATCTCATATATGGCCGAGAACCCGTGTTGCCCTTGGACACTTTGCTGCCCTCGGCCACACGTTCCGCCACTGAATACGCCCGCGACGCGATCGCACACGCCAACCACGCGCGCCAGCTCGCCCGCACCCGTCTCGAGGCCTCACAGGAGCATCAGAGATGCCTCTATGATTGCCACCATCGTGATGTGCACTTTTCTCCGGGTTCTCTGGTGCTTCTCTGGTCACCCGTTCGACGTGTGGGCCTTTCCGAAAAGCTGCTGTCGCGCTACACTGGCCCTTACCGTGTGGTACGACAAGTGACCGATGTCACGTATGAAATCATCCGCGCCGATCTCTCAGCGTCATCATCAGCTGCAAGTGACATCGTTCACGTGGCAAGACTAAAACCCTACCACACACCTTTCACCGCAGATGTGTAGAATAAGCACCGGGACGGTGCTTCTACAGCCGGGGGTGATGCTGCGGAACAGCCGCCACAGTGTGGCTGCACTGAGGAGGACGAAGACGACGTGTATGCCCGTTTGATATAGCGTCGCCATTTCGGCCTCCGTGAGCTTGCCTGTAAATAAATTGTAAATAGTATTCGGCTTCAGCTTCACGTAACAATATTATGCTATATATTGTTTCACGCTTCTACGATAGTGATTGATTTTAGGCCACTTTACAGCCATGGTGAATCTCATCATCGCAACTCACCAATCAGCGCTTAAGACATTATCAGTCATGGCGCTCGTTGGCCATATCTGGCCATTGCACCACTAAACCACACACATTCATTCATTCATTCATACATTCATTCATTTGTTCTTCAAATACAACCTCGTCATTGCATTGGAACGATTCCACTGTTATTTTTGGGATGTTTTTAAGGCCGCTTCTCCTTCCATTTTGTTTTCATCTTCGTCTAGAATATGTTGTATTAGTGCTGCCTTCCTGCCTAATAATATTATTACGATATTATCGGTAGATACCCGAGAGACGAGGCGCCGCGAGAACGACGACGAAGTGGGTCTGTGCCCTTGGCGCGAGTGAATGTCAGCCTGGTGCTCTGGCTCCAGTCCAGTGTAAATAGTCTGTAAATAGCCTCTTTCGCCTGTGTCTTTCGATACGTAACATTGTGGTGGAGGTCAGCGATCGGCGTCCTCGCCATGGAACTCCGGAGTGGTCGGTACATCGAGCTTCTCACCATGCCTCCCGGTGACGAGCCCGCCTCTTCAACGGCTTCGGCTGGTTCGACTGCTCCAATCGTCACGGTTGCCCAACATCGCGACCCTAGTGTGTTCTCTGGCCTGGAGGGACAGGACGTTGACGAATGGATCAAGCTATATGACCATGCCAGCGCTAATAACAGGTGCGATCCAACAATTATGCTCGCCAATGTCATCTTTTATCTTGGCGGCACCCCACGCGTGTGGTACCAGACGCATGACGACGAGATAAGCAGTTGGGGCACTTTCAAAGAAAAGCTACGGGAACTGTTCGGGTACCCCATTGGCCGCAAGGTTGCCGCGAGAAAGGCTCTTGCGTCTCGTGTTCAGACATCTACAGAGCCGTACGTTTCATATATCTTCGACGTCTTGGCTCTATGTCGCGAAGCTGACGATGCTATGACTGAATCAGATAAAGCGTCCCATGTTCTAAAAGGCATCGCCGAAGACGCTTTCAATTTGCTTGTTTTCGGCAACGTCTCGACAACCGACGCCATAATTAAAGAATGCCGTCGCCTTGAACAAGCCAAGAGCCGCCGCATCACGCACCACATCACGCGGCTACCCAACACCGCTGCTACGTCGACATGTGAGGGTCGACCGCGTCAGGCCACCACCTGTGACGACGTCACCCGTATTGTTCGCCAACTTTCTCCGCGACGCCTCCCGATCCGCCAGCAACCACAATTGCGATGATTCAGGCCGTAGTCAGGCAGGAATTTGAGAACATGGGTCTGAACTCCATGTGTTCAACATCTACACCCAGCGTTCCCCAGTTCTCTACCGACCCTCCTCGTCCCCGACAGTCCTTTTCTACCACATCTCGCCGCAACCCGTCCGAATGGCATACCCCTGATGACAGACCAATCTGCTTGCACTGCTGTCGCATCGGGCACGTCACTCGTCACTGCCGCAACCGATGGCCACCGCCTCCTCGGACATACGCCGCCACTTATTCCCGCACCTTTGGACCTTCTGTTCCCTATGCCACCCGCCATGAACCCACTGCCGCTAATGCCACTGCTCCGAACCTCCGCAACAGCCGCTCGCCCTCAACTCGACGCCGTCAGTCTCGTTGTCCTCTTCACCTGTCCTCTTCACCGTGATGGCTCATTGCCCCCACGACCTCATTCTCGGCCTCAATTTTCTCTCCGCGTATTCTGCTCTTATTGACTGCTCTGCCAGTACCCTTCGCCTTGAGTTGCCGATTCTCGCAGAACCTTCTGACGCACCCCAGTGCCGCCTACGCCCCACCGGCTTTATTCGCCTGCCGCCAAAATCAATAGCCTATATTGAACTCTTGTCTTCCCCACCAGTCCCCGATGGCGAGTACCTCGTCACTCCTCTGGCCGACATTCAACTACTGTATGACGTTACCGTGCCTCACAGTATACTTACTATTACTGCGAACCGCACTCGAATACCTATCTTTAACTTTGAATTGGCAAAGCAAATTCTACCGCAAGGTATTTGCTGTGCCAACGTGGATTGTCTCGGCGACCATCACGTGGCAGCGTTATCAACCGATGCTTCTTGCGAGCTTAGCAGGCCCATCGTGCCAGCCTCGGCCGCCGATCCCAAGGTACAGAAAATGGTTGCGACGGAGCTGTCTTCTGCGCAGGCTGAAGACCTTTACCAAGTATTATCGTCCTACAGAGATATTTTCGACTTCGACGATCGCCCTTTAAGCCAGACGCTCGCGGTCAAGCATCGGATTCTTACTGGCGATGCTACTCCCATTCACCGACGACCGTAATCGAGTTTCTGCGTCGGAACGCCGAGTAATTCAAAGTGAAGTCAACAAAATGCTGGGCAAGAACATCATCGAGCTGTCTTCGAGTCCCTGGGCGTCACCTGTAGCATTGGTTAAGAAGAAGGATGGCACATAGCGCTTCTGTGTAGACTACCGCCATCTGAACAACATAACTAAGAAGGACGTCTACCCGCTCCCACGTATAGACGACGCCCTTGACTGCCTCCACGGTTCCAGCTATTTCTCTTCTATCGATCTTCGTTCTGGATACTGGCAGATCGCTGTTGACGATATGGACAGAGAAAAAACCGCGTTCATCACACCTGATGGCCTATACCAATTTAAAGTAATGCCGTTTGGATTATGCAAAGCCCCTGCCACCTTGGAGCGTATGATGGACTCCTTGCTCCGTGGTTTCTAACGGTCCACTTGTCTCTGCTACCTCGACAACGTCATCGTCTTCTCACCCACGTTCGACACTCACCTTGAGCGTCTAAGAGCTATACTTGATGTATTTCGAAAGGTGAAGCTGCAACTTAACTCGTCGAAATGTCGTTTCGGCCACCGCCAAATTACTGTTCTGGGCCACCTCGTTGATGCTTCCTGAGCACAGCCTGACCCCGACAATACTCGCATTGTCCGAGACTTTCCGGTTCCGAAGACAGCCGCAGACGTTCGAAGTTTTGTCGGGCTATGCTCGTACTTTCGTCGTTTTGTTCAAGATTTTGCGGCAATTGCTAGACCCCTCACTAATCTTTTGAGGAAAGGCGCACAATTCTCGCCGGGTACTGCAGAAGCCGCCGCCTTCTCTCGTCTCTTCACTCTTCTCTCCTCACCACCCATTCTCGCCCACTTCGACCCTGATGCCCCTACAGAATTGCATACAGACGCCAGCGGTCATGGCGTAGGTGCCACCTTAGCCCAGCGTCAGCGTGGCCAGGATCGCGTTATTGCTTATGCAAGCCGCCTCCTCACACCATCGGATCGCAACTATTCCATTACGGAACGAGAATGCCTTGCTGTGGTCTGGGCGGTTGCGAAGTTCCGTCCTTACCTCTACGGTCGCCCTTTTTCCGTAGTCACTGACCATCATGCTCTCTGCTGGCTCTCATCCCTAAATGATCCTACAGGCCGGCTTGGTCGATGGGCTTTGAGACTGCAAGAATTTTCGTTTCTGTGGTCTACAAGTCTGGCCGCCTGCACCAAGACGCTGACAGCCTGTGGCGTTATCCTGTTGATGACCCTGACTCCTCCAATATTACCAGTGCTGCTTGTGTATTCTCTGTGTCGCAGCTGCTTCATTTCGCCGACGAGCAACGTCGCGATGCCAACATCAGAGAACTCATCGACCGTTTTGAACACTCTCCGGCCGACGCCACTCTACGCCTCTTCGTCCTCCGCGACGGTACTCTGTAACGTCGTAACCTTCATCCGGACGGCTCTGAGTTCCTACATGTCATACCTAAACACCTCCGCTCAACTGTTCTAGAAGAGCTGCACGACGCACCAACGGCAGGACACCTCGGCGTATCTCGAACCTGTGACCGTGTATGTCGCCGTTTTTTTCTGGCCGGGCCTTGCCCGTTCCGTACGACGTTACGTCGCCGCTTGTCAACTTTGCCAACGACGCAAGAAGCCTTCCCAGCCCCCCGCTGGTTACCTGCAGCCGCTCGACATCCCTGCCAAGCCCTTCCATCGTGTTGGCTTAGACCTTCTCGGCCCATTTCCTGAATCTACATAAGGAAACAAGTGGGTTGCAGTCGCGACCAACTACGCGACCCGCTACGCCGTAACCCGCGCTCTTCCGACCAGTTGCGCAACTGACGTTGCGGACTGGTCGGAAGAGCCTCTACATGATATCATTGTGATGCATGGTGCTCCGCGTCAATTGCTAACAGACCGTGGCCTTACGTTTTTGGCGAAAGTCATTGACGACAGCATGCGGGCCTGCTCCATTCAGCATAAATTTACTACCTCCTGCCACCCTATAATGAACGGCCTCACTGAACGTTTGAACCGCACCCTTACAGACATGCTATCCAAATACGTTTCAGACGACCACCGTAACTGGGACCGGGCTCTTCCCTATATTACATTTGCATACAACTCTTCCCGTCTCGAAACTGCCGGCTTATCCCCGTTTTACCTCTTGTATGGCCGCGAACCGACGCTACTACTAGACACCGTGCTTCCGTCCACCACAGCTTCAACTAGCGCTTATGCCCATGATGCAATCGCCCGTGCTGACCATGCTCGTCAACTTGCGCGCGTTCGTCTACAAGTCTCTCAAGACAAAGAGAAGCGACGCTACGACCTCCGTCACCATGATGTCCATTTTGCGCCGAGCCCCCTCGTTTTGCTTGGGTCACCATCGCGTAAAGTTGGCCTTTCTGAGAAACTGCGTTCCTGTTATACCGGCCCATATCGCGTGCTCCGCCAAGTGACCGATGTCACCTATGAAATTGTTCTAGCCACGCCCACTACGTCCTCCGGTGTGAGAACCAGTGACATTGTCCACGTCACCCGACTCAAGCCCTACAACTCTCCACGTGCCTTGGATATTTAAAAGCATCGTGACGGCGCTTTTGCCGCCGGGGGATAGTATTACGATATTATCGGTAGATACCCGAGAGACGAGCCGCCGCGAGAACGACGACGAAGTGGGTCTGTGCCCTTGGCGCGAGTGAATGTCGGCGTGGTGCTCTGGCTCCAGTCCAGTGTAAAGAGCCTGTAAATAGGCTCTGTCGTCTGTGTCTTTCTACACGTAACAATATTAAGTGGTTCCAAAATATTCTAGGTGGGGCCTTCTTTTTCTCGCGTATTTCTGACAACCAACGTTCACTTTTACCTTTTATCGTTGCTTGCACCATTATTTGAACCATTGACTTTCTTTCCCGGTATATTTCCCGTTTACTGGCTGCATCCTCTTGCGACAACTGGGCCTTATTTGCCTCCCTGTGCTCTCGGGATGCTTTCTGTCGTTGGGCGATCGCTTCTCGTATCTTCCTGTTCCACCATCTTTTCTGTTTCTTTTTTTCTTACCAACGAACATGTTTTTTCAATTTCCGAATTTCCGTTGGTATTACACGTGGAAGCTCACTATACTCCCCACTTTTCGCCATTTGCGAAGTTGTTCCTCGACTCTTGTAGTTATATTTGGTATTTGTTCACCATTGGAATTCAGACAGGCCATTTTGCTCTCCTTGCTCTCTTTCCCAACTACATATCCCATTTTCAAAATGATGCGTTTATGTTCATTCCCTATGCTTCTATACCCTTCCTCGTCAATGAACATTTCTCTCAACTTATCCTGAATTCCTTGTGTCATCAGAAAGTAATCAATGGTCGATTGCCGGTTGGCATTCGTTGCACCCATGTACTAGTCGCCCCCTACAAATCCTGATCCAAGCCCGGACCGCGAGCACAACACCAACGTCGTCCCGCACCATTCAGCAAGCCGCAGGCTACAACGGCTGCCTCTGGAACCAGAAGATCTTGGCCGAGTAAACAACCCGAATAGCAGCCCCAGCGTACCCCATCATGCTGCAGCAGCCCAGGCAGCCACGGGCCTTCCGTGGATCATCATTGGAAGACCCCGATAACTGGCTGGAAACATACCAGAGGGTCGCTTCATTCAACAAGTGGAACTCCGACGACCATATGCGGCAACTGTACGCCGCCTTAGAAGACACCGGACGTGTTTGGGAACCGCGAATAGACCTTGACTACGTGGGGTCTGTTCGGTAACGGCTTCATGCAGACGTTTACGAGCATCCTGCGCAAACAGCGATCAAAAGCTTTACTCGAAACTCAAATGCAGCTGCGGAACGAGAACATCACGATCCTTACGGAGGAGGTGACTCGCTTCTTCCGCTATGCCGACCCCGACATGTCTAAGGAAAAGATTGTTTGGTGCTTCATGAGGAGTGTGAAAGAATAACAGTTTGCCGGATTGATACGCAACCCGCCCAAGACTGTGTCATAATTTGTTTCCGAGGCCACATCATTGAAAAACTCTCGATATGCGAACAATGCAATATACCGGCTGAACGCTAACCGCAAACAACACCGATGGTCAAGCACTCGGCTGCGACGACCTGCGAGAGACCATCAGAACAGTCCTTCACGAGGAACTGCAGTAGCTTTGTCCATGGTCGCAGCCTCAAGTGGCCCCAATTGCCGACATCGTCAACGAAGAGGTTCAGCGATCACTAGGGGCTCCTTAGGTGCAACCAGCCACCGCAGCCCCATCCAGAAGCGATGACCTATGCCGGCGTCGCCCACTGTCAAGGTCCCCCTCTGCGGCGGCGCCAAGGCTCAGACACACCGTGATTCCGGCGTCCACGGCCGCCGCCACCAGCATGCCCACCCATCGCCTAGAGCAGCTACCCGAGGCTGTAAAAATGTTTACGCCATCAAGCGTGTTTTCTTTTCCCACGGGTAACACACTTAACGTTAGTGTCTTACAAAAATTTATAGAGGACGACAACGGAGCTCTACCTGGAATAGCGCTGACAAAAGGCGTAGTTAAAAACTATGTCTTCATTCTGACAGCCTTGTGCGGCCAGAAAGATACCGACAAGAGAGTTTTGATATCTCCTCCTGTGAAATTATTTTGTCGGATATTGCTCTGCCCCCAAGGCTTTCAGCATGATCACATAGTTTTCAACTACCCCAGTTGAAAAACACAACAGGAAATTTTCACAGTCTGTCGTATTTTGGGACGTTGTTTCTGTAGTTCTGTTGCCTGTAGTTCTGTTGCTTGTAGTTCTGTTGCCTGTAGTTCTGTTGCCTGTAGTTCTGTTGTCTGTAGTGTGACGTCCTGTAGTAGAAAGTTCTGTAGTTCTTGATCAATATTTAATTAAAAATTGACAGAGACCTCCTTAAGGCTATGTAAATTTGTTAGTACAAAAAAGGAAAATATAAAAGTAAAAAAAATTTTTTGAAAAAAATGTCCCCGCCCAGAATTCGAACTTGCGACCTCACGATTCCGAGCCCGACATCTTACCACTGCACCACCCTTTCCATGCCTTACCAGTGTACATTTCGGCCATGTCAATAGTAAGACGTGCTGATGCGCTGATGTTTACATTTGCATTTTAAGAGCCAAGATCAGCTATCACTCCACCGCGTCAATTGGCGCATCTCTAGAAGAGCAACAGTGTTCGTACCATCGACAGGTACATCATGGAGTGCTAGAACATCGATTTTGATGTACAATATCCATATTAAATAAGAAATTCAGAAATAGACAACGTTGACTGTTAGCGTTATTACTGCTAGTTTCGACAGTTGTCTCTCGTTCTTTACACTTTTGAGCGCGCATATAATTCGTGTGTTCAATGCAAAATAGCTACATAAACATTCGTGGATGAGAGTTCTTTCTGACAGCATACTGGCTTCTCACGGCAGCACTGTACCAGATTAATGAGACCCGAGCGAGACAGCTTTTCACGCAACTTTGTGGAACAACCCAAATCTTCTTTTCCGCTTCGCATAAGCTTGTGAAATATTCCTGGGAAATTAACTAATGTGTCAGTGTAACAGCACATGTAAGTCCACAGGCCTGTGTGCCACATCTTACCAAAAAAAAAAAAAGAAGACGGATACGCAGCCATTCCCGCAGATGGTATGATTTTGATCAGCGGCCGATTTTGAGGAGGCCGGTAGGGCGTTGCTGGTGCCGCGTCGTCACGGCACAATTATAACTATTCGCCACGTCGACTTTAATACCGGTGTCGGTGCCATCAGCATTGCCGGCTTCAGAGAAGCGCGATTGAATACCGCGCAAGAGAAAAGTACATTGTACACCACCGATGCAAAACTGACATACAATTTTAAAGGGCCGCGACGGAAAGCGCTTCTGTTCCGACATCGGAACTCTTGGCCGTCGCGAACGAATGTTTCTGTTGCGACGTCAGAATTGGTGTCGTAACGTTGGAGTCACTGTCAGGATATAAAGCTGTTCCGACTACAGAACTCTTGTTGTCGCGACAGAACGTTTCTGCTGCGACTTCATAACTATTGGCCTTCGCGACAGAATGCTTCTGTTGCGACATCAAAATTTCTGTCGTAACGTCAGAAATGTCTCTCAATTAAGAAATGTCAAGAACTTCTGTCGTACAACAGAATTTCTGTAGTTGCTACAGGAATTCCTCTTGTCTTTTGCAACTGGGCACTACAGAAGCTTGTCGCATCGCACAATTTCAGTGCGCTTCTGTTGTCATCATTGGGTACATGTTGCGACGATAGGTTTCTGTTGTGGAACCGTTCTCTGTAGTACAACAGAAGTTTGTCCATTACTTCAGGAACACTTCTGTTATGACAACTGGGGGCTGTTGCAATGATAGGTTTCTGTCGTACAACAACATTTTTCTGTAGTACAACAGAAGTTGGTCGCATTACTTCAGGAACACTTCTGTTGTGACAATTGGGGGCCTGTTGCCACAATAGGTTTCTGTAGTATTTCAACAGCTCTCTCTAGCACTACAGAAGTTTTTCGGGTTACTTCAGGAACACTTCTGTTGGGACAACAGGGTGCCTGTAGTGATGACAAATTTTTCTGTAGTACTACAAAAATCTGTTGTAGAGCTTCAGCTTTCTGTTGTAACAACATACATACGACAGAGTGTACTTCTGTAGTCACAACAAGAAATGTCTGTTGTACATCAGAAAAGTCTGTCGCTCCATCAGGAATCTGTAGTTACTACAGAAAAATTCTGTTGTACAACAGAAATTTCTGTAGTACTGAACACAACCTCTGTTGTCATTTTCAACTGGGACGTCTTTTGTCATCGCACCTCTAGTTAGAGCTCCGTTATCGGCCTCTATAAGTTTTAAGGCCCTACAGGTAATGGTGTTACCAGTGCGACAAGAAAACACCGTTAGAGGTCTGAACATTTTCACAGCGCAGGAAGACCGACATTTGGCGCTCCCCCGACCACCACCCGCCTTGGTATCGCTGCGGCGATGCCAAATGGGACAGAGACTGCGTTACTAAGGACTGCGAGGGGTCACCGTCAATGCACCGCGTCCACAGCCAGGCGAACGGCCTTGTGATATCGCCGACTTTATAGCCGCAACGCAGTGGAGTTCCCGATGTCCTTCCCGTTCGCCATCACCAGGATGCTACCTTTCGCCGCGGCGCTGACCATACACTGGCCCAGCCCGGAGCCAGTCTGTCAGACAATAATCAGAAAACTAAGAGCACCAACCGATGGAGATGCGGTTGCTGTTCGTCGAACTGACGAAGATACTCCACCGCTGACTCCACCGCTGACGATGACGCCGAAAAGACTATCTCGATGACATATCAACGAGACCCCATCATCCCGATGAAGCCGGGAAGCAAAGAATACGCCGACAAAAGAAGACATGACGACGCAGCGTTCCACCCACAGGTTAACACAATGCAGCCATGAGCCAACGCCAAGACCTAACTGCGATGAAATACAAAGAACGACCTACCTCGATGTGTTTCTCGACGGCCACGCAGCCACCGCTTTATTGGACACAGGAGCAGACTACTCAGTCATGAGTGGGCCTATTGCCGCCCAGTTGCAGGAAGTTAAGACTGGATGGGAAGGCCCTGAAATCCTATAGGGGGAAAACACCTAATAAGACCGACCGGAACCTGCACGCAAGAGTTACCGTTCATGACCGGACCTACCTTGCAACATTCGTTATCCTGCAACTGTGTTTATGAGACGTCATTCTCGGCATTGACTTACTGAACCAACAAAGAGAAATCATCCACGTGAAGTCGGAGTTGATAACACTGTCCGAAGATCAAGCAATACCGCAGAGAGCTCTCGTTGTCACTATGCTTTGAGTGTGCTCGAAGATCAAATGAGCATCCCGCCGGGCTCCAGCACTGTCATTTCAATCGGCACAGAAACACCCCCAGACGTAGAAGGCGTGCTCGAGGATATCCGACGTCTATTGCTCGATCGTGAAATCCGCCGCAAGAGGAATCGCTCGACTACGCGGAGGAAAAGCGAAAGTGGCGGCGCTGACGGGCTTAAGTCAGGAGCTCAAGCACGTCAACAAGGGCACGACGATCTCATACCTCGAGGAAATTGTGGAAACCAGCAATGTGTTGTCCTCTCGTATTCTGCAGCCTATACGAGTACCTGGACGGCCATAGTTTTCCAAACCAGACTTCGACATAAATTGAAGCCTCCGCATGAGTAATCAACTACAGCTTGAAAGTCTTTTTCGACTATACAAAGACTGCTTTTCGACGTCGCTCTTTCGGAGCCAACCTTCTGAAACATTCTGTTCTGTGGGAAAGGGCGAAATCAGGGGAAAAGGGCTCGTCGGGATTTTCTTTCTTTCTTTAGGTGGGCACGACTCTCCAGCCTCCCCCCGCCCCCTCCTGGCCACGCCAATGATCCACGACCACGAAATGGTATCGTGACTAGGCTCACTTTTGATACTTTTGCCTACTGTATATTAAACGTGTTTCAAATCTTATTTTACACAGAGGCGCCCTTCACGACAGTGAAAATTCACCGAACTTCCCGAGAGAGCATGTCCAGCTGCGTTGTGATATTGAATTCATGTATACGCGCGGCGCGATGCAAAGGGCGTGGAAGGACACTGCATTGTCAGTTTCAAGTATTAACATATCATCTTGTGACTATCAAGTTATAATGTGCTACCTTTACGACAAAACGCTAATAACTCACCTGAATCCTACCATGATTGTACGCGACATCGTGCGGATGTGGAGCTGTGTTGCAGCCACTCCACTCAGCTCCGCTTGGGGCAAAGCGGAAAACTCGACAACTCCTCGGTAGTACCTAGACAAAGGTGAATCTTCAAAGAGCAAAAGTCCCTAAAAACACCTGAGCGCCATTTCTTTATTTTTTTCACGCATGCGCAAAATGGATGAGGGCGCCCTTGCAGGTAAAAAGCGCTCAGCAGACACGTCATGCCCGTCCTGAGCCTGCCGCAGTCGGGGAAATCGAGGTCAACACATGACGCCAACGCCCACGAGACCCTGTAGTTCTAGCCGAGGCTGCTCGCGGTCATCGAGATCTTTCTCTTCATGTGTATGTGCGCACGTTACGCCATGCATGTTTAATTTTATGGCTTACCTTTACGGCTTCCGTGAACTTATGTCGAAGTACTCCTGCTCCGAATTCCGCAATGCTGCGTCAGTCACATGCTGGCGTATTTTACGCAGCTGTTGGTCCCTTTTTTTTAAGTCTGACGTATTGAAATCTTAACTAGTATCTTCACTAAAGAAGCCTATGCAGTACTGTTTGCGGCAAACATAAATACAAATTAAAACATGACAGAGCAATAATATTCACCGACTCGTTGAGTCTTGTAAAAGCGTTAATGTCTTTACAAAAAGCAAACAAATCCTCTTTTTAATAAACTTTACTCACTCTTGGGCAACATTTATTTATCACATAGACATGTAGTAATATGCTGTGTTCCTGGCCATAGAGGAATCGCGGGTGATGTGCTTGCCGAAGAAATCGCCAAATCAATAGCATCGCAAGGTATTCCTTCTGCTGCTGCTCCTGCCACAGACATGAAGCCTTTCCTACGAAACTAACTGCGAAGCCACTGGCAACGCTTGTGGGATGCTGAAACGAGCAATAAGCTTCACAAGATTAAGCCGAAGTTAGGTCTTTGGCCCCCAACTTCGAAAACACGAAGAACAGATGTCCTATTCACTCGACTCAGGATAGGACACACATTTGGCACTCGTAACTTTCTCGTGACTAGTAACGAGCCTCCAATCTTTGGTAGATGTGGTGCCAGGCTGGCCGTCCTGCCCGTCTTTCTGGAGTGTCGGAAAGCCGAAACAAAGGAAGAAACATTTTCCTCTTGCATACCGCTTCTGTGTCTCTCTTCATCCGGCTATGTTCCTTGGTAAGGAACCGCCTGTTAAGACCAAAGCAGTCCTCGCTTTCTTGAACGATGTTGTCCTACATGTAATAAGCCCATTAAATTCGTGGCGCATTCTCTTTCCAGGAGATGGCGCTGCAATACTTGTTTTGTATAGCACCTGGCTTCAGGCCCTTTTGTTTGAAGGGCTCTGGTGAGGCGGTAGTGCTCCAGTCAATGTTAGCATCTGACGTATTTTGTATACCACATCATTCTTTCGCAATGTACTTCAATGCTCATAGTACCCACGTCATCAGTCATTGCCATAATCTTCTTACATGTAGATTTTACGCCATCTATAGCGAACATTTTTAAGTCCCTTTGCATTCATGTCAAATCAACTTCATAAAACTCATAACTACACTCCGAAATCGCTATCAATGGCATGACGCTGTTTGGCCATACCTGGCCATTGCACCACTAAACACCACACGTTCATTCATTCATTACCTTTACGGCTATTCATACTGTCACTAAAGCTGCGAGCCCTACATTCGTGTTATATCCGTACATCTTGCTATCATATTCGTTGTTTTGCTATTATGGTTGAATTGTTATTTATGAAATGGTAATTGTAATCATTGGGTTTTACGTGACAAAACCACGATCGGATTATGGGGCGCGGCGTAGCGGGGACTTGGGATTAATTTTGACCACCTGGGGTTCTTTAACGTGAACCTAGATCTAAGTACACTGGTATTCTTGCAGTTCGCCTTCACCGAAATGCGGCCTCCGTGGCCGGGATTTGATCTCGCTACCTCGTGCCTAACAGAGCAACACCAAAGGACCTAAGCAACCAACGCGGGTAAATGGTTAGTTTTAAATAAACAACTCAACAATAAAACTCTTCAAAGGCCGAATTAGAACAAGAGACATACAGCACAGAAGCGTGATAGTGTAACCATTACGCCACAGCGCATTTCTCTCGTAATGGCGTGCCCTATAAAGGGATCGTAGCTTTGACATGTTAAAGATCCCTGAAATGATGTAAAAATTATCCAACACGTAACAATTCGTCAAGATCTACGCCAATCCCTAGGATAGGGCAGTCAAATAAGTTACAATCTGACGCCCCTCCTACTTGACTCACGCGAAGAGTGACGTGATAAAGTGAGGTGCGCAATGACTGCGCCCTTATCCCACGCCCAAATCTCTCCGGAACCCTTTTTTTTTCATCGACTTAAATTGGAGGCTGAATCGCATTCCAACTTCTTTTCCGCGGAGCTGGCTAGCCGATTCGCCCCTCTGTCCGTCCGTCTGTCTGTTGGTCGCCTGTCCGCCGAAAACTCCTCCGGTGTAGCCCCATGCGCATGCGCGAAAAATAAATGACAGAAAGAGAGGCGCGTTATTAACCCAGTTTAGCTGCGCCGCTAGTAACATCGTTGCTCTCCATCGTAGCCAAGCGCGCGCAGCAGTTTCCCACCGGCTCCGTAATGGGTAGACCATATGTCATAGGTACTCCTTAGGAGTAGGAAGCTTTCCATCAGCAACGCCGCGAGCAGAACCGGGAACGAGCTCGTCTACGCCGTGCCGATGCCGTAGCCCGGGCACAAGAACACGCTCGGGCAGCCGAGCGCAGTCAGCAACTGCGTACCGACGATCCGGCAGCCTACCAAGCCGTCGTTTAGTGAACTGTCGGCCTTAATTCAGTGATAAGTACCGGGGCCGCACGTTTGCGCTTCGATGGTTAACCGTCTGCACGGACGCTGATGTTTAAGAGCGCTTTTTTGCCACCCATTGCATGGTATGGCCTAGGTCGATCGGCCGTCTGTCGGTCACTAGTTGCGTTTACATGACTGCGACTGTAGCGCATAGCATTTCCAAGCGCATTTGGGAAAGGCGATGCTACGCCGCTTACATACAGCTAGTGAAGTATCCCGAGAACGTAGCGTCACACGCGTGAGTCGACTCGAGCCCGTAAATCTATGCTCGCCTGGCGCGTTAATGCAATTTGTCTTCCTAGCGCATTATCGGTGTTTCATGAGTGCGATATCCTAGAAATGGAATGCGATGCGCCACTGTAGCATTCATGTAAACTCGGCTGCTGATAGGGATGTCGCCGAGTAGATTACACCTCACATAAACTATAAAATGCGCGTACGGCGTCGGCCATTCACCCTCGGCCCACCAGCGCAGCATCCCGTTCCTCTATCAACTTTTCTTGTGGCAACACCCACTGGCTCTTTCAGATGGACGCTACGTGCTATGATGATGATGATGATGTCCGTAGTATAGGCGAAGCGGGGGTACATATTGGCGAAGTGCGGGTACATATTTGATCTCAATGAGATACTGTGGTGCCATCCGCTGGAATTTCTCCGTGACGTAGAAAAAGACATCACGTAATACCGGCTCCGAAGTGTTCGACATCTCTAGCGGTTCAGTTGCAGGTAATTCCGAGTGTCTACACGGTTTAAGCTTTGTATGTGTGGTGCCTTAGTGGCAAAACTACTTAGCGCGAACATCGCAGTTTGGTCTGTAGCGAAGCAAACGTTTTTAACGAGCAAGAAACGTGATACTTCCATATTGGTTTTCAGTTCACATGATCTTTCATAAAAGTAGCTATATGTACTTTTGCCCCAATAGCAGCATACTGTGCGCAGTATTCGTCCAGTGGAGTGCGGCTTGCCACTTTCGCCAGAATTATCGCGGGACGACGATTTATCACCAATACCACGTGGAACTTGAATGCAAGTCGAATGCACCTCTGCGATGGGTATTCCGGCCATTACAAGCCCTCTGTGCATCGCTTGCTCGCATATTACGATCTCAATATTGTTTCATTTTCAGCGCTTTCAACGGCCAAGCATCTCACTGCCGCTTCGTTTTGGGGTAGGCGTGCAAACTCACACTCAGCTCGGTCGAATACTTCCGGCACTGCAGCACCGAGCAGTAAACCATGGAGTAAGATTGGGCAACTAAATTGCTGCTTTGGGCATGAGACACATTGTCAGCATTCCTACAACGAATAGCACGTCTAGCCATGTTGTAAATTGACGGCTCTCCTGATCCCCCTGTGGACAACGACGATTACATCGTGTCGGCCAACGCTAGCGTTCTCTGTTCGCAGAATACCATGTTCCCGCGCTCGGTCATCAGTATAAAGAGCAATGCCGCATGTCTCCCTATTGTGAATTTCGGAATTTGCCCTCGAGTGATACCTCAGGGTATCTCTCTTGCTACCTTAGGTCCAGCCTCCGACTATCATCTTTCCGGCCTAACTGAGCCTGCTACACTGCCTCCTGCTGCTATTGATTCGAACCACACGATGTTAAATAACATAACAAAGATGATCGCCACTGACTTTCCAGCCGAACACGTACACGTGTTTCGGGTCCTGCTCATGTCGTATCAGGAAATTTTTTTTTATCTCACTGACCGACCACAAGGCCAAACAACCGTTGTCAAGCATATCATTCACACCGACGATGCCAAACCCATACACCGAGGTTCCTATCGTGTCTCCTCCGCAGAGTGCCAAGTTATACAAAAGGAAGTTGACAAAATGCTTGCCCGTGATATGATCGAACCTTCTTCAACCCCATGGGCATCTCCTGTCGTGCTCGTTAGAAAGAAAAAAAAAACAGCTGGCGCTTCTGTATTGACCACAGGAATCTAAACCAAGTAACAAAAAAGTCGTGCACCCCTTCCCTCGGAGAGATGAGGCCGTTGACTGTTTCAGTAGTGCCAAGTATTTTTCTTCGATAGACCTTCGTTCCAAGTATTGGCAGATTGCAGTTCACGACACGGATCGTGAAAAGCGTGTACTATACCTGATGGGCTCTATCAGTTTAAGGTGATGTCATTCGGGCTATGCAATGCTCCAGCCGCATTAGAACGAATGATGGACGCCTTCCTTCACGGCCTAAAGTGGCCAATCTTGTTGTGCTACCTCGATGGTGCCATTTTCTTTTTGCCGACTTTTGACAAACACCTCGAGTGTCTCTCGACAGTTCTTTAAGTGTTCCGCAAGGCGAGACTTTGGCTCAACTCTACGAATGTCACTACGGCCCGCGGGCTACTTATTGTGCTTGGACACCTCGTCGATTCCTCCGGTGTTCATCCCGATCCGGAGATAGTTCGGGAGTTCAAGCACTTCGCTATGCCCACGCGCGCAACCGACGTTCGCAGCTTTTAGGCCTCTGCTCTTACTTCCGCAGATTCGTGCGAAATTTTGCTGACATCGCCCGTCTTCTAATAGAATTTCTTAAGAAATACGCCGCTTTTGTCTGGGGTCCCGACCAAGCTAGTGCATTGGCTGAACTGACGATGCGAGTGATGTCGCCCCCGATTCTCGGTCACTCTGACGTGTCCGCTCCAACGGAGGTTCGCAGCAACGCCAGCGGCCACGGTATCGGCACTGCGGTTACTACTGTGTCGTTGCGTACGCTAGCCGTGTTCTGTCACCAGCCGTACGCAATTACTCAATCACCGAACGTGAATATCTCACCCTCGTTTGAGCAGTAGGTAAATTTTGTCCCTACCTCTACGGACGGCTTTTCGCGGTTATCACCGATAACCACGCATTTGGCTGGCTTTCGTCTTTAAATGATCCAGCTGGACGTGTTGGTCGGTGGGCTCTACTGCTCCAAGAGTACTCTGACACAGTGGTGTATAGGACAGGCCGACTCCAGGAGGACGCTGATTGTTTGTCACATCATCCAGTAGACCCCGTAGACCAGCCTGAAACCACCGAGTCAACTTGTGCCCTCGGGCTTACCGCGTTTGGTGACATCGCCGATGAGTAACGACGCGACCCTTACCTGAGAGACATCATTCTCAGCCTGACGGAACTGCCAACTTCACCATTCTCGCGTATGTTTGAGCTGCAAGATGGCACATTGTAGCGTTATAGCGTGCATCCTGATGACCCTGAACTGCTACTGGCAGTTGACAAGCACATGCGTGAGCCTGTACACAGTTGCATGATGTCCCAACCACTGGCCATCCGGGAGTCTGAAAGACATATGACCGTCTTCGGCGTCGTTTCTTTTCGCCCAGTATTTACAGTTCCGTTTGCCGTTACGTCGCCTTTTGTAAATCTTGTGAGCACCACAAAAATTCATCAGCCCTACCAGGTGGCCGTCTTCAGCCCATTGAAATACCATCCGCGCTAGTCTTTCGAGTGGGTCTTGATCTCCTTGGCCCTTTTCCTCTATCGCTCAGTGGGAAAAGCGGACAGAAGTTGCTACGGACTACACCACCCGGTACGCGATCATGCGGGCTCTCCCTACCATTTGTGCAACCGACGTCGCTGACTTCCTTCTCGACGCAGTGATACTTCACGACGGCGCTCCCCGACAACTCCTTGCCGAACGGGGCCGCTACTTGCTCTCACAGGTTGTCCAGTACATCTATCACACCTGCGCTACGAAGCACAAGTTTACAACGGCGTACCACATTGAGACCAACGACTTCACAGAGTGGTTCAATAGAAAGGTCACAGAAATGCTCGATATGTACGTCTCTGTAGCCCACCGTGACTGGGATGCCGCTCTGCCGTTCGTCAGATTCGCTTACAATATGTCCCGTCATAATTCCGGTGGTTTCCTTCCATTCTATCTCTTTTATGGACAACAGCCTATACTACCGCTTGAGACGACCCTCCCAGCTGTTCTCAGTACGTCAAAACGTGTCCGAGATGCCGTGTATAGAGCTACCTAGGCACGTGAGATTGCATGTCTGCGTCTGACCACATCTCAAGAAAAGCAACGACGTATATATGACGTACGTACCGCGATGCCCACTTTAACCCTGGTGACAACGTGGTTATTTCGAATACAGTACGGCGATTTGGAATTTGTGAAAAGCTGATTTTGCCCTACTCAAGCCCATACCTTGTCTTGCATCAAGTGGCAGACATGACCTACGAGTTACAACCTCTCGATACCTCCACACCGCGATCCTCCCCTGATATCGTTCACGTCGATCGACTGAAGCGTTATCACTCAAGTCTACCAAGCGCGGGGACAGCACCTTCGCCGCCGGGGATCATGCTACGAAGCGCTGCAGAAGCGAACGGTGATGAGAGGACTGAAAAGGATGACGATCGCCGATAGTCGTGCGCATGGGCTCTGTTGGATCTGGAGGACAATCCCAATTGCTATCCCCCAGATTTTGGACCTTGCCGTTGGGTGCAGAAGTTGGCCGAGGTTGAGGAGGACTTTGAGATGAAAACTGGAGGTTTATTTACATTATTTACAGTGAGAATACACAGAAATTAACAGTCATAAAGTCATTACGGGCCGGCAGCAACTCGGACGCTGCGGCCCGTCGCAAGAAGCTCGAAAGAGATGAATGAAGGAATGCTCCCTTGCTGCTCCCGGTCTCTGGCTTTTAACCCTTTCGGTGTCTCGAAGTCACGTCACGTTCGGCCAATCGGCGAGCCCGCTCAACGGCGTCATTTTTGGCCAATCGGCGAGCCCGCACAGGTGGCGTCATTTTCAGTCAATGGTAGGCGCCCGTGCGATTTCGTCACACCCGGCGCATAGGGTCGCTCCTTGGGCCCCGATTGTCCGAGGGCTTACTTCTCTCTGGGGTATTGCCTTCCTGGCTTGCAACTGCCTTCACAAAGGCGGATCGGGGGATTTCTGCCATGGCTTCACGGTGCATTACAGCCGTCTTGCCTTGGGACCCACGTTACCTGGAACTGTGCCAGGCTCCCGCTACACTTTCGGGAAGAGTCAAGCAGTGAATAGCTCCACCTGCGGCACACGAGGTGGGGGACGCCAACTCGTTTGCATGTGCCGCGCCTAGGGAACGGGGTAGATCTGCTTCTGCGTTCCTTACTTAGGTGTGGCGCGATTCGATGTGGTCTGGTGAACTCGAAGAAGGCTCAGGAAAAGGTCCCGTATCTAACAGCTCCATCTTGTATGCCTGTCTGCTGCTCGTTGCCTGTATCTTGTAAATATATTGTGAAGCGTGTTTTCTCCGCGTAACAATATTATTGCAAAGGCGGCTAGCCAATAACAAGGATCACTTGCGAAATTTATCCCTGGATCCGAAGCGAGAAAGGTTTTCATTCAAAGGTGCTCTATGACAGAAGTCAGTGGCATTTGCTTATGATAGGTCAATCGTAAGCATTCGCTGCAAGTCACCCTTAGAAACAATTCCTGCGTAAAAAGGATTTCGGCAATGAGAACCCCCAAGCCTTCTGCTATAACAGCTCCCAGACGCCGCTGCATCATTTTGATACAATGGATGATTGTAATCAATTGATGAGTCACTTACAAGTGGGTCAATCACTTGTGTGAAGAAATCAGCGTGCATTTATTTCGAACATAAATTTCCCGCTGCTCCCTAGCCACACGGAAAGACTAAAAAAAAGCAGCTTCGTCCGAAAGGCGAAGCACCGATTGCGATAGTAAATTAGTGGATACGTGTATGAAGTAAGGATAGCAGTTTTAGCGGCCGTATAAACTTGTAAATATTCACTTACATAGTAAATTAACAATGATAGAGGGACTTCAGAAGTACCATAGGGATCAGCGCTTGGTCCGCAGCTCTTTTTGGTCGATGTGAATGACACTGTCGATAATATTTATATGTTCCCATGTTTGCAGATGAGTGCGTATTGTATAGGATTATAATAAATTTAAATGATTGCGCAACATTGCAAGGTGACATTGACAGGATCATACAATCAACATGGCGTTCAACATGGCATACGAAGCTTAACGTAAAAAAAAAACTGTGCGCATGTCTTCAACTGTAAAAGAAAAAGAGACAATTTCAGTTTATTTATAATATTAATGGCATACAACCGTTGACTGTGTCACAATTTAAATATTAAGGAATGTATTTCACCACTGATTTATTTTGAACACGTCACAATGATCACATCACTGCAAAAGCATCTCGGGTTCTAGGTTTTATGGAAAGAAACGCATAACAATTTCCAATCAAATCGAAGGCTCTACTATATCTTTCCAGTGTCCGACCAATACTTGAATACGGCAGCACGATTTGGGATCCTTGGGCTCGAACGAACCTAAAGAAACTGGAAAGAGTACAGAGAGTAAGGCTGTACGATTTGTATTTAAAAATTACACACGAAACTTTAGTGTTACATATGCAAAAAATAAAATCAGGTGGGACTTGCTACAAAAACGTAGATTGGTAGATTAAAACTGTTTCACGATGTTTTCCATTCAAGAACTGGTATCAATGATACTAATTACTTACATATGTCCGACTACGTGTCTATAATAATTGATCACAAACACAAAGTGCAAGAAATTTTATGTAAAATAAATGTGTTAATAAGTCCTTCTTTCGCAATACAACTCGAAACTGGAATCGGTAACCAACTGATATTGGGAAAATAATTTCAAATGATATGTTTGTACAGTCGTTTCATGACGTAATATTACAGACATGAACATGTTGTGGCGTTTTATCCTATGCTGCCTGCATTATGTATATTTCTTCTTTGATGTAATCCCCCCCCCCCCCCCCCCCAGTAATACCTATCGAATGCTCTGTGGGTACTTTGGTAAATAAATAAATGAATAGAATGTGTAAGCGTGACTAAACGAGGACGTAGGAAGAAGGAGACGCGCAGAAACAGTGCTTTCTTTGTGTGTCTGCTTCTGTCTACATCCTTGCTCAATCGCGCTTGCATATTCCATCATGGATTCAAACAAACTAGATCGCCAACGTGTTTTAACTAAATTGACCAGCGCGGTGTCATAAGCGCACACGTAAACGTTACCACGTCTAGCTCGATGAGCGCGGAAACTTGCTGACAAAATTCTGAAGTGAGGAATCGGGGCAGCAGCAAGTGAATTGACCTTCATGCATCTTTCGCTTCAATGCGAACGAAACGTAGAAAGAATAGCGCATACGAAGCTACCGGCACTAAGCGCACTCTGCAAACATCGCAGATTGCTTTAAGGATGAGGCCCGCGCAGGCGGGCATTTTGGTTACGTCCGATATCGCTTTCAAAAATTGGAGGACGCTTAAGCTTCGCCTTCAAGAGCGGAACGCGACAGCGTTGCCGTCGACCCGCCAAGGGGTGTAAGACAATGGGCTACGGCGCAGCGATTACTTACGAGGTGCCCCGCATAGGACGCGGTGAGCGTCGAGCAACGCAGCGTTCGGCGCCGCAACGAAACGTGCGCCTGAGCAAGCGGAACAAACCAAAGAACTCGGTGTCTCGGAGGGGGAAACGATGCATGCCAGCACCCGTGAGGGAGCAAGGAGAAACGTCGTCAGGGGAGAGGGAGTCCGGGCCGCGCATTTACATTCGTTCGCCTGTGCAGCCGGTCGACTGCAGCGCCGCCACCGCGGCACCAAAGGGAACTATGTATCTAGGTAACTTTTCGCCCTAGGGGAGCCTAGGTCCCTAGTTGTCGTGCAAAAAACGCGTCTAGCTCCTGAAACGCCCTAGTCCCCATGCACGCGCGCGCGCGCGCGGGGCCCATAAAGTATGCGCTTGCGCAGGGTTTGTGCCAACTCGCCGGAGTGACAGCATAAAGTTAGTCTTTATTCTATGGCGACAGGGTGCACGCAAGCAGCACGACCACGAACGAAGCGATACAAGGTGGAAGAGCGCGTTTTACGGCAATCGAAGCTGTGTGTGTGTGACGCGCTTGGTGTGTGCAAAGAGCAATTGAGTTGCGTGTGTGACGAAGGTGTATGCGCAAAATAGCACGACCACGAACGAAGGTGGAACATCGCGTTTTGGCGTTTGGTGTGCGCAGAGCAATCGAGTTGCGTGTGTGACGCGTTTGTTCGCGCAAACAGCACGACCACAAACGAAGCGATACAAGGTGGAACAGCGCGTGTTGCACAATCGAGTTGTGTGTGTGCGTGTGTGACGCGTTTGTTATGCGCAAAGAGCACGACGACGATCGTCTTCTAACTGCGCCAGAGCAAACCGATTGTTGAGTACTACATACGTATTGCGCGGGCGTTAAAACTAGAGAAACACGGTATTGCCACGCGACCAGCCGCAGTGTATAGGACTGTACGTACGTACGTACGTACGTACGATTTTTAATGTGGCCAATCTTAAAAGGACGATGGCATTTCTGCACCGGCGGAGAAGCGGGAAATCGTGATTAAATTTGGCCGATCATTGTCAAAAGCAAAGGCTTACCCTTAATTAGGGGTTATCCCCTACCTTCTACTGAAACTGCAGCCTCTAGTAGGCTTCATGCACTTTTGTAGTCATGACAACATACGACGATACCCTCTGACGTTGGGCCCAGACTACTGGAGAGCTGGTTGATCAAGCTTGCTCAAGAAACTTGACCTTTTGTTCTTTCATTATGCTACAGTGCTAGAGCGTAGTTTCTTGCTATTAGTAAACTGGCAAAACAACAAAGCATTGCTACTTTACTCCTCAGTGTTGTGGTTCTTCAGTCGATGACACTAGAGGGGAAAGGAATCGAGATCCAAGCCAAGTGGCAAATTGTGTTTAGTCAGTCTTAAACACCCTTAACTCAATGTTTTAAATGCCTGTGTGGTTGATACCTTGTCTAGTGGAACTTCTTGCCATCCCCAAATTGTGCATAGCACCAGAGGTATAGTTTGACAGCTGTAAGCAGTGCAATTAAAGGAGTGCAGTACCTGTATTGCAGCTTTACACCAGCTAAGATATTGAAGCTTGGGAGTATGTTCATATTTCTCATCTATAGTGTGGCAAGAACTTGTAATCCGCCCTCAAGTTCTGCTGGAGCACAAGCTAATGTTGCTCTTTTGTGCAGCTAGTGTCAGCAGACAAGCTTGCAGTATTGCTAGGTAGAAAAGCACTTAGGCTTCACGACCATCCAAGTCATAAATGAATAAGTGCATGGCTAGAAGTTCTAAATTGCAAGAAACAGTTCAAATGCCATTGAGAATAGTTGCGCTATTGCAATGTATCCTTCGGAGCATTGTACGAGCCATGGTGGTTCCCACATTGTGTTGAAGTGCCACACCAGTGACATATAATAATGATGCCAGCGTGATCCAGTGTGGCTGTACTTTGTTCTGTAAAAACTTTTCATGTGTTTTAGATTACATTTAGTGCAGTATCTGAAAGGTTATGCGCAGATGATAGTTGACCTTACAGCCATTTTTTCTATACAGTCCTTCACTTTCCATCAACTTCAGCAAATCATTGAAGCCCCAAAATAACACATTTAATATTGGTATTCAGATTGAACAGTTTCAGTTCTATGTGTATGTTTCAGAGAACTGGACCAAACATCAAGAATGAAAATTTAGCTACCTATTGATGCTGTAGCTTTAGGCTCTGCAGGAACCATTTATCTGCAGCACCCAACTTATCCCGTATTTGATGGATCGTGACAGATGTGTGAAGAAGCACGAGTGTTATGCAGAACAGTTTTCAAGAGGTAATGAACCTCTGCCATATACATAAATAACTGGAAGCCTTCTCCTAAGGAAATGTTCGTGCTCTGCACTGTAACATCGACAAGTCCCTCCCTAAGATAAGGTGATAAAGAGAGTTGGGTTTATGAATCTGTTGTATTTCCACAATTTTAACATGGTATAAGTGAGGCCCAAGGCATAAATGGGACTGTGTGCTGTTCTGTATGCGTGCTGCGCTTATTGTACAGATCAATAGTAGCCAATCAATAGCCATTTTATTGAAGATGCAAACTGGATCATATCCTAGGGCCAACTCACTGTCAATGAAAACTGTTATACTGGCTTCCTGCACTGTTTATTGATCATGGACTTCTTTATGAGGTGCGATTGAAGTCCCTCAAAATCTTACTTAAACTATGAATTGCAACTGGGAGAACGTGTCCGTTCATTAGGACCACACTTTTTTGTATTTAGCTCTCATCATTGTAAACAGCTTCATAACGAGAGGAACCTCAGACGAAATGCTTATTTTTTCCTGGCATCCTTCTTCTGCCTTCTTTGTAAGCACAAACTATGGCCATGTAAACTAGGTAATCTTGCATTTATCCTGCTTACAAGTGCCTCTTTTGACATTCATGCCTGTATTGCCTTTTCAGTGCCTAAAAATTCCCTTTTTCCTTCTTTTCTCATGACTCCATTTTGTTAAACAAGAACCACTGAACAGTAATGAATCTGAACAGTAATGACGAAAGCATTGTGCGGAAATATGCAAGGTGATCAGGAAATGTAAAATGAGTCATACACCCGATTGCAGCAAACTGTTACAGAGAAAACCCATGCAGGTTTCTCGGAAATTCTTCACAAACCAACCACATGCTTCAGACTGCTCCTGTGGTTCAGATGTCTGCGATAATACGTAAAAGTAGGTTCTCACGGGCACATCTATTCTCTAGTTCATGAAGTCTTCATTCCAGAGAGCCTCACCATGCCATAACACTAACCCCCGTATTCAGAAATGCATCTTAACTTCAAGCCCATGCTTGACTCGATTTAAATGACGCCTGTCGTGAACACACCATAAGCAACGCAATGAGCATCTTGGGCACGTTCACACCATACGTCATTTATATCAAGTCAAGCATGAGCTTCAATATGTATTGCTGAATACGGCGGTAAGACTTGATAAAGGTTGCTATTATTTGTCCAATGTTTCAGTTTTCTCAAGAATATCTAGCGTTTTCTGAATGCTACCAATTCTCGCTTCATTCTCCTTTCCACCACATGTGCTTCATGGCGATCTCTTTCATCTTTCCATCCCTTCTCCTTTACCATGCTGTTGGCCAACGTGCAGGTGTTGTCTATGCGCTAGACAGTTACGATGTGGTCAGCAGGCTTTGCATTTCTCTGTCAACGAATTTCTCTCTTTGCTTTTGTGATCAAGTCCGCCTGACCCTCAGCTTACTGTATACAATGAAAACAAAGCCTTTTTTTTCATGAAATGGGCAAGCACTTGCATCTCTTGCAAAGGATCTTCCAGTAAAGTTTCTCGTTCCTGCAATCACACTGAACATGCACGTCCATCATAATTTTTATGTATCTAAAACGCACCGCCAGAAAGAGTAACAAAAAGCAGCTATATTTTCAGATAACACTTGTGGCTAAGAAAGCAAACCAAGACCAATTATGGGTGGTCTCCATTTTCTTTTTTCAACATGCAAGGAGCATTGTGCACACACCTCTCAAGCATAAATGGAGCACGTATGAGCCATGATGCCTCAATGGCTCCCATGTCTGATCACCCAAAAGAAGGCAGGCCAAACATAAAATTTGTTTTTTGGAAATTCCGTTTATTATAGCTAAAACTTTATCTTGAAAACACAAAAAGTAGTCTTCATTTCAAGACCGTGCAACCTCTGGCTGTATTTTGCAGAGCACGAAAACATGAAAATATACTAAATTGAAATGGCAACAGCAAAGAAACACTGGCTTCCATCTTCTGCAATGCAGAAGAGAGTGACACTGTACACAGTAACCAAAGTGTGGACCCAACTTGGTAGTAGCATACATGCTCTGTGCTGATGTAACTTTAATTATAACTGAAGTGTGGCATCCACTACTCGCCTGTGTCGTCAAAGGCCATTTCATGTTGCCACACATTCTTTATCCGCTACCTGAAACGATTACATTACACCATGAAGATGACAAAGCTCACATGCATTAGAGGAAAATTGGTTGGCTATCTTGTCCCCCACACAACTCCGCCAAATACCTGCAATTAGTGTAAGTATGCTAGTTCCTTGCACTGTTTCCCATAACATCTTTGTTGAAGGTACTGGGTAACAATATCTCAATCACTTCACAAACTGCGGATATTATTGTTAATTTTTAAAGCGAACAGCTTTATTTGCCTCTCGACAGCACATGTCATAATTTGTTTAATGTAAAAGGTTGAAGCAATTCATCGGCATGCGCTTCACAATGTGCCTTGCAAAGATTCCTCATTAGCAAATATACTGTTTCGAGAGTTTTCACTTCAGTTTGGTGACACAATGACAAGAGACAGGAGGGAAGCTATGAAGCTGCTTGTCTCTCCACACCAAAAGCCAGCACCTATAGACTCTGCTAAAGATGTACTTCTCAAAATCTGGCTACTCCTTGACCAATCTGTGCAAAAATGTTAAATATGTGAGTCGAAAGCTATGTCAATCAGGCTGCTGCCACTCAAAGGGCAAAGCTCCTTGAAACAGCAAAGCTCAAAAAAGAAGGAAAGAAGAGCACGTGTGAATGTTTCATGCTTTATCATGTAGAATAAAGATTTCACCAACGCCAGGAATGCCACGCATCAGTGCCAGCGGGAACATCGTCTTGAGAATGGCTCCTTGATTTCGATTACATATTTCAACTAACAATTCTGCTGTATTGATTTATAGGTTGTATTGATGAAATCAGCAGCAATTCTGCTCGTACAGTTTGAGAAATACGCCAAAATTGATGCATGGTTCTTTCACATAAGAATTTGAAGGATAAATTCTAGGAAGCGTTACAAAGGCAGAAACAGTGTTCGAAGGTGTCAGAATGAGGGCCATGAAATGAGGTCCTTGACTAACCGAACAGTGCCGCTGCTGCAGACATTTTAAGCATGAAATGCTTTTAGCTCCTGTTGTCAGCCACCTTCAATGAACCAAAATCCAGAGTCATTATCCTGTCACTCAAACCAGCTCATCCGGGCAAACTGTCAAGACTGCAATACATATGCTAGTTACTTCCCAAACATGTTACAAAAAATATTGCTTCTGAGTTCTAAATATTTGCTCACAATATCACTCAAGCTGTAACTTCTAGTACGCTGAAGTTTTATTTGTCACTTCTAATAGCGACGTTCAGAGGCAGATACAAGGCACTGTACACTTGATTGTCATTTTTTGGCACTGAGACACAGTTGCTTGTGCTCTTTTCAATGCCAGCAGTGCGCGAGGTCCACGGCGCATCTGGTGGACCGAGACGAGACTTGCAATGGGGTTCTGTCTTTTACAGGAAACTTGCTTCCATATGGAGCAGTGTACAGTTGCATGGTGCGGTGGGGTCGGGTGTGCCGTTGCGAATGTCCGCTACATCCATTTTAAGATTGTGGCTAGTATCATCTACAATCAATCTGCTTTGTTGGCAGCCATTTCATGCATACATCCACTCTCGATTACAGGAGAGCCAGTATTTCTTTGTGTCACCAGAACAGCCTGAAAATGCTCATACAAAATTCTCCAAAGAGCGCAAGCGCTTCCGAGCTTTCTTAGTCTGTACATTCCAGCTATCTGAAATGAATCCAAGAAAGTGGATGTTAAGGATATGATCATAGAGCTATGGCATATTACTTCGAGGTAGATTAAGTGGTACACGAAGGTGTCTTGTGTATTCTATTTCAGTGATAACATCATAGTGAACTGTTGAATAGTGTTCAGGAGAGATGCCGCCCTAGTGCAGCCAGCATCAAGTGCAATCAAAATGTGGCTTTGCCGTTGTTCAAAGCAGATAGTACATTCGCCTTACAGCAGAAAGGAAACGAAGCAACACCTTCACAGTCCCCAAACAGCGAAAAAAAAAAGGTTGGAGGACACTTAAGCTGCGCCTTTAAGAGTGGAACACGATAGCATTAAAAGATCCCTGGCTGCTTCTCACGCTTCCGGGCAGCTGCAGCTTATGCTTCTGTAATGTTTTCCTGGAAATGCTGGTGGCAAACGCTATGCACGAAGGCGAGCTTTCTGGGGCGTGCCACTCCTAAGACAGACCTGAAATGGCAGCTGGAAAAGGGGTTTGTGTTTGAGTTTCTGCACAACAGAATTATGTTTTCTCGCATATTCAAATTACAATCCAACGCTATCATGTGTCGAGGTTGTGTGCAAGTCATACTTTATGAATTTTTCACACATTCTACTTTGAGAATTTTAATTCGTTCAGTAACGCCTATATGCCACGTGGAGGGCCTGCATGAATCGGGATGCATGGTTTGGGATTAATTTTCTCATGAAAAAGGTCGCCAACACCACTGCTGGATTTTCAGCGACATGGGGCCCTGAACGCTACGGCTGTTAATATTGTGAATCAGTTCCAGGCCAACAGCACATGTGCCATGCACAAAAAAAATCAAAGTAGATGCACTTGCGCACTTCCCAAACATTTTTTTACAAGAAAGGCAGAGGAAAAACCTTATGCTGCTAAGACATCAGATGAGCAATATGTAAAACATGCAATATAAAGTTTAATTGCACACCCGACAAGGACTATATGGTAACGTAGATTGGAGACGGAGTCTTGCAGAATATACGATTCTCTTTAACGGCGGGACAGAACAAGAGCGTGCAGCTTACGCACTTCATCGTCTTTAGTGGCACCGACCTTTGCGCGTGCCGTCCTGCGGTGCAGGAGCCCCACATCTTTGTGTCAATTGCCTCCCATGAGAAAAGCGACCGTCTTGGTCGCGTCAAAAAGTTATTTCAGCGACATAAGAAATGGAGCTCCTCAGGTGCATCTCGGCATTCACGTATGCGCATAGTATGGTTTCATGCGCACTACATGGACAACTTCAGCGGGAGGGCGACGACAGAGTGAACTGGGGTCAGAACTGTAGGGGACCACTTCGTAGGTCATGTCACTGAGGCGGCGTGTAACCTTGTGGGGACCAAAACACCGGCGGATCAACTTTTTTGAGAGTCCACGGCGGCGGACAGGCATCCAGACCCACACGAAGCCACCGGTATTATAACGGATGTCGCGTCGACCCTAGTTGTATTGAAGGGTGTCAGGGCTATTATGAGCCAGTGGTAGCATGGCGTCAAGTGTTGACCTGACGTGGCGCCCGTATACAAGTTCGAACGGCGTAAACTGTGTAGTCTCCTGTACAGCAGTGTTATACACGAAAGTCACATAGGGTAAGATCGCGTCCCACGTCTTGTGCTCTACGTCGACATACACGGAGAACAAATCAGCCAGCCTTCTGTTCAGACGTTCCGTTAATCCATTGGTTTGAGGGTGATATGCAGTGCTCTTGTGGTGAGAGCTATGCGTCAGCTGGAGAACATCCTGCATAAGTTCCACTGTAAATGCTGTACCGCGGTCGGTGATGAGAACAGACGGTGCACCATGTCGTAGGACGATGTGGCGTACAAAGAACTTGGCCACTTCATGTGAATTTGCTTGCGAAATAGCTTCAGTTTCGGCGTACCGGGTTAAGAAGTCGGTAGCGACGACTATCCATCTGTTGCGCGAAGAGGTCACTGGGAACGGCCCAAGTAGATCCATTCCTAGTTGTTGGAATGGTGCTTAAGGAAGGCCCACAGGATGGAGAAAGCCAGTCGGTTTAACTGGTGCTTTCTTGCGGCGCTGACAATCGCGGCAGGTCTTCATGTACAGTTGCACAGAAGAATAAAGCCGGGGCCAGTAATACTTCTGTCGTATCCTTGCCTAAAGTCTTGGCGAATCCCAGGTGTCCCGCGCATGGCTCATCATGACAGGCTCACAAAATGTCGTGGCGTAGTGCCGATGGCACGACAAGGAGGTACGTATTGGGGCCACTTCCGCAGTTTTTCCTGCAAAGGACGTTGTTGTTCAAGTAGTATGATGATAAGCCGCGCATGAGCGAGCGGGGTAAAAGACCTTCAACTCCTTGGAGGTGTTCGATCCGCGGCAGCAGCTCAGCGTCAGCACGCTGGTGCTCAGCCATCTTTATGGCATCGATAACGCCGACAAATGGCAAGTCATGGTCAGGGTCCGATGAGGTTGTAGGGAGTGGTGCACGTGACAAACAGTCAGCGTCACTGTGCTTCCTGCCAGATCAGTAGACAACTGTAATATCATACTCTTGTAAGCGCAGGCTCCAATGGGCTAGTCTCCCTGAAGGATCCTTGAGGTTGGCAAGCCAGCGCAGGGCGTGGTTGATCGCTGACAGCGTTAAAGGGTCTACCGTACAAGTAGGGTCAGAATTTGCCAATTGCCCACACAACCGCTAAGCATTCCTTTTCAGTAGTTGAATAGTTGTTCTCAGCCTTGGTGAGACTGCTGCTTGCATAAGCAACGGTGCGTTCCGCACCAGCTTGCCACTGCACAAGTGCCGAGACTCGCATTGCTGGAGTCCGTATGGATTTCAGTGTAAGCGTCTTCGTCGAAATGAGCAAGTATCGGGGCCTCTTGCAAACGCATAATTCATTGAAAGACTGCTGCTGCTCATCCGCCCAAATGAAAGGCGCATCGTCGCATGTAAGCCCTGTCAGAGGCTCACCAATTCTCGAGAAGCCCTTGACGAAGCGCCCATAATATGCGCACAAACTAAGGAAGCGTTGGACAGCCTTCTTGTCTGTGGGTGGTGAAAACTCAGCGACGGCAGCTAACTTGTCGGGGTCTGGTCGGACGCCTTGAGGACCAACGACATGGCGAAAAAATTTGAGCTCTTGGAACCCGAAGTAGCATTTCTCAGGTTTGATGGTGAGGCCGGCAGTATGGATCGCAGTGAGGACACTCTCGAGTCATGCGAGATGTTCGTCAAACGTGCTCTAGAACACGACGACATCGTCCAAGTATGCCATTTGAGTTCAGCAAGCATGGTATGCTGGTGGTATGAAAGGTGGCAGGTACGGAACAGAGACCGAAGGGGAGAACTCTGAACACATAAAGCCCATCAGGTGTCACAAATGCTGTTTTTTCACGATCCTGTTCATCAACTTCGATTTGCCAATATCCTGATTTAAGATCCAACAAAGAAAAAAACTTGGTATGTTGTAGACGATCCATTGCGTCGTCGATGCGTGGCAATGAATAAACATCACGCTTGGTGACACGGTTCAACTTTCTGTAATCTACACAGAAGCGTAGTGTGTTGTCTTTCTTTCTGACTAACGCTGCAGGGGAGGCCCACGGGCTGGTGGATGGCTGGATCACGTCGTCTTGGAGCATCTCTTTCACCTGATGCTTGATCGCTTCCCTTTCCACTGGAGACCCTCTGTAAGGATGCTGACGGACAGGACGTGCAGACTCGTCCGTAATAATGTGGTGCTTTGTGATGGACGTGCGCCGCACTTTGGATGACGTTGAAAAACAGTCCGCAAATTCATTCACAAGACTCAGTAGACGGTCTTTCTGATGGTCTGGCAGAGCGGCGTTAAAGTGAATCCGTTCTTTTAGGCTGGGTAACCCAGATTGCTGAGACGATGCGGTTTCCAATGTGGCAATGTCAGTAACGTTAGTGATTTCGTGAAGAAATGAGCTCAGTTCAGCCATTTCGGTCCTCGCGGTACATGCCGATACTTGTTGCTAAAGTTTGTTAGCAAAATGACTGAACATTTGTTTTGCACCTGAAGAAGCCCTCTAGCTATACAAATGTGGCGCTCAAGAAGCAGGGGCATGTTTGCCTCAGCAATTCCTTCGGCGGCGTCCTCCATGTCGCATCGGACAAGGGTAAGCACGCTACTCTTGGGTGGCAACGTGATGTGATCGTCAGTTACGCGAAGCGCGATGTCACGGTCGTTGTCATTACTGTTCGCTATGGCTTGCGTAGTAGTGAAGCTGACTCTAGACTCTTGCAGGTCGATGACGGCACCGTTCGCCTCAAGGAAATCCATGCCGAGTATAAGGTCCTTTGAACATTCAGGAAGAATGACGAAGTCGCCGATGTACGTGAAGCCCCGAATGTTGACTCGTGCCGTGCACCGATCCATTGGAGTTATGAGATGCCGTCCTGCAGTACGAATCTGAGTTCCGGTCCATTGCGTCGAAACTTTGTTCAGCATACACGCGAGATTCTGGCTCATAACAGACGTGTCTGCACCCATGTCGATTAACGCCGTGACTTCGTGGTCATCTATGGTAACTCGTACGTCGCAGGATACTGACACGGAACTACACTGCTTTCTCTGCGTCCCAATTACGTCATATCGCGGTCGTCGTAGTGGAGGATCTTCAGCGTTCGCAACGTCAGCAACCTCACCTGCGCAGGTCGCTGGACTCAGTTTTCCTGGGAGGCAGGGCTGGGTGAGCGACGCCACGTTGCTCTCGGTGTGAAGAGGGGGCTGGAAGACCGGTTTCGGGCGGGTGATGGTGACCGGGGTTTAAGGAATCGTGGAGCAAACAAGGTCCTGGCCTCTGCGAGGTATGCCTCAAACTCCAGGGGGCGTTCACCATTGCGCGGGCACGGTGCATTCAGTGAAAATCCAAGGAGCCCAGCTCGACGGTAAGGACACGCCCTCTAGAGGTGATTAGCTTTATCGCAATGAAAACACAAGGGCCTCAGGTCTGTGGTGCGCCATACTTCGCTCTTGCGGGGTGGTCGTGTTTCAGCAATGAATAGCGTGCGGCGAAGCCTGAAGTCGCCAGTTGCTTGTTCAATGGCGTGCACACCATGAAAGTCCGGGACGTCGCTCACATCGTGAAAAATACGAACTTCACGTTGCTTCCGCATACGACATGTGAGGTTGTGGCTGCCGTACCTCGTGCTGTGGTGTCTCGCTTCACTCTGGGACTTGGACTGCCTGCCTGATTTCCTCCCGGACGACCTCAGCCAGATCGAGCCGCTGTACCGATGCAGGAGCAACCTGAAGATTTTGAAGCTACTCTCGAACGATAAACCTAATGAGCTCCCGCAAGGCGTGGGTATTGTCCAGGGGTATAGCGAGAGAGTCACGCGATAGGGTCGACACGTCGCGGTTCTGCCTTGTTCGCTGCTGCAGTGCCTTTTCCATCGATACGGCTTCCGCGAGAAACTCTGCAACAGTCTTTGGTGGGTTGCATATTAGAGCACCGAATAACTCTTGCTTGACACTGCGCATCATGTTCCTGAGCTTCTTTTCTTCCGGCATGGATAGATCCGTGCGTCGGAAAAGTCGGCATATATCTTCGAGAAACATTGCGACGCTTTCGTTCGGCCTCTGTACTCTCGCCTGAATTGCAGATTCAGCTCGCTCCTTGTGATCGAAGCTGGGGTATGTGCCGATTAGCTGTTGTCGGAATTCGTCCCATGTCGATAGGGCCCCGCCTCACGATTCTCAAACCATGTCCACACATAGTCCTCGAGGGCAAAGTAGGCATTGCGTAGCTTGCGCTCTGGGGTCCAGCCGTTGAATTCTGCAACACGCTCAAAGTGATCGAGCCAGTCCTCTACATCCTCAAAGGTGTCCCCATGGAATGACGTGGGGATTCGTGGCTGGTTAAGGACGACCTCGGTCGGCGCGGTCGAGGAAGATGGAACCGATGTATTCGTCCTTCTTACTTGACTGCGTAGAGGCTCGTGCTCAGGCGGCAGTCCTTGAAGTCGGCAGCTTGTCCGTACCTGCACAGTAGTCAGCTTGACCGGACTTCGTACTGGGTTTGTAGACGGTGTTCGATCTGGAAGTGGTAGCACGTACCCCGCACCTCCACCAGAAAAATTTAACGCAGATCGGAGACGGAGTCTTGCAAAACATGCGCTTCTCTTTAATAGGGGGCCAGAACAAGAGCGTGTAGCTTACGCACTTTGTGTTTCATAGCGCCGACCTTTGCGCGCGCCGTTCTGCGGTGCGGGAGCCCCACATCTTTGTATTAATATGCACAAATTGCACGCAGAATTGACGTCAACTCAGGGTGAAGGTCGCTTTCCAAGTTCTACTTGGTGTTGTCTACAGGCAACAAACGCACTGCTGAAGAAGCTTACACAAACATTTTTCATTTTCCTTCACTGTCTTTAGTCTCTGTGTATTTTCTACATTTCCACCAAACCTAAATGTTTTCCTTGGGGTTTTTCATGTTTCATCCCTAACAGTTAATGCTCATTACAGTGTTGAAGATGTTTGCATGCTTTTTTCTTCTATGCACCACACTTAAAGAAGAGCCATCCTGTCAGCCACCTAGGTCTACTCCTTTTGCTCAACTATCAACTACATTTTGGAGCCCAATGACGAGAAAGACTTCTCTAGCATACCTGAAGGTGATGAAGAAGTAGAACAGGATTAGCGGCTGCGTGAGATATTTCAAGACATAATGATTTTTTTTTCCAGACGAGATTTGAAACATGAGTTCCAAATTTATTAGCTTTCTTTTACCATTTTTTATAAGGCTATTGAGTAAAACCATCTTCATCTTCAATTACTGACTGAATTAATCTTTGATAGTAGCAACATTCTTGTATCATATAGCGTGTGTTGATGTTGGGCAGTGTTTTTGCAATAACAGCCTTTAGAGAGTTTTTATCTATGTGTAGCTGTTCGTCAGTCTCCGTCCCAGTAACACCTGCCATACATAGTGGCATGCAGATTGAAGTATTCGGAACTAGGAATGCTACATTGAGGTTGATGTGGCTTCAGAAATTTACCACCAGACACTCGTGAGCCATGCAGGGGTTGTGGAAGCAAATAAATTACATAGGGTGGTGCCTAATGACATCGTGCCCAAAAAGCTTTACTATGTCACCTGGGGCTGCTTGGCTAAGGCCATAATCGGCTTTTGAGGGTTCTCACTCGTATCACCCCCTACCTCCCGGAGGAACTCAACCACTTGAATGGCACCTTGCCACGGGCATCAGTTATTTCTTTTTGTCACAGATGATTATTAGACACGATTTCTTGTATCAACCTGAAAACAATGTGGTTCGTGACATTTCAAGAAAGTGGTGATCTCCAAGTTACTGTGGTCACTGTGTAAGGCGACTAGCACAACATCAAGTTCCATCTCGTGCATCAGGCAGAATGCTTCTATTTCCAAATAAATTTGCTAAATAGGTCACAGAGGTGATTGTGAAGGTGAAGTCGAGCGCTTACAGATTGAGAATGTTAATGGTTAAGGAGATTCAAAGCCGCATCCTCAAATACTTTGCGCAGCTTGCATGACGATGTTGAAACTCAAGCCTGCGTCCTTGGGACTAATATTTCACTGTTTTGCATGGCTACTTTTATAGAAGACGAACGCCAAACTTCTCCAGGTTTAAGATTGGTTTTACGACAGCTATGACAGAGCCAACTCCTTGGTGCCCGCTTATGGTAGTGGTGACGAAGCCATCAGGAGCACTCCACACTTTTATGGATTACACAAGAACTGAACAAGCAAGTTCTATGAGCATCATATCCAATTCCTGCAGTAGAGCATACCCTTCAGATACTACGAGTCACAGCTTGGTGTATGAAAAATTGATGCCCAAATTCAGGGTTTTGGCAAATCCCTGAGAAATGACGGAAAGTTCTTGACCACCTTTACAGCACCATTCCATTGGTTTCACTTTAACTGCTCATGCGATTTGGTATCTGGCGTGCCCCAGATCAAATACAATGGTATATGAATGATATTCATCCAGAACTTAAATGTGTTGCTTGTCATATGGTCGAGGTTATCAGATGATGCTCAACTAAACAGCAACACAACAAACTCTGCAGTACATTTGAGGGCACCCACTGTGCAAGAGCTGCCATCAACAAAGAGAAATGTAAGTTTGGCATCACAATAATATCCTACTTGGGGCATATCATGAACGAGAACAAGCTCAAAGCTGTCACAGACATGCCAAGACCATCCTCCAGAACTACAGCTGCTAATGGGCATGACCACCTATCTAGGTCTATTCGCTCCTAACATGACAAACACTACACCCATTGTCCAGCATGCTGTTTTCAAAGCATGGTTTACCTGGAACCCACACAGGTTCAAGAATTCTCAAAATGGAAAGAAATACTTTCTTCGGATCCAGTGCTTGGCTGGTGCTCCTCAAAAATGAGAAACCAGCTGCTAATTACAGCTGATGCTTTGTGCTGTGGTCTAGTTTCAGTGCTCAGCCAAAAGCAAGGCGATGGGCAACATGTTACTAGATACGCCTCAAGATATTTTGCAGAGACAGAATGCCTGGCTATGCCTAGATATAGAAAGAAGTGCTTTCTTTCTTGCCAGCTTGAGATAAATTCTATAAATGGGGCAACAATCTGTTTCCCAAATCATAAAATGCACGCATGATTAATATATTATGAGGCATAATGTACATCTTAGGCGAAGACTTTCCCGCAGCTGATACACTGTCAAGTTCTCATGTGAAGGAGAATAACAGGCACCAGAAGGACCTACCAAGATTGAAGGCTATGCATGCTGCCTCTCCCCACCTTCTTTACACGAACTGAAGAAAGAACAAGTACTAGATTAATGCTGCTGCCAACTTCGCATCTTCACTTGAAAGAGCTGGACAAGGTGTTGCAAAGTCTGAAAGAATTCTGGCTTCACAAGGACGATGTAGTCCAAGACATGTTGATATTGTGGCAACAAAACCATCGCGCCCAAGAAGCTACAGGAGCTTACCCACCCAGCACTTCTCACTTGAAGGCCACTTTGGAATCAATAAATGCCTAGCAAGACGACAAAGTACTGCCTCATAAATACATACAAACAGCAAATGTCTTCAAGTCATGTCATGCATGCTAGCACCACAGGGCTAAGAGAAGGGTGACACTCCTGCAACTGGGATTCTGAGAAAAGCTGTTACAGAAGTTCACCATGGACATATTTTCTATTGGAGGGGTGCGGTGGCTCATCATAACAAAATACTAGTAAGGGTATCCTGCGCTAGTACTGGCTAGTTTGACAGGACCTGTGGTTGTGACTCAATGCCTCATTGTTTTCACAAGGCGTGCAATAGTGTAGAGGCCGCGAACCACAACAAACTGTAGCTTGCAAAAGGGCGCAGCTCGCTGTTCGCAGAATTCATAAGAATTCCAACAAATGGCATGCAGTCCACACTACCGACACCGCAGTGATCTCACAGAAGCCGCTGTAAACTTATCCAAGAACTCCCTTGAGACGTCAGGTGATGCCTACAAGACACGATTATAGACTGAGCCTTCTGAAAAATAGCTCCTCGTTAGTGCAAATGCTTACGAGCCGAAGGCTTAGGACTACACTTCCAGCTACTGCAGACAGCTTCTTTCCACAACTCCCGGACCGGAGGAAAATGAAAGTGCATGAGCAAAAGTGCTGGCAGAAACAGAAAACTTACTCTGATGTTGGGCATGGCATGCAAGATCTACCCAATTTGTATCCAGACATTAATGTCCGAGTAGTTGACCTGGAAAATGCAGGCACACTTCAGCAGCCAGGAGATAACCCCAGGTCATAGTGGATAGAGACGGACAAAAGGACCATTCATCTCAAACAGGACACAACCAGTGCCACTGCCTCTGGCTACATAATCAAGGGTTCGACGAAAGTTCGTCTGATCAGGCATGGAAACGAAAAAAAATGTGATCTAAGAAATAATAGTCACACGACTATTATTTGTCGAGCATGCGCAGGAACATAGTCACAAGATTGACTGGGATAATGCCACTGTTGTTGCCAGAGAAAAGAACATGTCATCCCGGCGGCTGCTAGAATCGCTAATCATTCAATCAACGCCAGCTACGATGAACCAGACACCAGGGACTATGCCTGCCATTTACGCAAGTTTGTTACGTCACGTGCTGGCTACATAAGTGACGACGATTTCCTGTCCAACTCAGTGAACAAGGAGCCCGTATGCAGTTCCAAAACGTCGGGTTATACATCAGACTTGGTCAGTGACCGTGAACCCCCCTTCATGTCTCTGGCTAAGGGAGAACACAAGCAGCCACAAGACTGTACCAAAGAGGTTCCGTTTTGTAGATATCCTGGGCATCAACACCACAGAAGTGGACAATGCATAACACCAACTAAGCAGTAAGCAACATGACCCTTTTTATACAGGGAAAGATGTGCTACAAAGATGCTCGTACTACTGTAAGGCTAATGTGCATGCTTGTATAATATGATCACAATAAGAAACTCACCTCTTGCCTTGTGCTCAATGTTGAGGCTACCATTCTGAATCACAATTACTTTATCCCACCTAGCTAACAGTTTGCCAAATCTCAAAGAGGTTTTAATAAGAATCTTGTCTCGACTACCCGAAACGCCAGTCTGTGTAGTAGTGTTACACAGTGTTGGGTTCAAATCTGCCATAATCATGAATCCGAATGAACTTGCCCACATTTCAGTTATTCTGCAAAAGTATTTGGCATCACTTCGGTGCTTCTATACGCATTGAGGCAATCACAGCTGTGAAACACATTTAGGTCGTACTGAAGATGTTTTCGGATTCCTGATTATTAAGAATATAGCTGGTAACGTAGAGGACTTCTATAGCATTAACGAGAGGGTGGCAGGTCACGTTGCGACCCTTAATAAGAGGCACAAATTGAAGGTCGTACAGGTCTACGCCCCTACATCCAGTCATGATGACCAGGAAGTCGAAAGCTTCCATGAAGACGTGGAATCGGCGATGGGTAAAGTCAAAACAAAATACACTATACTGATGAGCGACTTTAATGCCAAGGTAGGCAAGAAGCAGGCTGGAGACAAGTCAGTGGGGGAATATGGCATAGACACTAAAAATAGCAGGGGAGAGTTACTAGTAGACTTTGCAGAACAGAATAATATCCGGATAATTAATACCTTCTTCTGCAAGCGGGACAGCCGAAAGTGCACATGGAGAAGCCAGATTGATGAGACTAGAAATGAAATAGACTTTATACTCTGCGCAAACCCTGGCATCATACAAGATGTGGACATGCTCGGCAAGGTGCGCTGCAGTGACCATAGGATGGTAAGAACTCGAATTAGCCTAGACTTGAGGAGGGAATGGAAGAAGCTGGTACATAAGAAGCCGATCAATGAGTTAGCGATAAGAGGGAAAATCGAGGAATTCCGGATCAAGCTACAGAACAGGCATTCGGCTTTGACTCAGGAAGAGGACCTTAGAGTTGAAGCAATGAACGACAATCTTGTGGGAATCATTAAGGAGTGTGCAATAGAAGTCGGTGGTAACTCCGTTAGACAGGATACCAGTAAGCTATCGCAGGAGACGAAAGATCCGATCAAGAAACGTCAATGTATGAAAGCCTCTAACCCTACAGCTAGAATAGAACTGGCAGAACTTTCGAAGTTCATCAACAAGCGTAAGACAGCTGACATAAGGAAGTATAATATGGATAGGATTGAACATGCTCTCAGGAATGGAGGAAGCCTAAAAGCAGTGAAGAAACTAGGAACAGGCAAGAACCAGATGTATGCGTTAAGAGACATAGCCAGCAATATCATTACTAATATGGATGAGATAGTTCAAGTGGCAGAGGATTTCTATAGAGATTTATACAGTACTAGTGGTACCCACAACGATAATGGTAGAGAGAATAGTCTAGAGGAATTTGAAATCCCACAAGTAACGCCAGAAGAAGTAAAGCCTTGGGAGCTATGCAATGGGGGAAGGCAGCTGGGGTGGATTACGTAACAGCAGATTTGTTGAAGGATGGTGGGCAGATTGTTCTAGAAAACCTGGCCACCCTGTATACGCAATGCCTCATGACCTCGAGCGCACCGGAATCTTGGAAGAACGCTAACATAATCCTAATCCATAAGAAATGGGACGCCAAAGACTTGAAAAATTATAGACCGATAAGCTTACTGTCCGTTGCCTACAAAGTATTTACTAAGGTAATCGCAAATAGAATCAGGAACACCTTAGACTTATGTCAACCAAAGGACCAGGCAGGATTCCGTAAAGGCTACTCAACAATAGACCACATTCACACTATCAGTCAGGTGATAGAGAAATGTGCGGAATATAACCAACCGTTATATATAGCTTTCACTGATTACGAGAAAGCGTTTGATTCAGTCGAAACCTCAGCAGTCATGGAGGCATTACGGAATCAGGGTGTAGACGAGCCGTATGTAAAAATACTGAAAGATATAAAGCTTCACAGCCACCATGGTCCTCCATAAAGAAAGCAACAAAATCGCAATAATGAAAGGATTCAGGCAGGAAGACACGATCGCTCCGATGCTATTCACAGCGTGTTTACAGGAGGCATACAAAGACCTGGATTGGGAAGAATCGGGGATAAGAGTTAATGGAGAATACTTTAGTAACTTGCGATTCCCTGATGATATTGTCTTGCTTAGTAGCTCAGGGGACCAATTGCAATGCATGCTCACTGATCTGGAGAGGCAAAGCAGAAGGGTGGGTCTAAAAATTAATCTGCAGAAAACTAATGTTTAACAGTCTCGGTAGAGAACAGCAGTTTACGATAGGTTGCGAGGTACTGGAAGTGGTAAGGGAATACATCTACTTAGGGCAGGTAGTGATCGCGGATCCGGATCATGAGACTGAAATCATCAGAAGAATAAGAATGGGCTGGGTTGCGCTTGGCAGACATTCTCAGATCATGAACAGCACTTTGCCATTATCCCTCAAGAGAAAAGTGTATAACAGCTGTGTCTTACCAGTACTCACGTACGGGGCAGGTACCTGGAGGCATACGAAAAGGGTTCTACTTAAATTGAGGACGACGCAACGAGCTATGGAAAGAAGAATGATGGGTATAATGTTAAGGGATAAGAAAAGAGCAGATTGGGTGAGGGAACAAATGCGAGTTAATGACATCTTAGTTGAAATCAAGAAAAAGAAATGGGCATGGGCAGGACATGTAATGAGGAGGGAAGATAACCGATGGTCATCAAAGGTTACGGACTGGATACCAAGGGAACGGAAGGGTAGCAGGGGGCGGCAGAAAGTTAGGTGGGTGGATGAGATTAAAAAGTTTGCAGGGACGGCATGGCCACAATTAGTACATGACCATGGTTGTTGGAGAAGTGTGGGAGAGGCCTTTGCCCTGCAGTGGGCGTAACCAGGCTGATGATGATGATGAAGATGTCAAAGGCCATGCAACATATGTGCTGAAAGGAGCAAAGACAACTTACGACATTGACAGATGCCATTCAAATGAGCGTTGCTGTGCTAGTCGAAATTGCTGCTTTGACATTGGCTAAACTTGAGACAGAATAGCATGAGGCAAAGTGAAAAGAGAACAAAGGTGCAATTTTCAGCTACATCGCCTCATTGCTCCAATGCCGATGCATTTGATGATTCATTCATAGAATGCGACGGCCAACGCCAAGCCACGTTTGGATGAACCAATGTCTGCTTTCAAACAACATAAAATTCTACTTTTTCACGCACTAACCAAGAACTGGCAGGTTTGAGGATTTACGAGTGTCAAGAAATATTGAATCTGTCATTCATATGTGTACACTTTGTCTCATTACCTTCGTATTATCAAGTGTATGCTTGAAAGCGCAGACACTAGTGCTGGCTTGCTAGCTAAATGCACTTTCAAGTGGCAGCTGGTGATAGAAATGTTCGAGCATTTGTCTATAAAAACGTTCGCGTAGATTTCGCTGTATGCTCATGCGCTTTCACTGCAACGCACTGCGTGACCTCTGCCTGTCAGGCCAAGCAGGAGAGCGCCAAGGGACGAAGATTGTTCATTTGGCACTGTAAATACGTATGTCTCTATTATAGTGTGCCTGTATATATACTTCGGCGACGGCAATGATGCCAGCGCTTGCAACAGTCGGCCAATTTAAATAGCGTGTCACAGCGTTCGCTCTCCATGTGTACAATCTAACACGGCGAATCTCTTTTTTCATGCGGAAGCAGCCTTCTGGATCTAAAACACTGATATCGCGCGCGCAACAGAACAAAGGGGCGGTAGTGCGCATAAGGTTAAAATCGTAGTCCGCAAGATATGGGCTATAAATAACGGCTCAAACACGTTACAGATGGGTGTCAATTTAAGGCGTGCAGAGCATTTAAAGCATACTTTTAGCGAGGACTTGAGGCGGCGTGAAAAATGATGCCTAATCATGCATAAATAACAAAAAAAAATTATGTACGCCCCAGATGAGTTGAAAGTGGTCGCAAACAGCTACCGTACCTGTCTATGTGAATGACAGGTGCAGCCTCTGAGCTTCTATAGGATCTCTATTCGGTATTCTATTGGGTACAAGAAAGAGTTATTATGCGGAAGGATAAGGAACAGCTTGGGATAACCAAGAAAGCTTAGATGTACCATTGAAGCTCCCATGTTACGCTCACGTCAATGCCCACATCCAATTGACAGGAAGCCGCCATGACAAATTTTGACTACCGGAAACAGATGGCGCTTAGAGCCCTAGAATATTAGAGTTACTTTAAAGAATGTTGAAACAGTTTTTCGTTTAAGACATATTACGTATTGCTTATTTTAATTTCCAGTTTTCGTTTTCGTTCCCTGTCCAAAGAATTGCCAACAAAAAGTACGATTTACAAACGGTTTATTATCACGAATGGCAGCGAAAACCGAAACCGAAACCAGGGCGACGCACTCGTTGCGGGAACAGTTTTATTAACCTCGATCAATGCCTCGATGATAGTGCACCGAAGCCAGAACATATGCGTACAAGGGCGATGGGTGCTACATTCATAAGAACAATATCTCGACATTGGACAATGCTGCATAACATAAGCTTGCAGCTGTAGTTTTCAGACATTTTTTACACATGGTACGCTTCAGTTCTTTTCGGATTTACTCTCGGACACATTTTAAACTGCGCCACTACGCACATGCCAACATTTCGTCACAATTTCTTTAATGCGGCATTTAGTTCATCGAGTACACCGACAAAACTTGCGCGGAAATGCTTTCGAGCACCTGTCTCAGCAATCCCCGCCCCCCTCCGCTTCCCCCCCCCCCCTTTCTTTTTCTATACCACCGCTAATTAATGCACGTGTGTTAACCTCCGCATACAAATCACTCGTGGTGTGTCCCTTATTCACTCCGAATTAAAAGTCGGTGCTGTAAACTTACGTACGTACAGTCCTATACACTGCGGCTGGTCGCGTCGCAATCCCGTGTTTCTCTAGTTTTAACGGCCGCGCAATACGTATTTAGTACTCAACAATCGGTTTGCTCTGGCGCAGTTAGACGACGATCGTCGTCGTGCTCTTTGCGCATAACAAACGCGTCACACACACGCACACACACAACTCGATTGTGCAACACGCGCTGTTCCACCTTGTATCGCTTCGTTCGTGGTCGTGCTGTTTGCGCGAACAAACGCGTCACACACGCGACTCGATTGCTCTGCGCACACAAAACGCCAAAACGCGATGTTCCACCTTCGTTCGTGGTCGTGCTATTTTGCGCATACACCTTCGTCACACACGCAACTAAATTGCTCTTTGCACACCAAGCGCGTCACACACACACAACTTCGATTGCCGTAAAACGCACTGTTCCACCTTGTATCGCTTCGTTCGTGGTCGTGCTGCTTGCGTGCAAGCGCAATGAACCGGCCACCCTGTTGCTCCAGCGGGTTAAACCCTGCGCTATGGTATATTTCTATGGGCCCCACGCGCGCGCGCATAGAGACTAGGGCGTTTCAGGAGCTAGGCGCGTTTTTTACACGACAACTGGGGACCTAGGCTCCCCTAGGGCGAAAAGTTACCTAGATATATAGTTCCCGTTGGTGCCGCGGGAGCGGCGCTGCAGTCGATCGGCTGCACAGGCGAGCGAATGTAAATGCGCGTCCGGGCCGCGACGCGCCTCGCACCTTTCCCCGCACAAGCGCAATGCTAGTGTTCCTGTATATGCTCCCGCAGGGAGCAGAGTTGCGCATAGGTCCGCCGCCGTGATCCAGCTCTGCAGCGAAGCCACTCCTCGTGCGCGCAGGAGCCAAATGCCGCGCGGTGTTCCGCCTTTTTCTCTAGTGGTCGCGAGCTACAAGCGCCAATTGTTCGCACGCGCTTAGCAAAGGGCACTTCTTAATACAGGCTACGCTCGAACGAGTCATTCGTGCAGCCGGAAGGGGTGGGCTTCCAACCAACCTAAACTTTGTATGTACCTATGTAAACACGCATATACAAACACACACACGAACGTACAAATAGGGGGTAGGACCGCCTTCGATTCCCCAAAATAATATACTCCCGTGGCTCGAACAGCTCCAAGTTCGCTCGCAAACGCGCAGTCCGTTGCCACAAAAAGCGGTGCAATGACTTTCAGCATGCATATGAAGTTGTCTTATCATGGTCAGAAAGCAAGAAATGTTTTAAAGAGTGTTTAGAGCTTCACACACGTAAGGTGGACACTTAGCGCATTTTGGCTGCCGAAACCAGCCGATTAATGACCGCCGCCAAGAGAGCTATCGTGCCTGCAGTTATGTCAGTGACCGTTAACAGAGTGCCATTTATCACTAACTATCGTTCACGCAAGCTGCACGTTTTCAATACATGCGGTGCAGACACAGATTTATTTCTTTTTTTTTATTTATTTATTTAGTACCCACAGCGCCCATTCAGGCATTACAGTGGGGGGGGGGGGGGGGGGGGTACAGATGAAAAACAAGCATCAAAATTGGAGGTTTGCATAAATTTGTGTAAGTCAACAACACATTACTATAGGCCGACAAAAAAAAAAAGAGGAAAAAAAAGAAAAGCACACAGCTAAGTTGTACACAGCCATATCGGAAACAGGCACGTTGCAGATGTCACATGTCACATTTGAAAAAAAAAAGAGTACATAAAGCACAATGATTAGAGACTCATAATGAAAAAGCGAAAAAAATGAATAACAAATCGAATAATAAGTTGCAAAAAAAAAACAATGTAGTGATTAAGATACAGTGCGACAAGGTGAAAAAAAAAGGCACTAAAAGAAAATGTCATTTGCAGCTGGGATTGTTTATAGGTCATGATGATTGCTAGACGTACACGGGATATTTACCAAGCCTTAGGGATCACAAGATTCTATTACTTTTAATGCAGAAAAGAACTTGTTAGGACAAGAAATTCCTACAATTGAGGAAGGAAGTCGGTTCCACTGACTGATGGTCCTTGGGAAAAACGAGCTGCTGAAGGCCGATGTATTACATTTGTATTCTCTTATCTTCTGTTCATGATCTTTGCGTGCTGATGTGTAGTGAGGCTGGTTTATGTACACGTCACGTGGAATTCGAGTATGAGAGTGATATATGCTGTGCAAAAGCTTCAGGCGCATTTAGGCGCATTTCGAATGTTGACATGCGCACATCTTAAGCAAAGCTTACTTTTATTTACTATTACTATTTAGTAGTACTTACTATTTAGTAGTGCTTACTATTTAGTAGCAGCAAATCTGCAAGTAGAAAAAGATTCAAGATGCAAGAGCTTCTAGGTGCTCCTCTGAACGCACGATCGACGGTCCACTGATTGCAATGGCGATGGTACTGACAGAAATTACGATTTCGCATGAGCCGGCGATGCGCCCGTAAAGTTGGCTTCGCAGCGGCGCGGATCATTTGACGTCATTTTTCGCGCTCGGCCAACAGCGGTGCGAGCGGCGCCGGAAAAGGTATGCGCAACTCTGCTCCCTGCGGGAGCATATACAGGAGCACTACGCAATGCGAGCGTGGCGCGCCCCCTGTCGGGGCAGCGCCGTACATTGAGAGGAGGGGGTCTTCTGTGTTTGCCGCAAGATAGCTCTGCGTGTGCGGAAAGCGCAGAAGAAATGTAGCGGAAACGCACTTCGCTACTCGTGTAACTGCGACTTCTGTAAGTTACATGTTCATGATTACCGATATACACCGCAGTATAACTTTTTACGGCTCGTTTCTAAGGCAACACCGCATTCACTAGAGGCGCTTTTGTACCGCTTTGAAGCATCGAACTCGTGGCTGAGTGGTAGCGTCTCCGTCTCACACTCCGGAGACCCTGGTTCGATTCCCACCCAGCCCATCTTGCAAGTTGTTTTTGTTCATGAAGTGCCTGCCGGGATTTATCGCTCACGGCCAACGCCGCCGACACCGACGCCGACGACACCAGCTTTTCTGCGACACGAGCTCCTTAACGCTCTCGCGTTAATACACATGAGCGCCGGCAGTGCGTCCCTTCCGCATCCGTCAAAGGCGTCTACTACGGCGTCCGCGATTCGCGTGGCCAGCGCAGTACTAGACGCCGCGGTTGTCTCCATTCTGTACGGGGCGGCGGGCGAGGAGGATATCGAGACATCCTAGCAGCCGCCGCAAAAGAATGCCTCTCCTCCTTCGATTGACCGGCTCGCGCGCGACAGGAGAGGGCACGAATCCGGGCAGGACTTACAGGAGTGCTGCTGCTTGCAAAGTTAATGGCTCTAGTCACCACCGCAATCCCAATATCCTTCCAACTGGCTGCCCTCACATGTAGGGGTAGCCGGTAACGAGGAGGCGGATACCTACGCCAGAGCTGCCCACTTTGATATAGCGCAGGTTAACAAAGCGGTAGCGGCTCCGGACTACACAAGATATTGGATACAGTGCCTGCTCACCTCCATTCACCCGGACCCCCGAGTGGCTAGCGGCAGCGCCCCCAGGCCGCTTCCAGAGGACGGTCTCTCCAGAAGAGACGTCTCCACGCTCCTGCGCTTGCGGACTGGCTGCACCTGGAGTGCGGCCCGACTGTACGCAAAGGGCCGCGCCACGTCACCTGCCTGCAAGAGGTGCGGGGACCCCGACGTTCTGGAGCTCCTTCTGAGTTCTTGTCCATCGCTGGCGCACGAACGCTCCATAGTGATCATCACTTACAGACGCCACTGCCTTCCAGCGGCCACAGATGACCACTTGCTGTTCCCGGCGTGTCCAAGGCTCCCTGCGCTCCGAAGCCTGCTGGAGTTTATGAATTCCACTGAAATAGACAACCTGTGAGCGCCCACTACAACGCTGCCACTTTACTGAGGACTGCCACCTGTCGCGGTCTCGTCCTCGCAACGGACTTTAAACGCCGCAACGGTACGCACACGTGATCCCGAGGTGGCGGAGCAAGTGGCCATAGCCCTGGCAATGCTCGACGATAAGCGAACGACAATATTCAGCGACTCGAGACCGGCCATCAAAGCGTTCGAGAGAGGAGTCGTCTCCGTCAAGGCGTTACGCATCCTCCGTGGCGCTGATCCAAGCACCCTCAAACACCACACCGTCATCTGGTTTCCCGCCCACCTGGGTCGGATCCCGGGCGCCCCGCCCAACCTCAACGAGACAGCCCACGACGCTGCGCGCGCGCTTACCGACCACGCCGTCACCCCCGGGCAACCACGTCTCGATGAGTTGGAGGCGAACAGGGACGCCCCACTAACCTACAATGAAATAACCAAACACTTTTACTTGGGACGACGTCTCTTTCCGCCCCCGCACCCCGAACTAACCAGGCCACAGGCGCTAACGCTACGCCTATTACAGACAGATACCTATCCAAACCCCGCCACCTTACACATCATCTACCCGGACGTCTACCCAGACGATGCGTGCCCCTTGTGCGGGGTCACGGCGACACTCGCACGCGTTCTCTGGGAGTGCACAAACGCTCCGCCCGACTCTACCTCCGACAAGTGGGAGAAGAGGATACGAAGCCCGCTCCTACAAGATCAGCAATGGGCCGTCCAGCAGGCTCGCGCAGCGGCCGCCAGGTACTCCCTGTCGGTCCCTGCGTGGGAGACGCCCACTGCGCGCTGACGTGAATCCTGCAGGACTTCTATTAAAGTTTTTCCAATCCAATCCAATTCCCCTCCCCTGACGACGTTTCCCCCCCTCCCTCACAGGTTGCAGAATCAAGCGTCTTTCCTTTCTTTAAATCCCTACCGTCATCATCATCATCATAAACATAATCATCATCATCGTCATCATCATCCGGGCCGCGTTCCTCGCTGGGGTCACGCGAGATTGAACCGCGTTCGCCGGCTCACCCACACACGCTTTCACTCGTACATGCAGTACACGGCGCGCGGCGACAGTTTTATCGCCCTTGTACTTTATACGGAACCTCATGATGACGGCGACGGCAGAAATGCGCGTGGAGTGTCCTATAACTGAATAAAAAAATGTGTCCGACGATTATTATAGTCGCTAATGCGAAATTTGAGCCCAGTTCGATGCGTGTATTCATTTCGCGATATCTTGAGGCAGAGAATTTGAGACCGAAATCGCCGCACCGACTGGCAGTGAACCAGTACCGTCAGCGCCTTGCCGCAGGAGAGGCATTATGGGAACGCTGGCATGATGAGCTGCATCGGAGCCCGCTGCGGCAGAAGATGACCACGCACGCGCGAGCCGTGTCATGAGCGCGAGGGGCCGCATGGGAACGCAGGCATTCAGATTCAGATTCAGATTTTTTATTTTTCTTGAATTTATTTCTTAAAGAATGGTACAGAAGCTAAAAGTATGGCAATACCTGACAGAGGCCTCTGTACCAGTCACACATAAACATAATACATACATAGTAAAAAAAAAAGTTCGCAGCATGTGTCAATTTTTATTTATACAACAACAACAAAAAATTTTACGTTCACAATTCCCTTTTGAAAATGTGTACGCTTCCTGACAATATCACTACGAGAGCTTCTATACACAGTGTTATAATGCACACAACAATATCTGTTGCAGACAATATAAAGAAAACTACCTAAAATACAAGAAAATTTTTTGTTTCATTGTATACAGTAAAAGTGGATGAATTGCAAAAGAGTACGCATTTGGGCTGGTTGGTTCATGATTACGAGCAATAAAAACAGCTCAAAACGACGGGACGAGTGAGGGGACACAGACAACAGCGCTGTTGTCTGTGTCCCCTCACTCGTCCCGTCGTTTTGAGCTGTTTTTATTGCTCGTAATGGATGAATTGATCAATAATACTTTTTTAGCTGTTTCTTAAAGAGGTTTCGACTAACTTCGATGTCCAAATATCTTTCCAATTTATTAGGAAGCGATGTTATTTGATATATCATGGATTGTTTTCCATAGTTAGTCCGTGTTACGTTATTGGCATGCGTCGCTTTTGTTCTCTAATGTAATAAGATGATTTGTCAATGTTGCTATTTATGTATAATTTTTCATGATGCACAAATTGTAGTAGCTTGCAATAAAATATTTGGTCAGCTCTTAACATATCATGTTTTAAAAATAAAGGTGGTGTTCTGAGGTCCCGTGGATTCCCTTTATAACGTTCGTAGCAGCGTAGTACTCGTTTTTATAATACCAGTAATTTATCGTAATTACCACGTGTTGTTGTTCCCCATACTAAATTTCCATAACATAGTTTGGAGTAAAGCAGTGCGTAATACATATATTTCATTAGCCACAGAGGAACGAAAGCGGCCGCTTTGTTTAAACACCCCACACACTTTGCAAGCTCTACTGCTAGACTATGATATGATATGGCTGATATGAGCATTCCAGGATAGGTGTTCTTCAAATATTATACTAAGAAATCTTTGTGTTTGAACTCTATTAATAGACTCTCCGTGAAATGTAATTTTCAACTCTTTGTTTATAACTTTATGAACTGCATGAAATATGATGTATGTCATCTTTTTTGTATTTAATTGCATTCGATTGACCCTTAGCCAGCATGAAAGAACTGACAGATAATGCTTTACATTGTTTTCAAGTGTTTGTAGCTGTTTAGATGCGAAGAACACGTTTGTGTCGTCTGCATACATGAATATTTCAGGTGAATCAGGACTATTTACTAAATCATTTACATAAATCAAAAACAAAGTGGCCCTAGAATTTATCCCTGTGGTACACGTTGTGCTAAAATTTGTTTGGAAGAAAATTTATTATTTACCTTGACTACTTGAAAACGATCTTTTAAATAATTAGCTACTCGTTTTAATGCCGTCCCCCTTATACCATACCTTGACAATTTATTAAGCAAAATTTCATTAGGAATGCAGTTAAAAGCCTTTTTTAAAATCTAAGAACAAACCAAGCACATATTTTCGGTTTTCTATAGTTGTTATTATTTTGTCTTTAATGAACATCAAAGCTTGCTCTGTTGATTTATTCTTCTGAAAGCCATACTGACTCTTAGTTGGTATGTTGTGCTTATTTATGAATGATATAGCCTACTGTGTAGGATGCTTTCAAAAACCTTCGATATAGAGGGTAGGACCGACACCGGTCGATAGTTTGTACGCATATGCCGTCGACCGTTTTTATATATGGGTGTCACTCTTGCTATCTTTAAAGCTTGTGGAAAGATAACCGTACTCAGGGTAAGGTTAATAATGTGTACAAGAACATTACATATTAATGGTGATTTACACTTAATTTCTACTGAACCGATGCCATCGATACCAGCTGCCACATTGTTCTTTAATTTCTCAATAGTTTGTGCGATTTCTGCGGGGCCAGTCGGTTTTAAGAAAAAAGAAGATGTTATCGGGACCATATCCACTGGAGAATTGATACACATATCTTCATTGCCAACCGGATATGCGCCCGAGCTGAGGAAGAAGTCGTTCACACCATCCGTCAAAGCCTGACTGCTTAGAATGGCATCATCTGAAGTAGCTATGGTGAGTTCATTATATTTTTGTTTTCTGTTGCTGGTCAGGGTGTTGACAACCTCCCAGACCTTTTTATGATTGTCTAGTATTTTTTCAAAGATGTTTTGGAAATATTCTCTTTTTGCTCTCTTCAAACCGGAATTCAGAGTATTTCTGTAGTTCCTATATTTGACAAATAAGCCGGGATTTCGTGTCCGAACGAATGTATGATACAACGAGTTCTTTTCTTTGATTCGTTTACAAAGTGCAGAATTCATCCACGGCTTTCAGTACTTTTTGGTCTTACGGTTATTTGTCTGCTGTAATGGGAAAGCTTCGTCATATTTTTCTCTTAATAACTGGGAAAGTAACTCATAAGTTCTATCTGCATTTTTTTCGTTATGAACATTTTTTCAATCAATTTTTTCTACAATTTCAAAGAATGTTTTTCTTGCGGCGCCATCCATACGTCGTTTAAAACGTATTTGGTTGTGGAGTGGGCCGGTATCTTAACAGGTGACGCAAAATATTGGTAAATGGTCGCTTTTATCGTAAGTAAAAATTCCGCTCTTTAAATCATTTTCGTATTGATTTGAGATGCAGATGTCGAGCTCTGTAGCGGTAGTTGTAGTTATTCTAGCGGGCGAGTTGATCTGATTTGTGCAACCATAAGCCATCAATAACTTCACCATTTCTCTAGCACACAAATCACTGGACATCATGTCTATGTTGATGTCACCCATAATTAAAAGCGTATAGTTCGGTGAAAAACTCGAGAGTAGATTCTGCAAGAAACATATAAAGTGATTTTATCTTCCCATAGGTGCTCTATATATGGCTACAATAATTGTCTTTTTCCATTCCCAGTGCTAGACATTCAACATCATCATTAATAACACAGTAACCTTCAAGCACCTCGTGAAAAAATTTTTCTTTGAAATAAATTGCAACTCCGCCTCCTCTCTTATTAACACGACCTGTATCTTTTGAATTATATCCTGGAAGATGAGGCAGGTCATCATTTTTACTGATCCATGTCTCAGGGAACAACAACACATCGAAGTTAACAGATAATGGCTGAAGAAAAGTACTTATATCATTTACCTTGCTTTTCATGCTTCTTGTGTTCATGTGCAAGGCAGCAAATGTTTTACCAGAAGTAGAAAATTTTGAATTGAAGTCACTGACGGTAAAGTAATTGCCACTGTTAGTTAAAACGTGATCCATTCTCAATAAAGCTTTTCCCCTCAAGATTCTACTGTGATGGGGCCAAGATCTCTTTCATCTGTAATGCGGAATACAGGCGACCCCTTGCGTGCCAACACCCGTCCACTGGAAGTCCAAACCTACTTCCACCGAGCTTCCTTCTTTATTTTTTATTGTGGCTGAGAGCAGTGCCTTATTGCGCTGTGTAAGTTGTTCATTTACATATATTGGCTTTCCTTCCCGCTCACCAAGGACAGTGGTGTCTAGCCTTCTTTTCCTGCATTTCGCGAACAAGACATTGAGCATGTCTTCTTACAGAACGAACGATAATGTTTTGGATACCAGGCTTAGGGGTGCGGATCCAATGACATGTGTCGATGTCTATAATGTTGATCTTTTCGCGAACACTTTCGCCTATCTTCTGTATGACCATTACTGGGTCGGCTCCGGAAGGTACTCCTTTAACTTCCAAGTTATCTAGGCGCATGTATTGCTCCATATCTTCGCATCGTTACGAAAACTGTCTGTTCTCTTCCTTTATATCTATGTTCTTTTTTTTGAGTTCCTTCATTCCCGCTCTGAGTGCCTTGATTTCATCTGTCAATTCTTTTACGTCTTTGAAGACGTCAGTGCAAAAATACACGCTGTCCCTCATTTCACGGATTTCCACTCGAAAGTCGCCTTTAAAGTTTTCGAAGGCCCTTATCAACACGCGCATGTCTTTCGCATCAGTCTATTCCTCTTCCTGGCTTTTACTGTTTTCTTTACCAGCTGTTTCCTTCCCCATTTCCCAAAAATAGAACAATAAAACAAAACCAACACTCTGCTGTGTTTGGCAGCTGTGCACCACAACGAAGCACCGTTTCAATTCGTAACAGATTTACAGCAGTATTTCTTACCTGCAAAAACGCAGTATTGTTAGGCGCTTGTCGGTAGTGCACCGCCGCCGAACTGAACTTCAGTCTGATTGCAGTCTGCTATAATAGTCCGCCGCAGGCCGTCTTGGTAGTCGTCATCCCTTTGCGCATGCGCCCCAGCTGTCCCAGGCAGACAGACATGCGCTAGAAAGCACGGTTGCAGCTCTCCGCCCTACCCGTCGTCGAAGCACTGCAAGGTTCCGTCGCCGTAGATATCTGCAAAAACGCAGTATGTTAGGTGCTTCTCGGTACTGCACCGCCGCCGAATTGATGATGATGATGATGATGATCGGCATCGGAGCCAGCTGCCGTAGAGGACGACCACCAACGTACCAGCCGTGTCATGAGCGCCACGGGCCGTATGGGAACGCAGGCATGATGAGCGGCATCAGAGCCCGCTGCGGCAGAAGATGACCACGCACGTGCGAGCCGTGTCATGAGCGCAAGGCGCCGTATGGGAACGCTGGCATAGTGATCGGCATCGGAGCCAGAGCCGTAGAAGACGACCACAAAGGTGCGAGCCGTGTCATGAGTGCCAGGGGCCGTATAGGAGCGCATGCATGATGAGCGGAATCGGAGCCAGCCGCCGTACAAGACGACCACGAACGTGCGAGCCGTGTCATGAGCGCGAGGGGCCGTATGGGAACGCAGGCATGATGATCGGCGTCGGAGCCAGAGCCGTCGAAGACGACCACGAAGGTGCGAGCCGTGTCATGAGCGCCAGGGGCCGTATAGGAGCGCAGGCATGATGAGCGGCATTGGAGCCAGCCGCCGTAGAAGACGACCATGAACGTGCGAGCCGTGTCATGAGAGCGAGGGGCCGTATGGGAACGCAGGCATGATGAGCGGCATCGGAGCCCGCTGCGGCAGAAGATGACCACGCACGTGCGAGCCGTGTCATGAGCGCAAGGCGCCGTATGGGAACGCTGGCATGATGATCGGTATCGGAGCCAGAGCCGTAGAAGACGACCACGAAGGTGCGAGCCGTGTCATGAGCGCCAGGGGCCGTATAGGAGCGCAGGCATGATGAGCGGCATTGGAGCCAGTCGCCGTAGAAGACGACCACGAACGTGCGAGCGTGTGTCATGAGCGCGAGGGGCCGTATGGGAGCGCAGGCATGATAAGCGGCATCGGAGCAAGCGCCGTAGAAGACGACCACGAACGTGCGAGCCGTGTCATGAGCGCGAGGAGCCGTATGGGAGCGCCGGCATTCATTCATTCATTCATTCATTCATTCATTCATTCATTCATTCATTCATTCATTTATCCAAAGTTTTTTGTATAGGGTGAATTTGCTGGTCAATCTAAGCACGCAGTGCTTGTAAAATGACCAGGCAGTTGGTGAAACGACATATTAAATTCATATTACCACAATTAATACATTCTTTCGCATATATACACTGAACATTGTCCAGTGCATGAAACAAAAGAAAATAACTAGCATATTGAGTTCCTGTTTTTTCATTACACAGTTTTGTCGAGAAAAACATCAAAGTCAAAACAAAGTCAAAACATCAAAGGGATACATAAATACACCAGTCACTTACAGGACTACAACCCAATTCTTCAAACTGCTGAATTCAAAATTATACACAGGTATCGAAGCAATAACATAAACAAAAGTTGAAAACAAAGCCGGTAAACAATTCCATATGAGCCAACTGGCTTTACCTACTAAGAGTTTATAGAGCTTGCACACCATTTTCGGATAGCTTTATCCATTTTTCGTTTCGTGTTTATTGTACATAATTCATCACTCAATTGATTAAATACTGCAGGGACATAGTAGTTCCGGGTTCTTTTTCCATAGTGATTGTAGACACGTGGTTTCACGTACCTCTCAGTTTTTCGCAATGTCACGTTCTTTTTTACGGCAACCCTGAATTCTTTGCTGAAGTAGTGATTCTTCAAAACTACATAATTAAATAGTTCTTTCACTGAAAGTATACCCAGGGCTTGGTATTTTTCCCTTGTACCTGCGCTATCTAACGCTGTACCGTAGGTTATGCTCTTGACTATTTTACGAATTACACGATTAATTTCTTGTTTTTTGTTTTCAGAGCAAGCGCCGTATAATGTAATGCCATACATAAGTAAAGATTCGGCTAGCGCCTTAAATACAGTAAGCTTTACTTCAAATGGGGCTCTGCCTCGAAGGTGATACATCATGGCAGCAATTGATCTTAGCTTTTTACATATGTGTTTAACGTGACTATTCCAATTAAGACATTGATCGAAATGTACACCTAAATACTTTACAGGTGATTCTAGTGGCAAAGGTAGGCAACGACATGAATTACAGTCTGATGAATGCAAAATATCCTCCTATTAATTGCGATAGCTTTGTGGGGATTCTTAAAACAAATTAGCTTTGTTTTTCCTTTATTTATGAAAATATAATTTTCCTGAAACCAATCACATAATTTAACAATGTCACTCTGTAGTTGTTGGAACCCTGTATCAATGTTGGCAACATCTATAGTAATCGCAGTGTCGTCCGCATACTGGAAAATTTTAGAATGTAATGGTAGAATGCTGAGATCTGTAATATAGATGTTAAAAAGCAGGGGTCCTAACGTACTACCCTGAGGTACTCCATAGTTTAGTGGCTCCAAACTGATATGTGTTTCTCCTAACCTAACACACTGAAATCTGTCACCAAAATAACTTGAAAAAAACTTAATGAAGTGTCCCTAAAAACCCAGATATTGCAACTTTTTATTCATAATATTATGGTCTATGGTATCGAAAGCTTTTGTTAGATCTAACAATAAAGCCAGGACCACTCGGTTATTTTCTATCGAACTGTTGATGTAATCGGAAAGCTCATCTAACAAGGAAGTTGTATTTTTGTTCTGTGTGAAGCCAAATTGCGCATTATTGTTCAGTGAAACTCGATCACAGATTGACAGCAGCACGGATGCTACATGCTTTTCCATTATGTGGGCAAGTGCAGAAAGGATAGAAATCGGTCTGTAATTTCCGCAGTCACTCTTTTTTCCGTTTTTGTATATTGGCCTAACAACAGAGATTTTCATTCCTTCCGGTATATCTCCAGTTTGAAATATTCCGTTTAGTATTTTTAATAATCCGTCTTTTAGTTCCCCAAAATTACTACGGTGGTCTCGATTACGAATCCTATCAAAACCCGGTGGCTTCCACTCCTTCAAACCCTTGATGATATTCCATAATTCGACTTCAGATATTTCTGGCAGAAAAGCTGTGTTCGCGCATGTGCGTTTAGGTTTGTATTCGGTGTGCCCATCGCGACTTGTTGCTCTTAGTTTTTCCGCCGCATGCAAGAAGTCTCATTGAACTTATCACACATTACTTTCGTGCCTACTGGGGGAAGTTCTTTTTTATCACGTCTTCAACGCATGCGTGTTTCGATCGGCCCATCAGGTCGTTTACCAATGCCCACGTTTTCTTTACATCGTATTTATTTAACGAGAATTCTCGTGACAGGTATCTTCGTTTCGCAAGTCGCAATTTCGCTGTCACCAGATGTCTTAGTGAACAGTATTCTGCTCTTTTCGTAACATCGTGCGGCTCTTTCTTGCTTTTCTGCCATGCTTTGTCCTTAAGGTAGCACAATTCTATAATTTCTGGCGTGATCCATTTACTGTCAGGCTTTCTCTTCTTCACCTTTACTATTTTAGTGGAACCTCCGTAAATCCTATTGAATGTTTCAATAAGACTACTGTACATGGTTAAGTGATCAAGCAGTAAGAGTGCACTCCAGTTTGTATCTTTAATTTTTGTGTCAACTTTTCCATTATCGACAATAGTTCTTGTAAGCAAATCCTTTCCTTTCTTTATTGGTTTTTCAGACATAATTGCTAACACGAGAAAATAATGGTCAGCCAGTTTGTGCTTAACGACTCCGGATGTATACCGCTGGTTGGTTAATCGAAGGATGATGTGGTCAATGCACGATCTGGAAATTTTTGAGGCCAAGTATTCCTCTCTTGTGTACCCCTTTATTGCGTTGTTTAACCCATGTTCAGCTAGCAAATTAAGGTAATCAGTTACAGTCGTTTGAGACTCTTGGAGGCATAGAGTTTCCTACGAAAATTACTAGAGGGAACTCTGGCGCTGCATTCGTTGTCCTACCATGGGAATGATGGGAAGTACATGGATTTGTCTGATCTTCGTGCTTGTGCATTCAGACGCTCTTGTGGCTTTGCATATTACGCTATATAAATATTATTGTCGTTTACTTCAGCGAAATCTATATTCCTCGAAGTGCAGACGACGCCGGGAACGGGTAAAATTGCTATTAATTGCAACGATTGAGCTTGTCCAGGTGGCCAAATCGAAACGCGTCAAGCGTCTCAAGGTACCCGCGATAAATTAATAAAGGCGTTTCATTCGCTTGTCGATACATGCGTCTGTTTAGAGTCCCTGTGTTCGAATCCTGCCTCTCTTCCCTTTCCTTTTCTAAAATCACTTCACACACACACACGAATCCTGCCGTAGGGCGATTTTAATGATCTTTATTTAATTACTTATTAAGCATTACACTGTTGAAAATGATGAGTTTGCAAAGTCACTAAGCCGTTTGAAGCCAAAAGAACCAAGTTGAGGCAAATCCATGTACTTCCCATAATTCCCATGCTGAGACAACCGCTCCCATTGCAGCTCCCGTAGACACTAGCGCCAGAGATCCCTCTAGTAATTTTTGTAGGAAACTCTATGCTTAGAAGATATCTATATTTATGTCGCCTACTAAAATCAGGTGTTTCTCGTTCATACACTTGTTTAGTAAACGCTGCAGTTCCTCGATATATTATTGTGTATTCAAGTGCATCATGTGCATGATGAGCGGCATCGGAGCCAGAGCCGTAGAAGACGACCACGAACGTGCTAGCCCTGTCATGAGCTCCAGGGGCCGTATTCGAACGCAGGCATGATGATCGGCATTCGAGCCAGCGCCGTAGAAGACGACCACGAACGTGCGAGCCGTGTCATAAGCGCGAGGGGCCGTATGGGGACGCAGGCATGATAAGCGGCATTGGAGCCAGCTGCCATAGAAGACGACCACGAACGTGCGAGCCGTGTCATGAGCGCAAGGGGCCATACGGGAACGCTGGCATTATGAGCGGAATCGGAGCCAGCCGCCGTAGAAGACGACCACGAACGTGCGAGCCGTGTCATGAGCGCAAGGGGCCATATGGGAACGCTGACATGATGAGCGGCATCGGAGCCAGCCGCCGTAGAAGACGACCACGAACGTGCGAGCCGTGTCATGAGGGCAAGGGGCCGTATGCGAACGCTGGCGTGATGATCGGCATCGGACCCAGCGGCCGCAAAAGACGACCACGAACGTGCGAGCCGTGTCATGAGCGCGAGGGGCCGTGTGGGAACGCTGGCATGATGAACGGCATCGGAGCCAGCTGCGGTTGAAGATGGCCACGAACGTGCGAGCTGTGTCATGAGCGCAAGGGGCCGTGTGGGAACGCTGGCATGATGAGCAACATTGGAGCCAGCTGCGGTAGAAGACGGCCACGAACCTGCAAGCCGTGTCATGAGTGCGAGGGGCCGTACGGGAACGCTGGCATGATGAGCGGCATAGGGGCCAGCCGCGGTAGAAGACGACCACGAATGTGCGACCCGTGTCATGAGCGCGAGGGGCCGTACGGTAACGCTGGCATGATGAGCGGCATCGGAGCCAGCTGCGGTTGAAGATGGCCACGAACGTGGGAGCTGTGTCATGAGTGCGAGGGGCCGTACGGGAACGCTGGCATGATGAGCGGCATCGGAGCCAGCTGCGGTTGAAGATGGCCACGAACGTGGGAGCTGTGTCATGAGTGCGAGGGGCCGTACGGGAACGCTGGCATGATGAGCGGCATCGGAGCCAGCCGCCGCAGAAGACGAGCATGAACTTGCGAGCAGTGGGACGAGCGTGTTTGCGCGGTTACGCCAGAGCACCCCGACGCTCCACCCAGGAATAGGCGCCTGAGAGCTTTTCTCTAAAAATAATTGAAAAAGAGAAGTGTGAGAAGTTATATCCTGAACGCACACCTCAGGAGTGATACATCATCTCTCTTGCTTCTGCTCGAGTATATTTGCCTTTGTGATGAAAAAATGTCCGCCTAGATAAGATGCGCTACTACATTTTAGAGACTCTAAGTGGCCTCCGAAGGGAAAATATTAGCAAATTTAACGAAAAAGCTAAGTTGGTTTTTCAAATGCGGTTAGCAAGGCTGGTTTATGCCTTTTAACGGGTATAATTTTCGCGAACAAATGCCTTAAGCGAGTGCAGAAAAATTTATTTCGTGACATACCTGATACTCGCTTAGCCCACATAATCGCGCAGAAATACGAAGTTGTTTCGGCCTCCCTGTGTCCGCAATAGGCGCCACTTCATAGAACACCTTGGAGTACTACGTCTGGGAAATAAATTGACCGATAAGCGAGCGCGTCCATGCGAGAACTGAGAACATGTAACTTCGCGATCTTCCGTTGCTTTCGATTGATCTGAGTGACATTCTGGCGCCACCAGGAGGTGCCTCACGGACAGAGCTGACGCAGTAGATTTATCTTATTGAGTGGGATTTTTCTATACCGAAGCCAATAAGTGCAAAAAAATCTACGCATTCATAACCTAAAGAGACTGGCAACCAATTTGCATAGAACCTTTTTTTTAATGCAATGAGAGGCTTACCGGTCAGAGCGTCTAATCAATAAATGGTAACGCGGAAAACGCCTTTGAGAATTTCTGACCAAAATTTTTTGGTATACAGTGATGGTGTAGTCGTTCACTGCAAGCATGCTGAAAATGGTGATGGGTGAGCGTGATAGCGATTATACGTCGTAACTGAGAAAGTATTATGTTTATCGAATCGACGTTCTTGCGATTCATGTTTTACGAATTATTAAAATATTTCTGCAATGATAGCTACGTGATTTTGTGGCTTCCTGTCCAACTGCTTTGGTAATTACGCAGTGAAAACGAAACCAATCATATCGAAAACGGAACGACACTTTTCGCGTGATGCGCAGTTCAGCGTGTTACCGTTGCGATAAATAATTAATAAATACATAATTTGTGGATTTACAGGGCATAAATATGGACCTGCCCAATCCAACAGATTGCTTGGGTGGCAGTAGAATGAAGCATAATATACAGCGCCAGTGTCTAATAATATAGCAGCTGCAATTTTAGGCGATAGTTAGCTTGTATTTAATAACAGCTGACTTACGTACAGTAATCTGGTAGACTACATCTGAAGAACCGAGATTTCACCGCCAGGCCTCGACACGTACTGGTTTTTCAGACTTTCTTTGCCAATTTTAACATTATAATTCCTATTGAAATCGCGAACAGCTTTCTGTATTCTTTTTTTTATGTGGTTTTACGTGCCAAAACAACTTTCTGATTATGAGGCACGCCGTAGTGGAGGACTCCGGAAATTTTTAACACCTGGGGTTGTTTAACGTGCACCTAAATCTAAGTACACGGGTGTTTTCGCATTTCGCCCCCATCGAAATGCGGCCGCCGTGACCAGGATTCGATCCCGCAACCTTGTGCTCAGCAGCCCAGCACCATAGCCACTGAGCAACCACGGCGGGTCTTTCTGTATTCTATCACTACAAATCATGTTCATTTCATTTCAATCCACATCTCACAGCACATTCTTGCCAGTTGTCACGCCCTTTAAGAAAACTAAATAGCAGGCTAGGCGTACCCCACAAATGTTCTAAACCGTGCATGATGCACTGCGATCAGTATGGTATTCGTCATATCCGTCTATGCGATAGACCACTTCCTAGGAAAGTTTGAGTAAACACTTACTTGGAGCATAAACATCCAATAATTGAAGACACGCTTGGAATTAGCGTATAAAGATAACGAGATCGGTGCATGGTTTCTCTCCCTGTGCCAGGCTTGAATGCTGAGAGTATGAAGGCGCTTGGAATCAGGCGGTAAAGGAGAGCGTGGGGGGTTTGGGGTGCTCGTCGTCATGGCGACGTCGTTGTGAACGGGTGGGCGACAGCGGTGCTTCCGCATGTCATTCACTGCTCCTCTGTTTATACCACAAAGATTTCGCGGAAGTAGGGTAACCGCCAGACGGAACTAACTTCCGCTTCTCCGTTTGTAATCTATTAGCTAACGAGCTGCATCGTCGTTTTCCCTGCGCACACATTAGAAGAATAATGCATATGCAGCCACCGAAGCCCGCTAACTGAGCTGTGACAAAAGGCTTTTTCCGGCTTGGCGCGGCCCCAAACATTGCTTTCAGGGTGATGTCGTGCATACCTTTGCAGTTGCTTCCCACTGAAAGAGACATGAGGGCAGCACACTGCCTGCCAAGGAAGATGCCGCCTTGAGTAATGCCATTCGCGCTGTGGTAAATTCCAGCTTAAATAGTGCCGCATTCCAGTTTATGCTCCCGAGCACATTCTCTGAAGTTGATCCCAGTTGTGACACCTCGATGAAGCGTGGGCTCTAGCGTGAGGCTCCCTTGTTCGCCAGCCATTGGTCAATTACTCAACAGAAAGGCAGAACATTCGCGCAGCGTGGTTATTTCGTGTGTGCTATATGAATGCATGAATTGTCTCATCGTTATCAAGTTGCGAATGCTGGCATCATGTGTGTCAGAATTCTGGGTCTTTATGTGCCAAGACCACGGTCCGATTATGAGGCACGCAACAGCGCAGGACTGCTTATTAAGTTTAATAACTAGGAGCTGTTTGGCGTGAAGCTACATCAAATTACACCATAATTTTTGCATTTTCAGTTGATCAGAATGCGCCGGCCTGGTCTGGGTGCCCGCGACATCGAGCTCAGCACCCCTACGCCACCGCCAGTCGTTTACCGCGGCACGTCAGTACACAACTCAGCACCACCCATTGGAGACTTTGCTACTTTCTTTTATTACCTGCAAGACAAATGGGAAAGCAGGGCACATTATAGCCGGATATCGCAATACAATGTCAAGTGCTGGTGTAAAACAAATTTCTCCATAAATACTCACACATACGCCACAAACACAAGTTATACCAAGCCTACCTATAAAGTTAACGTAAAAAAAGTGAAAGGAATCCGAGGCCGCGTTAAGTATTGAACCCGCGTTAAGTAATTAATGTCTACTATGCTACAAATACGCTACTATACGCGTAACAAATGAATGTCATTGTTGAAGTACTTGCCTCATCAACCACTCAATATACGTATAATTTATCAGAATCTACAAAAAAAATATTATTTAGCTTGCTGTATACAAGAAAAAGTCCACGGGCGCTACAATGTAAAGCTATTCCAAACGGTTCTTATTGTATTTCTGCAATCTTCCGTCCACGATTGGGCGAACAAATTTTCGCGACACCCCTCCCCACTTCGTCTTTCTATCACGGAAAGCCAGGAAAACCGTGATAGCACCCAATCTGATATGACGTGTACACAATGACTATGCGTAATTTGACCGAACAAAAAAAAATATTATTTCTGATTCGACGCCTTTTCGCCATTAGCCCTCGGCTATTAGCCAAAAGTTTTCGGCCTGCACCCACTTCACCTGCCTGTCACGCGACCTCACAAAACCGCAAAAACTCGCCGCATCAAAGTGACGTGTAACCGTTAAAGATGCGTTAATTTTCTGAACAAAACTGAATTTTTCTTGAAAAGCCGCAGGGTGCCCCGTTCCAAAATGAATAAAAGATGCCTGTCGCCGATCGCTCAGGCACTGGCTACTGGCAAATGCCGAAGAGCATGGGTTTATTTGCGTACAATAAAAGCTTTTCCGTGGCCATGTAAGGTTCTCGAACACTTTCGTCACATTTACGACCTCCCTCTGCTAACTGTTCTTCGATGAGGATCCGAAACTTTTCCAATATATTTTCATTCCAAACTCCTGACGTGAAATATGCGTAACCGCCGATGTAAGCATCGGGCGGCGACCCGCAGGGGTACCGGAACAGACTATTCAAACGCTTCCTCATTTATAGGACGTCCCTTTTGTTTGCTTTAAAAATGAATAACGTAGCCTACACTGAGCGGCTTGTCTTGTCTTGGCTTGTCTGAGCGAATAGCACGCTCAAATGGAGAGGGACTCGATGGGGCCGAGCCAGTGCACTGAAAATCGATAACCGCAGAATAGGGTGGTGCCGGCGTCTGCGACTGGTCCGCCTTCCCTTATTTAGCTTGAGGTGGCTGGTCGAAAATTCGGGCAGCATGCAACGAAAGGTTATAAAATGCCGCTGAAATGAATTTTCAGCAAAGAAGAGCTGGCAAAGAGAGGGCGTAAACGTGCCGAAAGTGCTCGAAAACGTTACATGGGCACGCAATTTTTTTTATTGTACGCAAATAAACGCATGTTTGCCGGCAGGTGCGAGTAGCCAGTGCCTGAGCGATTGGCGGCAGTCATCTTTTATCCCTTTCGGAATGGGGAAGCCTGCGGCTATTGAGAAAAAAAGTTCGGTATATAAATGCATCCTTAACGCGTACACGTCACTTTGACGTGGTAAGTTCTTGCGGTTTTGTGACGGTTCGTGCCAGGCAGGTGAAGTGGGTGCAGCCCGAAAACTCTTAACCAATAGCCGAGGGCTAACGGCGAATAGGTGCCGAATCGGAAATAATTATTTTTCTTTTGTTCGGTCCAATCATGCACAACAAGTGTCTACACCTCACGTCGGATGGAGAGTTATCGCGGTTTTCGTGACGTCGCGTGACCGACAGGGGAAGTGGGGGTGGTCCAATAAAGTTTTTTACCAATCGCGGACGGCTGATTGCAGAATTGGAATAGAAAAGTTTCGAATACCTTTACGGTACAGCTCCCCAGAAATGCATGATTGTCTACATTGTCGTAAGCACCTTGAAGATCAAGAAATAATGCGGCAGCGATTTGTTTCAGATGTTTCTGGCGCTGTACATACGTAATAAGGTCAATAACGCTATCTACCGACGAGCGTCCGCGTCGAAAGCCAGCCTTTACGCCTTGATAGACGTTGCCAAATTTTAAGTACCATTCTAACCGAGTTAAGATCATTCTTACCATTATCTTGCCGACACAGCTGGCCAGGACGGTAAGATGACAATTCCAATGAAGATTTGCCAGGCTTTAGGAGTGGAGCAAGGCGACTGGATTTCCAGGTGGTAGGCACCCGGTCGCCGCGCCATAATGCGTTGTAGAGGCCAAGAAACGCATCTCTGGCCTCTTGACCAAGGTTTGCAAGCGCAGAGTGTGTGATGCCATCGGATCCTGGTGACGAAGATTGACTGCATCCAGCGACTGTGGTCTCCACTTCGTCATAGTGGAAAGAAGCGTCCATACGAGGGTCTCGGGAGTCATGGGGGCACAATAGGAATAGGTGTGCAAGGCTGGAACGTCGGGCCCGCGATCCTTGCGTGGGAATACATATACAGATATATATATATATATATATATATATATATATATATATATATATATATATATATATATATATATATATATATATATATATATATATATATATATATATATATATATATATATATATATATATGTGTGTATGATCAGCCTGGTTACGCCCACTGCAGGGCAAAGGCCTCTCCCCTACTTCTCCAACTACCCCGGCCATGTAATAATTGTGACCATGCTGTCCCTGCAAACTTTTTACTCTCATCCGCCCACCTAACTTTCTGCCGCCCCCTGCTACGCTTCCCTTCCCTTGGAATCCAGTCCGTAACACTCAACGACCATCGGTTATCTTCCCTTCTCATTACATGTCCTGCCCATGCCCATTTCCTTTTCTTCATTTCAACTAAGATGTCATTAAATCGCGTTTGTTCCTTCACCCAATCTGCTCTTTTCTTATCCCTTAACGTTACACCTATCATTCTTCTTTCCATAGCTCGTTGCATCCTCCTCAATTTAAGTAGAACCCTTTTCGTAAGCCTCCAGATTTCTGCCCCGTAGGTGAGTACGGGTAAGACACAGCTATTATACACTTTTCTCTTTAAGGATAATGGCCACCTGCTGTTCATGATCTGAGAATGCCTGCGAAACGCACCCCAGCCCATTCTTATTCTTCTGATTATTTCATTCTCATGATCCGGACACGCGGTCACTACCTGCCCTAAGTAGATGTATTCCCTTACCACTCGCACTGCCTCGCTACCTATCGTAAACTTCTGTTCTCTTCCGAAACTGTTAAACATTACTTTAGTTTTCTGCAGATTAAGTTTTAGACCCACGCTTCTGCTTTGCCTCTCCAGGTAAGTGAGCATGCATTGCAGTTGGTCCCCTGATTTACTAAACAGGGCAATATCACCAGCGAATCGCAAGTCACTAAAGTATTATCAATTAACTCTTATCCCCAATTCTTCCGAATCCAGGTCTCTGAATACCTCCTGTAAACACGCTGTGAATAGCATTGCAGAGATCGTATCTCCCTGCCTGACACCTTTCTTTATGGGGATTTTGTTGCTTTCTTTATGGAGGACTACGGTGGCTGTGGAGCCGCTACAGATACTTTTCAGTATTTTTACATACGGCTTGTCTATACCCTGATTCCCTAATGCCTCCATGAATGCTGAGGTTTCGACTGAATCAAACGCTTTCTTGTAATCAATGAAAGCTATATTTAAGGGTTGGTTATATTCCGCACATTTCTCTATCACCTGATTGTTAGTGTGAATAAGGTCTATTGTTGAGTAGCCTTTACGTTTGTTATACATACTTACAACGAAGAGGCCCAATCGTCTACGTGGTTGTCCCGTGTCGTTTTCTTTCGTCCGTCGTTTTATTTGGCGCGTACGTTGTAAACATTCTAAAGAAAGTAATTACTCCTTGGCATGGCTCGCAGATTCCGATGGCTCGTCATCACGTCGTTACTCCACTGGGAACCTGTACGGCTAGAGTTCGGACTCCGGTTTCGACATTCGTGGCCAGCTGCCTTGTCGTACGAGAATGCTCCCGTGACGTCATTCTCGGGCTTGACTTTGTGCAAGAATATGGCGCTATTGTTGGCCTACGGGGAAGTGTAGTGACCTCAGCCGACCGAGCAATTGGCAGGTACGAGGACAACCGACGTGACGACGCCCTTCGTGTTTCCGCCGAAAGCATTACGCTTCCTGCACGAGCCAGTGTCCTCGTCGAACTCATTTGCGTTGGAGCGCGCGAAGGCGAAGTGGTCGCAGAAAGTAGCTTATCACATCTTCTGACGCAACGTGTTTGTGCGGCTAGGAGTCTGACATAGCTGAGCGATGGCCGTTCTCAGTTGCTTGTTATCAACTTCACTGATGAGCATCGACACCTTTTTCGCGGTACTTCTGTTGCGTTTGCCGACGAAATAGAAAACGTGGCTGAATGGTGTTCCTCTGAAGCAGTGGGGTTGGTTGACAAGTCACTGAGTAACATCGACATTATTTTAGAGCTATCGAAAGACAAATACGCAGCACTGCGCGAGGTCTAGCTTGAACTCAGGGCATGCTTCGCAAGTTCATCTAAGGTACGCCAGACTTCGATCACAAGGCACAGCATCATCACATGCGACCACGCTCGCCCGATACGCCAGCAGCCCTAACGCGTGTTGGCGAAAGAACTCGAAGCGATTCGTACGCAAGCAAAACTTTCTTGAAGGCAGCGTTATCGAACCATCCAAGAGCTCATGGTGGACTAAGGTCATTCTTGTCAAAAAGACAGAATGCTTCTGCGTCGACTACCGGAAGTTCAACAACGTAACTAAGAAGGACGTGTACCCACTGCCACGTAACGACGATTCGTTAGATTGACTGCGGCGCGCCCAGTATTTTTCCTCATTCTATTTAAAAAATGGTTACTGGCACTTGCAGGTAGACGAACTAGATCGCGAGAAAATTGCCTTTGTGATTCCCGGCGGCCTCTACAAATTTTGAGTGTCCCCTTCCGACATGTGTTCAGCTCCAGCTACGTTCCTATGAATGATCGATACTGTCCTCGCTGGACTGAAGTGGCAGACTTGTGTCGTGTATCTTGATGACGTAGTAGTCTTTTCTGAAACATTTGAGCACCATCTTCATTGCCTGCGGAATGTGCTAGAAGCGATTCGATCGGCTGATCTCACACTTAAACTAGAACAGTGCCACTTTGGCTATGAAGAGCTTGAGTTTCTCGAACACGTCGTAAACGCCAGAGGAGTCCGACCCGATCCCGACAAGCTTCCCTCGGTAACAGCCTTTCTCCTCTGGCCGACATGAAGGCCGTGCGGCGTTTCCTAGGCTTGTGGGCGTATAAACTCGCAGACAGTGGAACCCCTGACTCGCCTTACAAGGGATGACATGCCATTTCCCTGGACAAATGAGCAACAGGCGACCGTCGCTGATCTACGACAACGCATGCAGTTAGCACCCGTTCTTACCCATTTTGATGACGACGCTGACACCGAGGTGCCTATTGACGCCAGTAACATCGGTCTTGGCGCAGTACTCGTCCAACGTCAAGACGACATTGAAAGAGTAAAAGCTTATGCTAGCCGCTCGCTGTGCCGTGCTGAGGCGAAGTACATTCTAAAGAAAGTTTACACCTTTCGCGATGTGTTTTGTCTCCAAACAATAATCGTAATTTGTCTTGCCCGTGTTTCCTTTCTTTAAAGCTGCAAGCCCGGTATTTCCTAGTCACGAACGGCTTGCGCGTTATCAGCTTGACACAGCATTCTCGACAGGAAAGTAGCGAGCGCCGAGTTTTGAAGAGACGAACGCAAGCAAGGCAGATGGCGATTATTGTTTGGAGTCAATATAAGCCGGAAATGGTGTAAACATTTTTGGAGTGTACTCTACCATAGAAAAACAGTGTCTCGCGGTTGTGTGGGCGATCACGAAGTTACGCCCTTATCTCTACGGCCGTCCTTTCAAAGCGGTGACCGACCACCATACCCTAGGTTGGTTGGCAAACATACGCAATCCTTCAGGACGACTGGCAAGGTGGAGCTTGCACCTACCGGAATTTGAGGTCACTGTCGTTTACAAGTCTGGCCGCAAACAATGTCGCGTGCACCTGCCTAATCTGTCAGTCGAGAGTCAGAGGACGATGACGGCGTCGTGGACGCCATTAATGAATCGGACTTGGTAAGACGGCAGCGTGGCTACGCTGAAATTCGACCTATCATCGACCACTTAGAGGGCAGGCCAGCAATCATTCCACGCCATCTAAGTCACGTATTCACGACTTTCTGTCTACGCGACAACGTGCTTCACAAGAAAAACGCCCGTTCGAATGACCGAGTTTGCCTCCTCGTGGTTCCAAAAGACTTGCGGGACGACTTTCCTTTCGCTTGCCATGACGAGCCCACATGTGGCCACTTAGGTTCCTCACTAACGCTTGCCACCGTACCCGAGATGTATTACTGGCCCGGGCTTTTGGCAAGCGTCAAAGAGTACGTCGAAGGCTGCCGCAAATGTCAGCGGTGAAAATTACCACCCATGAAGCCCTCCGGGTTATTGCAACCCATCACACCACCTCATAAGCCATTCGACCAAGTTGGCTTGGACATTATTCGGCCTTTTCCTCTGTCACAAGTGGGTGATTGTCGCCGCTGACTATTTAACCCGTTACGCCGAGACGGACGCGCTCCCACGAGCCACGGCTTCTGAGGTAGCGCAGTTCTTCATGAGCCACATTGTATTGCGTCATGGTGTCCCGTTCACTGTAATCACAGGGAGAGGTACGACGTTCACAGGACAGCTCATGGACAAAATTTTTCAATTTAGCAAAACTAGGTATCGAAGGACTACTGCTTGCCATCCGCACTCCGAAAGGCTTACAGAGCGCCTAAACAAGACCATCATGGACAGGAACTCTTTGTACATCAACGTCCAGCACAACACATGAGATCAGATTTTGGCTTACGTGACCTTCGCGTATAATACCGTCGTACAAGAAACGACGCGTTTTACACCATTTCGTCTGCTTTAAGGCCGCGAAGTTCAGACGATGCTGGACGCTATGCTGCAGTGTCAAGACGACGAACGTCTAACTACTGATGGCGAAGAATTTGCTCAGCGCGCTGAAGAAGATCGCCAGCTTGTGCTGCTGCACATCAGTCAGCAGCAGCGCACAGATGCACGGTGTCATACCATCCGCCACAGACAAGTATGCTACAACCCCGGCGACCAAGTGTGGGCATGGACTGCCGTTCGCCGCTGTGGTCTTAGAGAAAAGTTGCTCAGTCGGTGTTTCGTCCCATACAAAGTGATGCGCAGCATTAGTGACGTGAACTGTGAAGTCGTTCCGGACAATCCAGCTCAAACACTGCATAAACAACAACCTAGCACTGACATCGCTCACGTCGTACGCATGAAACCATGTGTTGTTCGTTCACGATTATTTGCTTTCCTTCATTGATTCATTTTTTTTTACGTTTGTGCTCATGTGTACAGCTAATGCGGTCGCCTTTCTGTTTTTAGACTCTGCACGGCACGCTTCACCTTCGCCGTACTTGTTGTGCTGCTGTACTGCTGTACTTGCGCATGTCCCTGACGTCGCGCTGCACTTGGCGCTATTATCGTTCCCTCGCCGTGTCATGGATGTGCCGCGTGGTCAACGCGTGGTCGACCCATCTTCCTTGCGAATAACAACAGCAGATGACTCCTCGCTTCATCGGTCCATATCCCGCATGCTCAACCGCCCAGTCATCGACAGATGACAGGTTCCATGACGACATGGTTTACGGCTATAAAAGCGTCCCCGGGCAGTTAGTTACCCAGTGGGCGAGGCAACAGCGGCGCGGGCACCATGTTGATCCGTTGTCATCACGGTAGGTATGTTACCTTGCCAATGCTCGGTGCATCCGTTCTGATGACCGATATATGTTGCTGTTCCCTCGCCCACATGACTGTAACCATGGTTTTGTCTATATTTATTTGTATTCTGCTTTGTTAAATGCTTTCCGCAGGCTTTTATTGAGCGGCGATGTGGACGTTAACCCTGGTCTCAACGCTCCTTCTCAGCGCGATCCTGCTTCCAAAACCCGGTTGACAGATATTGATAAACAACCCGAAGTTGCGGAAATGCTCTCCGAACTCCTAAACGGCCAAAAGAAACTGGCTCTAGATATTGCTGAAATAAAAATATTTCAATCATTGGTCAACACTAGGTGCGAGACTTTGGAAGCTCATGCATCTTCTCTGCAGTCACTCTGAACATCTAGTGGTGTGCAGGATTCTAATGCCAACCTACACACTCAAATGTAGCATTTAAAAAAACGCTATATCAACTCTCTCTTGCAGACACGACAATTTAGAAAACAGGTATCGTAGCAGCATTATTATGCATGGTCTCAGGGAGGGCCCTAACGAGAATTATAAGAAACTTTCTTCGAACACTGCTAAGTGGTCCAGGACACTCTTAAGATCGCATGTCCGCGTATCGGAAGGTGTCATATACACGGCAATAGCTTCAGAGGCCAGTCACGTCCGGTTATTATAAAGATCCTTGATTTTGAGGATAAGGGGCTCGTGTTGAAGAATTGCTACAGCCTTAACAACACTAGCTTTCGTGTTCCAGAAGACTTCTCGCGACAGGTTCGCAATATTCGTAAGAAGCTCTGGGAAGCATCCTGCTCTCTTAGGGATAGTGGCTCATCTGTCCAACTTCGATTTGATCATGTATTTATTGACAGGGTATGATACGATTGGGATAGCACATACAATGCTCTCGTGAGATCATCTGCTGGTTAAACTAAACCCGCCGAACACTTGCTAGGACCATATCCCCTTGACTTCACGGTAAGGGAAATCAAGTTTCCATTTTAAATGTTAATGCAGGAAGCCTTGCCAGCAATTTCTCTAAATTCCTTTCCTTGGTCCCATCTTGCTTGCCACATAATATGGGTGTTACTGAGACCTGGTTAGATAATATTGTGCATGATTCTGAGGTAACCCCTCCTGGTTTCAAAGTGGTTCACCGTGACAGAAAATTTGGGAAAGGAGGCGGTTTTGATATGTTTCTTCAATCTCACCTTAACTTTTCTGTGCTCCTTGCCTCACCTGATACTGAGTGTTTGTGGTGGAAAGTTCAACTTGAAAATATGCCTTTGATTATAGGGGTCGTTTACCGTCCGCATGGTTCTAATATTGAGCATTTATTCAAGTCATGTGAATTTTTACACAGTCATAATTCTTATTTATCCAACGTTATCTGCATGGGCTTTATTAATGCTCCTGGTGTTGGTTGGTCCTTTATGAAAGTAAGCGTACACGAAGTATCTATCGGGCGGGAGTTTGTCCACATTTCATTGTCCTGTGGCCTGTACCTGATAGTTCAGGATTTCAATCGGCAAACTTCAGTCCTTGATCTTGTCTTTCTTACTACATCTCTTATTAACGACGGTTACGAATGCGATGTTATTGATGGAATATCTGATGATGATTATGATGGAATATCTGATGATGATGAGTATTATTAATGGACTGTCTTACCAGCACTCACCTACGGGGCAGAAACCTGGGGACTTACGAAAAGGGTTCTACTTAAATTGAGGACGACGCAACGAGCTATGGAAAGACGAATGATGGGTGTAACTTTAAGGGATAAGAAAAGAGCAGATTAGGTGAGGGAACAAACGCGAGTTAATGACATCTTAGTTGAAATAAAAATAAATAAATGGGCATCGGCCGGATATGTAATGAGGAGGGAAGATAACCGATAGTAATTAAGGGTTACGGACTGGATTCCTAGGGAAGGGAAGCGTAGCAGGGGGCGGCAGAAAGTTGGGTAGGCGGATGAGATTAAGAAATTTGCAGGGACTACATAGACACAATTAGTACATGACCGGGGTTGTTGGAGAAGCATGGGAGAGGCCATTGCCCTGCAGTGGGCGTAACCAGGCTGATGATGATGATGATCTGACCACAACGCTGTGTTAATTTCAGTTTTTCGCATCGTCCCTAAATCCCGTTATATCTACCGCGTATTTCCTGACTTTAACCGCGCTGATGATTTGGCAATAACAGACGCCTTATGCGATTCTTTTCATGAGTTTGAACGAATACGTACCACGAGTCATGCTAATACCTTGACAAGTTTCTTCGAAAAACTTGTTAGTAAGTGTATAAAGCTTTTTATTCCTTTAAAAACAAAGAAAACAAACACGGGAATTCCTTGGATGACTAGGGACCTATTGCATTCATCACGTCGTGTGGCCACATTACGTCGATCGAAACACTCTAGTGACTCAACAACATTCATGCAATTCCATAGCTCTAAAAAGGAACTCTGTTCTAAAATGGTTGCTGCAAAAGGATTTTATTACAAAGTAACCTTGGCGAAATTAACAATGGCTAATGCCCGAATATTTTCGAAAGCTATCCTACCGTATGGGTCATCTTCGGACACGTTAATAATCAACAATGTTGCAGTTTCTGATTTGCAGACAGTAGCTTCTTTTAACACCTACTTCCACTCTGTCTTTATGACTGATAACTCTGTCACCTCTCTTTTTGATTCCGTAACATACCCTGCAGTCGACCACATATCACTGTTTCCTGAGGGTGCGCCTAACTTAATCCTAAACTTAGACACCAAGAAGTCGTGTGGTCCGGACGGTATCCCTACTGTGTTTTCTCGTTTTATGCTCTTTCGCGCCGCAGATATGTAACGATTATCTTTAGAAAATCTCTCTCAACCGCCGCTCTTCCTCCCTCGTGGAAACGTGCTTCATTTCTGCCCTTATTTAGGTCGGGTAATGTTCAAGTGTTTTCTAATTATAGGACAATCTCCTTAACAGCACATTCATGTAAATTACTCGAACACATTATCTTTAAACATATTATTGAATTTCTTGAAATTAACAGAATTTTATGCACATTCCAGCATTGTTTTAGGCGCGGCTTTAGCACTATAACGCAACTGACAGAATTTGTTCATGACACCAGCAGCTCTTTAGACATAGATGACCAGATTAATGCTATGTTTATAGACTTTGCGAAGGCGTCGACACTGTCTCGCACCCTAAACTTATGCAAAAGCTGCGCGGTATACTACAAAATGCTTCTTTGATTGGCTGGATATCGGACATTCTTTTCCAGGGCTCGCAATATGTATGTTTCAACTCTACTAACTCACCATTGATGCCTGTTTCATCAGGGGTTCCCCAAGGCTCAGTACTGAGTCCTCTTTTATTCCTGCCTTATATTAATGATTTCTCCCTACACACCTCAGTTAAAATACGCCTTTTTGCATATGATTGCGTTTTATATCATACAATAAAATCTGCTAGTGATCATGTTGTCCTTAAGAATTATTTTGCTGACTTCTGTAACTGGTCTAAAGCATGGCAAACGAATATCAACTTTTCCAAAACTGTCTCAATCTCCTTTACACGACGCCCATCCGCTTCCTTTTTTGCGTATGCCTTCAACAATATTACTTTAAATAGGGTCTTCGAATTAAACTATTTAGGTATCCTCCTAACACATGATTTGTCATGATCGAAACATATCGATGTCACCTGTAACAAGGCCCTTAAAAGATTGGGTTACTTACATCCTACTTGCTCATCACCTTACATCATCTTGCTCCTCCAGAAACTGAACTTCTTATATTCAAACCCTCATTCGTCCCATCCTCAAATATGGCTGCGTTGTATGGCATTCATACAAACAATATGACGTCCAAAAACTAGAATCAATGCAAAAAAAAAGGCCGTGCGTTTTGTTTGTAGGAGATATAACAAGCAATTTTCACCGTCTAACTCTCTTCCGCGACTCGGTCTCACTCCTCTTGCAGAGCGTCGCAAACTTGAATGCCTAAAATTCCTTCACACGTTAATCGATTCTCCTCGCCCCTCCTCTCTAGATAACAATTTCACTTTTTCAAAACCCTCATGTACGAGGAGTCACCATGCTCTAAATATGTCAACCTTTTTTCTCGCACTGATTCCTCTAAACACAGTTTTTTTCGATCAACAACTAATAATAATAACAATAATAATAATAATAATCCTTTATTTCACTCATGAAGTGAGGGAGTGCAGGAAAAAAAGCTCGCAAGTCAGCTAGACTACTTCCCAGCTCCCCGGAGTACAAAATACAAGAAAGAATACTTTTGGCATGGCAACATAAAAACTACAAACAAATAGCAATAGTGATGCAGCAATAGCTTGTCCACAACAGTTAGAATAAGTAACTCTAGAAATAAAAGGTTTTTTACCTGCGTGATAGACGAATATTAAAGGAAACGTACAAATAAGAAAAAAAAGTCAAATAAGAAGTGCTACATAATGATGAAAAAGGCGAATAAAAACGGTACACATTTGTGTAGTATGAAACAGCACACTGGTGCTTTGCAGTGAGTATTTAATATTGTGCATTGTGTATTGGTATTGCAGTGCGTGATTGAAGTCTGGAATTCGTTACCGGACAGCAACCCTTTCACTACCATTGAAACTATTCACGCAAGCTTGTTTATAAATGTTTGTGTGTTTGTTGCTCATCCCACTCCTGCAATAGCCTCATTGAGGCTGCAGTATGTATAAATAAATAAATAAATAAATAAATAAATAAATAAATAAATAATTAAATCTCAAAACGAAGCTTTGTACTACCTCACCGGAGTCGCACATTTATATCGCAACAACATCGCGCACTACATCAAAGTTATTGTACCAAGCGTCGTAGTATCTCGTACGACCCGAAACAGCATCGCAGATTTTCACTAAATTCCCTTCGGCGCATTGGCACATTCGCCTGTCCGGTGTGGCACCCAACAACATTCTGTAATCTTGAGATACATGCAAGCGCCCCTGGCGCTGAGCAGCTACGTTATAACTGCAGTTGGTCCCACAAAAAAGGTAAGCAATGTAGGCGCCTAAATACCACTGGTGTGAAGTTGAAGACCTCATAGTAGCGAGATACCTTTAATGTGCCGAATTTCTAGCTGTCGCGCGGACGAACTAGGTGACGTGTAACTGATCGCAGCGCAATAAACGCCGCGCGGGCGGTAATGGCTTTTAGAGCCGGTCCAAGCCAACCAGCGCGCAATCTCGGTTCGTTGTCCGCTCGGGCCACAACCGCCAGCACCCGAGCTGCGCGATAGTTGGCGCGCTCGCGTCGGCCGACTGTCGCTCTTGGCGCGACTCCCTAGTGCGCGCGCGCCAGGCCTCTTACGTCACCAATTTCATCACGGGTGTACTGGACCAATAAGGAGACGCGCCCCGCCGGTGCGCGACCTTGCTTCGATCAACGCCACCTAGAACGCGGAGCGTCGTCAGTGCACGTGGTTCCCCAGTCGCGGGCGGAACAGCGCTGCCTCCGCCGGACTGCGCGAAGAGCGCCCGTGGCGCAGCCCGACTCGCTCCTTCTCTCCGTGCGTGTCGCTCTGCTCATTCATGGACTTGTGTGGCGGCCCTCCAGGTCGTTGATGGAGTGCGCAGTTGACCTGGCTTGTCCAGTGCGTGCTGGACAGCCGTGAGGGGTTGCCGCCTGTATTTTGCCGTGTGTTTTTCACAAAATGGTCAAGACTGATGAAAGTAAAGCCGTCTTTTCCGATTTTGAGCTAACATTTCTCTGGTGCCGTCGCACGGATAACGTATGATGCCACTACTGGATACGAAGACGGAAGCAGAAGAAGGCAACAGTGACACGGTAAGCGGATTGGCATGAGAAACTTTATTTCAAGATACTCTTTAGTCTCCACACACCTAGCTTTCATTTAGAGAAATATATGACAGTGCCCGCATGACGCACTTATACGGCTGCATTATATGAAATCACGCTCTCCATTCAGCCCACGGAACATTTATGCTTACGGTCATCAAAACACTTCGGCACCCACTTCTTATACTCTAAAAATGGTCTTCTACACGACCAATCATTTACCTGTCTCTCTGTCCCTGATTCAGTCCCCTCATGAACGTGAGATCCACAATCATTCTGTCACCTCCTTAATTGTGTTTTGTTTTTATGGCGCAGTTTTGTCCACGAAGTTCTACAATGTCGCAGATCTCTCGATTGCTGTAGGTCTCTGCAATAAATTACAGCAACAATATTTTAATTTGAAATTTCCTCCAAGCCACCAACTCAGTTTAATTTTACCCTTCACAGTAATATTTTCCAGCGGTAGCTATATTGGATACTCCCCGCGGTCTCCCCGCGGTTCGTCACGAAAATCCCAAAATATTTTGCGCGAATATTGCGAAGAAAGAAACCTCCTCATTTTACATCGAAGATTACAACTTACGACCGACAGAGTGTCACTACAAGACTTCACCTTGAAGCCACTGTGCCTGACTGACAGTTGAAAACAGAGGATGATTCTGATTCGTAGCGATCGCGCCCGTCAACATGCGCTAAACACCTGTGTACTAGAGAGAGCTGCGTCGGCGGCTTCGTGTTCCAGCACTTTGCCTTTCCATTTGTTTGGCTAGTTGGTTTGCCTTCATGATTGGTTCATACCCGCTATTGTGGATTAGCCAGCAATCGGATGAGTTGGCAAAATAATTTGTCACATCTGAGAAATTAGGCAGGTGGTCCTTTTTTGCTAATAATGGCTGTACCCACTAGTTGGGGTTTGCCAAGAAGCAGGCGCTTTCGCAAACACTGCTGATATTTGCGAGCTTCGTTATACTAGCCATGGTTTTTTGAGCATTGTAACAGGATTCTAACCGAAATTAGAAGTAGAATATTAGAGCGTGGCTTAGAGAAGAAACTGGAGTAATGAGAAGAAAGCTACACTGTAAATTGACACGAAATATTTTAAAATCGGGAAATTAAATCAAAGAAGCAATACATAATTTAGAAATTTTGCAAAGATGACCGTTTTGTCAACCTAATAAAGTTGTAAATCGTAATAAAAGCATTTCATGTTACTGCATTCCAACGAAGACGCGCCTAGGGACAGAATGGTTCGCAAATGTAGCGATGTCCCAATTTTGAAAATGAAACTTATCCTTAAAAAGCTTTCTTCTTCGATAGGTAATGGCAATGATTCAAAGTGTCTGCTTCGTCTTTATTACTGGTCTTCTTCTAGCGCACGGCTTCTTTGCTTGGTTGTTCCGGCGATTAGAGGTTAAAGAGAAGGGGGAGAGAGAGAAGCCTGAACGAAAATGTAAGTCGGGGTGAGGTTGGTGTCTCAGGTTTCGCAAGTGGCGTTGACGTCATTTTTTTTTTCTCGAAGGATAGCGTGTCACCCATTTATAGGATGACCCAAATGTAAATTTCTGCATAGCTAAACAAATGAAACAGTAATAAGCTAAAAAGTTGTTTTAGTAGAGACCAGTGGCTTAATTCATATAGGTGAGAGGAACAAGAAGATCCGAATCCTTACTTTTCCCCACTGGGAAGCGCAGTTTCAACAAGTGAAGACGAGCCATTTTATTTTTACAGCTCGAATGGAGATTACTAGCTAGCACCAGTTAGTATTATTTCCAACAAACACCGCGCAAAACAGTTCGTCTTTCTGTGCATTATATTTCGCCACCTATCGCGTCATTTCTTCAAGTTAATGGCAAAACTGGTTTTGCTGTATAACGCGAAATGAGACCGCTTATCACTAACTCTCAACGACTTCATTACATGTGACCTCAAAATGACAAAGAACAGTCTAAAACAAAGCTCAAGCACCCACCTGTCTCCATGACTAAGTTCTCCAGCGCACTCCGAAATATAATCATGAACCAATGAGCGTCTTTGAGACATGTTCCCGGAGCTACCAAAGCTCTATCACCGTAATAGAACTTTCAAAAACGGCTTGTAGTCCGCGGAAAAGTAAGCTGTCAGTGTACCATCCATTTAAAAGGATCTTCTCTTCTCACATGCAATACCTGCAGACACTCTGAACGCATGGAAAACATTTCCGAAAGCAGTCGATGAAATTTAAACTTCAGAATCCGGAGTCAAGCTTTCGCTTCCCCATAGGGAGAAACTACATAGACTCGTTTTGAAAACCCCTTGTCGAAATGTTGATTAAGCTAGACACGGTTGTTGCCGGGCCGCTGTTGATCATTTGAACCGCGCCAAGCGTTTGTAGACTTCAGGGCTCGTTGACTAGGCCAGCTAAAGGCTAGACGCTACAAACAATTAGGCCGCTGAGTGAACTAAGGTAAAACAAAGTAAAAGCTGTAACAATTCGTGGCCGCTGTATACTCCCGCCATGACGAACTATACTGGGGGGTCTTGCGCACGCAATAGTGGGCTGCTCGAAAGAGGCTACGCTAAAGTGCAAACGTCGTGGTGCCACTAACAATACGCGCACCCTTTGCGCTGAAGGAAAGGCTTTCCAAAGTACGCTGTACGCCATTTTTCTACATTGCTAATTGACGGAACTGTCACCTGTAAATGCCAAAGAAAGGTGTACAATGCATAGGAGAATGGTGATGCAACTGAACCTCGTGCGGCCTTTTGCGATGACAGGCATTGCGGACTTTATCTGCACTGTTCATGGCACTTCACGAGAAGGCCTATAAATTTCCCGCAAATGCACTTTGCCATTCCGCGTTGACACATACGACTCGGGACTTTGTGCGCGGCATCTGCAATCTTCACTGCTCGTCAAAGTTTTACGTCCTGCTGTAGGCTAGTATCTCTCTCGGACCGCTTCCACTATGAAACAGACGTAGCGCCACGATTAAGGGTTGCCTTATCTCTTTTTGCATACCTAAAGAGCTCATTATATTCTTCCCATGCAGGCGATGGGCTGATTTTAGGCGCTGGCTAATACTTGCCTCAGTGACTGAAAAGAATGCAGAAATAAAATCAAGATAGCGATAGCAGTTATATACAAAAGTTTATATAATGTTTGCGCACCGTTTTCATTTGACCGCACAAGTTTTGAACTCTTCCAACATTCTTGTGAGCTCTAAAATATTTCTTTTTGCATTCGTCGCGTAATATACATGTTACGTAAACACATTTTACCGCCAGCTTTTGATTACTCCCTTGCTTTACCATACTTTTTTAAACTTATGCTAGCATGTTTTACATCATACAATACAAGAATTTATTGCACGTGCGTATTTACAAGCACAATCCGTTATTTGATATCGCAACTAAAGTAGTAAATTCTATTACTGCAGGTAATATTCATATTCAACACTTTATTTTTCGTGTGCTATTATTTTAAGGTATATATCATGAATTGAAAATTCCCAGAGTTTCGTCATGTATTGATAATTCGAGTAGGTAGTCATGGTTGATAGAAATATTTCAGCACTATTTCGAGTAAGAGGGAGGTTATTATGTGGAAACCACTTATTTTTTTTTCCTTTTCATCGATTACAAAATTGATTGAGTAATTGTGCCATGCTTTGCAACGTTTAAACGACCTGACGGACTTAAATAATCTCTGGCTAACGTTGGATAATTTTAGCATAGCAGGAAGCTCTCGGCGGAATCTAGTGGTTCAGACAGACACGTAATCGTGGGCGAGGTTCCATCGCTACTAGTTTTCCAATGAAGATATAAAAAAAACTTAGTAGGGTTGGACTCCATAAATTTTGTTTTTGCTCGCGATTGTAAGTGTTATGTCGCGTAGGAAAATTTCTTTTTTGTTCTTTATGAGCTCTGTTAAGTGCTTTAGCAGTCAAAACGGAGCATGAAAGTATAGAACTCTCTTTTAATCAAGCCTTATGTTTTTACCAGAAATGTGGCGCAGCAATGGAACAACGATGAAGGAACCACCATGAATAGGTGCACAGTGCGCGTCTGTCATTCTTGTTCTTTTTTGCCGAGCCACATTACCAATGAAGACAGAGGCACTAGCTAGCCCTGCGCCGTGTTTTATTAAGGCGTTGTTTTAACTTCATTGTGGAATTGTTCACGTGCCATTACCTGACCTTGGAAAGCACTTTCATCTCCTTCGTAGCTTTGTCTACTATTTTCGAAGGGTGAACCTATATGCTGTCGATATTGAGTGCAAGACCAATTCTTAATGTGCCCGTAAAAATAATGCTACGGAGTAGTCACTCGTGAAGCTTTTCACAGAATTATCCAAGATTCTCATTTGTGAAGCGCTTTTATTATTGCTTGTCAGTGGCAGTCTCCCATAATTTTCTTTTTCGCGCACTTAGTTTATTCTGGACGCTTCGATGCAATGCTTACTGATGGTCGTTCCGTCCGTGTTAGCGAAAGTAAACAATATATGCATACGAGGTTTGATCCAGAAATAAGGTTACCATCAATTTTAGAAATAGACAGTGTGTTTATTCTCATAGAAATTTACATCACCGGAAAGATGAAACTTTGCTCTATTTTTCTAGATAATCTCGATCTTTTCTACGCATTTTTACTGACGGTGCTCCAATTTCTTAATCCCACTACCATAGAACTCAGCCGCCAACCCGTTGAGGAAGCGTTTCACCTGTTCTTTGACTTCATTGTCGCTCCGGAAGCGTTGGCCACTCAAATGTTCCTTTAACTTGGGGAACAAGTGATAATCACTAGGCGCGAGGTCTGGACGGTGCGGTGGGTGGGGCGTGACAGTCCGCGCAAAGTTTGTCAAAAGTTCCTCGGTTTAACGGGAGACGTGAAGTCTCGCGTTTTCATGAAGCAGTGTTGCACCGGCTGCCAGTCGTCCTCGCGGCTCGCCGGCGGTTCTGGATAGCTCGCCTGAGTTTTCTAAGTGTTGCACGCCACGTTCCATGAAATCGATCTGCGGTATCCCCTTACGATCCCAAAAAACGCTGGCGATTACATTGCCAGCAGGAGTTTGTTTGAGCTTCTTTGCGACTGATGACTCTGGGTGACGCTACTGTTTGGATTTTTGTTTCGTTTCGGGAGTGAAACGAGACACCCACGTTTCGTCTTTCGTAACAATGGAGTCCAACAATCCTTCCTTATCTTCTTGACACTTTTGAAGAAACTGGCGAGCACAGTCAAGGCGTTTCTCCTCTTGGTCTGATGTCAATAGCCGCGGTACCTATCGAGCACAGCACCTGTAATACCCCTATTTTTCAGTGAAAGCTCTCTCCACGGTACCTAAAGAACTCCCAGGAATATGAGCAACAAGTTTACGGACGGTGATTCTGCTGTGTTGAAACACTTCGCGTTCGACCATCTCGATAACCGCCTCCTAAACTGACGGCCTTTCACTACGTTCTTCATCGTGAACTTCCTTCCAACCGGCACAAACCTCCCTGCATCACTTTCAAACGTGTTGAACGGACATACACTTGTGGCCATACACCTCTGTCAACTGACGATGAATATCCACGGGTGGAGTCCCTTTGCCGTGCAAAAAGCGAATTACGGAACCAATCTCGCACTTCACGGGATGAACAATGGTAAGTTTCGTGAGTTTTTGATAATATTTTCAACAGACAACGCCCCGAAACGCTTTCACCAGCTTCCTAACGTTATAAGGACCGCATCGACACCACCCCTGTGTAAATCTGATCATCGAGGGCCCCAGGAGAATTCTTGAAAGTTTCGTCACCACGGGTGAGCCGCTAACCCTAACCGGCGGCTGCAGCCGCTCGCTTCGCCGACGGGGATTCCCGCGACGGCACTTGGCCTAACCATGGTGAACGAACCAACTACTAACGTTGACCTCCTCCATACAACTTCCGAAGGACTCGCAGAAGGACGCATGGATCAGACTACCGAACCGGTGAGCCAAGAAACTCTACTATAACACCGTGAGAGAAGATCTCAATCGGCAGTCAGCACGAACACAAAAGCAACGCAAGGAAGAAGCCTTGGAGAGGCGACGCGGTAGTGTAAAGGCCCAAGGCCCCGCAACTACCACTAAGACATCAACAACGCGGAGAGTCGCTAGACCTTCACCGCTTCAGAAAAATTAATACAAAATAAAAATTCGTCCAAATCAAGGACTACCATTAAGAAACGTGCTCACTCATACACTTGCATGAGCGATCATCGACGCGCAGCACAATGAGTTCACGGATCATAAATTCATTCTGAGAATCAACCCGGGATTCAACATAGCCATCCTATCGACCCAGTATGAAGAGGTCGCCGAAAAAGCAAGGCACATCCACACCTTAACACTTAGCGGCAGAAGTCACGCAGTGCGCGCATACACCGCCCAAGGAGAAGGCACCCTCAGAGGAGTGGCACATGGAATACCATTGCACACAACCACCGAAACCCACATGGCCCACCTCAGAGTGAGAACACAAGGCGTGGAGATGCTTACAGCCAAGATAATCGGTGCCACTCAAACTGCAGCGCTGACCTTTATTGGTCCCCATCTACCACGATTTGTGTGCTACTACGAAGGTGAACTCCGTTGCTATCCATTAGACCGACGCTCCAAGTCTGCAAGATCTGCAAGGAAAAGGGCCACCGTACCGACGTGTGCCGAAATCCAGACAGACCCATCTGTAGATTGTGCGGACTGCTTAATCCAACCGACGGACACAAATGCGAGATAAACTGCGCCTCGTGCGGGGAGGCCCACCCAATCGGTGACCGCTCGTGCAAGCAGCGACTCAAACCGGTTCGACCCCGACCCACACCATCGTCAGCCCCGATGAAGTCGAAAGCCCCACGATGGTTCGCCTCGGAAGACGAAGAAGAGACCTACAGAGCGGACACTCGCGGCCGGCCGGTCAATACCGAGCAACGTTCCCGCTCCCAATCCCGCTCCCGGTCAGCGAGCCGCGAGCATCGGGCACCACCGACACCCAAAAGGAACCCGTCGCATCCGGCAAGGAAGCAGAAGCCTTCACACGAGGTAAGCTGGGCGGAAGTCGTCTCTCCCAAGCCACAAAACACATCCACACTGATCACACAAAATCCAGAATACCAGAGAGTCATTGAGGAAAATTGACAGCAAAAACAGCGTCTAACCGACTACGATGTCAAAATCGAAACTTTAATTAAAAGAGTGGCCATGCTTCAATCGGCACACAATGCGACCTGTGAGCGATAGCCACAATCTCAATTACCACAGCTAAGCACTCTCACCGGGCATCCGCCACTACAAACACAACTGCCCCCCTCCCCCTAAACAACACAGCCAAAGCAGCCTCAGGCGCACTCACCGTCTGAGAGGAACCTCGTAACCTAGGACCAATTGCATCAAGCACTGCAACAATCACAACAACAAATAATACAACAAATACAGCAGCGATTCCAACAGTTCATTGCGGAATTCCAAGACAAAGAAATACGTTAACGAATCCCTAACCAAGGAACCCAAGCGTAAACGAAAAAGTTGTAAAATACGCTCTCAGACAGTTGACGGTAGCATGCTAACTTCCGACACAGACAGCACAATACCGTCTAAGTCCCATCATGGCCCGTAAACCTCAAATGGAAAGCGAAAGCATCACGATATGGTATTGGAACTGTAGGTACATTAAAAGCAAGCACGCATACATCTCGCTATGCGTACAGGCAGCGCTAGTTCCCCCGGATATTATCTGCCTGCAAGAGGCGGGAGAGCAACCGACTCCAATTATGGGGTATAAACTACAGTACGACCTAAGCTACCGTAGGGTGGCCACGCTCGTCCGCAAAGATTTGGCAACAACCCTGACAGTGCTCCCCGGTGAGGAAATCCCAAATCTCATCACCACGATATGGCCTGTCAAGAAGAGGAGAACTAAACAAGTCGTATGCAACGTATACAGTCCCCCCCGCGACAGAAAGGCTGACTTTGCGTCTTTGTTCCGGCACCTACAGGGAATGCTGGAACGCCGCGATTTCCATAATTATAACCGGAGATTTCAGTGAAAAGCACAACACGTGGGGCTACTCGAAAGCAGACACCAAGGGCACCGAGCTCCTAGAAGCAATAGAGCGCCACTAATACACACTAATTACTGTACCAGGTACGCCTACTCGAATGGGAAACAGCGCCAGCAGGTACACGATCCCTGATCTCACCATCACCAAGGATACCCTGGGAACAAGCTGGAGGGTCCTAGACGACTCGCTGGGTAGTAATCACTACATTATCGAAATCACCAGCGCCTCGGCCAAACTATGCCGACCCCTAAAGAAGGCCAAAATTACAAATTGGCCTAAATTTATGGAGAGGCAACAGCTCGATCTAGGTACAAGTCCGCCCTTCCCGGAACATCAAGGCCGCTTAACCACGATCAAGGAGTGGGCCCAACGCATCAAAGAACTATATGACGCCAACAATAAAGTGTAACAAACTGATACCGACACGCCGGCAATCGACAACCATCTCACACACTTCTGGGAAACATGCAGAGGCTTCAAAAAAGATTGCGCAAACAGAAGCTAAATCGCAAACTTGGACTTAGGATTTCAAACGTCACAAAACAGGCCAGTAATTGTGCCCTAAAGGTTCACAGGGACAATTAGCGCACGTTCTGCGATTCGCCTAAAGGCACGCTAAGCACCAAAAAGAGGTGGAACATACCCCGCGGCATCATCGATCCTTCAAATACCAAAACAGAAACAAACACAACCCTACAAAAACTCGTTGGCGAATATCCGGGAACCCAGGATGAACTCATACAGGAACTCCAGCAAACGTACACGGGAATCCGGACCGGGAATTCGAAACCATACTCTCAATATCCGGGTCCTCCGAACGAGATACTTGATGCACCCATCACGTATGCGGAGGTATACGCGGCAGCACAGAGCTTCAAGAAAAACATGGCACCGGGTCCCGGCGGGATCACCAACGCCATCTTGAGAAACCTAAGCGATGAAACCCTGCGAGCCTTTACAAAGCAGCTGAACGAAGAAATATGGACACCGGGTGGAACATTACCCGCGGAGTGGACTGCAGCTCACATAGTCCTTATACCCAAACCGGCAAAACCGCGCAGGCTCGATCAATTACGACCGAGCTCGCTCACGTCATGCCTGGGCAAGCTTCTTGATCGAATTGTACTCACTCAAATAGAACAACACATGGAAGAACATAGACTACACCCCAATAGCATGTATGGATTTTGAAAAGGCATGTCAGCACAGGATGTATTCCTCCTCTTCAAGGAAGAGGTCCTCAACCCACAACCGGGCAGCAACAACATAATACTCCTAGCCCTCAACGTGGAAAAAGCATTTGATAATATAGCGCACGAAACCATCCTTGATGGCCTCGCCGCCATAGGATGCGGAGAGCGAGTATACCTCTATAACGTGGCTTTTCTCAGTCACCGCAAAGCCCGCGTCGGCATAGCAGGCCTACAATCAGACATATATGATCTGCCGCAGAAGGGTACTCCGGAAGGCTCAATAATATCTCCTTTCCTCTTCAACATCGGACTTAAAAAACTTGCTTTACAACTGGAAAAGATCCCAAAACTCGGATGTGCCTTCTATGCCGACCATATCACCCTATGGGAAACCGAGGGTTCATACGGCGACAGAGAAAACACATTACTCACAGCTATCGGACACATCGAGTCATACCTAACCACAGCAGGAATGAGGTGTGCCCCACACAAGTCGGTGTACCTTCAAGTCCGGCCCAAGCAAACTAAGGAACATCCAGCCCCACCAATACATTCGAGATTTCCGGGCAACCTATAAAGCGCGTCCCGACCGCACGCTTACTATGTATGCACGTCCAGGAGAAAAACGGCATAAAGCTAGCCTCAGAGAAATTAAATCACGTTATAAGAAGCATCGCGTCACTCATCGCCAGAGTAGCGCGCAGCAAAGATGGTTTTACAGAGGACGAAACCTTAAGACTGGTACAAGCCCTCGTCATCAGCCGTGTCACGTACGCACTCTCGTATCAAGACAAGCGCAAAAGCGAGACAGAGCGAATGGACACTCTTACAAGAACGGCGTACAAAACGGCCTGCTTTCGGTTGCTTTGAGGAGCCAGCAAGTGCCACGTTCATAGCGCAGAGGGAGCACCTCAAGAAGACTCAACAGGGAAGACACCTTCTTCAACGGCTAGGGTACCCGCTGACACCTCAGTACTGCAAAGAAGAAACTCAACTCTTGCCTAACCACATTAGGGAGAACATTGTAGTAAACCCTATCCCCATGCACCCCACCCACAATCAAGCGAGAAAAGCAGCGTGTGCCCGCATGTCGCACAAACGCTGTTTCAGAGACCCAGATACACACTACACGGACGCTGGCCCGTATCCCTCCTCACCACATCGTAGGCCCAAATACAGTATCGCCGTCATCAATCAGGGGAACCTGGTAGCTTCTGTCTCCCTCCGCGCCACATGCAGCGGAGCAGCAGAAGCAGCAGCGATCACTCTCGCACTTCGTGACGCCGAGAGCAAGGGAAGGTCCGCCCGCGTCCTTACTGACTCACAAGCGGCGTGTCGTTTATACATGAATGGAACACTCCCTATACAATCCATTCGAATCTTGGGCCGCTCACTAGAATGAACCCACGGTATCATCTGCTGCCCCGGGCACGAAGGCCTGCGGGGCAACGAAGAGGCGGACTGCGCAGCTCGAGGTCTCACTAGCTGAGCGGCAGACCACACCGTTCTTCAGCCCCCGACAGACCGACGAGCGACCCACGAGTTATTAACGACAAGTCAACAAATACTACAGGACAACGTCTCGGACATGTCCCTGGTGTAGCAAACACACAGCGACACTCGCGCACATAACACACGAATGCACCGACCGTCCGAGCGACGCAATTTCGCCACGAGTCACAACACATACACTCACTACGTAGTCTTGGGAGGCGAGACTCTCCGAACTGGACCTAGGAAGCCAACTGGCGACCCTCGACCAGGACCGGCGAGCCGCGATCGCCAGTGGAGCCCTGTCAGAGGGAACCACCAAGGAATAAACCGCGCAACGGTTTCTGCAATGATAAAGTTCCTTCTCCTCCTCCATATCGGACGGTTGTTCAGCCAAGAATCAGCGCCGTAGCGAAACGCGGCAGGGGGGAATCGAGAGTGGGGGACAGCCGCGCGCAGCAGTGTTGTCGGATTTCACCTCGCACTTTTCCGTGTGGCTGGAGCTCTTTGGGAACCTTATTTCTGGATCAACCCTCGTATATATATGTACCCTACACAATGTCCAGCACGTCTTCGGGTAACGCCTCATAAAGATCGATGTTCCGTGAAAACTAAGCTCAGTGGATACTTCTCGCGAACTGTGAGTTAGCGTTAGACAGAGTTCTTTGTATGGAAATATTGACCACCTTTAAATGCACCATTTATAATTCACAAGCACAAGATTTGAATGAACCTTACTTCTTTACGGGTTTCTTCAGCTTAAAACTTGTACTCTTCGTGATCCGCGCTTTATTTGTGACAGCATAATTGCATTTGCTTCTGGCGCACTGAAGCCGAACAGAAGACAAAATGGCAAAACCTCTGAATTGAAAAAAACGTTTTATTTCCCATTCCGATAATAACTAAAATCACAGGGCGCGTGAGTTGTATAATAAAAAAATGCACTGTTAACGAAATTGTGCTTGTTCAAATGAAATACATCTGTATTCTTAAAATGTTTACTCATGTAGCTATACGATCAAAAGTAACAAGACAACCATTTCCATGGATATGACCGCTGTTAACATTTCTAAACATATGTTAAGAAAGTACGCCATCCTCCTTGTTTACCTTACCCATCTTTCCATGCTAAAAATATCAGAGTAGAAATAATTTCGTACTGGTTTGAAGTCACTTTGCCGTGCTGCGAGAAAGCTCTGTACGTTGTGCAACTTTTTATGGCAGCTAAATTGCGGAAGACTGACTTTTCAGAGAAGGCGGCACATTTAGCATTTCGAAATAATGTTTGAGTACTGCGCAAATATACTGCGCAATAGTGGTACGCCATACATAATAATAAGATTGGACTTTTTCAGGAGGCTTTCGAGAGATATTAGCGCATAGCATATAAAAAACAGCGCGATAAATACGCGAATAAAACGTCGCCAGTACGAGCCACGGTTGTTATGATTTGCGCTATTAGGGTGCACCGCGTAGTTTGATGTTGCACTCAGTCAGAACGACTGTTAGTAGCGTAGTTGAGAAAGTGCAAAGCGATGCAGTTGTAAAGCACTGCGTCTCTCAAAAGAGAATGATTACTTTCGCAAGTCTAACTTTGAAATGATTCACCCACCGCTGAGCTCGAGGTTGAATGTTGGATACCGGCCGTGGCGGGCCAAATTTGATGGGCGCGAAATGTACCAACGTTCATGCGCTTCAATTAAGGTCCACATTAAGGAACCCCAGGTGGTTAAAATTAATCACTTGAATATTTATATGCTAAAATTCATCACACAGCATGCTTGGTTCTGACTCGTACAACCCCAGAATTTATTTTCAGAACTCGAATAGAGAGTTTAATCATTCGCACGCACTATGTTACCTTACTGACATCACTTCTGCTATGTTCTTTTATTCCCTGCTCTTGCCTAATTAGCTTAAGAGCACAGCATCGAGCGCGTGTTTACGCGACGGAGTGCCCATGAATGACGCGCTCTTTGAAACGTCTGTGGAGAAAAGGGGAAACCTGATGAGCTCCTTGTGCGCCGCCGCGCGCGTACACACACACACACACACACACACACACACACACACACCCACACACACACACCACACACACACACACACACACACACACACACACACACACACACACACACACACACACACACACACACACACACACACACACACACACACACACACACACACACACACACACACACACACACACACACACACACACACACACACACACACACACACACACACACACACACACACACACACACACAAACGCTCACACAAACACACACATACATATATAATTCAAAAAAGAAAAGAAGACGAACGGTCGGTCCTCCGGCCGAAACGTCAGTAAAACATATGCCATAGACATAACGCAACCAAGCTAGCAAGAGCACCTGCCTAATAACCTAGAATGGTCGAACCCAGCGTTCAGGGCGAGCGGTCAAAACCACTGCCCTGCTATAGGCTATGGTGGCTTCTCCGTCTGCGTAGCGTGAGTAGGCGAATGCTACAAGGTCCTTTATTGAAGCGAACGCTGCATGTATGTTTCTTACCACATGAGCAGAAAATGAGCGTGACGTTTAAGTTGACGTTTACATGTCGTGGTGTAGTAGCTCATGGTAAAATTTTCTCGCACTAGTTGTTTGCGCATTCGATGTCACAGCAAAATGAACAAGCCAGCGAGTTAGTTTACATTCATCTTAAGAACATTTTTAAAGCGCAATAAAAATAGGAGACACATAGAAATGCCAAGACAAGGTGCTTTGTACCTTCCATTTTGCTTAATCTTGATTTTAGTTTAATTTTAGTGTTGCTTGTCATCAATGAGGAGCTTCATTCTGGGGAAGAAGTATGTACTACGGACAGCGCTTATAATGCATTTTGACACCTACATAATGCAGCGTTTCTAGTTAAAGGACACAATAGACGGAAAGTATTGCTGTGGAACTTGCGTCCATCTTGTCTACCTTTTATTCTAACTTGCTTCTTCTCTTCACCTCAAAACCGGTTCCTGCGCTTCTTCATCTTGTATTCGAAGGCTCATACCGCTTCACCCTTCCAGGTTTCTTTAGCTAACCCCTCCTGGGGTCATACTTGAAAACATTTCCAATCGAAGCACATTCAACTGAGCCACGTTCACCAATGTACCACACAGTTTTCAGTATTCCTTTCTGAGTGGCTGTCTTTGTCACAGAGTAAGGACCACAAAATTTTGCACTGGATTCTCTTACTCCTTTCCTAACTAGAATGAGGTCGGTGACTTGAATGTCTGGGATATCTGAGCAATGCCTCTTGTCAAAATTTTTTTCCATTCATTCACAGTACCTCTCCTCCTGCGATTTATGTTTCCTTTCCTCGACGATCTTGGGAGTTTCCAAACGCCCCAGTTCACGGTCCGCCTGAAGAATAGGGGTTTCTCCTGAAGAAGCGAACTGCGGGCTGCATCCCAAGCCACTGGTGCAGGAGCGATTGTGATGTCTTACAGCTGCTTCTAAAGAGCATTTCCATCCACCAGGGAAACTATCGTACATACTGATGTATTGTTTCACATCTCGTATAGCACGCTCTGCAAGCCCATTCGCCACGGGATGGTATGGCGCACATAATTTGATTGATATATTGTGGTCTCGAGCCCGTCTTGCTAGCTTTTCACTCTTGAATGCTGGACCGTTGTCACATACGATCGTCCTGGTTGTCCTAAACATATCCCTTTCGAGAAGGGCGATGACACTATTGGCATCTTCTTTTCCTGCCCGTGCCGCCACCATCCTGGTACATTCATCTATGGCCAGAAGAAAAGCTTGCGTTTTTTGGACTCTTTCTCGTTTCTTATTTAGCTCGGCGAAATCCAGGTGTATAACTTCAAAAGGCACGTTCGAGTGGCAAGGTATTATCATGGCGTCCGTAGGCTGCTTATATTTCACTTTGTTGCCTTGACAAATGTGGCATGAACGAGCGTATTGATTGACGTCTTCTTTCATGTGAGGCCACGCAAATCTCTTGACTAGCTTGTTGTAGGTGCGCCAAAATCCGTCGTGTCCTCCAGATTCCGGGCTATCGTGCTACAAATAAAGCACCCTGGAAACCAGCGTTGGCGGGACTTTATAGCGAACTTCCATAAAAATCAATTGTTCAGTGCCTTCCCACAATTTAACTTCATTGATTTCTTCCGATTGTTCTTTGTTGGCCTGTATCATCAGTCTAGACAATGCATCTGCATTAGTCAAAAGGGATCCAGGTCTGCGGGAGATGGTGAAATCTAACTGCTGCAAATTGTTCACCCATCTGGCGGTACGTCCCTTAGGTTGTGTCATATTCAAGAGATGAGTGAGGGCCTGGTGATCGGTGAACAAAGTAAACTTCGCGCCTTCTGGGTACGTACAGAAGGGCTGAATTGCTTTAAGGACTGCAAGAGCTTCCTTTTCAGTAGTGGTGTAGTTGACTTCAGGTGGCTTGAGGGTGTAGCTGTAGTAACCTACTACGTGTCGCTTTTCTCGGCCGGATGCTTCTGTGCATTTCTGGTACAAGACTGCACCTGTCCCATAGTGTGAGGCGTCGGTATTGAGTTCAAAGGGTAAAGTGAAATCTGGTATGCGTAGAATAGGGTCAGCAGAGATTCTGTGCGCCAGATCACGGTAGATTCTCTCACATTCCTCATCCCACTCAAATTTCACTTCTTTTTGCGTTAGGCGTGTGAGGCATCTTGTTTTTATGGCAAAGTCTCTTATGAAGGCTCTGAAATGTCCTGCTAATCCCAAAAACACACGCAATGAGTGGACGTCATATGGTTTTGCCAGTTGGGATATCCTCTCGACGGACTCTTCTTTCGTGCTTTTGGTAGTCCCATCAAAGACTCTTCCAAGAAACACAACTTTTGTTTGAAAGAACGCACTTTTCTTAAAGGGAAGCTGAAGAGTCTGTCGAATTCAATAAGACGCTCGTATGCGGATAAGGGACCTTATAAACCATGAAGGTAAAATTTTGGGGGAGATTGTTCACTTAGGAGCGACGCAATCGTCGGTTAAAATTGCGCTGTAGCTCCGCCCCCCGTCGAGCGCCGCGCGCTGCTGCTGACGCTGACGATGCGAGCGGAGACGGGAAACGGCGGCGTAGCGACGTCAACACTGGTGTTCCGCTCCTTCGCAGTCTCCGCGACCGTGCTTGACCGGGCTTATTTCTGCGTGCGTGCCGTCCTAATCTGCTTCGCTCGACCCTACATTGCTTTGTGTGTATATAGGAGTGGTAGTTGACGTGCGCAGCATCAATTGAACTTGTAGGCCGATCATGCCGGCGTTCTGTGCAGCCTACGCTTGCACGAACACCAGCGGCCGCGACGATGTTCCGATCTTCCATTAGTTCCTGCAAGACAAGAAGCTTTCAGCTAAGTGGGAGGCTGCTGTGAAGCGAAACAACTTCAAACGCTCAAGAACAAGTGTTGTGCTCTAACCACTTCCATGACGATTACTACCGGAGTTTATCAATAACGCGTGCTTTGGGTCCTCCTAAAAAAAATAGTTAGCACGCTTAACGGAAGGTGCATGTTTATCGCCCACCCTTGACGCAGGTTTCATCGCCAAGCGCCGCGAATTTTCTATTCGCACGTGTGTTGTGAAACAGCCTGCATGCAGCTACCATAACGCAGTGCGAGCGTAAAGTTTGCATGTGTTCGAAAGCCTGCTCACGCCAAGACGCTGCACTCCCCCTTCTCTCGCACACATAAGAAACCGACCATCTCACGTAGCCGACGGAATTCGCCGGTTACGAGTAGCGTGCGGATGGCGCGCTGATAAAGGTTCTATACTACACGTGCTACAACAGCCGGTAAACTTTTCCCACGCTTAAACCGTTTGTGTAGATTGCCGACAGCTTTGGGGCAGCGCACAAATGCTGAAGATCGCATCACCGCTCACGTTCTACGAGGAGGCATGCAGGAACATAACACTACAGTTGTTTGCCCGGAAACGTATTCACTGGAACGCTGAATGCAGCTTAGCAAAAAACATACTCGCCAAAGAACATTTCCCACACAAGGAGATGCTAACACTTCCCCTTCGTTCACATGGCAAGCAGTGCTTGCACCAGCATGTCTTTCTTCTTGGAGAGGCCGGCTCTTCGCAATCGGTTCGTACATGTAGTATGTACAAGTATGTACGTACGTGTAGTATGTACAAGTATGAACCCCTTACAAGCGATCTTGCACGCGACAGCGACAGCGCTACAAGCGCGGCGATGGCTGTCGCGTTCACTCGTCGTCTGCAAGCCGAACTCCACGCGAGCAACCACTTTGACCGACGAGTTCCCGAAATGAGGCCAGCAATATACGTGCCGAAACTAGCGTGACGCATGCTTTATCAATTTAAGTTGATGTATTTTACTGAAGAACGAGCATAAATGATTTCTGAAGGTCTTGCACTAGGTTCTTATTCTTGCACGTGTAAAATTCAATTGTTTGCTCTTTCCGTGCGACAAACAGCAGTATTTGAGTTATGTACATGCAGTTTCGGCTTCGTACAATTGGCTAGTCGCTCATAGTATTTCCGGGCGACGAGCGACGAGTTCTAAATCTCTAGAAACGAGCGATTGAGTGACAACACCGAGCTATTTGTTCAAGCGACGGCCCGTTTTGTCGCTCGAAGCCGTCGCCCGTCACCGTCGCGCGCAAAATCGCTCTTGTAGAGTTTGGACTTAACGCCGAACTCCTCAGGGAAACGCAAGCTCTCGAAAATTTCCATGACCGTCTCAGCAAAACACCACCAAACTACCTTGAACCGTGCTTCGTGTGTAGCGGCAGTAGTCGGTCCGGACGAACACCATTCTTGACGTCTCGAGGCGCCCGACCAATCACAGGCGGAAACGAGGCGCGCGAGCTGGCCGTGTCTGCTGCTGCACTTTTTGTCGAAATAAAATATGTTTGCGCTTTCTTTCATCTCAATTTCGATGCGATATTCGAATTCAGAGGGTTGAAAACCACGGCGTACTGCTCTTCACTCATTTTTTCTGGAAAACCTTTCAGCTTCCCTTTAAAATGAACCATGAGGCGCGCCAAGCTAAAGGCATTTAATACATGGGACAGGTGTTCCCGATGCTCAGCCTCTGTTTTGGAGAAGACGATAATATCGTCTATGTACACGTTACAAAAGACACCTAGGAAAGGTTTCAGGACTTCATTCATAATCTTCTGGAACCATGCTGTCGAGTTTTTCCAGCCGAAATGAAGCCGGTTGTACTCGTACAGGTCGAAGGGCGTGATAAAAGCAGTGTACATTTTTGTTTCTTCGGTTAGTGAAATCTGCCAGAAACCTTTGCACAAGTCTATCCGTGAAAAACTTCGGCGACCACCTGTCTCATCTATAATCGTGTCTATCTTCGGCATGGGAAATGTTATAAGTTCTGCCTGGTGATTGACAACCCTGTAATCTGCAGAGTCTGATAGTTCCATCTTCCTTCGGCGCAATAGTTATGGGAGAGGCGAAGGGTGACACCGAAGGCCGGATTATATCGGCGTCTAGCATCTCCTGCAATTCTTTCTTTAACCATTTCTTGCGCTCCCTTGACATGTTATAAGGTGATTTTCGGATGACGGTCTTGTCAGTTAGTTCGAAAGGCACCTTGTGTGACTTCATCGCTTGTGGATAGCTTCCTATGTATACCAATTCAGGATAGGTCGTTGCAATATCCTCCGTGCACTTGACAACTCGCAGGTTATCTTTTCTATCCTGCTGTGTCTCTTCCCTTGATAGTCCTTCCACTAAAACCGCATCGTCCCAGTATACGTTGATTTTTAGTTTCTTTATATCTGGTCTGGATAGCAGAAAGTCGTACGTCACCCCGTCTATCACCAGTACTTCAGTCTCTATTTCATGACCTTGAACTGAACGTTTACTGAGGCCCACTGATTATGCATTGCCACTTTTCCATCGTAACCTTGCACCCGTAGTACTCTTCCACTATGCAGGTGACTTGAATCTACCAGCTTGGCATTTATTATAGACACAGAAGCACCACTGTCAACCAAAGCCATCATATGTCTGTTTCCCACTTTGACAGTAATGTGAAGTAGGCTAGACCAAGTTAAGTAAACAGTCTCAGTTGTGGTCATCGGGTCGGACTGATCACCCTTTTTTATTAGTTTTTTTGTCGTCGGAGACTCTTGAGCGTCCGAAAGTACGGGGACAGGGTCGCTGTCGACGTTATTCACCCGACCTCTGGGAGCGCGCCAACCACAGTTCTCTGTGCCGCCTGCAAGCCGGCTCGGTTCTCGCTGATTAAGGCTTGACCAATCCGCGCAGGACCGTCTAAAGTGACTGCTTGAGCTAGTGCTTATATTTTCTTCTCAAGTAGACGGTATGTCGTGAAGGCACTCCAGGAGCCCATCCATAGTTTTAGGTGATCGTATTTGCACTTGCTTCAGGACTTCCGCGTACAGTGCGTGCAATATTAGTGCTACTACGACAGAAGGAGGAAGCATAGGCTCGGCCAGCTTTAAAAGGCGACGTTTTTCAAAGAAATACTCGACGAGGGAGCCCTGCTTGAATTTGAAATTAAGCGCGGCGTCCCATCTTTGCACTGGGTTGCTTCGGAATGTCGTCACGAATTTTTCCTTCCACTGGTTCTAAGAGTTGCCAGCCTCTTCAATAACGTGCAAATCATACCAGTTCCGTGCAACACCTCTGAAGTACCGACACATGTCAGTAATCTTGTCCTCATTAGAGTGCCAGTTGTTGTTCCCAGCGGCATATTCATAGAATTCAAGCCAACTTTCTGGACATGAAGACATGCCGTCGAACGCATCGGGTTCTACAAAATTAGTCACCGGCTCCTCAGCGTTTAGAGAGCTTATAAGTGATGTCACCAGTTGGTTTTGTTGCGAAATCTGTTCTTGTTGTAGCAGAAGAGCTTTCAAAACGAGGCTCACCTCTTCCGCCGACGACTGTGATCCAGAGTCCTTTCGACGCATCGGTTGAACTAATTCGTCGAAGATAGCCAGACGCAAGTTCACTTTCACAGCACCCTTCCGACGTAGTTCAGCAGTGTCCACGGAAGCCTTCTCTAAAACCAGGTTCACGAGTTCTGCTGAGTATAGCTCGCGAGGTAGTTCCACCGCTGGTTCATCTTGAGCTTGGTATCTCGAAAAGATTATCTTCTCTGCGTTCCTAGTTAAAGGACATAATAGACGGAAAGTATTGCTGTGGAACTGGCGTCCATCTTGTCTACCTTTTATTCTAACTTCCTTCTTCTCTTCTCCTCAACTCCGGTTCCTGCGCTTCTTCATCTTCTATTCGAAGGCTCATACCGCTTCACATAATACTCTCTCTTTGTACCTTAAACAGCAGCTCTGTATTCTCTAAGTAAAATAGATGTGTTATCTGGTATGTAAACGTTCTTTACAGTGCAAACAAGGCACGTGCTCTACTCCACAGATTTACAAGCTCTGTAGAGAATTATTGTAAGAAAGGACAGCCCTTTTTGCATGTTTATTGCTTCGTGCGTATGGATTTCAATATTCCATTATCGTTTTTGCAGCGTCCCAGTTTCCATTTTTCTACTTGCAGAACGTACTTCGTATATTTTGTCTTCTGCGTGAAATATCGTCAGGCCTTATCTGTCTATTGCTATCTTGAATATGTTAAAGTAGCTTATAAAAATTACTATGTTTTCTGAATTCACGAGCTCGCTCAGTTTTCAGTGTAAGCCACGCAGTTCAGCCACTGACGGTACATCATGCTGCACGAATTTGCCTTTTTCAAGCGTGTGCGACAAAATGTTGGCATCGCCGATGCTAAGGGATTGTAACATCAGAGATCCATGCCGAGCATGTGTCGCTAAAACCAGACAAAGATAAAGAGAGGCAACGCAGCGCCTTATCCGACGACACTAATGAATACCAGCTTGCTTAGTTCCCCCCTAGTTTTCAGAGACACATCGTTTATGTGTAAAAAGCAATGCGTAATAGAGGTGCACATACATCCCCGTTGCTTTCGCCTTACTGGAGGGAGAAAATGTTGTTCCACCTTTGCAACAGGAGGGCCTACAGAGAATTCAGAACCCCTCGACGACAATTTTCGATGACACGTTTCCTGCGTAATCGGGGAACGCCGCTGGGACGCCTTTTCGCGGGCTGCAGTGAGAGCGCATAGAGCTGAGTGGCACTTGGGCAATTAAGATATCGGAGCCCTTTAAGGCAGCGTCGTGTCCAAATTATCCCCCAAAGCGTGGATGTTACGCTCAAGGTCAGCGGGTCGATCGGGACGAGAATGTGCTCGGAGGAGGACGCGCTTTTCTGTAGTGGCGGCCGCCCTCAGGGAGCATCGAAGGCCGTCGCAGTGACGGGGAGCTGCGGGCCCCGAAATAACCGCGAGCGTGACGCCGCGTCGCCGCCGACCAAAGCGTCGCCGACCGGAGGGAAGAGGGGGCGTCGGCGGGGCCGCTTCGTCGAAGTTCTCGCCGCCAGCCTCGTTTCCGCCAACGGCGCGTTTCTCAAGTTGTAGCTCAAACAAGCGACGCGTAATGAAAGCTTTCGTGAACCCGTCTGTGTGTTTGCTTTGCGCCGGACGACGCAGAGATTATTTGCAGTTTTAGGAGGAGTCGTAACATTTCTTCTTAGGCCTCGCAAGATGTCGCCTGCCAGAGTGGTTCATACAAGTGAAAAATGTCCAGCAAGTTAACATTATGGTTCTGAGTAACCTGCTTTTCTTTTTGCCTCTGCATTAGTTAAAGCCGCAATCATCTGTAACAAAACGAAATCTATAACTCTCTATATAAGTATTTCGGCAATGCTTCATGTATAATTCACAATTTTCTGTCGAATATCCCCGCATTTTCCCTCATCCTTTCCTGTCGTTTCTTTTCACTGTATTCTTTTCTTAGGTGTTAGCTGTAGATATTAGTAGTTACGAGAATTTACGCGATCACATTACACGATCAGTTAGCGATCATTGCGTACAAAAATTTCGCCAGAACCTATATCACGTTGAGTGCGGTAATGATAACCTTGTTTCACCAACAAGAGAAAGTGAAGGCTGCGCTTCAACGTTGCGCATTTTAAAGTACTGCTTCGTGGCGCAGAAGCCGTCCTCTCACGTGCTTATTTTTTTATGTTATTGATTTCCTTTAGACTACAGAGAAAATCATTGCGTAACAAGTAAGAAGTAAACAAATCCTGAATTGCATCTTTGGTACAGCGTTCTGCAGCTTCCTCAAAGAAACCTTAAGGTTAGTATTTTCAAGTTGGTTGATGGTGCTTTACTAATTATTAATAAGGCATAATGAAGTTGAGGGTTCGACGGAAGCCCGTCTGGTTGGGATGAAACATGAAGCAATGAAACGACACACACCGACCAAAAGAAATGCTCAAAATGAATAGTTTTTTAGGACGTTTTGGCATCACTACGGAAGCCTGAATTTTTCACCTTTCAGACGTTTTGGTTTCACTACGGAAGCCTTTTTCACCTTTAAGACGTTTTGGCTTCGCTATGGAAGAATTTTCGCGGAGCCTTCCATAGGGAACCCGAAACGTCGTAAAGAATTGTTCATTTGCAGCATTTCCTTTGGTCGGTGTCTGTCGTTTTATTGCTTCAATAATGCATTATACAAACAAAAGTATACTTTGTATACTTCATACAAAAGTCATCTACGAGTAGTACATAGATTATATCGCGTCTACCAAGACTGCTCGGACATATTTTCACACTTTTGGCTAAATTTGGGTGAAAGAGCGTATGCAGTGACGTGTACAATGACACGTATGCTTACTTATCCTTTTCTCGGGGACTGTGTTTCACCAGCTAACCTAAAGTAATCGTTCAGCGCAAGATTCAACAGTATGATTTGGAAATTACTCGAAGGTTATCGTTGATTGCATGCGTTGTTGCCATTGTCACAATAACTCGTGTTATCTAATGGTATGCGCGACGCGAATTGTCTACTACTTTCTGGAAGGCACGCGGGTGCCGCCAATTACACTGGAATCTTCGTAGAGCCATGTGTGAACGCCGACGCCCGCAGATCAGATTACGACGGTCAGCGACTGTGCTCGCCGCTACCGGTGTGCTTTGCGCGCCACTTGTTTTGCAAGGTACAGGTTCGCCCAATAAAGCAACGTTTCGATGTCACGCTTTTGACAGTCTGTTATTCTGTACGGTCACGACAACGGGACAATAATTTTGAAGTTGGTTTAGTGTTCTTTACTAATACTGCAATACACATATTATATAAATATTGTGAATTGCTCCATACAAGATACATCTGCATACATTTGATCGCGTCTACCTAGAGCGCTCGGGCATATTTTCAATCCTTGGCTAAATCTGGCTGCGACAGCGAGTACAAGCCGGGGCACCCTGTGAGACATATATGCAGAGTGCGAAGGAAGGTGCAGCCCATGAAATCGCAGGAAATGAAAGTTTAATTCCAAGTTGATGGGCTAGCCTTAAGACCTTAAGGTTGTTGAATAAGGGGTGCCTTATTTCACTACATTATAGGTCAAGTAAAGCAGCAGTGCAACCTGATATTTTAAATGAATACAAGAATAACACTATCCATAAACTTCACATCAGTTCGATGCCGTCGCTTCTTTCTTAAGATAGCAAACGTGCAGAATAAAGAAATAAGCAAATCTAATGATAAAATGCTCACGCGTAAATACAATTAAATATTATGTACGCACACCTATAGAAAGATAGAGGAGACATCAAGCGGAAAAATGCAAAATCACAGCCCTTATTAACGCATCTGAGCCGCTGATGGCGGTAATATATTGGTGCAAGCATTTCCAGTCGGTGATTGCACTGAAGAAAAATGAAGCAGCAAAACTATTTCCACGTCAGCAGGCAACCTATGACGTACACGTCGGGAGGAGCAGGGAGCTGTAACAAAGTGCGCAGTGCAGGACAGGCTCACCGATTGTGTGCAGTTATTGCTTGCAAAGCAATGACGCAATGTATCCATAAGTAGGATTGTCAATTCTATTTCCTCCTTTTCATTATCAGTTTTAAATAAGCATTCTGCTATAGTTGTAGAATATAATACTATTTAGTTTACAAACTAACACTTTTCCGTAAAAGCATTCCTGCTTGCTGCTGCGATGACTCAAGCACTTTTGAATTAGTGTAAAAAACGGAATCCACGGAATCCGTATTGCTTTGACGAAAACCTTTTGAACAGTCAATAAATATTCCAATTATGTAAAGTTAATTGTTCACGGTCTAAACAGGCTAGTACGCCTTTTGTTGGGAGACGTAATTCGGGAGTTACTGCTCCCGAGTCACTTACTAAACCCAAATCGAAGTACTGGGATTATGCTATGGCGACTCAAAAAGTTATTCATTCTAGTTTGTGCTAGTTTTTCAATCTCCTTAGAAAAATTGCCCCGGTGGTAATCGGCCTGCAGTTTGAGGCATTATTTTCACCGCCGCTTCTGATAAAAAACGGAAACTGCAGCAACTTTCAGCTTTCTCAGAAAATCGGAACAAGAAAGCAAGAGATTGATCCCAATTTTTTAGAAGAAACCGTGATATTTTATGAGTATTGCGAATTATCTACTTGGCGGCACAATATTGAACATATTTGCGCTCATTGACAAGGTAGGATTTATGCGGATATCAACGGCCGCATCAGTATTCTAACTTAGTTCTCACTAGTGACATGCACGCGAGTAACTTTATGGGTGTTAGTGCCGTCGCAGGTGATACTCTAAAAAACGAAGGATTCCATTACCACACAGCACTTCAAGATTGTTCATGATACAGGTTGGCACCAATATATTTGAAAGGGAGCACTGGATGAAGCAGCAGATTAGTAATTGTATGGGGAAAAACACGTGAAACGAAACTTTAGATTTCTTCAGCTTGAATGTGATATGCAATTTCTCACGCCAGCTTAGTAAGATAAGATTTCAGTGTAGATTCATCAATCGCCCTTGCGGTGACTAACGTAGTCGCTGGCGGACGCATGAATGTGGTGAGGTACGTGCTGGAGTAAATCGTTTACCTTGAGGCGTACGAACAAGAGGGGGCCAAGGCCGGAACCGTGAGGGAAAGTTACGAGAACGGGTTAGCGCTTTCAGTCACGACGTCTCCACATGGAATCGCGACTTTTTCGTTGCCTTCTTCATCAAAATGCGAAAAAGCCACGCTGCACTCTGGTGCGACTGAAATTCGAGACGCAAGTAAATGTGATGAGTGCCATCTCACAAGAAGTGGTAAAACACTACTTCAGAAAAAAGATGTTTTAAGATGTACGCCTCCATGTTTCACAGAAGCTTTGGTAAGTCGCTGTTCAAATTTCTCTTTTAACGGAGCCTCAATCCTTCAGAACAGTTCTATGTAAAGAAAGAACTATGTTTTACGGAACACAGTTACTCGATACTCGGGGTTCTGTTAGTCAGTAGTTTTGACCCTGTTTTCATTCGCCTCTCCATAGGGAGAACACTTGACTCGCTCTTTCTTCATCGCGCCGCCGACCCATACGCACTGCGCCAAAATAAATAACTACCGACGCTTTTATGTCCTTGTTACGCCATCTAGTCCGCTGCGGAAGAATGAAATTTTCGTTTTTGAGTATTCGTTGTATTTAAGAGTGGCGCCAATTATTCCATGTAGAAGAAAGATCGCCGTCGCACTGTTTGATCGGGAAGATGCTACACGCTCTTGTCGGCCGTACCATCGCGCGCACTACGTCAGCCTGGCAAATATGTCACGTCCTCAAGTGGTTGCCTGGATGTCATCGACAGTTTGATGCTGCACCAATAAAACTTTGTTCGGGTGAAGGAGGCCCGCAGAACCAGCCCGGACTGTTGTTTTTTGTATTTGAGAATTTTGTCCGTGCTGAAATTTGGCATTGTTTCTTTTAACGTCCGGCGTGAACAGCTCATTTTAATTCACCGTCCTTGCTCTAAACGGCGGCAGTCGTTTTTGTGTAAGGTACGACGCGAAGGACCAGCAAGTCCGTGTCTGCAGCGGCGCAATACGACGAGTGTGCGCCAAAAACAACGCTCCGCCGCTGAAAATCCATTGTTCTCTTCAGCACGCCGCTGAGGAGGACTTTTTATTTCTATATCACAAGCTGCGAACCGGTTGAGGCACGACTAGCACAACCTTGAATGAATAATTCCTCTCCTTTCTGTAAACTGCCAAGGCCTACGTGCGAAAATAAAATTAGTATTGAGCCACCATGTCCTCATACGAGGACACGACAAACTTTGCGTAAAAATCGTCGTACAGAAGTGATTTTTTTTCTCCGCACTGAAGACATGTGAGCATTCATACTTGGAAATTTAAAATTTTCTCCAGCAGATTATTGCAATTTGTTTCTGAAGGGATTAGCCCACGCACCAATTACTGTAACAGGCAGAGAGCAGTTTGTTAAAAGCTGTCAAATTCAGTCTAAAGTATATAGGTGTAATTTCAGGAGTGAAAATTTAGTATCAACTGTTGGAAGGGTGCTTTGTCAACGGCTTTTGCATTGCCTAAAGAGATATCACCAGTCTGAATGGTAGAGTCGAAGGTAAAAATCTAATTAAAATACTTAGATTGTCTACTTAGTCGCTAGCTTGATGAAACATGGTTAAATCGGGGCGTGTAAGGACGGGACAAAGAAAGAATGCACGGATCTTCTGTCCGCCATTCATTCTTTCTTGTTCTTGCCTTACACGCGCCCATTTAACCAGGTAAAAGTTAAGTCATGCAAGGACCTGGTCAGTCGGGTCTCGCAGCAGAGCCCCACGCGAAACTACGTCTGGAAAGGATTGAAAACTTTGCTTTAGTCAAGGAGGTTTCGCGGGGTAGACTAGGTTATGGGTTCCACGACATTACCGGGGACGTTTGTTAAAGAAGTAGGATGACAGCTTAAGTTGCTGAATAGCGCCACAGCGTGAGCAGAATGCGGAAAAAAATAATGCTATGGAGTTAAGAGCGCAAGGGATTCAAGGAATGGGACAACAGTCTGAAACTTCGAACAAAACATGGTGACGGTGTTTTCATTATTGTGAAGGGTTCCCTTGTGTCCGAAGAAATATTTATTGATAACAATGAAACTAATATGTTTAGTGTCGCATAGTACGGAGTGATCGTTCTATTTTTGTTGTTGGTGCTTTTTAGCGTCCTATTGTTTTCGAGCCAAGCGTTATGCGTCACCTGAGAAGCATTGCCTGCAGTTTTTCTCAAGACTGTGTCATTCTTGCGGGTGACTTCGATTTGTCGGAAGCTAAGTGGTCTAACGGCACCTGTGTTTAAGAGAGAGAGAGAGAGAGAAAATAATGCAGAGAAAGGCAGGGAGGTTAACCAGAAATAGTTCCGGTTAAAAATCTAATGCAGCTACATATTGTGAATTGAAAACGTTGACTGACGTGCCTGGACTCATGCAGTACGTTTGAAAACCTACACGAGGTGACAAAATTCTGGATTGATTGTTCAGTATTAGCCCTGATGTTATTACCGAAGTAGATGTTATTTCTGGTATAAGCGAACAGAACGCCGTCGTCGCTAAGCTAACTAAAGCTACCATTAAAACACAGACATAGGAGTCCAGGAGAACCTTCTTTTACAGTAAAGCGAACTTCGATGAAATATCAATGCAACCAGAAAATCAATCTCTGTTGTTTGAATGTACTACAGACGAGGCAAGCGCCGATCACCTATGGTTAAAGAGGGCATCACTTCCCTCATTCAACGTCATGTTCCGAGCGTCTCAAGCAATACAGTAAAGAAAGAGGAAGAAGGCTTGGCTTAATGTTGTTAAGCTTATAAAAAAAAGCAAGACGGCTTTCTCCCGATACTGCCAAAATAAATATCCTAATAACTCCGACAACTTGAAGGACTTGACGGCACTTCATAAAATCAAATTAAGAGAAGCTAGAAAAAAGTATTTTGAGGACTTGGCTACTGCCTTTCCTAATCGAAAGATGTTCTGGAAGCATACTAAACGCTCTGGTAACGAGAAAGTTAGTCCACCAAATCTACGTTATGATGGCTTAACAGTCACTGAAGATCTGGATAAGGCCACAGTTTTCAACGACTTCTCCAAACCGGTTTTCACCATCATAGACAGGTTACGGTTGAGTTTAGAAGAGAGCATTGTTTGCCCATGGAAAAGGTAGAGCTTTCATTGAATGGCATATATAAACTGTTACAACACCTTGATGAAAATAAAGCGACAGGACCAGATAGGCTTCCCGATGACGGGAAAGTTGCTAACGTCGTACCTGTTTTTAAAGTGGCTCTAAATCAGAGGTGTCCAATTACAGGCCTACTTCCCTGACACCGATTTGTTGCAAACTACTTGATCATGTTCTATATTCCACCTTAAAGAATCACCTCACTTCAGTTGGATTTTTTAATTCTAAACAACACGGTTTCGAAAAGAATTTTCATGCACAACCCAATTAATTGAATTTTATCATATCAGAATGTAGCACCGGTTTTGGACAATAGAGGACAGATTGATTGTTTAATTTTGGATTTTTAAAAAGCGTTCGACACGGTATCACATTCAGTTTTACTACCATAGTTGCAGAATTTAAACATTGACAATGCCGTTTGCACAGGGATTACGGCTTATTTAACATCAAAGAAACAGAAGGTGGTTTTAGATGGATCATGTTCGTGTTTAGTTTAAGTCACTTCAGGGGTACCGTTTGGGCCCCTGAACGTATTTGTAACGTAATGGGCCCACTTCTCTTCCTTGTGTTTATAAACGATATTTCGGATGTAATCAAGAGTAACATTAAAATGTTTGCTGATTGTATTTTGTATACTAATTTGACTGACCAAGCGGATTCTGCACAACTTTAGGAACACCTTAATCAAGTAGAGGTCTGCTGTAAAGTCAACGACGTGGTTCTAAATAGCAACAAGTGTGTTCAGGTCAGCTTTGCCAAAAGGGTCAATAGGTTCCTGAATCAGTACATATAAAAGAATGAAGTTATTAGCAAAGAGGACAAATACAAATATTTGGGCATTACGTTTTCCAAAAGGGCATGGTCGGAACAAATCAGTATTGTTGGCAGGCAGGAAAACCCCTTGGTTTTCTAATCATGTGACTAAGGAAGTTAAACAGACCGCATACTATGCCTATGTCGGACCTACACTGGAACATACCTGTCCTGTGTAGAACCGGTTCAAAAAGTACATTTTCATGCACTTGAGCGTAATCAGTCTATTGCAGCTAGATTTGTTCTGGGGAAAAGTACTGGAGGCACGAAGAGAGACCTTAAGTGGCAATCTTTAAGATAGCGAATACGTAATCTGTCACTGAAATTCCTTTATTCAATACCTAACAAGCAAACTGGAATACATGCTTCAGATTATCTGCGATCGGGGCATTATCAATCCTCCCGTTTGGATCGCAAATTTGAAGTTCGATCATATACCCCCGGACCGATCTTTTTAAGAATCAGTTTTTCCCTAAAACGATTTCCCAATGAAATTTGTTACCGCCAGAACTGGCTGGCTGCAAGACTGCGAGCTCATATTATAAATTATTGTGCCCCCCGCAATAACGCCGACAAAGGCGCTCCGGGTAGTGTCTGAATTAAAGAAATAAATAAAACACTGGGGCGCATTGGTTGTGGGTAGAGACTGGGAAACAGTGCGAACAGGTACTCTGGAAAGTTACGTTCCATATTTTTAAAACTTTACATTTTATTTCGCTTAGCTCCGCGCATGACGAAACGTTTCAACTGTCGAATATGGTGGCAATCTCTAATGCCGTAAATTATTTGACCGTCATGTTAAAGACCATTTTGTAAAATGGAAAAGTGCAACGCGCGCCAAATTCACGAGACAACACGGGCGCAAATGCTGGGTTGAAAAAAAAAATAACGCAGAATCACTGCCCGAAGCACATCGCCTTGATCATTAGAAAGTGTAATAAAATGTGCTTGCTGAACGTTCTTTGCGTGTCTAAACTTGCCGCAGTTGTGTTTAACTACTTCGGAAAGTCGCTGGCTAGAAGCGAGCTCTTAGTGTGTACAGCCAGAGCGGACAAATTACCTGCCTCTGCGGCGCGATGCTTCTCCGGAGTGCAACTAGAATTAATCTGTTTGGCCAAATAATAATGGCGTTTTTATTCCTATTTTCTAAGCATCTTAACGCTTCGTAAAGTCTCCTTTACTTGGACTAGTACGCGATTTGATGTTAGAGGGGATTAACACTAGCGTTACGTCAGTCACGTTCTCTTCAATAAGCGACCAGTTTGCGTCAATGAATTGGCCGTGAAAACGTAATTTCAAAAATGTAAGGAAAGCACCTAGTTTAAGAATAGCTTCATGATTTCTCCACTCACACAAGGTCATTGCCTTCAGGTGGGTATAGCGCAAAGTGGGAAAAAAAGGAAAGAGGTGTAGGGAGGACGACACTGGGATCACTTAATTCTGTCATGCAATTTGGAGGCGACATGCTGTCCGCTACAGTGGTTGTTATTAGGTGATATACGTTGGTGGAGCTTCGTACTGCGTGTGGTTCCAGTAACTAGTTAGGTAAGCTTGAAGCATAAGGACTCCTTCCAAAAGACTTTTTGCTTGAGGGTTTGAATTTATTGCTCAAGGCTCTTGCATCAAGTTGCTTACCACTTGGGAAAATTAACTCGCCGAAACAAATAACGTGACGTTTGGCACATGCGTAAATGACTTGGTTTGAAGGGAAGCTGAAGAGTCTGTCGAATTCAATAAAACGCTCATATACGGATGCGAGAACGTTATAAACCATGAAGGTAAAATTTTGGGGGGGATTTTTCACTTAGGAGCGACGCAATCGTCGCTTAAAATTGCGCTGTAGCTCCGCCCCCCGTCGAGCGCCGCGCGCTGCTGCTGACGCTGACGATGCGAGCGGAGATCGGAAACCGCGGAGTAGTGACGTCAACACTCGTGTTCCGCTTCTTCGCAGTGTCCGCGACCGTGCCTGACCGGGCTTATTTCTGCGTGCGTGCCGTCCTAATCTGCTTCGCTCGACCCTACGTTCCTTTGTTTGTGTGTATATAGGAGTGGTAGTTGACGTGCGCAGCATCAATTGAACTTATAGGCCGATCACGCCGGCGTTCTGTGCAGCCTACGCTTGCACGAACACCAGCGGCCGCGACGATGTTTCGATGTTCCATTAGTTCCTGCAAGACAAGAAGCTTTCAGCTAAGTGGGAGGCTGCTGTGAAGCGAAACAACTTCAAGCGCTCAAGAACAACAGTGTTGTGCTCTAACCACTTCCGTGACGATTACTACCAGAGTTTATCAATAATGCGTGCTTTGGGTTCTCCTAAAAAAAAATTGGCACGCTGAACCGAAGGTGCATGTTAATCTCCCACCCTTGACGCAGGTTTCATCACCAAGCGCCGCGAATTTTCTATTCGCACGTGTGTTGTGAAACAGCCTGCATGCAGCTACCATAACGCAGTGCAAGCGTAAAGTTTGAATGTGCTGGAAAGCCTGCTCACGCCAGGACGCTGCGCTCCCCCTTCTCTCGCACACATAGAGAAACCGACCTTCTCACGTAGATGACGGAATTCGCCGGTTAAGAGTAGCGTGCCGATGGCGCGCTGATGAAGGGTTTATACTACACGTGCTACAACAGCCGGTAAACTTTTCCCGCGTTTAACTGTCTGTGTAGATTGCCGACCGCTTTGGGGCAGCGCACAATTGCCGAAGATCGCATCACCGCTTACGTTCTACGAGGAGGCATGCAGGAACATAACACTACAGTTGTTTGCCCGAAAATGTACTCACTGGAACGCTGAATGCAGCTTAGCAAAAAACATACTCGCCAAAGAATATTTCCAACACAAGGAGATGCTAACACTTCGCCTTCGTTCACGTGGAAAGCAATGCTTGCACCAGCATTTTTTGCTTCTTGGAGAGGCTGGCTCTTCGCACTCGGCTCGTACATGTAGGGAGTTAAGTATAAAACCCTTACAAGTGATCTTGCACGCGACAGCGACAGCGCGACAAGCGAGGCGGTGTCTGTCGCGTTCACTCGTCGCCTGCAAGCCGAACTCCACGCGAGCGACGGCTTTGAGCGACGACTTCCCGGTATGAGGGCAGCAATATACGCGCCGAAACTAGCGTGACGCATGCTTTATCAATTTAGGTTGATGTACTTTACTGAAGAAGGAGTATAAAATATTTCTGAAGGTCTTGCACTAGGTTCTCATTTTTGCATGTGTAAAATTCAATAGTTTGCTCGTTCCGTGCGACAAACAGTAGTATTTGAGTTATGTACATACAGTCTCGGCTTCGCACTATTGGCTAGTCGCTCATAGCATTTCCGGGCGACCAGCGACGAGTTCTAGATTTCTAGAAACGAGCGATCGAGCGACAACACCGAGCGATCTGTTCAAGCGACGGCCCGTTTTGTCGCTCGAAGCCGTCGCCCGTCACCGTCGCGCGCAAGATCGCTCTCGTGGAGTTTGGACTTAACGCCGAACTCCTCAGAGAAAGGCAAGGTCTCGAAATTTTCCATGACCGTCTCAGCAAAACACCACCAAACTATCTTGAACCGTGCTTCGTGTGCAGCGGCAGCAGTCGGTCCCGACGAACGCCATAGTTGACGTCACGAGGCGCCCGACCAATCACAGGCGAAAACGAGGCGCGCGAGCTGGGCGTGTCTGCTGCTGCACTTTTCGTCGAAATAAAATATGTTTGCGCTTTCTTTCGCTCAATTTGGATGCGATATTCGAATTCAGAGGGTTGAAAACCACGACGTACTGCCCTTCATTCATTTCTTCTGGAAAAGCTTTCAGCTTCCCTTTAAGCTAGCAATATGGTCACGTTGTAGTGACGATGCAGAACACAATAGCAGTGCTGTGAATCACGAAAGGAACTTCTTATAGGGCGAACCCGTGCCCAGAAAAACAAGTAACATGCAAGAGCATCGACAGCGGCGAGAGCAGTCGTTGAAAATCTGATCTGCCGATCAAGCGCGTCTGCGTTGATGCATGACTCGTCCAAAGTTCTATTGTAATCGCTGGTGCCTGCGTGCATTGCAGAAACTACTGCACAATTCTTGTCCCGCATACAATCTCATTACAAAATGTTTGGCTACAACATACACTACGCATATAATCGACGATAACATCCGAGTAAGCTGCAAATAATGCAGGCGCGTATTGCGCTGAGCGATAACTGTAAGTTGTCCAAGGGTGAAATACAGTACCTGAGAAAAGAGTCACTACAGTGCTGTCGACTGCAGCGTAGAGCGCGTGAGCGGCCGCATGGATGGATATTATGAGCGTCCCCTTTGGAACGCTGATAAGAAGGGAAGGTGGGTTGCGCCACCAAGATCTTGCTATTATACTTCCTAATGAAAAACAAAATAAAGGTAAAGAAAAAAAAGCACGACGATGTCCCACACCGAAATTTTCTGGCCTCCTATTGTGAACTTTGCTTTTGTACGCCTCCCTCGTTTGTTGTATCCCTACTTCCACCAATCTTCCAATCGCCCCTTACTAATCTATATTGTGGACATGTTAATTTTCCCCTGCTCTCACTGAATCCAAGGGCTTCAAGGAGGCCAGTGGTGCTTGAATAAACCGCTGCGCAGATGTCTTCACATTCTAATAAAACATGCTCCATCGTTTCCTTATCTTTACGGCAGCAAGCACATGCATATTCTTCCTTCGTATATCTCGCTTTGTAGGTGCGTGTTCTAAGGCATCCTGATCTCGCTTCGAAAAGTAATCAGCTTCCCCTTGAGTTATCATAAATTGTTTTCGTTTCTTCCTCTTAAGTAGTTACTCATGACAGGTTTCTTTTCCATTGACGCCACCCATGAGATTATTTCTGCATCTCTGACTTTCCGCTTGACGTTATTTGTTGCTGTGTTGCTCACCCTACATGCCGCATACTTTCTGGTAAGCTTCCTAGTTCTTTTCCTCCACTGTGAATCAATGTTTTTCTTGTACAGATACCTGAACACTCTCCCAGTCCATTTACTTTCTTCCACATTCCTCAGTCATTCTTCATGAATAATTTTACTGCGAGCTTCCCTCACTTAAATACTATTTCAGCTCATGTGATCCTGCGCAGCTTCATTTGTAGTCTTCCCGCGAGCGCCCAGTGCGAGGCGTCCCACTGACCTTTGGTTCCCATCGAGTCCTTTCTGTACCCCTGATTTCAAGCAAACAACCGTATTTCCAAATGTGAGTCCTTGAATTATTACACCTTTTCACATACACCGGAGCACCAGGTACGTATTGTATCCCCGTAGCGCTCTGTGTTTCGTTATGGCCCCATTACTCTATTCCTTTGCTGTTATTATTTCTCTCTGTGTTTGTATATATCTATTGCCTTCGTTTAACCATATACCAAGCTATTTTATATTCTTTCACGCAAGGTATTTTCTCGCCCTGTATGGACATTGTCTGTTCACTGTTTTCAGCGAATACCATAACACCCGGTATTTTAACGTAAAATTTCAGGCCTAAATTATCGCCTTCCTTTTCACAGGTATTAGCGAGACGTTGCATATCGCATTGCTTGCTATCTAGCAACACAATGTCATCCGCATAAAACAAACGTGGATGCTGCTGCTCAACTACTGTATTCGATTATTTGTATGAGAGATTAAACCAGATATCACTTCCGTCTAGCGCCCTTTACATCATCTCCGCGTACATCATAAACAGCAGGGGGTTAAAGGACACCCTTGCGTCAGTCCCTTGTTGATATAAACTTTCTCCTCGCTCCTCTTCCCTTCCATTCAACGCAAGCGGTATTTTATAGCTAAATCTCTATCAAAAGCTGTAGACAATCGTCACTTAAGCTTTCGCCTTTCAGAATATACCACAAAATGTCGCGGTATACGTTGTCATACGCTCCTGTAATGTCTAAAAAGGTCAGGTATAGCGGTCGGCTTTCTGCTCTTGATATTTCAATACACTGAATAAAAACAAATACGTTATCATGGAAACACATACCTCTTGGGAAGCCATTCTGAAGTTCTGCCAAAATGCCATTGTTATCTGCGCATGCTTGCAGCTTTAATTTGATTACCTGCATTGCTAGCCTGTATATTACCGATGTAATGGTCAACGGTCTATACGAGTGAATTCTATATTTCTCCCCTTAGCTTTATAAATTAAATTCATTCTACTTTGTCGCCAACTGTCTGGTATTGGAATCAGAACCAGAAATTATTATTAGAAGTTGGGTCACATTACAAGTATTTAGTATGCAGAAGGAGGTCCCATTTGTCTGGTGTTCGGCTTTGTTTTGCAGGGCGACACCTGGTGGCAATTTTTGGGTAAGAGGTATTGCACCCAGGAGCATGTGCGGCCTAATACAGGGTGATCAATTTGGAGTTGTACGATATTTTAAAAAATCGCCTGTTTCTAATTCTGCTCCTTGATGGATTATTCAATGAAGCGCACATTACTAGCTCAAAAAAATTCACATAATCAACTAGTTGACGAGTATTAAACTAATTATCTGCTGAAATAATTAGATTACCGCACATATTGCAATTTCAGAATTGTAGCCGACAAGCTTGCAAGGCGTACCCCCTTAGCATTATTTTCTTGAAGGACGTCAGTTTAGAGATATGCGTAATCAGTCTCCATAAATATGCGTTGTTGTTGTCCGCTTAGTTTATTGAGAAAACGATATTGACACGTGTATTTATATTTATCGGGCGACCACGTTTCGCCGCCTAACAAATCTTATCGCACAGCGCGGGACGCGCCTGCATGTATCCGAAGTTTCTGGAAAGTTATCGACGCTTCTATCCGCTGTCTGTTGTCGCTGAAGCTTGTGTTATCTGATTTCATCGCCTGACGCGAATGGTGTAGAACTTTGTGGAAGGCACGCGGGTCCCAACGATTAATCTGGAACATTCGGCGATTGATGTATAAAAGGCGACGCGCTTGACCCGCTGATCAGATTTCCGACGATCGCCGACCTTGTTCGCCGCTATCGTTGTGCTATAAGTGTAGCCTGTTCTTGTGGGCACAGGTTCGCCCAATAAAAATTAGTTTTTTGCATTTCACAGTATCGCTACTGTGTTCTTAACGTCACCACCACGTGACATCTGGTGGAGGTGCTTTTCTTTCATGTACCGGACGCCCCCGACAAACCGTGATCCAAGCCCGGACCGCAAAGACAGCACCAACGTAGTCCCGGACCATCGAGCAAGCCGCCGTCTTCAACAACTGCCCCCGGAGCACGGACTTTTGCCTGAAACCAGGAAGATCACCACCAAGTCCACCCCAATGGCAGCCCCAGCATCCCCCATCGTGCTGCAGCAGCCCAGGGAGCCTCCGACGTTCCGCGGTTCAACGTTCGAGGACCCGGAAAGCTGGCTTGAGACATACGAGAGGGTCGCTGCTTTTAACAAGTGGAACAGCGACGACAAACTGCGACATGTCTTCTTCGCATTGGAAGACGCTGCCAGGACGTGGTTCGAGAACCGAGAAGCCACCTTGACGACCTGGGAGCTATTCCGAAGCGGCTTCCTGCAGACATTCGCAAGCGTTGTACGCCGAGAACGAGCCCAAGCGCTATTAGAAACCCGGGTGCAACTACCAAATGAGACCACCGCGATTTTTACAGAAGAAATGAGCCGCCTATTCCGCCACGCCGACCCGGAAATGTCCGAGGAAAAGAAAGTCCGCCTACTCATGCGTGGTGTAAAGGAGGAACTTTTTGCCGGGATGGTACGAAGCCCACCGAAGACTGTCGACGAGTTTCTTCGCGAGGCCACCAGCATCGAGAAGACACTCGAGATGCGAAACCGGCAAGTCGACCGCAGCACGAACTCGACAAACTACGCCGGAGTTCAGTCACTGGCCACCGACGACCTACGCGAGACTATCCGAGCTGTCGTGAGGGAGGAGCTACAAAAGCTGTTCCCATCATCACAGCCTCAAGTGGCTACGATTGCTGACGCCGTGCGTGAGGAACTCCAACAACAACTTGGTGTAGCCCCTGAATCGCCGCAGCCTAAGCCGCAAGCGATGACCTACGCCGCCGTCGCACGCCGTCAAGGTCCCCCTCCGCGACCGCGCCAGGGCCCTGTCACGCCGCAATTCCGTCGTCCGCCGCCACCGCCGCCAGCAAGACCACCCGTCGCCCAGCGCACCTACGCGAGAAAGACGGACATTTGGCGCGCTCCTGACCACCGCCCGCTCTGCTACCACTGCGGCGAAGCCGGCCATGTGTACCGCCGATGTCCATACTGGGAGATGGGACTGCGAGGCTTCGCCGTCAACGCACAGCGCCCGAGGGAAGGTGAACGCCCTCGTGACATCGCCGACTACCTCGCTGCTACTCAGTGGAGCCCTCGACGACCGTCCCGTTCGCCGTCACCAGGCCGCTACCTGTCGCCGCAGCGCCGACCATACACCGGCCCAGCCCGGGGCCGCTCTGCGAGCCCATATCCGGAAAACTAAAAGCAGCAACCGATGAAGGTGCGGTTGCTGTTCGTCGAACTGACGAAGATCCTCCGCCGCCGACGGAGACAAGGAAACCATCTCGACGACCTAATGACGACACGCCGCCGTCCCGACGAAGTCAGGAAGCCAAGACTACACCGACGAAAGATGGCTTGACGACGCGACGTTCCAGCTTCAGTTCAACACGACGCAGCCGTGATCCGACCCAAAGACCCAACTGCAACGCCAGACGAAGAACCACCGACCTCGACGTACTTTTCGACGGCCACGCAGTCACTGCCTTAGTCGACACAGGGGCCGATTACTCCGTAATGAATGGACACATCGCCGCCCACTTGAGGAAGGTCAAGACTGCATGGGAGGGCCCCCAAATTCGGACCGCTGGAGGACACCTCATTACGCCGACTGGAATCTGCACAGCAAGAATTACCATTCATGACCGGACTTACCCTGCCACCTTCGTTATCCCGCAACAGTGTTCACGAGACGTCATTCTCGGCAGGGACTTCCTGAACCAACACGGCGCAATCATCGACCTGAAGTCGCAGTCAGTAACGCTGTCGGAAGATCAAGCGATACCGTCGGAGAGCCCTCGTAGTCACCACGCCTTGAGTGTGCTCGAAGATCAAGTGAGCATCCCGCCTCGCTGCAGCATCGTTATTTCGGTCGGCACCGAAACACCCGCTGACGTAGAAGGCGTCATCGAAGGCGACCAACGTCTACTACTCGACCGTGAAATTCGCGTCGCAAGAGGGATCGCTCGACTGCACGGAGGAAACACGAAAGTGCTGCTGACAAACTTCAGCCAGGAGTTCAAGCACATCAACAAGGGCACGACGATCGCATTCATCGAGGAAATACAGGAAACCAGCGATGCGTTTGTCCTCTCGGATTCTGTCGTATCTACCCCGACGACCGTAGTTCCCGAGCCAGACTTCGACATAAATCCAAGTCTCCCCGTGATTAAGCAGCAACAGTTCAGAAGTCTGCTTCGACGATACAAAGACTGCTTTTCGACGTCATCGAGGATTAGACAAACACCAGTCGCAAAGCATCGCATAATAACCGAAGAGTGCGCTCGACCACTCCGCCAGAGCCCTTACCGAGTTTCGACGCGAGAACGCGAAGCTATAAGACAACAAGTCGAGGAAATGCTGCGCGACGACATCATCCAACCATCGAAAAGCCCGTGGGCGTCTCCAGTTGTTTTAGTGAAGAAAAAGGACGGAACCCTACGTTTCTGCGTCGATTATCGTCGACTGAACAAAATCACGAAGAAAGACGTATACCCCCTCCCACGGATAGACGACGCATTGGATCGGCTCTGCAATGCTAAATACTTCTCATCGATGGACCTCAAGTCTGGCTACTGGCAAATAGAAGTCGACGAAAGGGATCGCGAAAAGACCGCCTTCATCACGCCAGACGGCCTCTATGAGTTCAAGGTTATGCCATTTGGACTGTGCTCGGCGCCTGCAACGTTCCAGCGAGTGATGGACACGGTTTTAGCAGGATTGAACTGGCAGACGTGTCTTGTTTACTTGGATGACGTCGTTGTCTTCGCCGCAAATTTCGACGATCACCTTAGGCGGCTTGCGACAGTATTGGAAGTCATCAATTCATCAGGGCTCACTTTGAAGCCGGAAAAGTGCCGCTTCGCTTACGATGAGCTTTTGTTCCTAGGCCACGTCATCAGCAAATCAGGAGTACGCCCCGACCCACAGAAGACAGCTGCCATCGCAAAGTTCCCGCAGCCAACCGACAAGAAGGCAGTGCGCAGATTCCTTGGCATGTGTGCCTACTATAGGCACTTTGTCAAGGACTTTTCACGCATCGCGGAGCCGCTAACACATCTAACCAAATGTGATGTCGCGTTCAAGTGGGAAACGCCGCAGGCCAAGGCATTTCAAGAACTCAAGCGACGCATGCAGTCGCCGCCGGTACTTGCACACTTCGACGAGGACGCCGATACCGAAATCCACACTGACGCCAGTAGCCTAGGCCTCGGTGCCGTCCTAGTCCAGAGTAAAAACGGAGTCGAACAGGTGATAGCTTATGCTAGCCGGTCGCTGTCAAAAGCGGAAAGCAATTATTCTACGACTGAAAAGGAATGCCTCGCCATCATTTGGGCTACAGCTAAATTCCGCCCTTACCTCTATGGCAGGCCATTCAAAGTCGTCAGCGACCACCACGCGTTGTGTTGGCTAGCTAACTTAAAGGACCCTTCCGGACGGCTGGCGCAGTGGAGCCTCAGACTACAAGAATATGACGTCACGGTAGTATACAAGTCCGGAAGAAAACACTCCGACGCCGACTGCTTATCACGCGCCCCAATCGATCCCCCGCCGCAAGACGACGAGGACAACGACGCCTTCCTTGGGATAATAAGCGCGGAAGACTTCACTAAACAGCAACGGCAGACCCGGAGCTAAAAGGCCTCGTCGAATATTTGCAAGGGAACACCGACGTTGTCCCTAGGGCATTTAAGCGCGGGTTGTCTTCGTTTACACTACAAAAGAACCTGCTCGTGAAGAAGAACTTCTCACCAGTCCGCGCCAGGTACCTTCTTGTTGTGCCATCAGCGCTGCGTCCAGAAATACTGCACGCCCTACACGACGATCCAACCGCTGGGCACCTCGGATTCTCCCGGACGCTATCGAGAATACAGGAAAGGTATTACTGGCCGCGTCTGACCGCCGACGTCGCCCGTTACGTCAAGACATGCCGAGACTGTCAACGACGCAAGCACCACCGACAAGGCCAGCAGGATTACTACAGCCGATCGAACCTCCTCGTCGACCATTCCAGCAGATTGGGATGGATTTGTTGGGGCTGTTTCCGATGTCAACATCCGGGAATAAGTGGATCGTCGTGGCGACGGACTATCTCACCCGCTTTGCTGAAACCAAAGCTCTACCGAAAGGCAGCGCAGCCGAAGTGGCGAAATTTTTTGTCGAGACCATCCTGCTGCGACATGGTGCCCCAGATGTCCTCATCACCGACAGAGGAACGGCTTTTACAGCAGAGCTCACCCAAGCCATTCTGCAGTACAGCCAGACAAGCCACAGGAGGACAACTGCCTACCATCCGCAGACGAATGGTCTCACGGAGCGCCTGAACAAGACCCTCGCTAGCAATGTACGTCGACGTCGAGCACAAGACGTGGGACGCGGTCCTGCCGTATGTAACCTTCGCTTACAACACGGCGGTGCAAGAAACAACACAGCTCATGCCGTTTAAGCTGGTTTACGGCAGGAACCCGACGACGACGCTCGACGCCATGCTGCCGCACGTCACTGACGAGGAGAATCTAGACGTCGCTACCTATCTCCAGCGCGCCGAAGAAGCCCGACAGCTCGCCCGCCTACGGATCAAGAACCAGCAGCGTACCGACAGCCGACACTACAACCTCCGACGACGCTTCGTCGAGTACCAACCCGGCGACCGTGTTTGGGTATGGACCCCGATACGCCGACGAGGACTGAGTGAGAAACTATTGCGACGCTATTTCGGACCCTACAAGGTCATCCGACGTATTGGCGCACTGGACTATGAGGTCGTGCCAGACGGCATTTCGCATTCACAGCGCCGCCGCGCACGATCTGAAGTGGTCCACGTGGTGCGCCTTAAACCCTTTTACGGACGCTGACGAAGTTCCTTATTTTGATGTTTTCGTTGCTACGAGTGCTTTTCTTTATTACTTTCGTTTGTTTGCAGCATCGGGTCGATGCTTTTTAAGAGGGGGGTATTGACACGTGTATTTATATTTATCGGGCGACCACGTTTCGCCGCCTAACAAATCTTATCGCACAGCGCGGGACGTGCCTGCATGTATCCGAAGTTTCTGGAAAGTTATCGACGCTTCTATCCGCTGTCTGTTGTCGCCGAAGCTTGTGTTATCTGATTTCATCGCCTGACGCGAATGGTGTAGAACTTTGTGGAAGGCACGCGGGTCCCAACGATTAATCTGGAACATTCGGCGATTGATGTATAAAAGGCGACGCGCTTGACCCGCTGATCAGATTTCCGCCTATCGCCGACCTTGTTCGCCGCTATCGTTGTGCTATAAGTGTAGCCTGTTCTTGTGGGCACAGGTTCGCCCAATAAAAATTAGTTTTTTGCATTTCACAGTATCGCTACTGTGTTCTTAACGTCACCACCACGTGACAATATTATGCATTGAAGCTCAAGAGCAGCTGGAATACCTATGTATTTCGTGCTACGCTTTGTGGAATATCTTGAAAATAATTTCATTCAAGAAATCCATTTTAAGTGGATACGTCTTGGAAGCTCTCCGGCTACAATTCGTAAATTGCAATATGTGCCGCAAAGTAATTAGGAAATTAGCGAGTTTTCGTTAACATGTTCGATATGTGTCTCGGTTTCTGGTGCTTGCAATGTCCGCGTCTTGGAATATATCAGCTCAAGGACAACAATTATCTGCTACAGGTGATTTTGAAAAATTTCGGAAAACTTAAAAATCATCAGCCTGTAGGCACGCGGAATATCTTTCGACGAATGGCGACGTTTGAAAGGCGCATTTATTTACCTTGGTCTGCATGCGGTCTGAGGGCGCTTGTGACAAGGCAGATGTCATTGAATGAAGCGTATGGGCTGATAACACGCGCCGGTTCTTTCGCAACAAATGAACCACACTGTTCGAGGTAACAAAGACGTTTACGAACATCACGTTTGGTCAAATGCAACGCACGCAAGTTAGTATACTTATTAGGCCGCTCATGCTTCAGGGCGTTCTATCTCGCACCGAGCAACAGCCGCCAGGTGTCACCCCGCAGAGCAGAGCGGGCCGTTAGCTCTGCTCTACATAGCAGTGGACGGGACTGCACACTTCTCAGTGCCCCCCTCTTCAAAAGCATCGTCCCAAGGCTAAAAAAAAAAAACGAGGAGAAAGCTAAAGCACCCGTATTAAAGAAATATAACCAACACACAAAGAAACAAAGCCTGAGACTTTGTGAGGGCAAGTAGACGGGCCTAAGGCTCATAACGTGAACTACTTGAGACGTCGGATCGTCTTGTATGGCCCGAAATAGCATCGCTAAAATTTCTAAGTCCTTTTCAGCGTATTGGGTTCCATACACAAACACGTTGCCGGGCTGGTATTCCACGTAGCGTCGTGGAAGATTCTAGTGTCGGCTGTCTGTCCTTTGCTGGTTGTTAATGCAAAGGCGGACCAGTTCTTGTGCTTCTTCGGCGCGCTGGAGATAGGCAGCGACGTCGATATTTTCATCATCGATGACGGGTGGCAGCATGACATAGAGAGTCGTCGTCGAGTTTCATCCGTAAAATACCTTGAACGGCGTAATTTGTGTTGTTACTTGCACAGCCACGCTATACGCGAAGGTTACGTAGGGAAGGATAGATGGCAACCCACGTCTTGTCTTAAACGTCGACGCACACCGCTAACATGTCGGCGAACATCTTGTGCAGGCGTTCCGTAAGACTATTCGTCTGCGTGTTGATAGGCGGTTGTCCTCCAGTGACTTGTCTCAATAGACTGCACGATGGCTTGCGTAAGCTCCGCTGTAAGAGTCGTTCTTCTGTCAGTAATGATGACTTCTGACGCACCATGTCGCAGCATGCCGTTGTCGACGAATAATTCCTCTACACCCGCCTTGTACTTGTATGACCCGTCATAGCTACCTTGGTCCAGGGCTTTCATTTCGATGTAGTGGGTAAGGTAGTCGGTGGCCACGACGATCCACTTGTTTGCAGATGTTGACGTCAGAAAATGTCCCAAGAAACCCATCGCGATCTGATGAAATGGTCGGCAAGGGGCCTCCATAGGCTGTAGTAATTCCACTGGCCTTGCCGTGGTGTCTTGCGTCGCTAGCAGTTTCGGCACGTCTTGATGTAATGGCGACGTCGGCTTTCAAGTGTGGTAATACATCCCGGACTCATCGGGAGTGTACAGGAGAACCCGAGGTGCCCTGCCCTAGGGTAATCATGAAGGTCGTCTACAAGCTCTGGCCGCAGTGATAAAGACACAACCGAAAGGTTCTAAAACTTCGTGGACGGGTTTATTGGTATGTACTGAAGCCATTGTATCGTAAAGAAACACGGACAAAGTAGAGGACAGGACACCACGGGCGTTAACGCACAACTGACTTCTTGGGTCGTCCAAGTGAAACAGGACGTCCTTCAGTTCAAACAAAACGAAAATTCTAAAATTTGTGTCTCGCTACCTATTAGGCAGATCGACGTGTCACTGACGCAATCCGTGCCTCTTTGACTAATATGATAAGCTGCCAAAAGTTCACGAGCAGTACAAGGTATATTTAAACTGGTAGCGAAGACCATACGAGCCCACATGTCATGAAAATAGCGGCGTGCGGCAACCGCCGTCATCTGTGAGTCGTGGGAACAACTTATGCAAAAAAAGGAAGAAGTACAAAGTCACACGGGGAAATGGAATTGACGTGGAGAAATGCTGTTTGACGGGAATGTTTGAATTGCTTAAATAGCGTCCCACATTTTGACCACTACGCCAGCAGTTATATTTCTTCTGAGGCTGAGGAGAGCTTGCGACTGTCGTCACCTGACGCTCCAACGTGTCATTAAATTATAGTAGTGGCGTATGTGGTCAGGTGGGCATAGGGTGTTACCGACGGCATTTGCTCCAGCAGGCTCCTTAGGAAGGTAAGCGAATGGGATGGAAATAAACGCCGGTGCCAGAGAGGTTTCAAAAGCAACTTCACTTTTATTGATGTTGAATAAGTAAACCAATATACATCACCAAACAAAACATATGTTTCTGTGGATGAAAAGTACTATGGCCAGCACACAGTCGTAATATACAGTAACATATGCGAAACCTTATCACACAACCATTAGCAATTGCGTGCGACACTATGTAGCCATGTATCCATATCCGACAGCTATCAGATAACAACCTACAACAATACCATTTATAAAACATTGCACTTGCTAATTTTGGTGACTTTAAGACGCTCAGTCTGTGTCACAGAGAGTGAACGATAATACCGCGGCGTTTCTACGTGGAGCGTTCCGCATTTATCGTCACCACGAGACACAGCGTGTCTGATGCCATAGCGTGAACTTGCAGGATAACAAAAAAGCTGCACTAACGTCTTGCGTGAGTGAATGCCGTGCGCTAGGACGCAAAATTTGAAATGAAGCACACGCCACACTTTGAACAACCACGCAAAGAAATAAAAAATACTCGAATCAAACCCCCGCGTTCAAGTGAGCACCGCCATTCCGCATGAAATAATAGCTGGCTTGAACAGGCCAGCTATTTCTTGCGCCAGAATCATTGGTTGGTAGGGGTCACCGTGAAAGAACAAATTTTAAAATATAAAAAAAATGACCATTGCCTGTTTTAGTACAGCAAAGGTATTTTAAACGTAATATTTACGGGTTTGACAGTATTCTGATGAAAAATTTTCGAACATTTCTTTTTGTACTTAGGGTTTTCTAATTTCAGTGTTTGTACCCCCTCACCTAGTCGCACTTCAATCGTGCCCCACTAAATAATAGACAGCTTTAGCAGAGCGTTTGCTTGCGCTCCGCTCCGCACACGTTTCACGCGCACCGGTGGCTGCACAGAATGCATTGATTTCGCTTATCTAACAAGAGCGTCTTCCAGAGATACCACTGACGTGCTCTCAGCTTGGCGGTAAAACGATTACGAAAGCAACTACACGCTGCCTGACGCACCGCTAAATCAGGTTCCTAGGGGAACGTGGTCAGTGTCCCACGTTCCGCTGCCGCTATGTGTGCTGTGCGCACGCGCGTCAGTGTTCCCAGTAGCGTTTTGCTGAGCGGCTGCGTGCCAATTGTTGGGATAGGCCGGTCTGAGCGGAGCGGACCGCAAACGCTCTGCTAAAACTCTCTAATATCTCTGGCACACTTTTCGTTCCTACCTCCGTAACCTATCTCGATCGCCCTTATGTAGTATCCTTACTTTTGTCCAGAATCTTAAGCTTACAGAACCACTATTCACAGTTGCATGCCAGGTAATGCGCAGACAGATGCGCATTGCCTCTGTTAATGATTAACAGTTCGTGCTCCCCTGCTCGGTCGTTAACGCACCTTCCTGTTTGACCTATGTATGCCTTCCCATACGACAGTGGTATCATATAAATGACACCGGTCGCGCATTTAACATACGGCGTGGCATGCTTCTTCTCGCAATCTAGGATTATTTGTTCGCACAGAATCCGTGGGCACAGGCCTGCTAGATTTTTAGAATTATGGGGTTTTACATGCCAGAACCACGACCTGATTATGAGGCATGGCGTACTGAGGGACTACGAAAATTTGGACCATCGGGGATTCTTTTAGGTGGACCTAAATCTAAGTACACGGGTGTTTTCGCATTTAACCTCCATAGAAATGCGGCCGCCGTGGCCGCGATTCGATCCTTCCACCTCGTGCAGCCTGCTAGATGGCGCGGCGCCAAAAAAGCCACTGGTCCGCCGTACCTACTGGCGATATTCTGCAATTTATGGGACATAACATGAACCTAAGGGACTGCTTCGGTCCTTATCTTTTTTCGGGTTGTAAGTGTAGAGCCCTGAACTTTGTTTAGGAGTCTCCAAGACAGCTTCGCAGTCTGAGCACGGATAGCCTGCTGGAATGAGCTTTGCCAATTGTCTTTTAAAACTGGTCTGCAGGATCTGTGGGCAGGATTTCATGAGCGCCGATTCTAGGCACAGGATGGCAATTTCTCTCTTGATGAGCTTTGAATGAGCAAAATCGTATGGAATGAGAGCTTTGTGCGACCATGGGCTATATGAGAAACACATGGTCTTGCTTGAAAGAAATTAAAGTGACAAAAAACTGAATTCAACCATGCGAAACAGCTTCATCTGTAAAGAGCATGCGCTTGTCATGTTGTCGAAAAGCTGATAAAATGTGTTCAATAGAACGGTTAAAATCAAATGCACAGTTATTGTTTAAAATAATCATAAAGACAACATATCTAGAATCTCAAAAAAATTCCAGGTGGTCTGGGGTGACGCTGGGGCTGTCTTCGCGGTGTGGGTTTGACGGAGACGTCCAGTGCATGGGCGCAAGAGCGTCTCCACCACACGACACATTGTAGTGACGATGAAGAACACCGGGAATCATGAAACTAATTTTTTATTGAGCGAGCCTGTACCGAGAAAAACAAGTAAATGTCAAGCGCAGCAACAACAGCTAGCACAGTCGACGATCGCTGAAAATCTGATCTGCTGGTAGAACGTGTCGGCTTTTATACATGACTCGTCGAAAGGTCTGGGGAAATCGCTGGTGCCTGCGTGCCTTCCAGAAAGTACTACACAAGTATTCAGGCATATAATCTGATTTTAAGGGTTCGGCTGGAACATACATAGCAGGTAGAATCAACGATAATATTCGAGTAAGTTCCAAATCATGCAGGCGCGTCTTTCGCTGAGCAATAACTTAAAGGTGTTAGTGGGTGAAATTCATACCCCGAGAAAATGACAAGCACGTCTCAATATGTTGCTATGAATTTAGGAACCTTGCAGGTGGGAGACAGGGATAACTGTAGGTCATCTGGTTTCCCGCCCGCCTGGGTCGGATCTCGGGCGCCCCGCCCAACCTTAACGAGACAGGCCACAGCGCCGTCACCCCCGGGCCACCGCGTCTCGACGAGTTGGCGAAGAGGGACGTCCCAGTAACGTACAACAAGATCACTAACTAGTTTTTCCAGTAACGATGTCTGTTTACGCCCCCGCACCCCGAACTAAACAGGGCGCAGGCGCTAACGCTATGCCTGCTACAGACGCATACCTATCCGACCCCGCCACGTTACGCATCATCGACCTGGCTGTCTACCGCTACGGCGCGTGCCCCTCGTGCGGGGACACGGCGACACTCGCACACGTGCTCTGGGAGTAGTTCAAGCTCGTCCAAGTGGGACAAGACCCTCCGGAGCCCGCCACTCCCGTCCAGCAGGCTCGCGCAGCGGCAGGTCTCAGTCGCTGCGTGCGAGACGCCCGCTGCGCGCTCACGTGCGTCCTGCAGGACCTTTTTTAATTTTATCCAATAAAAATGGCGGGGGGAGGCCTTCGTCCTGCAGTGGACATATAAAGAGGCTCATGATGATGAGGATGATATTGTTCCCATGAAACTTTGTGGTGGCTATTTGTGGATCGGTACCAGACGCCGATTGCGAAAAACTGAAGCAGGGCATGACATATGATCCAGAAAGCTTCCAGGTTGGATGTAACAATTATCGAGGGCATTGGTAATTATTGCTTGGCAGCGATACCCGCCGTGGTTGCTCAGTGGCTATGGTGTTAGGCTGCTGAGCACGAGGTCGCGGGATCGAATCCCGGCCACGGCGGCTGCATTTCGATGGGGGCAAAATGCGAAAACACCCGTGTACTTAGATTTCGGTGCACGTTAAAGAACCCCAGGTGGTCGAAATTTCCAGAGTCCTCCACTACGGCGTGCCTCATAATCAGAAAGTGGTTTTGGCACGTAAAACCCCATAATTTAATTTTTTTTTTGCAGCGATGACGACTCCTCCGCCGCGCCTGCTATCGTAGTGCTTACAAAACAGTTAAACATTGGGCAAGTCAGCTAGCGTTTCACAATAAGTTATGTCACTTCTCAATCATGTTTTGGTTGCTATTAAAGTGTTAATTCCATGCGAAGAAACAAAGGCAGACGCGTTCTCATGTTTCCGGAGAAAGCTGCGTAAGTTCGTGTAGATTACACTTATAGAAATGTCATTGCGTTGGGTGATCTTATGTCCACCCTTTTCTTTTAGTCCCAGAGCGAGGATTGCGATGCTTCTTTCGCTTATTACCACGGTTCTTCACATGCTTATCGTTTGAGCTGATTTCGAGTGTTTCGTACTCGAAGCTAATGGGAGTCCAATAGGATTTAGCGAAGTCGTGCAGCTGTTTCCGGGTGGTGCGGACGGGACACGAGAAACCTTCTACCACACGGTAATTAGATCCCTTAAACTTGCGGCCTTCAAGCAAAATAGATTTCGTGCGTTAATGAAATGAGAAATTCACGGTTATAGGGCTTCATCAGCGGGATTACCAAAGCGGCGTGCGCGATCTAGCTTAGTCGTAAGTGGATTTATTTCAACGTATTCGTGGTTTGACGTGCTAGAATAAATTAAATATCCATCTTGAGTGACTAGCTATCTGGTGTCCTCCTTCATCAACGTCAATTTTGTGTTCGTTCCCACCCTCTAAATTGTTTGCAGCAGTCCGGGATGAATCTTAGCTCTGACTACGGCACAACTCGGATGTGTTGGTGCCAGGCAAACTAAAATAAATAAATAAATAAATAAATAATGCAGATTATTACGACACGAACGGCCTTCTGCGCCATCTCAACGCGCCTGGAAATTCTGCATGACTTGCGTCATTTGGGCACTTTCAGACCGAACTGAAGACATTTCAGACTAAAGGGTGACAACATGCTGCAAATTATGGTTCTTTCGAAGGACTGTCATACGATGGTTTGAAAATGCTAAATGGTTTGAAAAGCACGGGTGTAGACGCTGTCTTGAAGTTACGGCAGCATCTCGCCGTGACGTCCTACTTCGACGGCGTCTGCTACAGCCTGGGTAATTGTTTATCGTTATAGATGAACCCAATTGTCTTCTAAACGAGATAAACATTGAAGTTGGCAAGTGTCGCGAACTTTTACCATGCCAACGAGGCCTAGATTAAAAAGAAAAGTGAAATGTCTCACGTCACTTTACATACATGCGCGGAGCTCTCGGTGCAAAATTAACAAATTTGAACTATGACCTTCATTTTGTATTGGAATAATCAACCTGTAGGCGCGAAATTTATTAAAATTGAGTTTTTGAACAATAATTAATAGGCCTCAACTCATTAGGAATTTCGCCTTAGTGTCGCTGTACTGTTTTGTTTGTTGCAAGTACATGATTTTCGAGGTTACCTACCTCAGAAGTAAGCTTTCATTGACCATTTGCTAGTTAATTTTTCTTTTCGTTCACCTCGTCACGAGTTTCGTTTTTACCAGACAGCAAAAGCAACGACCGAATTGTGCAAGTGCGCTCAGCACCAATGGCGAATCGACAATCGGCAGACGCACCAGAAAGCAGTTGCGAGATAACAGATCGATTGTTGACTTGCACTGCGAACCCCGGCGGTTGAAAAAGTGCTGCAAGCATCGACGTGTATTGCGAATGTTAGCGAGCAGCCCGGAAGAACGAACGAGGGAGCGAACAAACGTTCGTCGCCACTACCCCACCTAAAGCTTTGGACACATCGAGGCTCACAGGCTGTGCCCACGAACGAGCGTTGGCGCCAGGCGACGACCGCGCCCCGCAGTGCGCGGAGCACGCATCCTTCGCGCCGGTCCCGCCGAGTGTGACTAGCGATCGCCGACCAACCACGAAAGGGTGCGAAAAAGGCAAATAAAGGCTTTGTCATACCGTCTTGTGGCACACCTCACAGGAAGCTACTGCCGGTTACTCGACATTTGCAACCACGGAGGAGGAAGGAAAGTTTATTAAAACAATTTCTCATCCTCTATGATCAAAGGTAATACTTCTTTCCCCCATGTGTGTAGACCAGAATTTCCAGCGCCTGTAGGTGGCCGCCATGTTTTGATATGATGATGATGATGGTGAGGGGAACTGTGGGAACGGCACTGGGGGAGCGGGCCACAGAGAGTTTGCGGCTATCAGTCGCCCGCAGTGGCCGGTTCTGATAGCGCTGCAACCGTCTTATCTGAATGTCGACAAGTGTGCATTCTTAATGCGAACACATTTCAGATTACAAAAGTGCACCACGGCGCTCCCTAAAGCCATCATATTTCGGCTCGGCTGCTTCACTGGCCTGGTACATGGGACACGAAATAGACAATCCAGCATCTACGAGACCCGATGTAGCTCCGTGGAAAAGGGTACAATTAAGTGACAATAAGCCTCTTGGTCGTCTGTATAGCCCGGTTCCTCGTCAGGCGAATGCCCATGTTTCCCGCCTTCATCGTGCCGATGACAATCAAGACGATACGACTCTTGTAGCATACACTGATGCCAGTGTTAATGGCACCATGATTCACACAGCTCTCGTGTGTCCATTGATACCAGAGGCAGGCCAAACGTGCTCGTATGTTGCCGATCCTGCACCACCGGCCTACCTTGCCGAGCTTGCTGCCATACGAGACGGCTTGGCCGCGTTGCTACCTACTGTTCAAGATGCTCGCTACTCTCAACTCATCATTCGCACAGACTCGACTCAAGCCATCCACGACATACGTAGGGTGTCTCGGTCCACTCTATTCTCAGATAGCATTCACCGTCTTGCTGCCACTACGAATATCCTCATACGCGTCCAGTGGGTGCCTGGAGCAGCCCTGCCGGGTCTCCTTGAAGCAGATATGGCAACCCACCCACAGATTACAACACACCCACTTCCACATTTTCCTGAAGACGCCTGTGGACGACTGATCCGGGAAAAGGAAAACCTCCGACGTACCACACGAGCTCTCATACCTCCGTGTGGGTCAGACCTCCCTGGCGGGTTAACCCGCCGAGAGGAGGTTACGTTAAGGAGGCTACGTGTCGGGGTCGCACTCACCCCGTCTGTGACCGCTCTCTGGCCACAACAATACCATGGTCCTTACGGCTCATCGTGCCCATTTTGCAACACAGGAATCCAAAATGTGACAGTGACACACCTATTATGGACGTGCCCAGGGCTTCATCTAAGCCGTCTCCGCCATCTCCGGGCAACAGGCCTTCGGCCTGGCCGCCCACCCGACCTTGAACGTTGGATTCATGGACCCCATCATCGTTCACTCCTAGATTTCTTGCACGAGTCGAATCTGTTCGTGTATTTCTAACATCTTTTGTATTATGCCTAAGGACATGCTTTCGAATTAAAAAAAAAAAAACAAGTGCACCACGGAGATAATTTAGCGAGACCACCTTGCGACATCGTCTGCGTCGCGGCCCTTGCAATGTCCTGCAGTTGATCAACCTTTTTTCGGCGGCATGTGCCTAACTATACACGTTTCTTTAGGGTTTGAGGCACTGCATGATATATACTAGAGGACATCTAGTGCGCTATACCTTATTTCGTTTTATAGACTAGCATCATGTTTGTGCCGCACGCTACTGCCATACATTGTGCTGCTTTTTACCCTGCTTTGTCATCTCGCTTGCCATGGGATTTTAGCATACTGAAATGTTGTTAACATACAACAATCTTATCTTCTATGCTTGGCAAGCTGCACGCAGTCGTAGGGACCGCTCCACTTGTTTATGTAAGACGTAGCACGTATGAGCAGCGCTTCACACTGACAACGGACACCCTGGCGAACATAACCAATTAGTGGGCCAGTGCAGTGTGCCCGAGATAGAAGCATTACATTTTATATTGCCTGCGCTGCAGTTACTGGCTCTCTGTTAATTTCTACGTCACAGTCAATAAAGAACAGAAAATATTTTTGTATTCTGGCGCGATATTGCTGAAGGAGGTAACGGCTCTTTCAGGAACGGCTGAACACGGTCCTCGTATAGCTGGGTGTGAGCATCGCACCATTCTAGCAGTTCAAGCACCCACACACGAAAGAAAAAGGAAATCACGTCATGCATTGACGCGTGCGCACGCTTTTTTTTTGTGCACGCTAGTAATTCTCGCTTTCTCTTTTTTGCAGACACGAGTACTCGAATGCGGTTCATTCATGTGCATGCAAAACACAGGACACAAAAGCCGTCATGTTCCGTGCAGCCTTGTTTATTTGCTGTAGCGAAATAATGCCTGCGCAAGTTTAAAGTCGACACGCGCACTCGAAAGCCTTCATCTTAACACTCTTCCGTATCCATATGAAACTTTTGGGTTGACCTCCGTGCGCTTTCCGTCTGGAAAGTGAACCGACTCAAAATGAAAACGCTTACACGACACTGTCTTCCTTTTATTGTAGGCCCGCAGCGCGGGCAAGCAAGGCGCAGAATATCGCAAATAGTTGACGACAACAAAACGAGCAGGCGTGCTAAGCACGAGGGCTTCTCTGTGTGAAACCAATGCCCTGGAGTGCCGTTTCTCAGGCACCGCAGGAATCTTGAGTACACAGCGAAAGCACTCCACAGAAACACAACACACATGTTCTGTCTTCGTATATTTCGGCTGCAGGGCTCTCGCATGAGCAAGCTTCCTAGTTCGCTGGTTATTGGCGCAGCCAAGGACGGCACAGTGCTGCTCGCACAAATAACCTTTGCGGGACCGGCTCAGAACGTGCGGCAAGGGCACGTCTACACTTTCTCCCGTCTCCCGCAGTCCTCATCAGAAGGCAGCAGCTAATGCCGAGACTAGCGGCGCCACTGCTCGCGCTACGAGTACGTGCACTAGATGGGGGCACTGTGTCCAGGGCTGGCACGCGCCATGCACTGCCTAGAAGCAGTAAGCGTGGAAAGGTCCGGCACTGGGAAGCCACGTCCATGCGACGGCTGCGCCGCCGCCAATGTCCATCGTTCCCGTCGCTCATTCCTGCTGTTGTCAGTTGTGATGGTTGTGAGCCGCTAGCGTGTGCGCCTGAGTTGTTGGCGGTCTTATTTTGTACTTGATGAAGTTCTAACCAGGCATTCGTTTAAAGAAAGGCTTGCCTTTAACCGAGATGTTCCAGTTTGAATTATAGGCAGTGGTTGTCGTCTCAATATAAACATCTGAATGCAATATAGAGTATTTAATTGCTTTTAATTATCTAATTTAGGAAGAACTCATGTAAGTGAAACTTATGAATGGTAATTAATGAAAGATTTGTTTACCTAAGTAAGCTAAAGAAATCTAGGAGCTTTCTTGGTTGCGATTACTCATATTACCTAAATAATTAAGAAAGTAATTAAATAACCACTGCGTTCTTACTTACTCTTGCTATCTTCATTAGAGTGTTGATCCTGAGGCATCAACAAATTATGTAGCCAGTCTCTTCACAAAATGTCTGTCTATTGTTTGAGTTATTCTGCATACGAAGTTGTACCGTTTCATTGATAACTTATTTAATGTGTGACACGTAATTGTAAGAATTGCATGCGCACTTCCACAGTGGATTTTCTACAGCCTAACGAAGTGTAAGCAATAATGGTGACTTCTACGGTGAACTATTGTATAACACTTGATTTCATACTGCTAACTTTTATGCAACGAGTTGGCTCGCTCTTCTTTTCAATATGATTAGCCTTTCTTAGACCCCCTTACAAAGTACTCCATCTCGTAGGATGTTAAGACATTGAATAAAAATATAACGCTGCAAACATTTACAAGCGCAACCGGCGCAATGATCCGTAGTAGCAGAGTGCGTAGGGGAAGACACTGCGGCTTCCATACAGGATGGATGGATGGATGCTATGAGCGTCCCCTGTAGAATCATGTCTTACTAATATCTGTTGCGGACATGTTTGCTGTCTCCCTGCTCTCGCTTAGCCAAAGGGCTTGAAGGAGGCCAGAGATGCGTAAATCGACCGCTGGGCAGGTATCTTCACATTATAATAAAACATGCTCCATTGTTTCCCAAGTTCTACTGCACTATGCGCATGCTTCTTCATTGTTGTAGCTCGCTTTATAAGTGCGTGTTCTAAGGCATCCTGATCGCGCTTCGAAATGTGAAGAGCTTCCCTTTGAGTTATCATAAATTGTTTCTTTCCTGATTTCGTTTCTTTCCACTTAAGTACTCGTAGCAGGTTTCTTTTCCACTGCCGCCCATGCTGTAGTGGCGCTCCATGGTCACGTCTACAAAAGGAGCGGCAGCCACGCGCCTTCCATGAACCCACCACCATATTCTAGTACACTGTAGTAGGAGGCTATAAGTGCTTGTGCGGTGGGCTTCTATTTTGCAGTGGTGAATTGTAGCGCCGTTTTACAAAATGAGAGCAAAGACGAGACGACAGACGAGCGCTCGTGTGTCGTCTCGTCTGGCAGGTTGGTTCAAGTTCATTATGACGGCAGCGCGAACTGCATGGCCGAGAAATAGAAGCAACGCGGCTGTTCGGGCTCGTTAGTATGGTACAGTGGTGAAATCTAGTGCGGGTGTACACAGCGATTAAAATATGGTGCTTTACGTTCCAAAACCACGCTATGATTATGAGGTGCGCCGTAGTGGGGGACTCTGGAAATTTGGACCACCTGGGGTTCTTTAACGTGCACCTAAATGCAAATACAGGGGTGCTTTCGCCCCCATCGAAATGCGGCCGCCGTGGCCGGGATTTGATCCCGCAACTCGTGCTTAGTAGCCCAACACCATAGCCACTAAGCAGCAACGGCGGGTGAACACAGCGATAGCAAAGACGAGACGACAGACGAGCGTTCATCTGTCGTCTCCTACGTGGTGGTTCTCATAACTTCCTATGTCAGGTGTTCCGCCAACGGAGATTGTCTGCAAATGGTTGTTCACAGGACCCCTTCTGTCTCGGACCACAGTGTTGGAAGGAACCGCTGGTGTGCAGAGGTTTCATGCATTTACAGCGCTTTAAAGAAATAGGAAAAATAACGGAAAGAGGAAAGACAAGAGGACGGGTAGGACGCCGGTACCTGTCCTGTCCGTCCTCTCGTCTTTTCTCTCCTGAATTTTTCCTATTTCTTTAAAACTTTAGCGGAACGTAAAGCACGAACCGAACTTGGAGGCAACTGTTTCCATTAATTAGCCGGTTAAATATTATGCCATCTTCTTGTCTGTGACTTCAATAGTGACGCCATTACTTCCGCTTCCTATTTCAGGGTTTGCAGGAATTTCGTCAAAGTCGTGCTCATGTGGCGGGTCTCTAAAGCCTACGATTCAGTTCTTTGGCATGCGGTTACCAGTGATTTCTAAAGAATTATACATATTCTAGGGAATTCAGTACTCCAATCGTAACTAAACTTATGCTCTTATAATATATCTACAATAAAACTTCTGAATTTTGTAATGTGCTAGTTCTTTGTATTTTTTCTGATTTATTTTAAATGTCGTCCCCTGTCGTCTCAGTGATTTCTAATTCTAATCATTCCAGACACTTCACTAACTCAACCTGTAATTGAACTTGTGCTCTGATATCATATATATAACTAAACCCATTAATTTTGTGCCGTATTCTTTTTCAGTTTTTTTCTGAATCATTTCAAATTTCCTCCCCAGTCGTCTCAGGAGGCGCACCGGTAGTGCTACGCAAGAAACAAGAGTGTCACTCGATGCTCACGCCACTAAAAATTAGAGTGACGTTTTGCTTCGTGTACCCAAGTTACGCGCAAGTGTAGGGGTGCCATTCCTCTATAATTGCGATAACACTTATATGGACACTACAGGCGCATTACTGCCGTCGTCGTTCTCTCTGCCCTGTTCCATATAAAGTGCAACACGTATCCGCGCGCCGTGTGCTGTATGCGTCAATGAAAGCGTGGGACGGTGAGCCGACGATAATGGCTCAATCTCGAACGCGCAAGAAAGGAAAGCGGGAAGGAAGTTCGCCGTCTTCCGTCGTGTACTGGGCTCCGGCTGGAGGAGACGGAGGGGGTTGTACTCCGGCATCAACCGCGTATTCCACGGCCGCGCGCTCCCTGTCTTCAAAGCGATCTGCGTTGAGGGCAGAGTCAAGGCGCTTTGACGGCTCATACATTTGTGCGTGGTACGTTCTCGCCGCTGAATTTGTGCGGAAGCAGTGGACTGCACGAAGGTCACTTCGCTCGCTGTTGCGGGGCGGTGTCTGTGGGCGCCGACGACTCATACCTTCGTTCTCGCCACAAGTCAAATCCGGCACCTCCATAACGCACACGCAACCCGTACCAACTGCCACAGAGGGTCAACCTAGCGTGCCTCCGTCTACCCTCCAGATTCAGGACGCTTCGCCTCCTATCTCATTCCCCGCTTCGCTGAACGATACCTAGACTTTCATCTATGTGGCGTTGCTTTGCGCCGCACTCAGCCTGCTCCTTCGTATCTTCCCCGGCCGGCGCGCCAATCCCCTGCACCAAGCGCCTTCCGCCTCAGGCTCTAGCTTCCTTCGCCGCTTCAAACATCGCACCGGCGATTTCACTGGCGAGCCATGTATGAATGCGCGTAAAAGGCAAGAACTGCCATCACTATTTTTTCCTTGTTGCGCAGCCAAATATCTGCGCCAACTTGGCGATTATGACATTTTGTTTAAATTGTCGTGCGTGCCCTCAAACACACTCAAAGTGAGTAGCACCCTTGAATATAATCAGATGTGCAGCAGCTATTCCATCGAGAAATGAAAAAAGACTGTTGCTTCGGCATCCTAAAAATTACACATCTGTGGGACAAATAAGTATGACTTTTTTATTTTTTCACTATCGAATGTACAAGGGCGTTTGACTCAAGCTACTTGTATTTATAATGGCTGCTCAGTCAGTTGGTTGCTTTTAATCATCACCATTTTAGAAAAAAAATTATTGCAGCAGCCTCAACGCTATAAGCGTTTTGGGTGCAACCGCTGCTCAATTTACCAGTACGCCATAATTAGGGACGTAAGAACTGCTACTTAGTAAAGTTTGTTCAGTTAAGCGCTGGGCATCCGTTCCTTGCTCCTCGCCACTTCCGCTTAAACTTCACTCATTACAAGCTACTCTCTGGGAACCTTTATAGCCGCCTCTGGGCGAGGCTGTGAAGGCTGCCAAATGTGAAAAAACGACGACTTTCCTGATGGTGCACTCGCTTCCCCAGAATCGCCGGCGTTGAGAGGCGGTATTTAGCAATAGAATATTTCACCGCGGTAATCTAGCAGTGCTAAATGCTGTCAGCTACGTGCACTTATGGAAACGTGCCTGGCGGCTAATACAGCCCGAAGGAAATATATTCGCTTGCTACAGCGCCCTGGACGGCGCGGCCTGAGCTCTAGATTAATTCCGGCCCGTTCACCCGGCGCCCAAATGTGTCCCGGGGGTGTAGCCAGCTTTGAACGGCTCTCCGTCTTGAGGCGCGAAATAACGCGTTTGCCGAGGCCCGGGTGCTCTCGTCGCATCATCGCCCCTCGACTGGCTACCGTCGTAACGACGGGTTAACGGCACTTGTCGGATGAGTGCTATAGGCTGGTGAAATCACCGCCTTGAGCCGGTGCCTCCTCCCGTATGCGTCGTAGGCTGCTGGAAGCTCTTTCGGCAAGCAGGACCTTCGCAGATTACGTGGCGTTGAGAGAGAGTAAAATCCCCGTATGACCGCGTGAGTTCAATGGAGACCAATCGCGCGATGTCGGCCTCCTTTCGTTAGAGTTTTAGGCATTCTCCCTCCGTATTTTATAGAACTGGCCTATCTGACCAGCTAATCGAGGATGGGCTGGGCGACATTCACTGGGAGCATTTACGGTTGGCAAAAAAGTAGACGTTTAATTAAAAGGTCGTACTTATTTAGTTACTTCTTTAGACATACTACAGCTCCGTATATTGACACATATTTACCCACGGTAAAAACTTGCCTCAATTGTAGACGTATGAGATGAACACGTCGATTACTATTGGTTAACAGCACTTTAACAAGGGCAAATAAACACGGAGACACTTGTCTACAAACTGTTAGGGAACGCGTCTTAGCTCATATTGTACTTCGCCGGAATAGGTATATAAAACACGGTGGGAACATGGGCGATTTTATCATGGTTTTGCTGTTGTATCCGGTGAACGCACTTTGTGCTTTAGCAGATTTTTATTTATACAGGCAAATGACCTCGCACACACACACGCAGATATATATATATATATATATATATATATATATATATATATATATATATATGAATAGTCTAGAGGAATTCGAAATCCCACGAGTAACGCCGGAAGAAGTAAGGAAAGCCTTGGGAGCTATGCAAAGGGGGAAGGCAGCTGGGGAGGATCAGGTAACAGCAGATTTGTTGAAGGACGGTGGGCAGATTGTTCTAGAAAAACTGGCCACCCTGTATACACAATGCCTCATGACCTCGAGCGTACCGGAATCTTGGAAGAACGCTACCATAATCCTAATCCATAAGAAAGGGGACGCCAAAGACTTGAAAAATTATAGACCGATCAGCTTACTGTCCGTTGCCTACAAAGTATTTACTAAGGTAATTGCAAATAGAATCAGAAACACCTTAGGCTTCCGTCAACCAAAGGACCAGGCAGGATTCCGTAAAGGCTACTCAACAATAGATCATATTCACACGGTCAATCAGGTGATAGAGAAATGTGCGGAATATAACCAACCATTATATATAGCTTTCATTGATTATGAGAAAGCGTTTGATTCAGTCGAAACCTCAGCAGTCATGGAGGCATTGCGGAATCAGGGTGTAGACGAGCCGTACGTAAAAATACTGAAAGATATCTATAGCGGCTCCACAGCCACTGTAGTCCTCCATAAAGAAAGCAACAAAATCCCTATAAAGAAAGGCGTCAGGCAGGGAGATACGATCTCTCCAATGCTATTCACAGCATGTTTACAGGAGGTATTTAGAGGCCTGGATTGGGAAGAATTGGGGATAAGAGTAAATGGAGAATACCTTAGTAACTTGCGATTCGCTGATGATATTGCCTTGCTTAGTAACTCAGGGGACCAACTGCAATGCATGCTCACTGACCTGGAGAGGCAGAGCAGAAGGGTGGGACTAAAAATTAATCTGCTGAAAACTAAAGTAATGTTTAACAGTCTCGAAAGGGAACAGCAGTTTACGATAGGTAGCGAGGCACTGGAAGTGGTAAGGGAATACATCTACTTAGGACAGGTAGTGACTGCTGATCCGGATCATGAGAGTGAAATAATCAGAAGAATAAGAATGGGCTGGGGTGCGTTTGGCAGGCATTCTCAGATCATGAACAGCAGGTTGCCATTATCCCTCAAGAGAAAAGTTTATAACAGCTGTGTCTTACCAGTACTCACGTACGGGGCAGAAACCTGGAGGCTTACGAAAAGGGTTCTACCTAAATTGAGGACGACGCAACGAGCTATGGAAAGAAGAATGATAGGTGTAACATTAAGGGATAAGAAAAGAGCAGATTGGGTGAGGGAACAAACGCGCGTTAATGACATCTTAGTTGAAATCAAGAAAAAGAAATGGGCATGGGCAGGACATGTAATGAGGAGGGAAGATAACCGATGGTCATTAAGGGTTACGGACTGGATTCCGAGGGAAGGGAAGCGTAGCAGGGGGCGACAGAAAGTTAGGTGGGCAGATGAGATTAGGAAGTTTGCAAGATCAACATGGCCACAATTAGTACATGACCGGGGCAGTTGGAGAAGTATGGGAGAGGCCTTTGCCCTGCAGTGGGCGTAACCAGGCTGATGATTATATATATATATATATATATATATATATATATATATATATATATATATATATATATATATATATATATATATATATATATATATATACATACATATATACACACATAGGGTGTTTCAGCGAACATTTTCAAAATTTTGTAAAGGTTGCCTGTGGCACACAGCTAAATTCTAGTTTATGAGCTGGTGGACACTACTTGCACAAAAATTAAAATGCGAAATTGATTAATTAAAAGTAATTCAATAAATAATTTTCTAGCTAATTATTATATGACCCATATTGCAATTTACAAATTCTAGCACTGGACTTCGCAAGGCGGGATCCACTTGGAAGGAATTCTCAGCACGACACCAGTATCGAGATATAAATTCCTGAAGTTTGTGGAGAAATGCATTGGCGTTCCAGTTATTTGTGTACTTCAGTGCGTGAAACGACTTCCTGTTACCAAATTAACTGGAACGCCAATGCATTTCTCGATATAGTTCGGGAAATTATAACTCGAAATTGGTGTCATCTTGAAAATTCGTTCTAAGTGGATCTGCCTTGCGCACTCCACGGCTATAATTTGTAAATATCAATAGGGCCATAATGTAATTAGCTGAAATGTAAATTAGTAATTTTTACCAATTAATTGATTTGGCATACCAATTTTTTTTGCAAGTATTGTCAGCCGCTTCGAGTAGAGCAGCTCATGAACTAGAATTGTGATAGATGCCACAGCCAACTTGTGAAGATTTTTGAAAGTGTTCGCATTAACACGCTGTCTATGGCAGCCTGGATCATGGCATAAGGTTGGTGTATCAGTAAATGAGTTTGGAGCAGCAGCAGTCGCCCAAGTCCGTATTTTTTTTTTTTTTTTTTTGCTGCTCTCCCCAGCAACGGCATATTTCAAAATGTTGAGTGGATAAAACCAGGCAGCAGTGAGTGCACGGTCTTGAATAAAGCACCAAGTGCGAGCTGTACACCATTGCAGTTGTCTAACAATACCACGGCTTGTCAGCGGCTTTATCGCAGGACAGGCGGCAGGATCGGTGACTTTATGCGAGGGCGTGCAAGGCGATTTCCCGTTTCAGTGTCATCTGCTGCGCTGTCCGCTTCAACATTGCCTCTCACCATAACAACGCTGCTGACACGCGGTGCGGTCGAAGTCTGTGCGATGATGCTGAAGCATTGCAAGATGTAGCTGTCCTGCCTGTTTATTCCATTACAACCAAAATTGATGCAGGCCACAGTTGTCTTGCTTGTTGGAGATGAGCTGTGCTCGTCAACTCAGCTCGTGTCGTGCATTTGAGCTTGGAAACTTGAGCTTCGACGGTTTCTATTGCCTTCCTGATTAATACTATAAACATTAGTATATTTCGCTTTCAACCACGATCTGCAGGTTTGAAATGTTAACGTATTCTTTGCCGAAAACGTTCAATAAATTGAGGCTCAGTTATGAAAGCCTATTCACATTGTAGCGGCTGTTGAGTAAACACGCTGTACTGGAAGTGCTGTTTCTTTTCTGCTTGAGTAATAATTTGTTTCACTAGTTGAAAAATGTGCTATGAGATTGTTTTGTAGTTTTTTCAATTATGTCTGCTTTGCAAAATACGCATATTTATGTCGCTCTCCAGCTCTCATCTTAAGCCTTGGGTATGCGGAATCAGTCAAGCTGCTATCAATGCAGCTTTTATCCCTACCACGAATTTATATTCGCGCGGACAAATTTGGTGAATAAATTGATCCATTCCCCTTATCGTCATTGTAAGAAACTTTAACACTTGCGCTGCTTGGTGTTGAGTGTAAGAGGTGGTTAAGACGCAAGACCGGTGGACGGTGAATTAGTTACAGCGTTTGGGTTTCGTTATTGAACGACTAAATATACATACATGGATGTTTTCTTACATGAAGACAGCTGAATTCAATTCTATAACCTCAGCCGTGTTCCTACACTATTGTACGGAACATTAGTTGTGTAGTAAAGTTCTGTTTATGAGCTTATCACGCTCTTTAGCATCCCATCGAACACTCGTTGCCCACTAACCCTACCATAAGAATTATACAAAACGCATTAGTGTTGCTTTACATACGAGGCCCATTTTGATATCATTCTGAATGTGGGTATTTCACTCTTACTCATACTGCGTGCTAATACAAATTACTCTTTGTGATTAGCCATACTTCTTGCAGTGCACAAATGGTCAACCTTTTCGACAGCGATGCGAGTGTCGAAGTCTCCCAGAAGACCGCATTGTTTTGAAGCTTCCATTATTCACAAGTTGCCTGCGCTTAACAATGACTAATGCAACTTGCTCTTGCCCTAGTTGGCCTCTTGGCGAAGTTGCGGCAATTACGTCACCTAACGAGTAACGTCATCTAAATACGTCACCTAACGAGTAACGTCATCTAAATACGTCACCTAACGAGAGCCAGCGTCAGCAGGTTTTGGGATTAGGAACACAACTCGCTGAGCAACAAGGCGTGAGTTAGTACGAATCCATCGCGAAGAAACGGTAGCGCTGCATGTGAAGGATGCGGGTTGAAGAAGATGAACGAAAACATCAAAGGTACTTAGCAGTAACTAAACTGAAAAAGAAGTCCGTATAGAAAGGCAAGCGCTAACTGCTGCGCAAACTACAAAACTAAACCTAAGTAGATTACTTAGCATGGGTTAACGTTATCAAAAGAAATAAAAATTTTATCAGGTAAGCTTAGTAAGCGTGCTTATCTCAAAAAGCATTCATTAAAATCATGGGCTGCATTGGCTTCTGGATTTGCTTTTTTCACGTATTTAGGCGTCTTTGTGAGAGACTTTTACAGTACGTTAACGCTAGGTTTGTGTGACAGAAGAATGGTTTCAAAAAGTGTTACACGCTGAAAAAAATGCGTGGAGCATTTTTGAATTTTATGAAAAGTTATCTTCAGTGTGCAAAATAAACTTGGCTGTCTGCTCTACCGCTCATAAAAAAAGGTTGGCGGAAAACCTTCAAGTTCCGTAAATCAGGCACTCCTTCATTAAGCATGTTAGAAAATTTGGCCCATCTATTGAGGGATAGCACATTCCACTAATCCGTCTTGCGGACCTGCTTACTTAGGTCAGACAGGAGGCTGCAGAAACGTACGGTTGAGAGAGCATTAAAGACAATTCGTGCACAGTGTTTGGGTCCCACCTTACTGCCGATTATATGTCATATAAACCACGTCTTCACTTACGGACTACATTTGTACGTGCATGACAATATTTCGTACAATATTCATCGAGGCATTTTTTGGGAAAAATATGGTGAATATTGCATGATTGTGTCCTCTGAAATAATATTTTAGTGGGTTTATTGAATTAACGTGCGCTCAGTGAGATCAAATCTCTGGAAGTGTGCCCTAGGTGTATCTGGCATTTTCCCTTTCCCTTTCTCTTAATATATTATGATTATTATTAATTTAGAGTATGAAGGAGGTGGTTGTGGCACTTTCTCAACACTCCGTGCCATGTAATAATTATTTTTTGAACATATTAGAACTGTGAGTTATAGTTGTACCTTTTTCACCCTCATATGTCGCGTTTCCTTTAATGCGTTCAGCGACCCTATGGTTTGGTATGAGAATAATGTAGAGGCGAGCACCAGCAGGAGTTCTGGTTCAAACTACATTTTCGCCGACGCCTTGGCATAGCAACAGAAGCGGGGTTTAGCGTATGTTTGCGCCAGTGCGTCACGCACGTGGTCATTTCGCGCGATTACGATGCGCGCTAGGCTCGCTTTGGAACGACTGCAATCGGCATCCCCTAAAAACAAGCACGTGGCGATGGCATGCATGCCTACGCTGGAAAACCGCCTTGATGAATTGAAGCACGCAGTAGGCGCACACTCGCCTGTAGAACGAAACCTTCGCGGGTCGAGGACATCAGTGCCCGCGGTATCCGCTTGCCGGTCCAGCATGGTTTGCGAAGCATCCGTGCGGGGGACATTTTCACTGGAGAGATTTACTTTTTTAGATTATCAGAAACCTGCATGTAGTAAGTAAAAAAAAAATGGTCAGGGAGTAAATTTATAGGTTTTTTGATCTGCTAATTACTAGCTTTATTTCAGCAGAGCAAAGGTCAAAGACTGAAGGAAACACAGAAACGACGGGACTGGGCGCTGATCATAGCAGGGAAAGTTTTTTTTCATCGCGGCAAAGCCTTTTTAAAGGCAACTGGCTTCTCCCACGCGCATGTTTTCGTCTACACGACATATAATCACTGCATAATCAACAATAACAATTCAGCATAAACGTAGTACAAAACTCAGTAACTCTCTTAGCTACTTGGTGGTTGTTTATTTACCAAGTTTTCAGTTACTTTGGCAGAAAGGTTAAATATCTTCTCGAGTGAGCCATCGTTCGCCCTTCTGGAAACTGAAGTGTTGGATGGCTGACTGCGGAGTTATCGGGAGTTCTGTTGCGTTCATACTTAATTGCTATCGTCAGAGTAGGAAGTGATTATATTCACATGCTCTTTTGCTGTAGAAGAAAGAGTGCTGCAACTTCGAATGACAGATACAACTCTCAATTGGGCATACTTCTGCACAGAAAAAATACTTCTGAAAGAACTCATCTCACAATAAATGCCGACGTTAAAGTGACGAGCATCGAAGCAATATAGCGACGCAGCGTACTGCCAACAACTGCGTCGATTCAGTCGATATTCTCCGGTCACGCTGCGTCATCTGGCGGCGCCCCCGGAAAGTCCGTGCGTAACGCTCGTGTGAGCATATGGTCACATGATGAACAATTTCAGTGGCACAACGCAAACCAAGAAATTTACCTAACGCTGACGTGAACGTTTATGTAACGTTAGCAGAATTAGTCCTAACTAAATATTTTATGGCTCATAAAAGAATTCATGATTGCCAGTCAACCTCTAGAATGTCTGCAGGAGAACGTTTATCCGCGTCAATTACTCACAGGGGACAGTGATCGTGGGAAGGAAATTTACAGAAGAATAAACATTGGTTTGACTGCGTAGGGCCGGTGTGACTAAATACAGACTGGAATCTTACCACTGTCTTCGAAATTAAAGTACATAATTACTCCATTATGCCAGTGCCAACATATGGGGCATAAGCACGGAGGTGAACAAAGAAGCTCGAGAAGGGCCGCGCAAAGATTGAGGGAACGAAAAGTGTTAGGCGGAACGTTAAGAGACCAGAAGATAGCGGTGTGGATCAGAGAACAAATAGAAGTAGCCGATATTGTAGTCGACATTAGGACAATAAATGGTGCTGGGCAGACGATACAATGCATAGGGCAGGTAACACGCGCACCACTAGAGTTACAGAACAGGTACCAAGGGAAGGGAAACGCAGTCCGATACTGCAGAAAATATGGTGGTGTAATGAAATCAGGAACTTTGCAGGGCAACCAGCTAGCGCAACTCAGGGGTAATGCGAGGTTGCTGGGAGAGGCCTTTGTCATGCAGTGTACATAATAATCGCTTCATGATGATGATTGCAAATTATTAATTTTAGGCGGTGAGTTGGCAAGACGTATCTGCAAGGCACGAATTCTCAGGGTGACGCAAGTTTCGAGGTATTCCTGTACAAAGCGTGCGACGAAACACGTCGCCGCTGCATGACTTCTATTTTACCAAGGTATTTTCAACGCATGATTCTAAGCGCGTATCTCAAACCTGGTACTATCTTAAAAAAATATTCAAGTGGGTTTGCATTGCAATGTCACCGACTAGATTTCCCATATTGCAATATGTGCCGTAACGTAAATACTAAAATAAATTGGCAATATTCTGTCAATTATTCGATTATGTATTTTCTTTATTAACACCGCTGAGCCGGGTGGTTGTCAGAGGTAAGAAACAAGAGGAAAGTTTATAACAGCTGTGTCTTACCAGTACTCACGTACGGGGCAGAAACCTGGAGGCTTATGAAAAGGGTTCTACTTAAATTGAGGACGACGCAACGAGCTATGGAAAGAAAAATTATAGGTGTAACGTTACGGGATAAGAAAAGAGCAGATTGGGTGAGGGAACAAACGCGAGTTAATGATATCTTAGTTGAAATCAAGAAAAAGAAATGGGCATGGGCAGAACACGTAATGAGGAGGGAAGATAACCGATGGTCATTAAGAGTTACGGAATGGATTCGAAGGGAAGGTAAGCGTAGCAGAGGGTGGCAGAAAGTTAGGTGGGCGGATGACGTTAAGAAGTTTGCAGGGACAACATGGCCACAATTAGTTCATGACCGGGGTAGTTGGAGAAGTATGGAAGAGGCCTTTGCCCGGCAGTGGGCATAACCAGGCTGATGATGATGATGGCATGGGGGGCATCTATGAGAGGTGAACGAGGAAGACGACGTGCGGCTGGCTAGCTGAATCTCGATAGGCGCTCAGCTGATCAAGGCCATCGCGTCTACCTCTACCTGGCTTGTTAATAAACGCATTTCGTGGGCATAACAGAGGGGTGAAGGTGCTGGGCACACAACGCACCACGAAGTCGCAACACCTAGAACGTCGCTGCAGCCGTCGTCTTGCCGGTCTCTTGCCAATGACCTTCCCTATCGCTCAAGGCGCAGGGGGACAAACGCCAGCTCTAGTTTTACCTGCTCAAAGATCAGCGCCATTTGGACCTTTGCAGCACTACGTGGAACCACGCTCCTTCGCAGTAAAAGTGGGCGAAGACGTCGACGAGCGGCTGAAGCACTACGCAAGTGTGAGGCGCGACAACCGTTGAGATTCTGTCACTGAACTCGAATATAACGTACTGTGTCTGAGTAAGACAGCACTGATGTGGTACGAAAACCACGAAGACTCCCTGACAACGTGGGAGCGCTTCGTTGAGGAAATTAACAATTCTTTTGGTTACAGCTACGCCAAACAGAAACGCGCGGAGAGAACACTAGATCAAAGAGCTGAAAATTCCTGGAGAAAAATGCACTACATACGTAGAAAAAATCCTCAAGCTGTGCGAAATAGTTACTTCACAGATGTCTGGGGAAGACCAAGTCGGAAATCTCCTCAAAGGAATTGCAGAAGGCGTTTACAATTTTCTTATAAACGAGGAACACGTTGTTTCCGTCCCAGATGTCGTACGCCATTGCCTTAAGTTTGACACGTTGAACACACGTCGCATCGCGCCACAATTTCGACACTTGGTGAATGTGACAGCCATTGCCAGCTTCGATGAGAGCCGGTCCGCCGGTCTTTCGTCTACTATACGGCAGATCGTGCGTGAAGAATTTCTGCGGCACCAGGTACTTGCCCGCAACATCATTCAACAACTTAATGCCTATTACCCGAATCACATGGTGCCTCCAGCGGCCTGCGCTTCGTGGCAACCGGTGGTATGTGCCACAGACACCCATCCTAGAGGAGCGTCATGGCAACCGCCGGTATGCTTCACTGACGTCAATGACAGAGGAGCTCTATGGTCATGTGAGGGCACATTTACGCCCGAAAACCGACTTGCAGAACATGCTCGCCCCGGCAGGTTTGCACGCAGACCGACCGTTCCTCCTATGCAGCAGGCTAAGCCGCTTCATTCTGGTGCACGACCCCCCACGGCTGAGCGCTTCGAGGAGCAGTTCCTCGATCGTCGTTTACTCGTGTGTTAGAGCTGTGGCGACTTGCGTCACATTGCCAGGAAGTGCAATCGCCCCCAACCACCGAGGTTCGACCGATCGACGATGTCTAGGCGGTACCGCGCTTCCCTTGGCGAAACGTATTCGCTCTCGCACACACATCCATGAAGCTTGCCGCACCAGCACCCGGAGCCGCTGCGGAACCGTTCTCCAGCATCCAATCGCAGCTTGACACCACCACCCGCTCCTCGCGTAAGCCGGTCGGCCTCTTCGCGGCGTCGCTACCCGTCGCCACACCTCCGGAAAACTAGTCAGCGCTACCGTTGGAGGTGAGGCCGCTGGACAATCTTAGATGTCGAAAGAGATACCTCGACTCATTTGTATGTTTAAGAATAAGGTGTCTGTATTATTTGACGGAGCTTCATCAATTGCCGTAGTGGACGCAGGAGCAACCGTTTCAGTGATGAGTCTTGCGTTTAAAAGCCTCCTAAGACGAAAAGTGATGTTTCGCTGGAACCGTGCCGATACGTTTCGCGGTGTGAGATAGGGAGTTGTATCTTGCCGGCGTGTGCAATGTAGACGTTACCTTGGGTGGTCAAATATTTAACTCAGAGTTGGCTGTTCTACCTCATTGTACGCATGACGTAATCATAGGCCTTGATTTTTTGAAACTGTGCGGTGCCACTGTTCATGGCAGAACAAGAGGATTCAGTGTAGGTACGAGCTTTTCTGCTGCGTTTATAGAAAGTCCACCGTATAATGAAAGGGTGCATTGTGTATCCAGCGATACAGTTGTGCCTCCGTTATGCGCAACGTGTATTTCAGTCGCCTGTTTCCCTACTACCGACAGAACGTTCGACGCTACCGTGGAGCCCGTTCACCTGAGTTGCATCAAAAGCAATGTGCTGAGGCCGTATTGCACGCTGTCATTTGTTCAAGGCTGCGCTAACTTATGGACCGCAAACTGTTCCAGTGAACCTGCACAGGGTCTGAAACGTGCCGCCTACCATGAAGATCCAGTACTGTCGCTCACTATTCTTACAGAGGGCCCTGATTCGGCGGATGAACGCCATTTTGTTAATGCATGCCCTGCTGCACACTCTTCCATTCTATGCTCGACATTTAGCGGTATTGTCAGTGCACATCGTGCGTCGTTTACTTCAGGGTACGCACCTGCGGCCAAGCCAGTGTTTCCTCCGTGGTGTTTGAGCCGTCCACAAGTACATATAATGATTCCAGGAGTACAGAAGAAGACAGATCTACCGGCTCCTGCTCTATAACAGCTGAGCTTACTTCTTTTGCATGAAAAGTACAGCAACCGCGTGCACATCGATACCGATGGATCGACGACGCCGTGCAGTTATGGTGGTGTCGTGGTTATACCAATGCGAGGAATGACACTGCGGTTCAAGACACCGCATGTCACGACCTCAACGGCGGCAGAACTAACGGCCCTCCGCCGAGCACTGGAATTCATTGATTCTGAAAGGGCTAGAAAATGGGCTGTGTTCCGTGATTCAATAGCGGCATTACACTGCACGCAGTCAGTTCTCTGACACGGATGCCATGACCAATTGACATACGAAATCGCGCAACTTTACCATCACGTCTAACAAATACGTCACGAGGTCGTCTTTCAATGGGTACCTGGCCATTGTGGAATCAGTGGCAATGATTCCGCCGATAACGCTGCTCGCACAGCACATCAAGAAGAGCACAGCGTTCCAATTCCGCTTTCGAGGACAGACGCCGCAAGGCAGCTTCGACACCTGGCACGCAGTCTCACACTGACCGAGTCGAACTCGCCAAACTTACGAGTTACACGACTGCATCGACTAAACCCCTCCCTGCTCCGACCTCCACTCACTCTCTCGACGTGAAGCTACGCTTCTCTGTCGCCTTTGGTTAGGAGTTGCCTTCACAAAGACATACTCTACATTAATTGGAGTGACTGACAGTGCAGCATGCGAGGTCTGTGGCACCGAAAAAAACACCGACCACCTGCTGCGCCACGGTCCACGATACAGCCCAGAGAGACAAGAACTTGCCAAAGCTTTGCAGAAACTGGACAATCGGCCGCTTTCTCTGCAGGTGCTGCTGGATCACCGCCCCCATCGCCCGTCAGCCCATAAAGCGGTGAAGGCGCTTTTGTGCTTCTTAAGGACGACGGGCTTGTGCGACCATCTGTGGCTATTAATGCAATTTATGTAAGACCACACACGTCAGCGAACTCACCGCAATTTCCCTCTTTCATTCCCTACTCTCTCTCCCTGTTATCATTATTTTCCCCCTTCTCCATTTCCTCGGTGTAGGGTAGCCAACCGGACGTTATTCTGGTTAACCTCCCTGCCTTCTACTTGTCTCTTTCCCTCCTCCTCCTCCTCCCTCCATTCTAACTATGGTGAACAAGTTACTCAGAGCTAAGCAGTTTCACCAAGGGTCGAATGTTCTTCTAAAACATGCCCGATTGTTTGACTTTTCGCAGCCAGAGGGGCCACCATTGTTTCTTCCTTCTCGTATACACAATCGCATAGATACGGGATCTGCCCAACCGTTGCGGCAGAAGCCGTACAGAGTCACACCATCGGAACGCAAGGTGATCAACGACCAAGTGCACGAAATGCTAAGTAACAATGTAATCAAAGAATTGTGTAGTCCATGGGCAGCGCCAGTTATTCTGGTTAAAAAGAAAGATGGTACATGGCGATTTTGTGTTGACCACCGCCGGTTCAACACCATCACTAAAAAGCACGTATATCCTCTTCCGAGTATTGATGATGCTATCGATTGGCTTTCATCAGCGTCTTACTTTTCGTTTGTTGACTAGAGGTCGGGGTACTGGCAGATTCCTATACACAAGGCAGACAAGGAGAAAACAGCATTTGTAACGCCAGATGGACTTTTTGAATATAATGTGATGCCGTTCGGGCTCTGCAATGCGCCTGCTACTTTCGAACGTCGGATGTGGGAAGTATGCATGTGCTATCTAGATGATGTAGGGATTTTCGGGCTCGTTCAGTGAGCACAGCGCGCGACTTGATCTTGTGCTAGACCGCTTGGGAAAAGCGGGTTTAGTGTTCAAATCGAAGAAATGTGATTTTGAAGAGCGGCAAACACTGGTTCTGGGCTATCTAGTGGATAAGGACGATATGCGACGCCATCCAGCGAAGACTGCTATTGTGTAAGCTTTCAAGCAACCTCGCCATGTAGAACTACGCAGTTTTCCGGGACATTGCTCGTACTTCCGCCGGTTTATTCGGGGATTCGCCAACATCGTGTACCGGCTGGCAGACGCGCGTTCTCTTTCAGAAGCGCGTTCCCTTTGAATGAACTTCTGAACGTGAGGCTAGTTTTCGTGAGCTGAAATTTCTTCAGACGTCCCATCCCATTCTCCGACACTTAGACCATGTGGCTCCCACAGAAGTTCATACGGTCGCTAGTGGTATTGGCATCGGCGCAGTCCTTATTCAACGCGTCCAATCTGCTAGTCACTCTTTAAATGAGTCCGAGCGCAACTACACCGTCACAGAGCAAGAATGTCTTGCACTGATTTTCGCAGTACAGCGCTTCCGGTCATACCTGTACGGACGCCCCTTCACTTTGGTGGCGGACCATCATTCTCTCTGCTGGGTGGTTAATCTCTGTTATTCGTCAGGCCGGCTTGCGCGTTGGACACTTTGTTTACAGGAATATGACTTTACCGTTTCTTATAAAAGCGGCAGACGGCACGACGGCGCTGGCTGCCTCACGCTCATGCCGCTTTCAACGACGGACTGCGATGCGGACAACTTCGACCGCTATATCGTATCACTGGAGCCGAGATTTCCTGATATAGATATCTTCAAGGTCGAGCAACAAAAAGACAGAACTTTAGAGCCACTGCTCATTAGTGCAAGTAAATGAGCACCATCCACTCATTTCTGCGTTCGTGATGGGGTTCTTTACAAAAAGAACTATTCTGATACAGGACCACGATATCTTCTGGTGGTCCCGGGGAGTCTCCGTGTCTCCATCTTGCGTGCTATGCGTGACAATCCAACATCTGCTCATTTGGAATTTGCGCGAACGCTCTACCGCGTTCAAGAAAGGCTCTAGTGGCCTAAAATGCGTCAGAGGACCGACAAGTACGTGTGCAGCTGCAGCGAGTGTCAACGTCGCAAGCATCCGACGAGTGCTCCTGGTGGACTACATCGAGTGCCCACCCCCAGCGCTCCGTTTGAGCAAGTCGGCAGCAACCTTCTCGGTCCTTTCCCGCGGTCAGCTGATGGGAATCGCTAGATTGTCTGTGTGCCCACCACTTGACACGCTACTGTGAGACAGCTGCGATAGCATCGGCTACAGCAACCGAAGTGTGCATTTTTCTGCTGCGTTTTGGCATTCTCCGACATGGACCTCAAAGAGTCATCATCAGTGATCTTGGGCGGCAGTTCACTGCAGACGTGGTCGAAGAGATGCTTCGTCTATGTGCTTCAGGTTTTCGACATTTTACCCCGTATCATCCAGAAACAAATGACCTTATGGAACGCACGAACAGAACTATTACTAACATGCTGTCCATGTATGTAAGGTCAGATTATAAGAACTGGAGACAGCTTGCTACTTTTCATTGCGAACGCATTTAACACCTCACAGCACAATATTACAGCCTACAGTCCCTTCTTCCGTCTTTATGCTCATCCGCCTCGTTATACACTTGACGCTACCTTCCCGTTTTCAAACCACGATAATCTTTGTATATCCGAGAGAGCCTGTCTTGCTGAAGAGGCCCGACGACTTGCTTTTTTGCGTACTCTTGTTTCAAAAGACTGCTCGAAGGCACGCTACGACCGCCGACGCCTACACGTGATATATAACCCTGGTGAATTAGTGTGGACCTGGAAACTAACCAGAACACGTGGATTATGTGAACTATTTCTAGCCCACTATGGTGTACCCTATGTTGTTACTGATCGTGTCAGCGAATTAACCTACCGCAAAGCACGCGTCACGTAAAATGGCCGACAGTCATCAAAGACTGAACTTTCGCATGTCCCCCGTTTTAAGCCCTTTCTTTCTCGACAGCCTGTTCGACTTGTCCGCTGGGCTTCGTCTGCGCGGAGGGAAATGTGGCACTTTTACGTGCGTAATGGGTTTACGCCTCAACAGTATAGGGGGTATCCAAGAGAGGTGAACGAGGAAGACGACGTGCAGCTGGTTAGCTGCATCTCGATAGGTACTCAGCTGCATCAAGGCCATCGCGTCTAACTCTACCCGGCTTGTCAATAAACGCCTTTCGGGGGCGTAACAATATCTTTATTGCCATATCAGGTACACAGAGTTATCATCAGGCCTGTCCAAGCCTGCAAATGCTCGTGGGATATGACCCAGCAGATTTGGCAAGGCAATGAATTAACATAGGAAAACATCATCATCATCAGCCTGGTTGCGCCCACTGCAGGGAAAAGGCCTCTCCCATACTTCTCCAACTACCCAGGTCGTGTACTAATTGTGGCCATGTTGTCCCTGCAAACTTCTTAACGTCATCCGCCCACCTAACTTTCTGCCGCCCTCTGCTACGCTTCCCTTCCCTTGCAATCCAGTCCGTAACCCTTAATGACCATCTGTTATCTTACCTCCTCATTACATTTCCTGCCCATGCCCATTTCTTTTTCTTGATTTCAACTAAGATATCATTAACTCGCGTTTGATCCCTCACCCAATCTGCTCTTTTATTATCCGTTAACGTTACACCCATCATTCTTCTTTCCATAGCTCGTTCCGTCGTCCTCAATTTAAATAGAACCATTTCCGTAAGCCGCCAGGGTTCTGCCTCGTACGCGAGTACTGGTAAGACACAGGTGTTATACACTTTTCTCTTAAGGGATAATGGCAACCCGCGGTTCATGATCTGAGAATGCCTGCCAAACGCACCCCAGCCTATTCTTATTCTTCTGATTATTTGAGTCCCATGATCCGGATCCGCAGTCACTACCTGTGCTAAGTAGATGTATTCCTTTACCACTTCCAGTGCCTCACTACCTATCGTAAAGTGCTGTTCTCTTCCGAGACTGTTAAACATTACTTTAGTTTTTTGCAGATAAATTTTTAGACCCACCCTTCGGCTTTGCCTTTCCAGGTCAGTGAGCATGCATTGCGGTTGGTCCCCTCAGTTACTAAGCAAGGCATCGCCATCAGCGAATCGCAAGTTACTAAGGTATTCTTGATTAAGTCTTATCCCCAATTCTTCCCAATCCAGGTCTCTGAATACCTCCTGTAAACACGCTGTTAATAGCATTGGAGAGATCGTATCTCCCTGCTTGACGCCTTTCTTTATTGGGATTTTGTTGCTTTCTTTATGGAGGACTACGGTGGCTGTGGAGCCGCTATAGATATCTTTCAGTATTTTTACATATGGCTCGTCTACACTCTGATACTGAAATGCCTCCATGGCTGCTGAGGTTTCGACTGAATCAAACGCTTTCTCGTAATCAATGAAAGCTATATATAAGGGTTGGTTCTGTTCCGCACATTTCTCTATCACCTGATTGATAGTGTGAATATGGTCTATTGTTGAGTAGCCTTTACGGAATCCTGCCTGGTCCTTTGGTTGACGGAAGTCTAAGGTGTTCCTGATTCTAGTCGCATTGACCTTAGTAAATATTTTGTAGGCTAGGAAAACATAAGACGTTAATAATAACAATAATAATAATAATAATAATAATAATAATACCTACATAAGCATAAACAGGACAGCCTACATTGAGGTAAAACAGCATACCTACATTGAGGTAAAACAGGACAGCTTCGCTTCTCGTCTTTCTTCACAGAGTGGAAGGGCTGATGAAAGGCAAGTTTAGAGGTTATTGTCTTTTTGTCGTCGGCACGACCGTCACGCCCCGAGAGCCTTTTGTAGGAACCCCTGTGCATTCTCTGCCACGCAAGTGCATTGACAAGCTTACTAAGAAGGCGGGGGTGCGAATACTCCGAAATATGTGGTGTGTCTGTGCGATCCTGTGCCCACGAATTGCTGACAGCGCAAGTGGTGCCTCTGTGCAATCCTGTGTCCAAGAATTGCCGACACTGTATGTGGGATGACAGCGCCGTATGGCCGGCCGCCGTTGTTTCTCCTGTGTTTGTGAACGAGCAATAGACGCCCGCCACGGACTCAAGGGTGTGCGTGTGTGGTGCAATATGAGTTATCATCATCGTCATCAGCCTGGTTAAGCCCACTGCAGGGCAAAGGCCTCTCCCATACTTCTCCAACTACCCCGGTCATGTAAAAATTGTGGCCATGCAAACTTCTTAACCTCATCCGTCCACCAGATTTCTGCCGCCCCCTGCTACGCTTCCCTTCCCGTGGAATCCAGTCCGTACCTTTTATGACCAATATGAGTGCGCGACCTCTAACAGAAGGGGGGAATCATCCGTTCTCTTGCCCCTAATTAGAAGGGGCGCGGCCAAGACCTTGGGAGCAGCCGGAGGGTGAACTTGATCGGATCGTCACGAATATTTGCCGTTCCCCAACAGAGGGAACTAGGGAAAGGAGAAGATATTTAAACGCAGGTTTTAGAGCGAATTAAGCTCCGTAGAAGCTTAGACTACAATCTGCTGAAAAGCGTCAAGGAGCTAGTGCTGTCCAGTATCGCCTGGGCCGTCTAGCCGCGTCTGAACTGCGAGTTAGTTGTTGACGTACGAGACGACAAACCAATGTCTGCAACGAAGCCCACGGTAGTTCACCTTAAGTTATCTCAACCTGCTCGAGGAAAGACGTCAGACCTAGACTCCTTTGAAACACAGTCCAAGAATCGCATCCACCGGAACGAGATCGGCTTGCCAGCGTTCTTCGGGAAAGCTCTGCCGTTGACTCCACGTTTTATGGATTGCCGCTGCTGCCTGGCTATGCGTATGCCTTTATTTGTTTTCTTTCGAACTCTCTTTAGTTTACCATCGCTGTGTCTTTTGTGTAGTGTTCATTTCTATGTTTGCTGTTAACTGTTCTTTGTTTTTCTTTTGTATTCATCTTTTATCTACCTTAGGTGCATGTGTGTTAGTGTTCTCGTGTTCTTGTGTTTCTTTTAATCTTTCTGCCATTGTCAGTGGATAATTTTTTTTTCTGTCTTTCTCCCGACTCTGACTCCTTCGGTGTGTTCGCTTGAGTACAGAATGACCAACCGGCTTGTATACCCCGCCGGCGACTTCGCGCCGACGGCGAACGGGTGACAAGCAGTTACACAGTGCCAATGGTTATTAGAAGAGCGCCTGCGTGTTCACTGTTTCAGACGGTGGCCGCCGCCTAGCGCCCATAGCATGGTTTGCGGACATCTAACACGCGCTCCTGTGTTCCCGATCATATTCCTCACGACAGTACATGATGATTTCACCGTTTTAACTTTGTCGGGCAACCATTTTATAACTTCACCTCAGACCGCACGCACAAAAATACAATCAACGACAGAAGATGACCGCGACACAGTCAGAAGTTTATGTGCGGACACTTTCATGCTCTTCACTTTGTCTAGCAGTTTACGCCCAACATTTGGCTAAAAAAAGTAATAACCGAGTTCTTAGTTTGCATAGGATAAATTGCATAAATAGTTCATCGGGTGACTTTCCCGTGAAAGTACGGGGCGCTGTACGGTGCGCAAAAAGAAAGTCATTGATTGTGTGCAGCACAGTTCGGCTTTGTCCCTTTCGCTCATCTTCGTGTAGCTGTTTAAGCAAGGCTTTCTCTGTAGTTTGCACCACTCGTTTGGCCGATTGGTTAGATTGTGGATGGTATGGCGACGTGAGCGTACGATTCACGTCATTGTCTTTCAAGAACGTTTCGAATTCAGCAGTAACTAAATGGGGCCTGTTATCATGAATTATTTCAACGTGTATACAGCGGAAATCGAACAAAGAACGTACAGATTGCACAATTTTCGCGTCTGTGGTGGTATGCATAATTTTCACTTCGCGCCACTTCGAAAATGCATAAACGGCAATCGAGAACATATACCCTTCTCTTGTTGCAAGGTCTTCTCTCCTATGGGAGGCCACTCTCTCTCCACTGAAACAACAGTACTGGCTGCATAATAGAAAGAACAGATTGGCATATTTTACACTTACGATTATTGAACGTGCCACCGCTTTCATTTTAGTTATTCCCAAATGATGTTCGTCCAAATCCCAGAACCTATTTTCACAAACTTTCAGGAACTACGACCCTGTTTGTCCAAACAATGCATTCATTGCCAACTGGAAGCTCCAAGCGGCGAATCCAATATAGCTACAGCTCATGCTTTTTGACCAACAGTGCCTGATCATGTTCTCAACTCTCGCGGCGAGGCTATCATGCTCTGTTTTGCAATTCAATGTCATTGGCTGTAAGTGGGCATTAGTGACACTGGAAAAGAAAAAAAAACTGATTTGCTTCTTCCGAGTGAGGTAATGGCAAAGGTGACAACACTTCTCTTGGTTGATTCGTGATCACGTGTTTTTAGTTAGCCTAAAACATGGACCATCTATAAAGTCTTGCCATTGCAACAGCGCTTCCCTGCCTGATGGAGTCCAACAGTACTCTCAATAGCTGATGGTCCGCTAAGATTTCAAAGGTTTGGAAGGCACATTTTAAACATTTTGTTCACAAAAATAATACTCAGCACTTCTTTTTCAATGTGCCTATAGTTGCACTCTGGCGGAGGCCATGAGGCAAACGCCAGTGGCTTCTTGATGCCATTCACCATGTGTGAAACTACTGATCCGACGTCATAGTCCGACGCATCACATGTAAGTTGAATGTCCATGTACACATCGTACAACTCGACGACACTTTCGTCAGTCGCCAGCATCTTGCATGTGTTAAATACTTCATCACATAGACGTGACCCGCGCCATTCCATCTCTTTGTGTAGCAACTCGTGCAGTGTTTCTAACACCGTTGCCACATTTGGCAGAAATTTTGAACATAAACTTTTAACAGAAGTTCTGAATCAAAATTTACCAAGGTCAAAAAAGCTTTTATTTCTGTCGTGTTGAGCGCCTTGGACGCGTTCTTTACGGCCAACGGTTTGTCTCTAGTAGAATGCAGACTGTGGCAATTAATTTGGTATCCCACATAAGTTACTTTTTGCTGAAAGAGCATGCACTTTCCGGCGAAAAGCTTCGTCCCCTGCTTACGCAGGCGTATTAGCGCTTGCTCAATTCCTTGTGGGCACTGCTAGTGCGTTTCGCGGGATATGAAGACATCGTCCATGTAGCAGGCAACTACTTGACATGAAGCCCAGGGTTTGGTTGATGAGTGCTTGCACGATGCCAGGCGCGCACGCTACGCTGAGGCGAATGGTTCAACCTAAAGAGGCCCAAATGCGTGTTCACAGCCATCTAGTTCAAGCTGCCCATATGCCTTTGACAGGTCAATGACCGAGAAGACTCTTCCGCCTTCCAATGCAGTGAAAACGCCCCCGGTTAAGGGCAGAGGGTAGTGGTCAACGTGTATTGTCGGACTGACAATGACACGATTGTTATCGCACAGCCGCAGCCCTTCATCTTTTTTTGCATCATAACGAGTGGTATCATCAAAGGACTATTTTACTCAGAGAACAACTCCTGCCTATTCCATATTGACTAATTCTTGCCCTACCTGCCAGCGAATAGCGTTACGCATTACAAAAAACAGGGCTATACCCTTCTTTGACCATAACACTGACTTTAAAGTACTTGATAGTGCTGTAATCAGGTTCAAACACACCACGGTATTTTTCAGTTAGTTGGAACGCCTTGTTTGCTATCTTTTCGCTCATAACTTCATGACACCTAATCCTTACTTAGCCAGTCTACTAAGAATGTTGGCGTCCTTGTACTTTCAGTTTCCTTAGCTATGACTAGGGGCAATGAATAGAATTGATGCTCAAATTGAAGATCAACATCAGTCAGGCCATTTTACGCGTCGAACGAGGCGACCAGGCAAGCTAGCGCGAGTGATGGCGGGCGACCACGCGTTTTCTGCAGAGCTGGCCAAGCTCGCCGTTCAGTACGGATACAAAAGGCGCCATCTGTCGTTGCGGAACACGCAGTGCACAGATAGGTGAAAAGACAAGACAGCACGGACGGTGAGAGTCGTGCGTATAATAAAATGTCGCAGCTTCGCCCGAAAGGGGAAACATAGGTTCCGATAGAAAGGGCCGTATAACGTAAAGCTATTCCAATATGCTTTTATTCCTATCTCCTGACGTCAAATTTACGTAAACGCCGACGCAAGGATCGCGCGGTCACAGCCTGAAGAAAACAATCAAATGCTCCTCTCGTTCATAGCAGGGGCGCTATAACGTAAAACTATTCCAAACTTTTTCTATTTCAATTCTGCTATCAGCCCTCCACGATAGGTCAAAAACTTTTTCGGCCACCCCCACTTCACCTGTCTGTCACACGACGTCACGAAAACCGCGATACTTCCCCATTTGATATGATGTTTACACAATGATTATGCATGATTTGACAGAAAAAAGAAAAACAGTTATTTCTGATTAGCCCCTTTACGCCATTAGCCCTCGGCTATTGGTAAAAAGTTTTCGGGCTGCACCCACTTCACCTGCTTGTCACGCGACGTCACAAAACCGCGCAAACTTACCGCGTCAAAGTGGCATGTACGCGATAAAGATGCATTATTATGCCGAACAAAACTGAATTTTCTTCGGAATAGCCGCAGGCTGCCCCGTTCCGAAAGGAATAAAAGGTGGCTGCCACCGATCGCTGAGACGCTGGCTACTCGCAGCTGCCGGAGAGCATGGGTGTATTTGCGTATAATAAAAGTTATTGCGTGGCCGTGTAACGTTGTCGAGCACTTTCGGCACGCTTTCCACCTCATTCTGCCAACTCTTCTTTGCTGAGGGTCAGCTTTAGCTTCATTCTTAAGCTTCCGTTGCATGCCACTGCGATTTTCGACCAGCCACCACAAGCTAAGTAAGGGAAAGCCGACCAATCGCAGACGCCGGCACCACCCTCTTCATCCGGTTATCGATTTTCAGTGCACTGGCTCTGCCCCAGCGAATCGATCTCCACTTGAGCGTTCCCCTCGCCTCTTGCCAGCCAATTAGATACGACAAACCGCTCAGTGTAGGCAATGTTATTCGTTTTTCAAGCAAACAAAAGTGACCTCCTATGAAAGAGGAGAGCGTTTGATTGGTCCGTTCAGACAACCCTGCGGGTGACCGCCCGGTGCTTGCGTCGGTCGTTGCGCAAATTTGACGTCGGGAGATTGGAATAGAAACATATTGGAATAGTTTTACGTTATAGGGCCCCAGGTCACTTTTGTTTGCTTGAAAAACGAATAACATTACCTGCACTGAGCGGCTTGTCTTATCTTATTGGCTCACAAGAGGTGAGGAGCATGCTCAAGTGGAGAGGGATTCCATGGGGCCTAGCCACTGCACTGAATATCGATAACCGGATGAAGAGGGTGGTGCCGGCTTCTGCGATTTGACCGCTTTCTTTTACTTAGCTTGTAGCGGCTTGTCTAAAATCGCGGCGGCGTTAAATGCCGCTAAAACTGATCCTCGGCAAACCGCTCGGCAAAGAAGAGTAGGCAAAGAAGAGTTGGTAGAACGAGGTCTTAAACGTGTCGAAAGTTCTCGAAAACGCTACAGGGCCACGCAAGAAGTTTTATTACGCGCAAATGAAACCATGCTCTCTGGCAGGGGCGAGTAGCCAGTGCTGGAGTGATTGGCGGCTGCAATCTTTTATTCCTTTCGGAACGGGGCAGCCTGCAGCTATTCAGAAGAAAATCCAGTTTCGTTCGGCATATTAATGCATCTTTAACGCGTACACGTCACTTTGACGCGGTGAGCTTTTGCGGTTTTGTGACGTCGCGTGACACGCAGGTGAAGTGGGCGCAGCCCGAAATCTTTTGACCGTTAGCAGAGGGCTAATGGCAAAAAGGCGTGGAATCAGAAATAACAATTTTTGTTTTGTTCGGTCAAATTATGCATAATCGGTGTGTACACGTCATATCAGATGGGGAGCTATCGCAGTTTTCGCGACGTCGCGTGACACATAGGTGAAGTGGGGGTGGTCCAAAAACGTTCTTCACCAATCGCGGTGGGCTGATTGCAGAATTGGAATAGAAAAGTGTCGAATAGTTTTATATTATAGCGCCCCAAATTAGTGGACAGCTAGCTATACGAAGTAAGGATAGTAGTTTTATCGACAATATAAAGTTGTATATATCGATAAAATTAATAAACATGGTGTCACGCGCGCACAAGAAAACATGAACACATCTCACCCGATGACCGGAGAAACTCGCTGTCAAAACGGTAGAGCGAGGAAGCGTGGCAGCAGCAGCGAGAGAATTGACTGTCGTACTGCGTTTCGCATCAACGTGAACTAGGCCGCGAAAACACTCCCGGCTGCCCGGGCCGGCGGGAGTAGAACGCGCCTCTCCTCCTTTACCGCCCCACCCCAGATCCTTGCGCGCGACGTAACATGGTGCGCTTATCTCGCTTGCGTACTCGAGATTGAGCCACGATCGTTGTCTCAAGTGGAGCAGCCAGAAATTTCATTTAGCGTGGGGTCTCACGTTGCAGTACGGCCTCCTCCTTATAGAATTTGTCGAGGGATCAAACACATGAATAACTACAATGCCATTGCCAAAGATGCTGATAACTAATTCTTCAAAGCCACGCACTGTCAAGACAAGTAAAATGTGTATTTTTTATAAAAGAATATACTATGGTAGGTTCCAGAAATTGCGCCTGGCGTAACTGATATCAATGCTTCCACGTTTTTGGTCAATTTAATAAGAAAATATCACATGAACCTGTGACATATATCAGTTAGAAACGAGCGAAGCAGTGCATGCTGCTGATATGAAAAATGTAAAGGCCATGAAATGAACAAGTTGAGGACAAATATTATAATGCAACTTTGTCATTCAAGAACTTTGTTCACATTTCTGTACATATGCAATGGCCAGGGAAAAATCTCAATGACGCTGTCCTTTGTTCCAATGTATTGCGCTGGAGCAACTGTCGCCGGTCCTGTATTCCGAGTAATTGCGCCGAAATTATAGTCTCAACAGAGAGAATATATGGAAAGCGGAAGTTCTGCAAGGTATACGAGGGCGCGGCAAATGAAATTGAGCCAATGCGAGTATATGACAAGCGAGGTACTTTGTTTAAAAGTAGCCTACATGAGTATTGAAACATTTGTGCCACTGACTAACGAGTCGCGTGATTCCCGTTTCGTAAAGCTCCTTGTGTTGCTGCTTCAAAAAGTATGTAACTGACTCTTTCACGTCATCGTTGGACAAAAATCAGGTTCCCTTGAGCTGTTTTCTTCAACCGCCCCAAAATGTGGAAGCCCCAAGGCGACAGGTCTGGGCTGTATGGCGGATGTTGCAGGGTTTCCAGTTTGAACTTTGGCAGTTTTGTGTTAACTAGATCAGCGACGTATGGACGGGCATTGTCGTGCAGCAATATGACTCCATTCTTCAATTTTACACATGGTTTGTCTTTGATTGCGACACGCAGCCGATCCGGCGTTTCACAATACCGGAAGCGATTGACAGTCTCTCCAGGTTTACCAAATTGGATCAGTAATGACCCCTGACGATCGAAAGAAAAAGTCAAGAACACTTTTCCGGCGGTAATGACGGGCTTTGCTTTCTTTGGGGTGGTCTATTCGAATGTTTCCACTTTAAGATTTGGCATCGTGCTTCAGGCTCGTAGTAGTGGCACCATGATTCGTTCCCGGTCACTATTGCAAACAGGGAGTCGTCTCCCTCATTGTGAGACTGGATCAGATTAGTCAAGGTGGTGCCGAACCTCTCCGTTTTCTGGCTGATTTAAAAATGTTGGCCACCCATTGCGCACACAAGCGCCGATAACCCGAATGTCCACGAATAATGGTTCGAACCGAACCGTGATTGACGTTCACGCGCTCTGCCATTTCATCGATGCTTATCCTCCGTTCTTGTCTAATCAGCTCATCAAACTTTGCAATTCTGTCGGGGGTGACTTCAAAGGTTGATGAGACTGCACGGAGGCTTTGGCCCGGTCTTGGATGGTCTTTGCAAATTTCGCGTCCTTTATTGAACCGTCTGCTCCAACGGTTCACAGTGGCCAATGAAATAGAATGTTCAACGTAAAAGGCAGCCATATGGCTACAAATTTCTTATTGGGAAACACCTTTCAGCTGTGAAAAACCTCACGACAACACGCTGTTCAACTTTTTGAGCGTCCATTGTTTCACGTAACCATGTTTAACCCATTGTATGAGAGTATTAAAGAACTTTTATCCTCACACCTGCGTGTCACTTTTGTAAACGAGGGATACATGTGTGCGACGCGCAGGCCTCGCAGATAATGAACGAAACCATCATTACACGGAGTGGGTTGGCTCACTTTCATTTGACTCACCCGACTACATTACAAATGCCGAGATACAATGGAATATACAAATGCCAACATACAGCTTGACAAAGGGCAAAAGTGTGTCACTGGAAACAAAGCTCACTGCAAGTATACACAAAACCTCGCAACAAGAAAATTGAATATACGTGTAAGTCTGCAATAAATCTTGGTAGCTAAGAAAATGACACTATATATAGTGCCTCGAACAAGGCAAGTAAACATGTTGTGAAATCATAGATCACAGAATTCCAATCCCCCCCCCCTTCCCCTACTCTCCCTCATAATCGCGTGCAGCGGTAGGCGGCGCGTTTCCTCCCCGCTTTTCTCATTTGCACCCCCTCCCCACTGCCCCCCACGCACACTCGCACATAAGGCATGCGGTGCGCGGTGACGATGTTATCGCCCTTGGACTTATATGGAACATCAGGGAGACGGCGACGGCAGGAACGCGCCTGTAGTGTCCGCATAATTGCAATCGCATTAATACGATGAGAGTATCCGGCAGCTGAAGCGTCGCGAGGCCAATTACTTTCGGCAAAAGAAGTAACAAAATCGAACTCTCATCATGCGACAATTCACTGTACCGCAACAATGTCTCTTTTTTTTCTTTTGTGGGGCGGGGACACCGAAATGATGAAACGTGGAGGAAAGCATGTTGACCACAATTGAACGCCTACTTTGGGCACATACCGAAGGAATATCGAAGAAAACGTGAGACGCCTGGTCCGCAGATAACCCATACGCATACTGCTTGGTATCGTACACCCGCGCGTCAAGAGTTGCCCAAGAGGGTTGCAATCCGTCGAGCCCCCAAAGTGATGGCGGCGAGTGACCCTTGTTTCTTTTTCTCGTCTGCTAGCCAGAAAGCATCCAAAACTCTGCCAGGCGAAAATCTACTCGGCCAGAGAAAAACGAACACGCACCGAAGTGCGCCGCGCGGTGGTCGGGGCAACACCAGAAACACGCATGCGCTCTGGCTGACTCTGACAGACCGCGGGTAGCGAGAACAAGAAAATTGAACAGGTTCAATGTGTCCTCACGAATAAAAGTCAAAGCAGAAAAATGAATAAGCAAGTAGTTACCTTTGCTGGCTTTGGTGTCTTGACATGGATGCTTCGGCGCAGGTGAAACAAAGTTGATATTTCTTTCTGTCACATGACGGCACAAATGAGCCACCACAACGCTTCGTGTCATGAGACCTCGCTGCGTGCTTGTCAACTATAGAGTAGTACACTACAGTCAACTTTAGCTTGTCTCGTTGTATGGTTCCATGCACGACGTTAGAAGAGTCTGTGCACCTTTGACGTCTAATGCTTATAAGTACATTAAACCCATAAAGTTCCGGAATTGAACATTTAATGCATGACTTTGGAAATGTCAATGCACCTTTGGCATCAAAAGTTTATCATAACTTTATACCCACAAAGTTTCGGAATTGAAATCCTTGCGCTTCGCAGATTCCGCCGTCTTCGCGTGATGCCGCGACGAGCCCGGTCGCCATCGAAACGCGCTTGCAACTTTGTGCTCGGATGGGACTCCTTGCTTCATGCGACTCGAGGTGCATGAGCGTTGCCACAAAATGCAGCCAGAGTTCACAATGATTGCGCCGAAATGTCTTATTGAGCATAAAAAAGACATTCTAGACGAAATCCGGAATTATTTCCGGCGACGGGAGTCGTTTCGGTCGGCGGTGCATGACGGCAGGAAAAAAATTCAGGGGAGGGGGGCGGAAGCCCCATGAGCCACCTCCCCATGGCTACGCCCCTCGTCGTCACACCCTCGCATGCTTTCATTCGCACGTACAACACACGGCGTGCGGCGATGATTTTATCGCCCTTGGATTTTTATGATATTTCACGGTGATTACGACAGCAGAAATACCCCAGGAGTATAACTGCTGTCGTAGTAAAACGCGCAGTCACCCGCCATCACTCGCGCTCACTCGCCTGGTCGCCTCGTTACGTGCGTAAGACACGGTTGCACGGCGTTGCACTGTCCACCGTGGCAACGTCATAGTACAGCCACATATGCATCCAGCGTGGCCGTGGCCGCGGGAAACGAACGCAAGTTGGGGACTGGATATGTAAACGATGAGCAGGCACCCTGCTATTTCTGCCGCGCGTGCACAGTGGACACCTAACTTTAGCCCAGTGGCTAATGTTATATGACACCGAGTTTCTCCTGCAGAGCCCCTTTGGCATGTTCCAAACTAGGCTTCTCAGCTCTGAACATTTGTGCGACTGTACAATGAACCTCCTTCACGCCGACATGGATCACTGTAGATGCAGGACTGAGCAGGTGACGCTGTTCAATGAAACTCTTTGACGCCGACTTGCAGCACTGGGTATGTGCCACTCGTTGTGTGCTGGTCGACAATGAACCTATTTGATGCCATCTTGTATCCCTGGCCATGTGCTAGAAGGTGTGTGCCGATTTTCAATGAACGTCATTGACGCTTACCTGGGTAAGCAAAAACGTGACACTGGGAAATCTCCACTCTAACAAAACAGAACCTTTTAGGCGGTGCACTAAGCGCATACGCTGGCTAACCACCCTGTCTTTATCTCACTTCATCTCGTCTCTGTAGTTTCCCCAATGCTAAGCGGAATCAAACCAACGTCATAAGGGTTCCTCACGGACAGAAACCCGGCGCTTCAGCAGTTGCATCACAAATGCTGTGGGTACGGGCCGCTGTTCAATAAACTTCTTGCCAACTTGGGTCACTGAGTTCGTGCCCCTCAGTGTGTGCGTAACATGAAGGAACAATTCTCAGCATTTCCAGGCGCCGGTACGCCACGTTTCTCTTACCGGAGGCCAAGCGCGGACTTTTCGGTGGCGCCGCTAATGGCCCAGCTTGTCCAGAAAGAAGTTCGAGACCGTAGCCCGGTTGCTGCATGGCACGTTTCTGAGCGTTCGCACGCACTGGCGCGCTACGCATTTCGGAAGCCACGCGGATGTTTCGCGGCGCTGAATTGCGTTGAGTGTTGTTAGGGAAGCACGAACCGTGAATGCTGCTGCCGTATACGCCTCTTACAAACCTGGTTGCGGCGGTGGCATATACGTTGTTGTGTTATAGTGATTCAAGGCTAAACACATTACCGTCGACAGTCATAATGAGATGAGCTCTGTCGAGAATTATTTCTTGATATCGAAGTTATGGGGAAGTTTCCACGAGGTCGACACGGGGATGGCTTCTTCCCAAGGAAACGGAACACCCACTTTTCGCCCACACTTCAGCTGTAGGGAAGCCAAATACCTGTATCACATTGGGCAACGGCTTCCAATTCACCTTCATGTTCTGCTATCCCAACCGACTATGCGTTTCTTGGGTAATTAATAACAAATTGTAGGGCTGATTTTGAAAAATACATAATTACGACTGATGTATTGTGCCCACAGCTCCACCTTAGATTTTTCCACACTTGAAACTTTAATTAAGCAATAGAGAATCGCCTCACGTTTGACACAAAAAAGTGCTAACTCTCCACTGTAACCAGAGAAAGCGCTGAAGCACCAAGTGAACGCCGGCCCACAAGAGCTGCTTCAGTCGCGCGCTGGCAAAGAAAAGTCCGTGCGGTCACGGGAGGTTCATCAGCTCAGGGTGCGAGGGAGGAAGGCGCGAAAGCCATCGACGCCACTTCTGATGCTACGCACGCTCCCCCCACTGCGTGTTTTGAAAATCGATTTCCGCTCGGTTTTCTCTTTTTGTGCTCCGGTTTATCGCATTCCAGTCTCGCCGCGCTAATGGAAGGCGCACATCCGAGTTCACGTCGGCCGTACTGAGCGTGAACAATGAAAAAAATTGTGCACCGTGCAAACGCACCACCACCTGCGCTTTTTGCCATGGTCGTACAGTTTTGCGCCTTGGCGTGATGATACCACGCAGTCGCCGATTTCGGCAGGCGTTAAATGTGAGCATGGCGAGCGTTTTTTTTTTTTTTATACGCGAGCGAACAACAATCTATGTGGACCGGTGCGCACTCGTGATTTTTCATTTAGTTTTCAACAATGCATTTACGCCCATAAATAACGCGTATTCGGCGCTGCAATCGTGCGCGGAATAGCTGCTTATAGCTCCGTTTACATTAATGACTGAGTAGGACGATGCATTAACTCTTTCAAAGGGGACCTGAAAACGCTTCTAAAATGTGCGTATATTTTCATGCTGTCGTAGTGCATGGCAGCGCCTTGAATGCCTGCAACGCCCGCAATGCTTGGAACAGTCATCAAATACTAAACGCAGATCTAATTCTCTTCCGACGGCTCGGAAATATGTTCTGCGGCGATTCTCAAAAAAACATGGCGAATCTGTTTTGAGTTTTTCAGAACAACATGTGACCTTTGGGAAAATGCTCGCAAGAAACCCTTTGAATTCAAATGCGGGCATGGGCTTACAGGTCTGCCTGCTCGAGTCCCTTTTCACCCCATTTTATCTGAACCATGTATAACAATCAAGAAGGGCGCATTGCATTTGAAATCCTAGGCGCAAAATTCAGTTTTGCCTGGGCAAGATGTGACTAAGCGAAATGGGAATGGTAACCAAAGAGGAGACTACAATTTACGAACACACATAATGCGACATGTTCAATACGCGATCTGCGTGTTTTCTAAGAGCTTTAGTTTTAAGTCGGTGAAGAAAATGGCAATGACTGCAACGCCTGAACTGAATAGTGGTCATGCTGAATTACTCATAATTCAATGCAGCCGCACGAGTACAACATACTGTTCATCTACAACTGCTGTCTTTGCATCTGACCGCACATTTCCACTTGGTTTGAGGCTGCCGGTAGCAAAATCATTCTCATTATCCCATTTGTGCACTTTATTTCTGATTTCATGCCTAATACTATTACAAATGATTGGGTTATTCGAGCAACACATTCTCAGCTTGTAATTTTACTGGTGAGTGCTATTTTCCGGCGTTCATGGTGTGCTTATCTCATTGCTCATATGGAAGCTGAAGGGTCATTACGATGTGGACGACTTTGTGTCAGCCTGTCGCAAGCTAATACAACTTCTCGTGCTAGATTTCCGTCACATTTAGGCACACTCCATTCTTATAGTGTGAGCAAGATATAGAGTATGCTGAAGGAAAGGTACTGCGTGGCACAAACAAAAGCAAGAAAGGCCACAGCCGTTCTCGCCTTTCTCCGTGTTGCGCTGTATATATTCAGTCATAATGAATTAGATATTCAATAAATAAGTTTTACAGAGCAGTATCTGGTGTAGCTTGCAGTGATCTCTGCAATGCTCTTTGCTGATGGCCAGTTGCAAGGCGGATGGATTGATGAATTTTGTGACCATCCCCTTTAAAACGTGGTAGTAGCTGGTGTCAGCGAGCTTGTTATTTTTTGCCAACAAAAACACCTCTAGTGCCAAATATTTGACACAACCTTGCAGACAATGTCAGGCTGCCCGCCTAACTTGAATAAAAGAGTTCTACCCAGTCTAAATAAATCTCTTCTTTTAAACTGCTGTGGTTACAGTCAACTTGTCAGAAAGTACAAAGCACAGCAAAGTAATCGCTTTCAGTAATTTTTTATGGGGTTTTAATTGCCAAAACCACGATCTCATTATGAGACATGCCGTAGTGGGGGCTCCGGAAATTTTGACCAACTGGGGTTCTTTAACGTGCATCTAAACATAAGCACCACGGGTATTTCAGCATTTCGCCCCCATCGAGATGCGGCCGCCGGGGCCAGATTCGATCTCGCGACCTTGGGTTTAGGAGCCCAACACCATGGCCACGAAGCAACCATGACGGGTTTTCAGGAATTACCTGCGCTTTCAATATATATTTGAGGTAATTTTCTGTCGGGAAGTTTAACGGCATATTCTAGTATTTATTGCAATATTACGAAACTGTGGGCATTCAAATCTGATGCGGTTTCTACGAAGCAATCCTACAAAATACCAACAAGACCTCAGAGCAAAGCAAAAATGTTTCTTCTTTTGTTTTTTATGTTCGAGTTAAATGCTCCATTGAAGAGACTTTATTGTACTCTGAAAGACTTGGCATGAGGTAAACAACTGCACCAAGTCTAATGGCGTAGAGTCTTTTATAGGCGAAGCGTTACTGGGATTGATTTCTTCCTATGGTGAGCCGGGTAGTATGGTCAATTAGGCTGACTAGGCAGTGCCGGTCAGTGTAACTCAGGTATGCGTACAGAAGCAATAAATCCCGAGATAAAATGCGTACAGATACTGTCTGTTCATAGGCTATTCGAATATTGCCTAATATTATGACATTCAAGTCCTTTCACTCCTGAGATTTGGTTACATCATTCTTGTATGAACCACGGGATGCTCCGGTTTATACAGGTATAGCACGGTATATTGACCGACGAAATAGTGACAGTGAGCGCCTGGCTGTTCTGCGTAAACCTGTACTCATAATGCCGGCTTTTAGGTATCTACAAAGCACAGAGAAAGTTTATCCATGCAGCTTATTAAAATTATTGGCTTCAAATATTGTGCTCGATGTTTGATGCTTGTGATACCCCTATCTTGGGCCACAGGTATGCCGCTAGTCTTGGCCAATCCTCAGGAATGCTGCCTAATGTATATCAGCTACAGGGAAACAAGACGTACAGAAGGCGTGCATATTTAAATAATTGTGGCACACACCTCTCATTACACTTTTCACTCGAAAGCGTCAACGTCTCAGATTGTGCATCTGCCTGATGGGGTGTTTGAACTTTAACCTGGCCCAGCGGTGAACAGTTAAGTGCACAAACATGAACATCGTATGAAATTAGTGCTGTGACTAGTGCGGCTCAACACCATAGCGTTTTTCTCTTTTTTTTTTCATCCGGAGTGAAGACAATCAGCCGCCTTGCAAACGCCATCATGCTATCATCGTGACCATCGTCGTCGCACTATCGTCGTCACACAGACATGCGTCACACATACCCCGTCCCCCCTGCCAGGTAACGTTTTTCGGAAGTCAGAGCAATGCTTCATAACAAGCTAGCTACCTACATAATGCTTCGCATATCATGAATTCCTAGAGTGCGTGGTTTCCGCAATATTTTATATGTGTTAGAGTCTCGAATAATTGGTGGCGATATAGTGTACTGGTGAATGCTGAGACGCCACTGCTGGCACTAGGAATAAAAATTCACTTTGCATCTGACACCTTTTTATGGCAGTTTTTCTTTCGCAAATTAACATATTGTTTATTTATAGGAAGGCTCACACCTGCCTTAAAACGCAGAGGTTAAGTTAGCGGCATATATAAGGGATTTTACGGTAAACCCTCTAGACAAGTGGACTTAAGCTCCCATCTGAGATTAGCATAAGAAGCCAACAAACACGGACACCAAGGACAACCAAGGACAACATAGGGGAAATTACTTGTTCTTAATACATTAAATAAAGAAACGATAACTTAATGGAAATGAAAGTGGATAAAAAACAACTGGCCGTAGGTGGGGAACGATCCCACAACCTTTGCATGCGAAGGTTGTGGTATCGAACTGATACAAACTGCGCAAATTTCATGACGAAGATCTCTACGCCAGTATTTTAGACGGGGCAAGCTGACAACATTTACTGCGATCTTGGCAAATCTTTTGAAGCGGAGAGCGACTCACTGCTTCTGCTTAGCTTGCGCACCATAGCGTTGAGCTTTAGTTGGCGATCACCTTAACAGCTATTGTTTTGAAAGCTAATGTAACGTTGCGTCAATGACGAAACGTCTTCTTTGTACAAGACAACTAGTGACGTTCAAGCATATCATGTTTTTATCCCTCCTGTTGTTCATTTCTATTGGATGCAATCTGTGCCACGGGGTACAACGAAAAATTTAAAAATACATTCTTGAGAAGTTTAAGAGGTGCATTCCAGTGAAGGGGTAATACAAGCTCGTCTGGTCGTGGGCGGTGCATTGCCTTACTCACCTGGCACCGAACATGGTTGTCTACATCTCTTTTCATATTCGTCCACGTGGACCTCTGTAGAAGCTTAGTGTAGGTTCGGTCAAGACCATCATGGCCACCTGAGCCGGTAGTCTCATGGTATATGTGGAGCACTTTTGGAACGACGGTCTCCGGCACAAACAACCTTCAATTGGCAAACTGTAGACCTTCGCATCCATATCATAGTGACACGTGTACTTATATTTATCGGGCGACCATGTTTCGCCGCCTAACCAATCTTATCGCACAGCGCTGGACGCGCCTGCATGTATCCGAAGTTTCTGGAAAGTCATCGATGCTTCTATCCGCTGTCTGTTGTCGCCGAACCTTGTGTTATCTGATTTCATCGCGTGACGCGAATGGTGTAGAACTTTGTAGAAAGCACGGGGGTCCCAACGATTAGTCTGGAACGTTCAATGACTACTGTATAAAAGTCGACGCGCTGGACCCACTGATCAGATTTTCGACGATCGCCGACCGTATTCGCCGCTATCGTTGTGCTATAAGTGTAGCCTGTTTTTGTGGGCACAGGTTCGCCCAATAAAAGTCAGTTTTGTCCTTCACAGTGTTGCTACTGTGTTCTTCAACGTCACCACCACGTGACAATAGCTTCGTCAGGTTTAGCACTACATGTGTAACTTCGACCGCCAGTCTAGAAGACGAACCGTCATAAATATCCGGTTTTACCGTTTGCAACTACGGCCTCTGAAAATTCCGGAGGGCATTTTTTGTCACAAGCTCTAGTACTTAATTCTTGCTGGTGCTCACTGTTTTTCTGCTCGAGTTCAATTGAATTATGAAAAATGTTTTTCGCACTCTCATATTTTTCAGCCTTCTTCGCTCGTTTTGTTATACATAACACCAATATCAAAAGGTGGTGTTCTTGGGTGTTCTGAATAAGGGATCCGTGCTAACACGTAACAGCGAACCATCCTGTGCGGAAGAAGCTACCCACGCTCGCGTGCCTCCTGCCGTCCGCGCAGATTTCGATTATGTGCAAGCACATGGACATCAATAAAATAAAGCTGATGAGGTGCACAACACATTATCCTGTCTTTCACTGCGCCACATTTGTAATAAAACTGAGATAAGCTGAGATAAGCCATCGTTGTAGTAGGTGTACAGCCTAGGTGTTTATTCTAAGTTGTCCTCCCCGAACTTGTCCTCTTTTCCTTTTACCTTACAACTTATAAACCCGACAAGGTATTCAAGTTTGAGCACAGAACCTAGTGTGCGAACATCAGCACTGGCATTGTTACTCCTTTGCAGACTGCACGCACCACCTCATATTTATTGCGGCCGCAAAGTGCCCTATTTTCATTGTTGTTTCATTCAGCTTCCCGTTTATATTCACATTGTCTTGGTGGGTGCTTGATTAAGTCTTCCCTTCGAGTATCTATACGCCGAGGCATATATATAGCTTAACTATGGGTATAACTTCCTGCTGAATTGACTCGGTATAAGGATCGACATTTGGGCGAGTTGGTACTGGTTGAACATGTCGAAGGGTCAGCGCAAAAAGACGATGACGATGATGTCCTTTGTGTTTCTGCCTTCTGTCATCGTCTTATTGCGCTGCCCCTTCAAGATGACTCGGTATAATTACTCCTATCTTCAATAAAAACCATAATTCCCGATTTCTCTGTGCTAAGCTTAAGGCCTTGATTTTTCTTTTGTTGGCACACATATTCGCAAGACTTGGTAAATTTCTTGCATTGTCCGGTAATAGCGCTATGCCGTCCGTGTATAACAGAGGGTCCAGGTACCCTCTGTTGTACTGTTTGCGCATTACGCATGTAGCATAAATCAAAGCCTAGTTTACTGTTTCCCGGTCGTCTTTGCGTGTACAAAAATGGCGACACAGGGCGTCCCTGCTTCATTCCACGAGGAATTTTCATCACTTGAGTGCATTTTCGGCCTTTCCATATAATTTTCACCCGGCACAATTTGTATGATACAATTTGGTAGACATTTGTACACGAAGTCATTATCTATGCTTTCGTGATTGAAAATATATCATAACAATTCGCTGTCTAGGTTGCGATATACTCCCTTATTATCTAGAAATTCTATTCATAAAGGTCTATTCTGTGGTACTGAAATATCTATGCACTGAGTTAGTACAAACATATTATCATCTTAGTGTCTGACTGGTCTGAAACCAGTCTGTTGTTCCCCCAGTACATCATTTTTCTCCACTCATTTCGACAGTCCTAATTTTATGGCTTGCATTGCCATTCTTTATGTCACCGACGTTATTGTAACTGGCCTTTACGAGCTCGTCTTATCTCCTTTGCCTTTGTAGATGACGTTCATCTTGCTTTCCCGCCATCCAACAGGAATATTATGCGTTTTAATCACTTGCTATACCGTATTAGTTAGCAGTGCCTTTCTATTTGGACCAAGGTTCTCGATTACCTGTATTAGAATTTCATCGAATCTTGTGTGTTATTTAAAAATATTTCACCTGCTTTTCTCCAATAAAGATGCTAAATACCCTCAGCATTCTCTGTTGTTGCTGAATCAATTTCCTCTTGTGCCGAAGCACCGCAACGCGTCGCCTCCTTCGAAGATGTTGCCATTTTGACCCCTTATAGCCATCTGCAAATATTTAGCTCGAGTTCCAAGTACTCTTACATGGTCCCAGAGTCTTTTTGGTGCGCCTTTATTTCTTTTGCGAATGGTGTGCACCCACCGTTCACTTGCGCATTTACTTCTCTCGCACGAGCTCACTCGCAACCCTCTTTTCTCAGTACTTGTCCCATTTAAAGAGCACCTCTTATTCGTGTAATCCCAACATTCTGGATCCTCGATGATCCCCAGACGCCTGCTTACACTGTTCTCTATCTAGTTTTATTTACGTGATCCACCACACACGTGGTTTCCTCTTTCCAGTCCAACAATTTTTTTTCCGTGTCTGTCGTATCTCCTGCTGCGTAACTTCTACCAGTTCGTTATTTTCCGAGTATGTTGTAGGAAACGCCTCCATTATCTTGCACTGAGAACTGTACGGTGACCGTCTTCGCACACGGCCACGAGCCCGGCATGAATTTCTTTGGCACTGTCTCTCTTTAAGGTGGCGGGCAACATTCAAAGGTCAATTTTTTTGCGCGAACTTCAACCTTCGTTCTTTTACATTTATGTATGCGGGAACATGCCGCAACATATTGTCAAAAATTGTCTTCGTATCATTCTTAGTTTTGGAGTTAAACCGAGTTTTCTGCGCCAAAGCCTCGTATTGCGAAACCGAAAATGAGTACTATTTTTTTCATACAAATATTATTAAAAATACTCTTTCTTTCCGTTTATGTTGTTACCGAGCAGCCATACGAACAAAGGTAGACCCTACTGCATCTCACGGGGGCTCCAGCTATGAAGCTGCTGCATTTTAGGCCTCTGTGTCGTTTTTCACTTGTCTCACATGGTTTGACAATTTGTTTACCTTTTTATGAAATTAGGATTTTGCTCCACCTTATATCACGCAAACTTTGATAACGTGTTTTTGTTCATGAACATTTTACTATGAAATTTTGCGCACTCGTTCCACCCAAAGCGATGTGTGTAACGAACTTGAACAAAAGAAATTGCTGCAATATTTTTGCATTTACAGCTCATTTTGCAAATAAACGTGGTCCAAATTGGCAATTTTTTCAACTTGCTTAGATTCTTAAACATTACTTCTTTAATATTTATCACATTCTATTTCTCCAAGTTTATTGCTGAAGTCTTACACTTAGCTACATAAATGCCAAAGCTTTACTCTGTTCCCCGATTCATTAGCTACTTATAAGTCCTGGTGGGACAAGCCCTTTTACCATATATTATGATTAAATTTACATGACGAAAAATAAACTGAGCCCTTTTCTGCACTTTAAAAAGTCGAATAAGTTAAATAAGATATAGTAATTCAGGGAAAAAGTTATTTACATGCTTGCTTAAGATTTTTTTTTTTTTAAATTTGTGGCTTACCACATTAAATCGAGAAAACGTATCATGCCTGTGCTTCATCCTACTCTTCCTCAGGAGGCGGCCTTTGTTGTCTTGATGCTTTATTTATTTATTTATTTATTTATTTATTTATTTATTTATTTATTTATTTAGCATACCCTCAAGGCCATTAGGGCAAAATAGAGGGGAGCGGTTACAAGCAAAACGTGTAAATTCAGCAAACAGGAGTTAATAAAGCAGATAAAGATATATATGCAAAAACAAATAAGAAATGGCACCTAAATATACAAAGTTACCTATGGCGTGCGTGAGTACAGGCTGAAAAATGTGAAGAAGAATGTTCCTAGTTATAAAGTGCTAGCTATGACGTTGTTGAGTAATTGGTGAGATGCGATAGTGGCAGTCGAGGCGGGGATGCGATTCCACTCATTGGAAGTGCGTGGTACAAATGACTGCAAGAAAGCGTTGGATCTGCATAATGGAATGCCAACCTTATGAATGTGATCTAGCCTAGGATATACATACGGAGGCGGGGAAATAAGTTTGTTGCGTAACAGTGGGTGATGAAATAACTTATGAAAAAGGCACAGGCGGAACATTTTGCGACGTCATGACAAGGACGGTAAGTTAAGGCTAGATTTCATGGTACTGATACTCGCGGTTCTGTTATAGTTACAAAGAACGAAACGAGTAGAATTATTCAGAACCATTTCCAGTGAGGGCGTTAGGTTTATTTGATCTGGATCCCAGTTTGAAGCTGCATACTCAAGTTTGGGTCGTACTAGAGCTTTATAGAATAACTTTAAGGAAGAAGGTGCTTTGGAAAAGTTACGTCGTAAGTAACCCAGGATTCGGTTCGCGTTATTTACTATATGGCTGATGTGGGTATCCCTAGTGAGATCAGATGTGATGTCAAGACCAAGGGATTTATAAGTTGTTACCAAATCTTAAGGAACGTTATTAGGGGTATACAGGTGGTTCATTCGTAGTTCCAGATACGCGCATGAATTTACGTTTGTTAACATTAAATTCAATTAACCATGAATGGCACGATGCCAAAACGACGTTAAGGTCAGCTTGAAGACTGGTTAGATCTTTATCGCAATTTGTTTCGGCTTAAACTACACACAGTCGTCAGCAAATAGGTGAATTTAAATGAAACACATGAAGGTAAGTCGTTAATATATATGGCAAATAGTAGAGGTCGAAGCACGGAGCCCTGTGGTACACCCGAATAAACAGGACTCAGATTAGAGGTTACTTCGTTAGCTGAAACAAACTGTGAAACGTTAGTGAGGAAAACCTCAAGCCAATACAAAATTTTAGGATCAAGGTTATTTGGTGCAGTTTATAGATTAATAAGTTATGGTACACTCTATCGAATGCTTTTTCGAAGTCTAAGAAAGTTAGGTCTGCAACTGAAGAGTGGTCCAGCAATAGGTTCAGTTTATGCGTGAATGATACTAGCTGCGTGTCAGATGAGTATCTTTTGCAGAAGCCGTATTGAAATACAGAAAAGAAAACGAGTTTCCTTCTAAGAAGTTCGCAATGTGAGGAAACAGAATATGCTCGATAGGTTTGCATGGAATACTGGTTAAATAAATAGGAATAGGCCGATAGTTCAGTGGGGAATGTTTAGTACCAATTTCGTAGAGTGGAATCACCTTACCTACCTATAAATCAGCAGGCAATGAACCTTTCTAACGCGATCGCTTGAATATCTTTGTAAGAATAACGGAACAATATGTGTTAGTGTTTTTTAGAAACTTTGCATTAAGTAAGTCACAGCGAGGAGCTGATGAGAGTTTCAGTGATGCGATTATTTTTTCTGCGCCGGCGGGTTCAATTATTAAAGGGTACATTGGGGGCATAGTAAGATAGTGTAGTAGGCCTGTTATAAGAGCGTGTTTATACACGTTACGCGTACAAACGTCATTTAAAACCGTTGCACAATCGGCAGGGGGAATCGCGTTATCAGTGCTTTCAACAAGGGTCATGGTGTCATCTTTTCGGTCAATAGTGCGCCAGAACTTTCTTGTATCAGTAGTTAGCATGGATGGCAATGTGTTCTTCATAAGTTATCATTTCCTAGCTTAAGCGCATTTATGTAGTTATATGTAGCGACTTTGTCGGCTGCCCATCTTTCAGCGTTTGCAGATGTTTTAGCGTATCTGTACAACCGTTTCGTTTTTGTTAAAAAGGCGCTTCATGTGTCTGTTGTACCAGGGAGCGTTATCATTATAGGAAAGAATGTAGGTAGAGATAAATCTTTTCGTTAATTCACTAATTTTAGTAATCAAGATATTCCAGTTCGATTGCACACTTCGGTCATCAAAATCAGTCAGGAAAGGGTAAAGAAAAATACTGAGTTCACTGTTAATTGATTGAAAGTCAGCTTTCTTATAGTCGTGAATTGTCTTGATCTTTTTTTCTGATTTCGGACGTGAAATATTGATGTTGAAATGGATAAGAGAGTGATCGCAACGAATGTTCTAAATAAAATTGGGTCGTCTTGTTAGCAGAAGATCAAGGGTTTAATCAACTTGTGGTGTCATTTTGGTGGACTTCGTTATCAGTTGACTGAAAGAGAACAGTGCGCAGAAGTCCAGAAAATATTTTGCTAACGTGGAGAAACGGTGTTGTACGATTTGTTCGCTATGCCAGGCTATGTTTGGAAGATTGAAGTCACCCAGTAGAAACAAGGGTAAGAAAGAAGAGCGTGTTACGACGATGTTGATTGCGTCTTGTAATTCATTAGCAAAAAAGGCAGCGTGGGATAATAGTGGGATAACATACGCCAATTATAAGCTTTTCGTAATTTATTTCAATAGTTACCAGGACTATTTCCAAGTTAGTAGCAATAGTAATGCGCTGAGAGTGCAGGTGTTTATTAATTGCCAGAAGAACGCCACCACCTTGATGCAGCGCATGGTCACAGCGATAAACTGAGAAGCGATGTAGTTTAGAGATTTCATGGTCTCTAATATGTGGATGGAGCCAAGTTTCAGTAAGAACAATGATATCTGGGTTAAATGTGTCGACTGTGGATGTGAACAAGTGGCATTAGTTTTTGATGCTTCGAATGTTAGTGAAAAGGACAGACACGGGGGATAAGTGCCTTCCACTGCCCCTCGCACTTCCCTATGGACGATTAAGTGGTGCAGTACACTGGTCGGTGTTAACACGCGTGTATTATGACGTACACTCTACATATAGCTGTGTTCCGCCGTGCTGTATAAAATGCAATATTTTTGTTTCGCTAAAACTACAATAACCTACTCTCATTTTGATGCGTATCACGTACACGTGCTCCAAATTTAAGCTGCTAATAGCACTAACGTTATGAATGCCCCTTTAACATTATCATTATGCGTCACTTAAAAAAACTAGAGATTGTCTTCCAGCTGAATGCGGACGGAAATGGACATTAGTGAGCACGAAGGACATGCGTAGATTAGCATTATGCAAAGCTTCATACCGCAGCCTGTACCTTCCAGCGTCGTAGAGGGAATTCTGAAGCACATGCATGCTTGACGATAAGGAAACAGCGCAATATTAGTGGAAGAGAGTTCATTTAATAGGGGAGACTTGAAGGAGCCACGTAGCATGAAAACCCAAGAAAAAAATACGGTAAAGCTAATTAGGAATATTCATGAGCGCAGGCTTGTGTTCGAAATATTTTTTGGGTTCACTCGTGTGCTTTCTGATGACCTGTTGACCGCAGACAGAACGGAAGTTGTCCCTGAGCCTGGATTACCCTTTACGTACTAACGTGCGCCCGTGGTTCCCCAGGTCATTAGTTCGTGTATTGCAGCAGTCGAACAGATACAATGTTCTATGTCCAAATTAGAGGAAAAAGTATATTTTTTATTACTGTAGCAATTTTATGGACACTGCAGGCCAAGTACAGCCCTAGTCGCCGGTGTTGCCGCGAGGCTCTGAATACATTTAGGTATATGTATATGCTATATGTCATGCCATTCTAGATTACGTGCTACATTTGCGGTATAAATTGATACACTATTCTATCACTAAAATTTTTCATACCTGGTCTTATATTTTTGACAAAATTTCTCTTCAGAGTTTTTCGACTGGCATCCATAAACAAACATCATGAAGCATAATACTGACAGCGGATGCCTTTTATCTTGAAACTTCTCAGAGTATTCATTATTAAATGTGTGAAACAATATCGAGGAAAAAAAACAATATTTTGTGTTTGCGCTGTTTCCTCGTCATAAATATCATAGCTCAAACCTGGAAGTAATGCAACTTTAATGGCGCGGCAGGCTTAACTATCTCCGGGATCGGCCGACGAAAGAGGATTCATAGCCGACACTGAAATGTGTTCGTAAGTCGCTAAGAAAGACTGTCTTTTATTATCACAAATAAATGAAACTGTCCGATGTGAGTATTGTAACAGTGGACCCTAAGTACGACAGCTCGATCCTCCAACCAATAGGCCGTAGGTGAATGCCCCATTAAACACAAGAGAACATCCTTAAAAATTTTGAGCGTTCAAGCCAACACGTTGAGACGGTTTATGCGTTTTATGAACACACCACGTCTTTTTCCTCGTGATCAATAAATACACATACAAATGGTGATTCTTTGAGTTTGGTATGTTTTCTGAAGAACATTACTCACATTACCTGTACGATTTGCATCAAAAATGGACCGCCAGGTGCAGAAAGATGTCTAGGCGTAGTCGTCGTCCTATCGCGGAGACTGCCGCATGCAGAGAATAAGCTGTATTTGAGACTTCAGGTTAGACTACTTTGCTTGCCGGAACGAATTGTAAAACAGCCTACGCAGACTATGCAGACAATGCGGACCCTGCCAGCTTGTGCAATCGTTTTTTCCACGCGTAGTCGTCACGGTACGGTGGCTATAGTAGTGCGTGACGATGCGTGGCTTCCGAAGCGAAGCACCGCATCCCTCTCATGGCAACATGCCTACCGCGAGTCCTGACGGTCGAGAAGCTCCAGCGAAACGCTAATCGCAACGAAGCAACGCAGGCCACCGTATGCGCAAGGAGCACTCGCTTAGCTCAGACGCAGAAACAATCGCCCATTGCCGGTGAGGGGCGCGCTGCAGCTCAACGTCGGAGACGCCCAAAGGTGGCGCTGCGGGCACAGAAGGGATATTGTGTACAATAACACAAAGGCCAGCGCATTTCTATTCGAGGCTCGAGCTGGTTGCCCAATGGCAAGAACATACCGAAGCAAATATTTGGAAGATGACGCATGTGTATGCTGAAGAAAAAAAATCTGGGGGCGGAATGCATTAAGCGACCTTACGAACAAATTTTGGAACAATAAAAATCTTACGAAAAAACCGTATTCACACAGCTAACACTGTTCGTAAGATAAGCGAGCTCTGATACGATAAGATGATAAGATAACATGAGCGCTGTACTTGAAAACGATCACTGCCCAAGCACTCCGCGCAGATGGTTAACCAGCGAAGCTGAACCGTGTGGCCCCGGTGTTTTACCACTAGTTTAATCCCGACGCTGCAATGAACGACGGCTTGCTAGGCTGTCGGATCTTCGGTACGCAGTTGCTGCTTGCGCTCGGCTGCACGAGCCTGTTCTTGTGCCCAGGCTGCAGCATCACCACGGCGTAGACGAGCTCCTTTGTGGTTCTGCTCGCGACGTTGCTGATCGAAAGCTGCCTTCTCCTCAGGAGTACGCATGACCCGTGGCCTACCGATTTCGGAGCCAGAGAGAAACTGCTGTGCGCGCACTCGCCAGTGTTGCCAGGTCGGGCAAGGTGGCGTAGCCCAAAGCTAATGAAATTGTAGCCGAAATGTAACATAAGACAACAAAGACCAAAAAATAATTGTAGCCAAATATAGCCATTTTTGTTTGCAGTTTTATTTGTATATACATTTTCGCATTCGACTACTCTCTTAAACAAATGTACACCGTTTGGGGTGTGTATTTGCCCCACAACAATAATCGTCATCTGTCTTGCTTGTGCTTCCTTTCTTGAAAACGCTGCGCTCGCTACTTTCCTGTCGAGAATGCTCTGTCATGTTAGAGAGACAGAGAGGGAGAGAGAGAGACTCTTTTTTAGAAAAACAGATAATTTTGCCACCGCGTATACAACCACTGGCATACTACTCTGTATATGGATGGGGAAAGGGATTAAAAGATTCCAGAGGAGAGTGGGAGAAAAATGAAATAACAATAAATATGAAATGTGCATGTGGGCCTGATAGCAATATTTACAGGTGACATGGCGGAACACTATGATATGGCCTCCCGATCCTGCCCAAAATGTCTCCCACAAGCAACAGAAAACTTGAGGCAGCACGGAATAACTGCCTTCGCGTATGTCTTGGCCTTCAAAAGGGGTCGCCCCGTTCAGGAACTGTATCAGAAGCTGGATGACTGTCTCTTGAAGGGCTATCTTCGCAGCAGACCGCTCGAATTCACCTCTCGCATGCTGATAACGCGCATGTCGTTCGTGACTTGTAAATACCGGGCTCGTAGCGTTAAAGAAACGAAATGCGAACAAGACGCATGATTATTACTCTTGTGTGGCAAGATACGACTCAAAGTGTGTAGTTTTTTTAAGAGTGTACGGCCGTCCCTTTTTGCGCAACCCGTCGTAACAAAATGTCCGTGATGCCGTGACGGTCAACCCATGACATCAACAGCGACATCATGATTGCCCACAGTACACTTTTTGGTTGGCCCCGGAAAACCAAGTTCCGGTGAATCGCTGCAGAGGGCGAACCTATCTAAATGAATCTCGAATGTTAAAGGGAACAAAAAACTTGGAGGACGCTTCTCCTTTAAGGCTGGAACGCGATGGCATTCATAGATCCCTGACTGCTTCTCACGCTTTCCCGAAACTGCAGCTTATGTAAGCGCTGGTGGCTCATGCTATGCACAAAGACGAGCTTTCTGTTTCTTTTTTTTTTGTCTTACCCCCGCATGGCGGGCGGCACCGCTGCCGCAAATGCGAGTGCCATCCGGACCGTGTTGCAAGGAATCGAGCGCACTGTTCCCACTGAAGGTGAATCGAGCACATCGCACCGCTGCACATCTGGGCGCCCCAATGCGCCGTTTCATCCAACCATCCGAATGCCGGTGCGATTTGGCGAATTCGCCATAAGACAGACCTTAAACGGCAGCTAAAAAAATGGGTTTGTGTTTGAGCTTCCGCGCTAAAGGATTATGGTTTCTTATATATTCAAATTCCAATCCCACGCTATCATGTCTCTAGGTTGTGTGTAGGTCGAACGTTACGAATCTTCTGACGCATATTACTTTGAGAAATTTAATTATTTCACTAACACCTATGCGCCAGGCGGAAGGCGTGTGTGATTCGCGATAATCTTTCTCATACGCGCCGCGACTCCGACACTGGGTGCCGACAACAGATTTTCTGCACCACGGGGCCCTTAACAAATTCCTCTCGCAGCTAGGTAAAGGAAAATGGCAGTAAAGTTTACCGTGACAAACGGGGAGCAAGTCGAAAGCGGTTCCTGTCGCAATACTTCACAGAGAAATGATAGCCATCAGCACACAGAATGTGTGATCCATCTGTGCTTCTCTTCTTTCATGCCAGCGCCATGATTTCTCGACCCTATTTTATTTCTCGCCCTTTTTGAGCATAGCCACGTTAGTACAGTGTACTGGGAAAGACCCTCTATACTCCCAGGTTCATTCTGGTGCCCTGTGATTGGGTGTCTGATGACTGAAACTTATAACACGAAGATAAGACGCTGTTGCTGGCGCTATCAGGATTGGGGGCTCAATCCCATCGCTCGTTATATTTTGTCAAGATTGGAGTCGGGCATGAATTAGAAGGTATCTGGCCCATGCCGTCGTCCAACTTATCCACGCTGAGGACGTTGATGGAGGGAAGGACTCCTTCTCATCGAGAACGAGGAATATGGGTTTATTTGCAGTATCTACAACAGTCTAGCATGACTGCTTAGAAAAGTACATCAGCCTAAGATGACTGCTTGAGAGAGAGTGCCCGGAGCATCCGCACAACAGCGGTTTTTAAACACTCGGTCCTCCCCCGATACAAGGTGACGCGAACGTTCGTTTAGTCATCGTAAACTAGCTGCCTCTCTCCGGGATGGCTTACACACACACACTTACACACACACTTCTTTGCGCGAGGTTCACCGTCCGGAGCCGACGTCAGCCGGACTTCGTAGAACTCGGGGCTCGTGTCAGGAAAGGTGCCTTTTATTCCCCGACCGAGCAAATTTCAAGTTGCCCACTTGCAAATGTCAAGCTGACTCAAACCCAAATTTTATGTTGACCCACTCTCAAAAAGCTACCAGTCATCTACATTTGCACTATTATAACGATTTACTGTCCTAGGAAATTGCGCTTTTTGTGCAGGTAAAAGGCATTACATTTTTCGCTGGATGTGGCTGGGGTACTCGCCAAGCACGGCTTACGCATTAAAATCAACAACAGTTCTGCAGGAAAGAACTAAGAACAGCTCAGTATACCCGAAACCACGTATGATAGAGACCCAAAAACCATACCTGCCTTACAGCTGGTACGACAAATTAACAGGTCACATAAAACCAACAAAATCAGTCTCTGTAACCCTGAGCAACATGACACAGAGCCACAATGCACTCTTACAGTCCTGCACCGTAGCTAGAGCAAAACAGTAAAAAGGGGCACACGGTAAAAGCGGCAAGTGTCATTGAGATCCTAAGCGAAACAGACCCAAAACATGATTACGCTGTCGTCGCTTGCCCATGTAAATATGCTCGAGTGCCACAAACACCGAAATAAGAAGGCAGAACGTGAGAACAAGAAATTCCCCGCTGAATGGCGGTGATGCATTACTGCCGTTGTTCTCGCTCATGAGACCAAGCCGGGAATTATCATAGCTGTGTTGCCGGTACGTTCTTGCTGCTATTTGACCACCCCCAACGGTGCAACAATTGTAATTCAACATGTCTTGAGGCTTCGGCCACCACGCACATGCGACGGGTGTTGCTTATTTCCCTACGAAAAGAAGATAAATTCAGATAACCCAGAGCAACGACGCCGAAAACTTGGGCGGACAGCTGCCTCCTTTCGCTAGTGCACTGAGCAAGGCCACCACTGGTGATACGTCCGTCGGCGCGCACTACGCGTACACAAAGACCTGCGCTAACGTCAGCTGGCATCTTCTTCATTGACGGTACCTCTACATGGTGCGGCGCATTCGAGGCACCCTAGCGCTGGCCCTAGCTCTCTGTCGCGCTCCTCAGCCTATAGCCTTGCACGCTCTAGAAAACCGAGCTTCCTTTGTTCAAGACGACAATGAATCTGCCACGACGCGCAAGTTCCTCTTAGCCACAAAGTAGTGCTCGGCCAGTTCAACTGCTGCACGCAGTGGTCGCTCATTCAGTCCAAAAGAGAAGGTAGCCTGTTGCATCCTGAGAGTTGCGGGCATCTAGGCTGTTCCTGAACTCAAGCCTCACGCTCGGCATTCTGTGCTAGCACGCACCCGTAGCGCATCTGCATTTTATCTGCGGCCTGTCTAGTACTACATATGCAGGTCAAGAATGAACTGTGTTGGCCACATATCATCTCTCCTTCCTACCCGGTTCTCTCCGCAAACGTACCCACATTCGGAAAATGAACGTGTTTTCGTGGAGAGTTTGGCCGTGGAGTGAAAAGTCTGTGAATTAACAAATATCAAAGGGGACGGTATCGACGCCACTTTCTTCGAGCGCGTGTTTCTTCATTCCGCTCTGCTACGAATCGCATTTCCTCCGGGGAACGTCGAGGCACGACAACTTGTCTCGGGGCGCGGATTCTATTCGCCCTGTGCCTTCAACGTTGGTATGGGCCCATATAAAAGAAAGCCCCGCACGTCGAACATAGCCGGCTTTTTCTGCTTGTTCGAATTACTGTTAGCAAAATCAAAGGATCACCGAAAGTGCGACGCCTGTGGGGACAAGCGACAGATGCTCAAGATTTTCAACAAAATATTTCCTGCTCGAAAAAATGAAAGATTACTTTGCGTGTTTCGCATGCGTGTTTGAATGCGCGAAAACAATGCCTTTTCTGTTTACCTGTTTTCAGCAGCTGAGGCAATCGAAACGTAAAAATCAAATTAAGGCGTCTACCGGTGTGGTGTCAGCGCTCATTGCCATTGGCGAAGAATAGCACAATAAACGAGGGACGAGAAAGAACCGCTACACCATCGTGACACGACACGGGTTTCTTTCTCGTTTCTTGTTTATCGCTTTATATTCTTCGTCAGAATGGAAAACAAACTCGCCCAGCATTCAGTACTTCTAACATCATTGTAAGAGTGGCACTCAAACCTCAAGTTCGCGAAAAACTTTCAACAGCCGGGAGCACAATGATTCTCCGTAGCTTCGTTGGGTAAAACTTAGGAAAGGAAAATGTTTCTCCAAATATCCTAGCTTCGTCTTTTTTTATATCCCCATCATCCTCATTATCAATATTGTTACCGGAAGGAAGAAGCGTGCGTCTATTTACAGATGACTTTTAATGACGGAGCCAACAAGCGTAGAGAAGCGATAATACTAAACTCTTTTTCGTCATCTCCAAGGCCACCATCAGCGTCCTCTCTTCCCTCATTACAGACTGTGACATCAACCCCGTCGGAACAAGCAGCGAATTGGTGCGGCTCATCGGTCTGAGAAAGGTAAGGTTTGAGACAGCTGACGTGGATGATGTCAGAGAGAGGTGAAAGCACGGTGGCATCCACTGCATGGAGACACATTAATATGTGACAGAGGTCACCTGGCAAAGGATGCGGTAAGGGCCTGAGAATCGCGTGAGGAATTTCTCCGAAAGACCAACACGCCGAGTTGGATACCAAACTAGCACAAGAGCACCTGGTTCGTAGTCCATGTCGTGATGGCGCTGGTCGTAACGGCACTTCTGGCGTGTCTGGTCAAGACCAACACACCGAGTTGGATACCAAACTAGCACACGAGTACCTGGTTCGTAGTCCATGTCGTGATGGCGCTGGTCGTAACGGCACTTCTGGCGTGTCTGTTAAGCAGAAAGACAAATACGGCCAATCTGGCGTGCTTGGGTCGCTGTGCCTATGACATCCCGAGTGTACTCTGTCGGCGAATGGAGTGTGGTCTAAAGGAGAGTCTCGAAAGGCAAAGTCGGCTCACGGCCAAGAGGAGATAAACGGGTGAATAGCCAGCTGTTTGTCGTGACGCGAGGAATTGTAGGCGAATGTGACAATTGGTAAAGCAATGTCCCAGTCGTGATGATCGAAGGAAACATACAGTGCTAGCATGTTAGTTAATGTGCGGTTCAGGCGTTCGATAAGACCGTTAGCTTGAAGAAGGTAAGCGGTAGTATCTTTGTGTTAAGTAGCAAATAATCGAAGTAGGTGGTCTATGACTTTGGCAAGAAAGTATCTGCCGCAATCGGTGAGAAGTTGACGAGGTGCACCGTGGTGCAAGAAAACGTCGTGAAGCAAGAAATCAGCGACGTCTGTAGCGCAGCTGGTCGGTAGAGCTATAGTAATGGCACAGCGAGTTTTATAGCCCGTAGCGACGGCAATCCACCTATTTCCGTCATTTGATATAGGAAATGGTCCGAGAAGATCAACTCCAACGCGAAGGAATGGGTCGATCGGTACATCCAAAGGCTGCAGCAGTCCGGCAGGAAGCACAGCTGGTCTTTTCCGGCGTTGACACGGCTCACACGCGGCAACTTAGCGCCGGACGGAGTGGTCGAGACGGGGCTAGAAAAACCGTCGCCGAATTTGGTCGTAGGTCCGCGTGATGCCAAGGTGTCCAGTGGTGGGAACGTCGTGCTGGTGCTGCAGTAAAATCTGTCAAAGATGAGACGGTATGACGGTTAGGAGCTAGGGCCCTGCAGGGTGCATGTCGCGGCGAAACAGGATGCCATTTTGTAGCACGAACATGCGAAGGGATGGGTCAGACGGATCAGAAAGCAGGCGTTCGATAATGGGCCGCAACGATTCACTGCGTCGTTGTTCAGCGCCAGTGTATTGCAAGGAAGAGAGCGATAGAACGCAGATCGGTGCGACATCCGCTAAACCGTCCGGTACACCGGCGGGATGACGAGACAGGCAGTCGGCGTCCTATTGTAGACGACCCGACTTGTAGACCGCAGGTTATGTGTATTCCTGCAGCCGCAGGGCCCAGCGACCGAGGCGTCGGGTGGGATCCTTGAGGGGGGAAAGCCAACAAAGGGCGTGGTGATCGGTTGTAACTGTAAATGGTCGACCATATATTTAAGGTCCGAACTTGCCCACCGCCAAAATGAGGGCGAGAAACTCGCGCTCAGTAATCGAGTAATTGCGCTCGGCCGGAGAGAGGAGGCGGCTGGCGTAGCTGATAACGCGGTTGTGCCCACATTGGCGTTGAGCTAAAACTGCGCAGATGCCGTAGCCGCAGGCGTCAGTGCGGGTTACTGTCGGAGAGGAGGCGTTCAAAATGGGCGAGAACAGGAGGTAGGGTGAGCAGCGTGATGAGCTGCTTGTTCAGAGCCTCAACAGAAAGGAACGTCTCTCTTCAGGAGGTCAATTAGGGGACGGGCAACATGGGCAAAATTTTCCACAAACCTGCGGAAGTAAGAGCAACGGCCAATAAAGCTGGGAACATCTTTGGCACAAGTTGGTACGGGGACATCCTGCACAGCATGTACTTTAGCGCGGTCGCGGCGAATACCTGACGAATCGACGAGGTGTGCAAGCACGGTTATTTGGCGGTGACCGAAGTGGCTCTTGGACGAGTTGAGCTGCAAGCCAACGGTGCGAGAAACAGAAAGAACAGATGAAAGTCTCAAGATGAGTCGCAAAAGTTGAAGAGAATACGATGACGTCATCCAAGTAGCACAAAGAGATGAACCATTTCAAACCACGCAACAGCATGTCCATCATCCATTCAAAGGTCGCCGGGGCACTGCACAAGCCAAAAGGCATTACCCGGAATTGATATAGGCCGTCTGGTGTGACGACTGTGGTCTTTTCACGGTCCACTTCACCCACGGCAGTTTGCCAATATCCAGAGCGAAGGTCTATAGATGAAAAATGAGTGGCACCGTGGAGACAATCCAGAGGATCGTCAATGCGGGGAAGTGGATATGCACCTTTCTTAGTGATCGTGTTTAGATGACGATAGTCAACGCAGAATCGCCAGCTGTTATCCTTCTCTTTGACAAAAACAACAGGGGAAGCCAACGGGTTGAAGAGTGTTCAATAAACCCTTTGGCAAACTTCTTGCCAACCTCGCTCTGGATACCTTGTCGCTCAGAGAGCGACATCCGGTATGGGCGTCGGCGAACAGGCGCTGCATCGGCGGTACTTATACGAAGCTTAACGACCGCAGTTTGACACAAAGGGCGATTGTTCAGGTCGATAATGTCGGAGTAGGACTCGAGGAGGCCACGGAGCTCTGCGGCTTGTCGGGTTGAGAGGTTCGGTGTAATCATCTTTGTAAAGTCGTTGGTCGGGGCAGTTGCAGAAGGCGCAGAATGAGCATTGGTCGAAGACGGCGCAACAGATAGAGGGGAGATGTGGTACTCGTTGATGGTGACAACGTGGCAAAAGACATGCCTCGGGGAAGTACTTGTGGGCAGTGTCCGAAATTTAGGATGGGAAGACATGTCTGATTGTCCGCAACAGAAACGATGGTGTGTGGGAAGCAGACATTCTGAGAAAGCAGGACTGAAGTCGCGGGAGTAAGGACCTAGTCTCCGCTAGGAACTGGTGTGTAGGCTAAAACAGGGACGCAGTTTGCTGCTAGATATGCCAGGCGAATAAAATTCGCGGAAGAAAGCTGAGTTAGAGCTTGAGCAGGAAGGTAAACGGGAACAGGTAGGTCAAGTTGTATAAAACCAGCGGAACAATGGGCGGCCAGAAAGTCGAGTCCGAGGATCACATTGTGAGGGCAACGTTCGAGCACACTAAACAAGACGGACGTGTGGAGACCGGTGACACTGACACGAGCAGCACACATTCCAAGCACAGTCGGAGTTCCACCGCCGGCGGACCGGAGCAGTCGAGTCGGAGCAGGAGTAAGTACTTTCTTCAAGCGCGTTCGAATCTCCGCACTCACGATGGAAATTTGGGATCCAGTGTCGATGAGTGCTGTAACGGGCAAACCATCCACATTCACGTCCAGAAGGTTCCCATCAGTAGGCAGGCTTAGCAGAGGAATTTCAATCCGGGGTTCTAGAGCAGCGTCACCTCCAGGAGCTGCCCCAGTTAGTTTCCCGTCGGAGAGCGGCGACGGTAAGCTGGGGATGGAGAGCGACGCAGCTGGGGCCAACGGGAGCGGCGACTATATGGTAATGGCGAGCGACTAGTCGTGGTGGCTCGAGAGTTGTCACGTGCGTCTTCAACCTTGGTGGAGAGTGGTGGCGGGCGAGGATTCAGTGGGGAACTGTAGTAGGCGGGAAAGCTTGGTCGAGAATGGCCTCGCCAGGAACTTCAACATTGGCGAGAGATGTAGCCCACACGTGCACAGTAAAAGCAGATGGGTCTATCGTCATGTTTGCACCATTCGTCCGGGTTGCGATAGCTCTGATATGGACTGTTTTGGCTCCAGTGAACAGGGACAGAGGCAGCAGACGAAGCAAAGTCAGGACGGCTGGCGGAGCAGGTGGACGGAAGGCCCACATTGGCAAGTTCTTGGCGAATGACCGACTTAATTAGAGACACAAGCTGCCGGGAATCGTCAAAGCACTGCGTCACTGCCGTGGCAGGGGACGCTGCTTCGATTTCTTGCGGGACGATTCGTACGACTGTCTATTAGGAGGTGGGCTCATGCGGGGGACAAATGTCTTCGGACGTTGATGAAGCTGTGGTATTAGGTAGACGCCTAAACTGTTGAACTATGCGGCGACTCTTCGCGTCTTCAAAGCGGCGACATTCGTTAATGATCTCATTGACCGTTGTTATGTTCTTGTAAACAAGAAGCACTTTGCGGCAAAGAGCGAGGACGTCCTGGATATACGCCACGTAAGATACACTAGACGTCTATGCACGGGGTCCAAGGTCCTTCTTCGCAGCACGTTAGCGGCCTAAAGATTTTCCGAACAAATCTCTAAGATTCTGTTTGCACTGGTCCGAACATGTAATCTCTCCTTCGTGTGTTTCGAACCAGACCCGTGCTGTTTCCTTGAGGTAGAATATTATATTAGCCAGCGTAAGCGTGTTATCCCACCTGTTATGTGCGCTGACCCGTTCGTAATTCTGCTACCAGTCATCGACGTCAACGTTGTCAATCCTGGAAAACATGCCAGGGTTGCGAGGCTGGGCCAGGATGACCGTCGGTGGCGACGAAGGGGCTGTGGTTGAACTCTCTCCTTCGGATGACATGGCGCCCAGGTTACGTCCGATGCGGAGCTCCGTCTTGCGCAAGTGATTACCCAGCACTTCCACCAATGATGTTACGGGAAGATAGAAGGGTGCGTCTATTTTGAGATGGCTTTTAATGGCTGGGCCAACAAGCGTAGAACGGATATAATACTAAACTTTTCTTCGTCGTCTCGAAAGCCACCATCAGCGCCCTCTTTTTCCCACATTACCGACTGTAACAATGTCATCCCATTTCTTCCTTTCTTTTTAGGTTCACTGCAGAACGAAGGCGTATGCAAAAGATTTCCAATTACTCCTGTCCTCTTCTTTGTATATTTGGCAATACTGAAATAGTGAAGTGGTTACATACCAATTGGTCGGCATATTATGCTTCGGAAACGATAACGGTCAACCAAGATTCAACATCAACTTACGCGCCAACGGCCATTTACGCGGCCGGCGTACATGTTGCGTCGTGCGTGTCGGGCGAGAATCTGGCACTTCGCAAAGACGGCGGGGACCTGCTAAGTGATTGCTAAATTAGCGCTAAACTTCTGCAGGGCATTTCGTTATAACATTGAATAAAGGTCCTAAATATTTGCAGGCTCCTGCATTAGGATACTTCGTTAGACCGCTAAGCTATCACAGAAGACGAAAGATCTGATTAAGAAACAAAACGCCAATGTATGAAAGTATTTGACCCTACAGCTAGAATAAAACTGGCAGAACATTCCAAGTTAATCAACAAGCGTAAGATAGCTGACATAAAGAAGTATCATATGGACAGAATTGAGCATGCTCTCAGGAACGGAGGAAGCCTAAAAGCATTGAAAAAGAAACTAGGACTAGGCAAGAATCAGATGTATGCGTTAAGAGACAAAACTGGCAATATCATTACTAATATGGATAAGATAGTTAAAGTGGCTGAGGAGTTCTGTAGAGATTTATACAGTACCAGTGGCACCCACGACGATAATGGAAGAGGGAATAGTCTAGAGAAATTTGACATCCCACAAGTAACGTCGGAAGAAGTAAAGAAAGCCTTGGAAGCTATGCAAAGGGGGAAGGCAACTGGGAAGGATCATTTAACAGCAGATTTGTTGAAGGATGGATGGCAGATTGTTCTAGAAAAGCTGGCCACCGTGTATACGCAATACCTCATGAACTCAAGCGTACCGGAATCTTGGAAGAACACCAACATAATCTTATTCCACAAGAAAGGGGACGCCAAAGACTTTAAAAATTATAGACCAATCAGCTTACTGTCCGTTGCCTACAGAGTATTTACTAAGGTATTCGCAATTAGAATCAGGAATACCTTAGACTTCTGTCAAGAATATGACCAGGCAGTATTTCGTAAAGGGTACTCAACAATAGACCATATTCACACTATCAATCAGGTGATAGAGAAATGTGCGGAATATGACCAACCCTTATATAGAGGTTTCATTGATTACAAGAAAGCGCTTGATTCAGTCGAAACCTCAGCAGTCATGCAGGCATTACGGAATCAGGGTGTAGACGAGCCGTATGGAAAAATACTGAACGATATATATAGCGGCTCCGCAGCCACCATAGTCCTTCATAAAGAAAGCTACAAAATGCCAATAAAGAAGGGCGTCAGGCAGGAAGATACGATCTCTCCAAGGCTATTCACAGCGTGTTTACAAGAGGTATTCAGAGACCTGGATTGGGAAGAATTCGGGATAAGGGTTAATGCAGAATACCTTAGTAACTTTCAAATCGCTGATGATGTTACCTTGCTTATGAACTCTGGGGACCAATTGCAATGCCTGTTCACTGACCTGGACAGGCAAAGCAGAAGGGTAGGTCTAAAAATTAATCTGCGGTAGACTAAAGTACTGTTTAACAGTCTCGGAAGAGAACAGCAGTTTACGATAGGTAGCGAGGCACTGGAAGTGGTAAGAGAATACATCTACTTAGGGCAGATAGTGACCGCTGATCCGAATCATGCGACTGAAATGGAATAAGAATGGGCTGGGGTGCGTTTGGCAGGCATTCTCAGATCATGAACAGCAGGTTGCCATTATCCCTCAAAAGAAAAGTTTATAACAGCTGTGTCTTACCAGTACCCACCTACGGGGCAGAAACCTGGAGGCTTACGAAAAGGGTTCTGCTTAAATTGAGGACGACGCAACGAGCTATGGAAAGAAGAATGATTGGTGTAACGTTAAAGGACAAGAAAAGAGCAGATTGAGTGAGGGAACAAACGCGAGTTAATGATATCTTAGTTGAAATCAAGAAAAAGAAATGGGCATGGGCAGGACACGTAATGAGGAGGGAAGATAACCGATGGTCATTAAGAGTTACGGAATGGATTCAAAGGGAAGGAAAGCGTAGCAGAGGACGGCAGAAAGTTAGGTGGGCGGATGAGATTAAGAAGTTTGCAGGGAAAACATGGCCACAATTAGTACATGACCGGGGTAGTTGGAGAAGTATGGGAGAGGCCTGTGCCCTGCAGTGGGCATAAACAGGCTGATGATGATGATGATGATGATGATGATAGAGCTGCGGTCAAATTTCGCATTAGGGAATACTGTAACCGTCGGACGCTGTTTCATATGCAAATAAAATTATAAAGAAAGACGTAAGTTACGTGTGGGTAACGCACGAAATTATTAACGATTTCTCAACTGTCATTATTTGCTAAGCGATAGGTTAAAACACCTATTTATATAAATGAAGGGCGTGAGTAGGGTACAATTTTCAGGAATGCATTGGTAATCTGTATGTCATGCAAAAGTCACAAACATATTGGTTATGTGATGTCGTTACAACGAATAATGAAGCAATGCCTAAATCTAATCAAAATTGTTAAACTGGTTAAAACTGATTAGAACTCACAGTGCTTCAAACACGTATGTTAAGATATCTTATATGGTAATGGGAAAAAACAGCTACTATTCAAAAAAAGGGTTTGTGGCATCAATTTATGTCAAAGGCGCAAAAAGTCACGAAGTCGCTGCGTGCACCATAACCATGTCTTTCTAAGATTGCAGAAATTGTTTCAAATTGCGCTATAAGCAGACTAATTAAGATTTCGAGTATAAACTTTGGACAGGCATTACTGATGCCCTGTATGAGTCGATCAGAGCATCAAAACCTACTTTCGAAGGCCAGCACTGCTTTATTAAGAAAATCAGTCAGAGTGCAGTACAACATTCAGTGCTCATAGTGGGAGTAGTGTGTATCGCAAGAATTAAGTGGCGTCTACAGGACACGGTTCGTCGTTATGGGATGCATCGTGTGAGCAGCGTGGGCGGCGGGATCGAAGTATCCACAAGGCTTCACTCCTCCGGCGCGACACTGCATGGCGGCAAAATGTAAATATTCAAGGTCCTGTGATCAGCTATTCGCGTAGGCAGCCTAAATTGTTATTAGAGTGTCAATTACCCTACTTAATGTTAATCCTGCTTAAATCTAATTAAGGGCCCTATAACGTAGAACTATTCTAATATAGCCATTTGTTGGCCGTGTTGGTAAACTGACTTACAAAGCATATTTAGCGCCAGCGAACAAGGACAGAAGGGAGACGACACCACAATGCGCGTGGTGTCGTGTCGTCTCCCTTCTGGTAGACGACACGAAACGACGGTAGGCTCGGTAGGCAAAATTGGTGACCGCGCCGCAATAAACACCGACGAGCAAAGCTGCTCGCGGTCAGTCATCGTTCATCACCACCACGCTGCGGAGCGTATGTCAAACGTAGGGTGCCTCGAGCCCTGCCTTGTTCACGAACCCTGGTGGATCGTGACACATCCTACCAGCGGCGCTGAAGTTTCTGGAGTCACCGACCACACACCAGCTTATGGGCATAACGCTCCTGTGTACCTGCGAGCTGTACCAAAGTTTTGTTGCAGTAATTGCCCGCCCGCTGTGGTAGACGAGATTGGGTTAATGCTGACCCTGCTTCCAGAGCTGCATGCAACACTTTAGTGCAGTTGCGCTATGTACTGATATAGAGTAACGGAGCGTTGAGCTCTGGTGTGCACAGTCGTTTGATGATCGCAGCGGTGTCTCTGATGCGACGTAAGCATTAGGTAGAGACCCCTCCGTAAAATCGATCCGTCGTATGTGTTTCCTATGCCGCGAGGCTCCAACAGCCAAGAACCAGCATTTCTTCAACTTACTAGACTGTATTTTTGCAAACGGTGAGCATTTATCTAGAGGCTTCTTCTAATTAGAATGCTTATTGGCGAAATGTACTGGGTGTATAATGAAGTGATTGTCGGTGAATATTCCTGAAAATGTGTTTACGTCGGCAGAAAAAGCTTTGCGTTAGCTTTACGTGGGAAGAGTCTGAACGTTCGGTCTCCATTGGCGGGAAATTAATTTGCACGTTCTCCCATTATGCTGCCCCTTCTTCTATTTTGCGCCTGCGCTCAAGTCCTGAATAAACTTACGCTCGAAAATGTGGTCCAAATGTGTCCGCGTTGTATGCGCCATGCGTCGGTCAGCCGCGACCAGCGCAGCAGAGCCGCCGCGCGCCGCCCCAGAAGAGGCGCCCCCGTCGAGCGACGCAGCGAGCGGGACGGATTTAGAACACCGCTGGCGTGAGTGGCACATCGCGCTGGCGTTTCCCACGAGTGATTTAAGGGGGCTTGGCGCTGCTGGCCCGGCTAGACCTGCGCAATTCTCTGGCTTGCACTCGGGCTGGCGGCCCGAGGAGTGCAACCGGCTTTCCGATACTGTGTTGTTAGTTTTCGAACAGCCGTTGGGAAAAACAACTGCGTAATGGGCAGACGAGTACACATATGCATAACCCTTGAGAACGAAAAAAAGGAAGAAAGGGTTAAAGACGGAAAGATTAGTGATATGGAGGGCCTGAAAGGTCGGTCTGAGATACGCTTCTCTAAGTGAGCCAAGAAAGTTGAGTGAATTGGTAAAGAATCATGATGTTGGAATGCATGGTTAAGTAACATGAGTTCAGGGTACGCGAAAATTTAAGCCCACAACGCCTCCATTATGGAGGAATGTAGCACTGCTGCACAAAAAGAGTAAATAGAAAGGAGCACGCAATAAAAAACGCGCCATGCTATATGTCAGCCCTCTGCGCGTGTCTTTTCAATGTACAGAATTACAGCTTCTATGCGTTGGGGCAAGAGATGCAGGGAAAGATAAAGTAGCTTGATGCGTGACGATAATGACAAAAGGAGGAGGCAAAACACACAACAGGCTGTTTTGCACACAACCGTAACCCCTTACTTAGCGGTGAATTAATGAAAACAGTCAGACGTATGATGCGCGTAATGAAAGTGAACACGTGGAATATAACGACCAGACACATAGCGCACGCCCAAGGCATTTTTTTTTTACAGTACACTTTCGTCAAACGGTAATAGACAAAGCGTACATACCCAGTGACGCTGAATGCCCTCGTGGGGCATCAAAAAACACAATATCAAGACAAGATATAAGAAATTTATTTGCCGTCAAAGTCATTTGGTGTACATTGGCAAAGGGATGGCAACACAAAAGCTACAGAACGGGAGCTTTATTGGTCTCACATTCATGGAAAAGTAGAAAGCAAACGTACCAACACTTATTTTGCATACTTGTGGCGACACAAAATGCAACGATGCGGCAAGACAAGATATTTGTCAACTTGGAACGCCGACAAAAGGAATAATGCGTACCTTTCAGGCAGCACAAACGCGAGCATTCACAAGACAATTCGCAGAGATTTGTTCTTAGATACATGGCGTACACTTAATTCTGTTAGCTTGTATTTGTTTAGTGTTGTGAGAAAGACAGTTTTGCTGCCTTTCCTTCAAGTCTCAAGAAATGGGAACTGCCTCGCTATGCACGTGCGCGCGAGACTGCATGCCCTGTATCCCGCGTGTTCGTTGAGGGAGAAAAGTGGCATTCTGGTGCTATTGAGCGATGTTTCTCGAAAAAGAACTTAAAACGAATGTAGTTTTACACTTGAAGAGTACATCACGCGTATGTGCGCTGTACGGGCGACCTGAAATAGCAAGCGAAGCGCTTTTCTCGAGGTAAACCAAAATAAATCAAATTCTAAACTCCTGCGTGCCAAAGCTACGATATGAATATGAGCCACGCCGCAGGGGTGGTTTCTTTTCCATGAAACGCCCCTCCCCTCAACTTGGGGTTATTTATTGCGCACCACCCTTACAAAATGTTTTAGTAACATCGACTAAACCATCTTTAGACAAATGTTACTAGAACCTATCAACATTCAATGAACTGTCTTTAGACACCGTCACAACTTCCTAGTAACCTTCTACCGACTATTGGCCACCGATATTGATTTGAAAATGGGGATATAAATTGTCGATTGAATTCTTACGGACTGCTTATTATCTTATGTCGGTAGAACGTGTCAACAGTGAAGCGACTATTTATTAACCACCCTTATACACCCTAACAACTTGCTAGTAACATCCTGTCGACTATTCGTCACAAATGTATAGTTGACAGGATGTTACTAGCAAGTTGCTAGGGTGCATAAAGGTGGTTAACAAATAGTCGCCTTAGTACCTTATTAACTTAGTAACTTAGTAATACCTTAGTAACTTGCGATTCGCTGATGATATTGCCTTGCTTAGTAACTCAGGGGACCAATTGCAATGCATGCTCACTGACCTGGAAAGGCAAACCAGAAGAGTGGGTCTAAAATTTATCTGCAGAAAACTAAAGTAATGTTTAACAGTCTCGGAAGAGAACAGCAATTTACAATAGGTAGCGAGGCACTGGAAGTGGTAAGGGAATACATCTACTTAGGGCAGGTAGTGACGGCGGATGCGGATCATGAGACGGAAATAATCAGAAGAATAAGAATGGGCTGGGGTGCGTTTGGCAGGCATTCTCAGATCATGAACAGGAGGTTGCCATTATCCCTCAAGAGAAAAGTGTATAATAGCTGTGTCTTACCAGTACTCACCTACGGGGCAGAAACCTGGAAGCTTACGAAAAGGGTTCTACCTAAATTGAGGATGACGCAACGAGCTATGGAAAGAAGAATGATGCGTGTAACGTTAAGGGATAAGAAAAGAGCAGAATGGGTGAGGGAACAAACGCGAGTTAATGACATCTTGGTTGAAATCTAGAAAAAGAAATGGGCATGGGCAGGACATGTAATGAGGAGGGAAGATAACCGATGGTCATTAAGGGTTACGGAGTGGATTCCAAGGAAAGGGAAGCGTAGCAGGGGCCGGCAGAAAGTTAGGTGGGCGGATGAGATTAAGAAGTTTGCAGGGACGACATGGCCGCAATTAGTACATGACCGGGGTTGTTGGAGCAGTATGGGAGAGGCCTTTACCCTGCAGTGGGCGTAACCAGGCTGATGATGATGCTGATACATTGGCTATGCAGAAATACTCTGTTGAGCTTTAGAAAAAGATTCATTCGGGGATCTTACGTGCTAAAATTATGATAGGGATTTTCAGGCACGTGGTATTGGGAAACTCCAGATTAATCTAGACAACCTGCGGTTCTTCAACGTGCACTCAATTCATGATACACTGTTCTTTCTTTTTCGTTTCACTCCTATCGAAATGCGGTCGCCGGGATTCCATCCCTCGTGCTTAGCAGTGCAACGTGAAAGCCATTACGCGGCGACAGCACTGGGCTCCGTCCGGAGTGGAATGAGAGCGCCTCTCCTTCTGCAAAGCGCCGCTGCTTTTGATTTAGTAGTCCGAAATTCTATGAATACTTTTCTCAAGTATTTTCAATAATAAAAGTGTGAAAAGATTGAAGGCATAACAAGGAACAAGCAAACGGTACCTGCCAGTGCTCAAGTCAACAAAATATTTAATGATGGAGATAACAATGTGCAGAGCTCTATGGAAGCCAAAAGTTGGTGGACTCATTGCTCTCAGTATTTGCTTTCTTTGTGGCATGCTTTGAGCAATCGGCGAAGATTTTTAACATTATAGCTAGCGCGTACACTATGAGATTTGTTTATTAATAACCCTTGAGAGGCTACTATACCAACAGAACCTTTCGTACTTACACATATCGCTTTCTTTATTATTTTTCGTTATTTCTTAATAAAATGCACCTCTGATGCATGCGCTACATTCTAGTGCACTGAGATATTTAATTATGCGTTTGTTTTTACCTGATCATGAAACAAGCAAACGTTGCTACGGCGAAACCTACTTGGCCTGTGCGTGTTGGTCTACCCTGCTCGTTATGAGGGCATCTTTTTCATCCCGTGCTCCAAGCGATGAGTGGAAGACTCTGACTCAGTGCTCAGAGTGCGGGAAGTGCGGGAAGTGCGAGTGCGGGAAGCGGATAATCGAACCAAGCGCATACAATCGAAATTTAATGAAATTTCGGCCTCGACGGTCATGCCTTTTCGAGCGGATTTCTTTCGTATATTTAAGCCCTGCTCGCCTCTGTAGGAAAGCAGCGCAGTTATTACTCTTCAAACAAATTAGTCTGCAAGCGTGAGCATGTTGATTCAGTAGTGTGCTTTTAATTACGGCCTAGCGCACATTTCAATCTCTTTCGAAGAATCAAGGCCGAAACAAAAGTTTAAGCACGTTCTTCTTGCAGCCCACGCTAACTCTTAAGACGCACTTCGCTTACTGGACAGAGTTCGAATTGAGTAAACTTCCTTTCTAGGCTCACAAAAACCTTTGTTGAATGGAGAGAACACGGCTACATCACGTGTTTGTGTTTGAAAATGTGTTGATAAAACTAGGTTATGGTGTTTGTTGGGAACGTATGTATGGACCTACGAGCACGCATTATTTTTATGGAGTGGATGTTTCGGTTTTATGGCATTGCATTGCACAAACTAACGTCAAACTCTGCGTCTTTTTGCACTCTAACTTCGAGCAATTTGTGTGGGGTAACTGCCGTCCCTCCGTCGTCTTGAAGTTCCCTTCCACCTCTTTTCAGCCTCAGTTTTGTAATCCGCCAATTTCGCCAAAGAGAAACATGCTTCTTACTCGTCATCAATGTATGAGCGGTCATAGGCTTTAGTATAACACTGCGCATTATGTCACTGGGATCGATCGCAATTCTAGTGATCTGAAATGCGCATTTGGCACGTAGTAATCGCATCACGGGGCCTTCTCCCAGTGAACAAAATGCGGAGATACCGCAACCGCTAGTCCAATTTGATTATCAGAGTATATTGTAGTCAAGTGTTCGACGAAAACACGTGTCTGGCGAGGAACCATACTGGTTTTAAACGGCGCTTGACACAACACATAAATGACGTCGCCAAAGGCCACACAGTCGCTAACGACCTGACGGAACATCGCTAACTCACCGGACATGGCACTGGCTGGGACGCGGCAGCCATCATCGGAATCGAGGAACACTTATGTGCCCGTTTGCTTTTAGAATAATACTACATCCAATCAACTAGACGCACAATAAACAGGACGCGGGGTAATCTTCGCGATATATGCACCCGCACGCTGCGCCACCTCACCTGTTAGTTGCCGCCCATGCTTATATCTGCATTGTGGTCAAGGGGCACGTGCGATGCCTGAAACGTCATGTTCTTTATTTTTCTTTTTTTCTTGGCGAGTTTGTGTTTTTTTTTTTTTTGCTTTTTTGGCACCATCAGATCATATTGCTGTACTTAGCACAGGCAGGCAAAAGAGCACTAGGTTAGTATTCTGCAAACATAAAAGTAATTTTTCGTTCGTACTGCCAAGCGCCATTGGTATGTAAGATTGCGCACCCCTGCTGCTACCGAGCCCTGGAATAAGAAGGAATAGAATCTAAGGAAAATATTTCTCATGAAAATTGGCACTATGCTTGGTTGCACAACATGAAATAATCACGTCATTATTTCCGATAAGGTAATTGCGTAGTAGTTAGTAATGCAGCCGAGGTGCGGGTACGTGTTCTAATTGATTGTTGCGCGTTGAAATGCATTATTGACTACGGATTCGTGTGCCGCTTGTCTTAGATGTGCGCTGCTAGGTACACAAAGAGAAATACGAAAAAACAAAAAAGAGGAAGAAGAATGAGTATCTCAGCATGGGCAGCGCTACTAAAAGGTAACAAAGCGCCTTGCTGGACTAGTTGCTACATCACCTGGAACAGCACTGAAATATACGCTTCCGAATCCTGAATATTAATGTTCCCAGCAAAAGAGCGAGTCATTGTGTACTGCCACAGTGTGACACACAAACTGAAGAAGGTATGGCTTCAAGACATGAAGTACCAGCTTTATTTTTCTGTGCCTCGTCAATTACGAAGGGTCCCAGCCGTGGAATGAAAAAGAATGAAAAGGAAAGCACTGATAATGAAAAGAAATCGTCGGGCTTTTTCAGGGAAATACTAGCTCGAAGCGTGAAAAGGTTCCTCTAAATTGAGGCAAGGTATGTACTGCATCGTGGAGACTGGCAAATGAGTAACTGATCGGTTACAAGAGTACGCGCTTGAACTTAAGAACGAAAATAGATCGCACCTGGCCGATGTTGTGTCTTACGCGAGTGAATCTGTGCCATGTGTGATTCGAATCCAGGAACGGGAGCTGTGGCCAGTTCGGCCGCAGTGCACATCGGAATAGCAACTAAATATTGTGCTTACTTTTATTTATTTACTTTGTTTCATTTCTTTATCTTTCCTACTTTGCCATGATTCGTAAAATAAATGCTCATTTAAAACAATCTTAAAAACTTCATTTTGAGGGGGGAGGGGGGAAGAGGCGAATAACACGACTGAAGCAGAACTGTTAAGTGACGTGGCCCAGAAATGCGCATAGCTGTAGCGTTGAAGCAGACGCAGTATTTACAAGAAAATTCTGACATGTGGAACACAGTAAAAACATTGCCGAATACTCTACCTAGCCTAGACAAACTATGAACGAAGAGAACATGTGAGCGGTCAATACAAAACAAAAGGCAAGAATTACTATGATAGCTGGACCAGTTTTTTTTCTCATTTATAGGTCATGCATAATAATAATACGGTGTAATAGGACGCAACAAAAGATTTGAAGTAAGACCAGAAAGGAAGCACTTTTCCTCGCTCCACTTTCACTTTGAAATGTTTCGCATCCTAATTATACAACGCTACGCGAAACACAAGATAATGAAACCATAAGTATTTTGACGAAGATATGCTTTCCGATGGAAGCGTTGGCTAGCCTTTCCGAGACACGTTATCCCTGTTTACAACTTTCATATCACAGCGTCCTGCTTCATCTGCTTGCCCCCTTATTTATTTTAGATCTGCCTGATAATGGCAGATGTGTAACATTTTTCTTAAACTTGTGCTGTCATCCACTGTATTTTACCAACTCTATCAGAACAACATAATGATCAGGTCAGCAATTTCAACGGTACGAATTTCGAAGTTTCGTTCCCGGTATCCTACATGCAACAATGGCTAACTTTCCATTTTAATTCCTAAATTGTGCAACTTTTTTAATGAGTTATCCTGATACAATAATACCCAATTGTACACTTGATGAGTTTGTATTTGCAAGCTTTCATTATGGTAAGTATTTCGTATTCAATATAGTATGGTGCGATGCATTCTCTATGTCCTATGTAGGTGCCATGCCAGTTTATTCAGTTTGAAGTTTTTTGAAGGTTTTATTGAAAATATTTGAATACAGGAAGGTATATGGTAAATAATAATACAGAAGGAGGTCCCAGAGTTTAAAATGCCGAGGGGACCTGCTGTGCTAATTACAAAATATAATGAAACACAGACCAGTGAGATCAGCGCAGATGAGTGAAACAGTATCAGCAAAGATAAATTAAATAACGAGAATACATAATTTCATGAGAACATCATTATACAGAGAAATATACATAAAACTAATTAAGTACTAGACGGTTATACATGATGTAAAGCGTAAAAATAAAGCACGGTTCGTTGTCAATAAAGGTTATTTATGACTAACAGGCTGCCCACAAGTGAATTTTCAATGCTTTATGAAATGAGTGTTCTGAATGGACGCACTTGATGTTCATGGGCAACGAATTCCAAAACATTATTCCCGATTTGTACGTAATTTGTACGATTTGTACATTATTCCAGATACGTAATTTGTGCGTACTTTAGGTAATAACACATTGTTTTGTTCCGAGAATCTTGTATTATTACGGTTGAGTAGTTGGCGGCAGAAATATTATTAATGGCAGTACCTTGATTTCGGATGCGATAAATTAAAAGACCAAGCTTTAGCTGTAACGATTAAGTGAGGCGAAGGATTTTTAGATTTTGGTAAAGTGGGAGGGCAGATTCCAGGTGAGGACTAAATGTAATCAGGCGTACTGCTTGGTTTTGTATGTGATGAAGGCATGATATGTGTGTTTCATACATGTTCCCCCATGAAGTCAGACAATATATCAGGTGACTATGCATGAATGCGTAAAGTAGCAGAACTATTCCCATTAGTTGTGATGCCTCGGTATAAAGGAGACAAGAACATATTTAACGCAAGAGTATTATTATTTATCAATGGAAGTTCCCTGACACTTACAAACGTTCACAGACTATTGGGAGTTTAAGTACTAATTAAATAAATAAACAGCTATTGTTATGGCGTTACCCATACAAGAAATAAAGGGAAATCTTAAAGTAATCACTAAAGGAATAAATGAAGTTCGCAAGATACGAAAAAACAGAGTGCTCATATGAAAATGAACAGATCACTGCTTAGCTTCAGTGTTGGTCGTTAGGGGACCTAGCTCAGGAGAGACTTCTACAGTCGAGAGCAAAAGTCTAGAGACCAGGGCATCAACAACAAAAATTTCTTCTAGTACGGCCGTGTAACCTGAAATTATATTAATGCACGATTCTAGCCAAACAGACGCACTTAGGCAGTACTAATTTGTTTCAGCTTTTATGCTTCGGCTGCGACGAAAAGAGTTTTAGCAGAACATCTGGTCCGCGGACATCTGCTCTCGATTGGACGTAGCGAATTACATGCACTTATTACGTGTAATGAGTTACATTTCATTTGTTTTTTTGATTGATTAGTTTTCGACTGAGTAACTCACCACTGTAATTGAATTACTTTTCTCACTTACCAATTACGTGTAATCATTTACTTTATTGATGGGACAAGCGGCAACAAGCGACGCAGATTTCTGAACTCCTAATTTGGTTGGAACTGCGTCAGAACGCTTCCCTGCCAACGCGCGCGACCAGCCAAGCGAACTCGGGCACTGTTTGCTTCCTTATTTAATGCGGGCTCCGACAACTTGAGCCGGCGTTGCCATGGACCAAAAGCGATGGCCAATTCGAACGTTAGTGCTGTGAGATCATCTGCAGTTGACTTTTCCATCTTCATTTTTTGGCCTACCGGGAACGCCCTCTCCCAGCCAAAGCTACAATGAAGCGCTGTACTCCATGCAGGACTCACGCGCGAGCATCTAACGTGTCACTGAGTAACTACAATCAGGGCATCGGAAAGAAATGTCTTTCGTTCTGGATTTATTAGTTTCGTTCCAGTGAAAGAATTTCCGGTCTGGTTCTGCTGCCGAACGAAAAAAAAAGAAAAAAATGATCTGCAACGGTTCATAACTGTTTTCTTTGAATGCACAAAATTTTGATGCGAAGTAGACATAGCCAAATAGTATTTATTTCGTAAATAAGTGAAAATTTAATTCTAAGGTCATGGTCTCTGCCCTGAGTAAAGGCACTGAGCGCGATCTTAGTAGCAGCATGTCATCGAGTGTGCTCGCCGAAATGCAATACCGCTGTTCCGATCAAAGGAACTTGAACGAGCGATAAAACTACGGTCACAAAGTGTTGTGCCCGCAGAAAACGAAACGAAAAGCTCTTCAGCGCACCAGCCCTGGGTTTTGCTACGATGCCGATCTGCTAGTACACCGAGCGGCAGGCTCAGATTGGTGGGGCGCTCGGCCGGATATCGCTCACACTATTGTTGTCTGAGATACGCCCTTGTGCTGATATTGCCTGACGTCGGCTGTTTCGTATTCCCACCTTTTTCTTAGAACCGGAAACCTATCAAAAACATTTCGGCTTTGCTCCTAATGAAAATAATGAACATTTCGGTTATCGTTTTTGTTTCGTTTAAAAATATCGTGTTTTCTTTTCGCCTTTGTTTTTGTTCTGTTCCGACACACTGCCTACAATTTGCTGCAGTCTTTACTGCCTGCTTCCGCCATCATGTAAAACTGATCAGAAATCAATTCTTCTCATTATAATTGTTCGTAAGGTGTTCATACTTTATAGCACAGCCAGTGTGGACATAGAGCAAGTTTTTGGTGTCGCTTCAGACGTGTTCACACAAAATAAAGTGGAGAACACGACAGAAGTCGATGTTGAAAAGCAATTTTCAGTGAAGATACACGTCGAGTGAAGGGCTTGAGGGGACGAACTGAAAAAGCTGGGCCAGAGCATTCGGTTTTCGTTATATCTGCAAGGATGATAAAACTTGGGAGAAACGTAACCCAAACATAGTCGATCACTTTTTTAGTAATTGCTCAATGGATTTTGTGGTGCAGTAATTGGTACCTCTAATCAGTTTTATTTCCTAAAGAAGTAATTGTAATTGAAATTAGCTACTATTACGTAACAAGCACAAGTCTGTTTCGACATAGCCGCAGATTGATACTGGAGTCCAAGAACAGCCGTCACTGCTGTCCGACAGACGTGAATACATTTCGCCTGTCGCCCTGCCGTCGAGGTGTGGTCACCACAGAGTTTCTTATATTTACCTTGAGGAACAACTGGCGCTAAACGTGCTTGTAGTATCGGAAGCTGCTGGTTTCAGACTGGCACCTTTCTCGGAGAGCCACGACACCGCCTAGATCCATCTGGTTGGCGGTGTTGCGTCTGTCATAATCGTAACTTAGCAGCTTGTAGATTCCTGATATGTTTATATTATGACAGCTTGCTTTATTAACAATCAGGACTGTCATGCAAGGTTAAGCAATAGGTGGTGTCTACGCCGCACCTGTGCACACAAAGTCCAGGTATATGGCACAACTTTGTCTCGCATACTCTCACCTTGCTTCTAGAGAAGTCATATGCGCGCAGGTCGCTTCGAGAAGACGCCACCCCAAGGGAAGAGCAGAGCCGGCTATGTAAAAGCCTGCTAAGCCCGAGTCCAAGACACCCTCATGCTCGCACTTCCACGACCGAATTGCCTTGGTCAAATGGCTGACGCCTTTCTTCTAGCCTGTCCTTTGTTTTTTAAGATTTTTTCTCTGTGAGGACATTGTGATCATCGCCCATTTTTTTTTGCATTTTTCGCGAATAACCCACACGATAACTGAACCTTTTTTGCATTGTGATGCCTAGCGTGCTCACACAATATCCTTGCCACTCGTCATGGTCGTTGTCCTCTATTGCCACCTGCCACCCGACACAGAACGTTCGCACACTTTAGACATTAGAGTTATCTATTTCCTGCAAGGGAAACCCATCTACACGAATGTACCACGAAGCTACAAGGAAACCCGTAGGGGTTTCTCTGAAAGAAAGTTTCGCATTAGAGTAAAAAAGCAAGTCTTGGTCAAGAATTCGAATGCGGGACCCATGACTTTCCGCTTCATAACTGTTTCAGTGCATTGTAGTAAAATATTTATTATTGTTATTACTATTATTCTTAGTACTAATAGAGGTATAGCTTGCGGGGATTCCGAATTTTCAAAGTGACTAAAATGTTTCGAAATTATGATTTCGATAATAGGTTCGCGCCATAGCCGTACCACATCGCCTATAGGTCATTGCACTGTGAAGTTATACGAATTATTTTGTACTACCATTGGATTTTACGTATACCTAGGAGCTGTTAAACACTTATTGTAGTCATACTCCTCGTTCTTTTGTTTTACATCCTAAAACTAAAATTTCTGTAGGAGATCAAGTCTTAATTAAAGTCTTAATATAACATTTCAAGCACACGACGTAAATCTGCTCTCTCGTCGCGCCCGACGTTCGGGGATACCATTTGGCATAGGAGTCGAACTCAAGGTGAGATTTTTTTCAACCCGCCGTGGTTGCTCAGTGGCTATGGTGTTCGGTTACTGAGCACGAGGTCGCGGGATGGAATCCCAGCCACGGCGGCCGCATTTCAATGGGGTGAAATGAGAAAACACCCATGTACTTAGATTTAGGTGCACGTTAAAGAACCTCCAGAGTCCTCCACTACGGCGCGCCTCATAATCAGAAAATGGTTTTGGCACGTAAAACCCCATAAGGTAAGGTGAGATATGTAAAATTCAAGCCCATTGGGTAATTCACATAGCTACATGGTTATCCTCAAATCACACAGATTCCAACATAAGTATCACAAGAGAAGTACAGTCGTTCACAGCATGGCCTTTCGACGCCGCAAACCACTCACCACCGTCTTGGATATCCGTTGTATCATCGTCATGCCACTGCAGTCATCGTCGGTATCCTCGTTGCATTCGATTACGGCTGTCTCCAATAGGGACACCAGTGAAACTGGACGGAAACACATCGCACAGAGCGTTGTGTGCGGTGCATGTTTCCATCCAGTTGGCCCTGTGCATAACAGTATGTAATAGTAAACACTGTATTTCATTTTTAATTAATTTATTTGTTTCTTTCTGTACAGGAACAGAAACAGGAGCAAAAGCAAAAGGCTTAAAAGCTTGGCACAAAGGCCTTTGCTCCAAATTACAGTGAGGATTCTACATGCGTGCACACTTTAAAGGAAAAAAAATACATACGCGAACATATTTGAACGCAGGAGAAAAAATAGCTGGAACATGTAATATCACCTGATATGTAGTGTGCTGCCATCCATAAATAGTTGGTATCTTTGGAGTCCTTCTAACATGTGTGCGGAAAGGATACGGAGATTTCTGAAAACCTTCCAAGCAAAAAAAAAAAAAGAAGTCTATTGCTCTTTATATACTGGTATAATTAGAAATAGTGTACTTGATTGGCTTTTCCCATATGGTATTTTAGAAAAAGCGGTTTTGTCCACAGCTGTCAATAGCTTTCAAAAATTATCAGCCCCTTTCTTTGCAAAAAAGGCGAGTTTAGTACAATTGGTCCAGGTCGTTGTTCCCAACACGAGCGCACAATAAGAAAGTCGAGAGTAGAACAGAGTATAGTAGAGCACCTTTTTGAGCCACAGCAGTATTAATGGATTTAATTTGTTATGTGTTCGTTCCAACATATTTCTTCCTGAAACTACATTCGCAGGAATTTCATAGCCGTAACCTTTTCTAATATATATCCTTGGTAGGAAATGCTAATGATGAGATCTCGTGGCATGTTGACAGGAGCAAATCTATTGTCTTATTGGCGTCCAAGCTTAGCTTTTAATGTTTTAACCAGGAAGACAACGGATTGAGAAAGTGATTCATACTTCCTTCAAGATCGGCCAGCGGAGCACCTGCAAAAAATATTTGTGTCGTCTGCGTACAGTACTGGTTTTGCACAATCTGAAATGCGGCATAGGTCATTTACGTATACTGTAAATAGAAGGGGACTGAATATCGAGCCCGGCCGCACTCCTTTCTTCCCTTCAACGTGCGCTGATGACTCGTTATTGATTACCACGTATTGGCAGCGACTGGTTAATTAGCTTTTCGACAGGTCACGTGCAATGCCTCGTATACCGCATGTGCTCAGTTTACCAAAAAGACGTCATGACAAAAGGTATCAAAGGCATTGCCTAGTAGGTCAATAAAGAGCCAGACTGTTTAATTTTTTCTCAATGTTATCTATTATATGATCCTTCATTTAATAATTACCAGCTCGGCAGATTTGTTTTTTGGAAAGCCAGATTGGACATCATTTCTAATATTATACTTATCAAAAAATTCTGCAGCCAGACATTCATTGCGCTTGCATATACTTTTGACAAAATAGGGAGAACTGATATTGGACGATAATTGGACATTTGTTTTGGGTTGCCTCCTTTAAATATAGGACATACCGGAGCAATGTTCAAGTTATCTAGAAAAATGGCCATAGTAACGGATAGGTTGATAATATGGGCAAGGGGAGCCGATATTACATCGGTTACGTACTTTGTCTCTGCAGGTTTTACTCCGTCATATCCAGCCGCACAGTTGTTTTTTATTTTACTTTTGATTTGTTTTTGATTTTTGATTTTACGCGATACGGCGTCGAGCAGAACGGAAATACAGAAGGACAAATCACCATTAGACGTCACTGCATCAGGCCGGGCTCAGCGTCATGTCCTGCGCTACCTTGACAAGCTTGACAAACAACGCTGGAGATCATTCTGCGGCTCTCTGGATCCGAGAAAACCTCTCTCTAGAATTTGGAAAATTGTGCGAAGCCTTCGCTCGCCTCCTCAACAGCTTCACCCGTTCAGCGCTGTGGCCATACGGCAAGGCCGGCGTGAAGTTGAGGTCGCCGATGACTTCTGCAAATTACTCGTGAGCTCTTCGAACGATATACGAACCCATTCACGACTGACTTTCCCGTCATCTAGTGATCACCGTCTGGACGCACCTTTTACTATGCACGAGCTCGACGCTGCGATATCTTCTTCCCGCCGGTCAACTTGTCCAGGACCAGACGGAATTACATACTCCGCGATCTGTCATCTTGAAGTAGAAGCTCGAGAAATTCTCCTGGCGCTCTACAACTCTACGTGGGACACAGCAACTGTGCCTAATCACTGGAACTGCAGTCGTCTTGTGGCTTTACTAAAACCTGGGAAATGCCCACATGATCTCTCACATTATCGGCCTATAGCATTGGCAAGCTGTGTCGGTAAAGTGATGGAGCGGATGGTACTGAGCAGACTGGAATGGCTACTCGAGAAAAGTGGTGGACTTCCTGATTTCATCAATGGATTCAGAAGAGGTCGATCATCAATTGACGGTGTGATCGACCTAGTATCTTCTGTTCAACAGGAAAAGAGACGCCGTCGTCTGGTATGCGCAATATTTCTGGACATTAAAAGTGCCTACGACAACGTCTTCCACCATTCGATTCTTCAGGCGCTTGAGGATATTGGTGTTGGTGGCCGGATGTATGCATGGCTGCAGAGTTACCTCAGTGGCCGCACCATTTTCATGTCCACTTCGGATGGCGAGACTGATAGACATGACGTTCGCAGGGGTGTTCCGCAGGGTGGTGTCCTTAGCCCAATATTGTTCAATATCATACTGGTGGGCCTTGCAGACGAGCTACCTGAAACAGCGCGTATCAGCACGTACGCGGATGATATCTGTATTTGGTCATCTGGGGTCACACTTCCACAAGTGCGTGCAAGGCTCCAACGTGCGGCTACCATAACGGCGAAGTACTTGCACCGTAGAGGCCTGCAACTCTCAGCAACTAAGTGTGCAGTCATGGCATTCACGCGCAAATCAATGTCACATTATCCAATCGTTGTCGACGGAACAGCGCTCCCTTTAGTCACCCACCAGAGATATCTTGGCGTGATAATAGACCGCAGCCTTTCTTGGACCAAACATGTTACTGCGCTTAGGGCTAAACTGACCAACTTCATACACGTTCTTCGTGTAATATCGGGACTGAGATGGGGCCCCTCTGAGCGAAGTTTGCTCCAAGTGTACCAGGCACTTTTTGTGGGCTACATACGCTACAGCATGCCTGTGTTATCTAACATGGGGTCATCTTGTATACGCACGCTGGAGAGCCTTCAGGCACAAGCACTACGAATATGTCTTGGCTTGCCACGCTGCACGTCAACTAAGGGCACAATAGCGGAAGCACGGGCTTGTCCTATCGACATATACAGGTCTTGTGAACCTGTGCGAACCTATCTTCGCCTGCTAACCAGACACTCACACCATCCACTGTCAACACTTCCAAGCACCAACCTTGACTGTGCTTTTTCTAAAGCTATTGCATGTCACGCAAGCATTGTACCTGCAAGATTCCAGGCCACCGACATCCCCGTGACACCTCCATGGACATTGCCAATACCACTAGTGAGGCTTCAGATACCCGGAATTCGGAAGAAATCTCACGTTTCCTCCATTGGATTGAAGCAGCTCACCCTGTCCCATATATTTACATCATATAGTGGGACTGTACAAGTATATACCGATGGTTCGGTCACGCCATCTGCCACAACGGCCGCATTTGTCATCCCACAACTTGGAATTACTCAATTACTCAACGATTTGGATTAGACCACAAATCGACATCTACGGCTGCAGAACTTGCGGGAATACGAGAGGCTGTCCATTTTATGAGAACGCAGACACCCCATAAATGAACGATATTGTGCGATGCCAAATCAGCGCTACAGGCGCTAAAATACTTTTTAAAGAAAGGACCATACTATCTGCTCGTGCTGGAACTTTATCACAGTGCCGAGTTAAGTGGCCACGTGATCACCTTTCAATGGATGCCTAGCTATTGTGGTGTCTTTGGTAATGAACTCGCTGACAGTGAGGCAAGATCGGCCTCCTTTTCCTCTAATGAAGTACGGATTGCCTACTCGCGACCTGACACCAACTCTATGATCAAGGCACTCATGCAGGGCCTTACAAAGGCTTATAGAGCCCACTCTGATAATATTCACAGACGTCTACATACGATTGACCCAGACGGTAAATTCTGTTTGCCCCCGAAGCTTACACGGAGCAAAACATCATTGCTACACAGGATTCGGCTCGGCGTTGCTTTCACCCGTCGCTACGCACACCTCATCGGCCAATCGAACAACCCTGATTGTGTACACTGCCAGATGCCCGAAACACTGCAACACGTACTGTGCGACTGCCCAGCATATATGCTGGAGCGAAGGACATTAGACAGTTTCCTAGCCAGCGTTGGCAGACAACTACTGTCGGAGGAAGCTATCCTCGGCCCATGGCCTGACACTGCAATTTCAGTGCGTGCAACAAAAGTTTTGTTGAAGTTCCTGCAGGACACCAAGCTCGACGAGCGGCTCTAGCGAGGCAACTGTCTCATGTACATAAGCACTCACCACTTCTCTTATCATCATCATCCATCCCAATACTTTCACTCCCCTTCCCTCTTCCCCAGTGCAGAGTAGCAGACTAGAGCGCACTAGCTCAGGTCGACCTCTCTGTCTTTCCTATCAATAAATTGTATTCTTCTTCTTACTAACAATTTCTAAAATTTCGTGAACTGTGACAGGGTTTAGTAGAATGGTGTTGGGAATGCGGTAATTATTTCACAGATGAGGTTCATCTCTGTCACATACATCATGGGAACAACATTTAGTCACGAAATATTTCTTCATTGCCCGTTGCTGCATTTTAGTGACTAAGGAGGACACCCGTTCCTGCCTCTATAATGGTTATTCCGTTGTGCGTTTTGTGACCCAACAATATTCGCACCTCGTCCCATACTTTCCTTGGGCCATTCCTTATTCTGCCGAAAATATCTTCCTAATAACTTACTTTGCCGTATTTCAACATGCGACTAAGCTGGTTTCTACACTACTTCTACTCGATTAATATATTGATGTCACGTGATTTTATATATCCATGGAGAATGCAATTTATTTCGTTATTTTTTGTGCAAATCATTTGTAATCCTACGCTTCCTTATTTGTTTTTACATTGCAAATTTTTTAGCATCTCCGGGAAAGCGAGATATTCGACTTTTTCAGCTTCGTGCTCAATAGCTTATATGCCAACTTTAGGTTAACTTGCCCCCCCCCCCTCAACTATGCGTTCTCAGTTCTCAGACGAAGGAAAAGCGTAGAACTTCGGCAGATAATCGCTTATCTCCAGTGAAAGTAACCGAGAAAGGCACCATGGCGAGCACATGTTTGTGATACAGATATCACGCAACGTTGCTGTTTCATCCGCCAGTCATGTTGCTTCCGTGATAATGTTCTCGCAAGCCAAATAACTCATGACTTCCGTCAGCTGTCTAGCTGGGGCGTCCAACGAAAGCATGTGTATGTGGGCTTCACCCATTACCGAGAAAGATAATGCATGGCGACATGAGTAATCCAAGATGCTTTCTATTGCCTCCAAAAATTCGTGCTTGCTACCCGAGAGTGGCGTGTAAACCACAGTAACTAGCGTCATTTGAAGGCGCATTATGGGACATTCTATGTTTTCGTTTACTGAGGAAAATTCGAGAATTACCTCATGGTTGAGTAATTCTTTAACATATATAGCCACTCCACCACCTCTTCCTCCCCCTCCCTGTACGCACTACATAATTGTAAGTGTGATCTCCTAAGAAAGGAGGGTCTTCAACTTACGTTAGCCGCCTTTCTGAGAACAAAAGTATGCCAAAACTGAAGGCAAAGTGACTGCAAAATCAAGCAACTCTTCTTTTTTGTTTCGTATGTTATGTGTGTTTCAATGAACTAACGTTAGGCGCTTATAGGCGTCGTATATTATTGTTTTTAAAGAGTAAATGTCGTAGTAAGATCTGTTATTTATTTAGACAGCAATACTACACTGTCATTACTGGCACCATTGCTGGCTTCATCTACTTTGCCACCATGGTCATTTTATGTAGATCAGAAACTAACTGCAAATTAAGATTCAAGCCCCAGTTGCAGCGCTTACCCTGGTATGCAGCAGTCACCATTGGAGGTCGTGGTCACACAATACTGTCGTCGTATTGTTGTTATGGTGCCGTAACATCTGCTTTACGCAGTAAGTGATATATGGATTATGAAGTTGTCGATCGAAGGCCGTCCCTTCTTTTGTGCACTTGCTGGTCACAGGGGATAAAGGGAAGTATATCGCGTGAAAGCCAAAATCGGGATTAAATCTAAGCAGGCCTTCCCCGCGGGCAAATGCTACACACAGGAATACAAAGAAATAACGCTGTTCTCTAGTATTACTTGTGCCGACGTGAGTTCAGGAAGTGCCAATAAGCTGAAGGTAGTCGTGCCCTTCTGCTTAATTTTAGACTTGCATGGAACGCAGGCCATAAAACATACAGCTATCAAGATTAACCATTCGAATTTCTAAAGGTGCTTTGTACTAGGAAGTCCCTGTTTGCGCGAAGAGGACAACCCTACCATGACCATGCTAAGTGCAAATTCAGACGTAATCTGGAGCATACCATGATTTGACTAACAAAATTTAATTTCCCAGTCTTTCTCCCATTCTTTCTCCTAGGTTAGTTCGTTGAACATCCTGAACTAGGGAACAGCGCGAAAGAAGAGGGCGCAGAACACGCAGAGTTGCATACGGTTGTTGTGTGCCTTTTCTGCGTGCTCGTCTTTCGCGCATTTTCATAGTTCGAGATATTTCTCCTAAATAAACTAAAACACACCACACATGACATCGGGTTACAAAGCGTGCACTTCGATAACTAGCGCATTGTTGTGAGTAGTAAGTCCAACTGTAGTCAGTACATGTAATCGCGCGTTTTCACGCAAGATTACGTTCGTATATATCCGCAGTGGGCCCTCAGCCTTATTTATTGGCATTGTAACCTAAAAATTAAAAGTGACAAATAATCTTTTTTGACAATATTATATTTTCACCTTCTTTGCAGAAACGTACTTAGGAAAGAATATCTTGAAGGGGCAAGGCAATAACACGAAGACGGAAGGAAGGAACACACAGGACAGCGTTGAACTCACAACTAACTTTATTCCAAGGCATACGCAAACTTATGTACACAACCCATGGCCACGTGCTCTCCCATCGATGACGTCATTGTCAGTGCGCAGCCAAAAAACGCAAAACCCTGTAATCTAGTCTATGCTATGAGGCGGCTTAAAAATTCAAATTCACTGTCATGCAAATTTACCGATGGCAAGCTTACACAACGCGACCCTTTTCGCCTGATATTGTAGGCCTCAATAATCTCCCTCGTGGTCTGATTTTTATGCGCGGAAGGTATTGTGCTGTTTTTATAGATTGGAGTGCACCCATGCTCAGAGCAATGCCGTGCGACATGCGAGTAGGCATTACCCGTTAGCGCACAGTGCACCAAATTGAACTTTTCGCGAGCGAAGTCAGTCTAAAGGCAATTATTAAAAGCGAAGTTCTCTTTTGCTAACGTCGTCGGGTTTCATTACCGTGGGTGCTGCGGCCTGGCTGTTCTGTGGCCCAACAGGCCAGCCAATCCCTGCGGATTCCTTGCACCGCTGAGTTCCTCGCACCATCACAAGATGGCGCTCTCCTCCGCGAACGGAGGAAGTCGGTTTAGATTTTGTGGCGAATGGTCGTGCTTTTCGGGGCTACGTGGCGGCGACGAAATCATAAGTTCTTGTGCATGCTTTGAGCTTGCTTCCGTTTTTGATTTGCTGATTGTTTGCCTTTAAATAGCAATTGGGTGGTTTTTCTTTTTCTTTCCTTTTTGTCTCTCGTATTTCGGGTGCGCTGGTGTGTTTCGAGCACATTTTGTTTTGCAGGATTGTTAGAGCGTCCGTTCGCACCACGTGCTTCAACACGTGCAGCCGGTTGGGACATTGAGTGTTTGTAGTCTTTAAGTGGTAGCTTGGAGGTGGCAAGATTAATAGCTATTAGGTTGTTTTACTGTGCATGTTCTTGGTAGGAAAGTGAGAGCATGGCCGCGTGGTTGCGCGCGTGCGAGAGCGTGTCATACCTTCGCTCTCCGCGGCATTGATTGCTTTTGAAACAGTGCTGAGAGTTGCTTTGCGACATTTTGAGGATTTGGATTCTGTGCCTATCGGTTCTTGCTAAAAGGCACGTGCTCGGCATTGATATAGTGGTTTAGTATTGTAGTATTTGCATCAGTAGTAGCATTATTATAGTATTATAGTATTTGCAAAAAGATGTGCAATACATGGCGAGAAAGCCGGGAAAGCAGGCAGTGCGCGGAGAGTCCCTCAAGGCAGATGAGGATACGGATGAGAATGGAGAGGGCCATCGAACCAAGCGGCATACAATGTGATGTCGATACTAGTCTGCAGCAAATGGAGGCTTTCCAGGGAGAGCTTGTCAAACAGGTGCTGAAAAATGAGCTAAACAGGGAGCGTGATGCACGGAAGGTAGTTGAAAAGAGACTTGAAGCAGCCGAGGAAAAGCTGAACAGGGCCGCCATTGTAAACGAGAATGTGCGTGACGATGGAACGCAGACCTCCGATACGGGCGAGGGAGTGTCACCACGGTATGTGCAATTCGTGCAGCGTGATGAAGGGTTAGCTGGTAAGAGCGGCAGCTACCTCGAGGCTGCTGCACGGAAAAAGCAGAAGCCCAGGGGACAATGCCCCTTGTCGAGTTCGAATCACGCGGAAAAGGACAAAGGGAAGCAGGGAGAGGTAGGAGAGAGTGAAAGGGTGATTATCGCCGGGGACTCAAACATGGCTAGTTGCTCAAAAGCAATTATGGAAACTGTGAAAGGCGATAAAAGAGTGGCGCTAGGGATATTTCCAGGGCGGACACTGGGTTCTGTCATGGAGCGAGCAAAAAAGAAAATGCTCGCGGAAAATGCCCACTTGCGCAACCTTGTCATAATAGCAGGTGGGCTAAATGACGTCCTGAACAGGAAAGGGATAAGACTAGCCCAGCGCTTGGCGAAGCGGGTAGACGACTTGCGCAAGCTATTCCCTCAGGTGCAGACCGTGGTGCGCACGGTGCCGCAGGTGCCTGTATGTGACAGTCACGTACAAACAGCCGCAATTGCTGCTAATGAGGCAATATGGAAAATGAGCCGAGAGAAAGGTTTCGAGGTGGTCGAAGTAAACAGGGAAGTGAGAAGTTGTGGTGGTTTTAAACGAGACGGGATCCACTTCAATTACAGGCTGGCACAACATGTGGGCTGGCGAATTGGTGGTCGCGCTGTTGCTTCTTTATGGGGCCCGCGGGCGCTCAGGAGGCCAGAGTAGATAGTAATGATAGTAACCTCAAAAGAGCATCGCCGTCAATAGCAAGAAGAGGAGGAAAGCAAGAAAGAGAGCTCGCTATGCAATAGGCTACATAAACACTCAGGGCGGCAGAAGAAACGAAAAGTGAACAGAGATTGACGAGCAGTTAAATGGAGAACAAATAGGGGTGTATGTATGCGGTTACAGAAACGCACCTTAGAGATTCAGAAGAGCCGCCAGTTATTGAGAATTATGTTTGGGAAGGGTGCAACAGAACTAAGTCGGAAAGAAAGAGAGGGGGAGTCGGAATGCTCATCCATCAGGGAGCCAAATGAAAAAGAGTAAATTCAAAATGTCAAGAGCATCTTTGGTTATCAGGAACAATGAGTGGAAAAAAAAAACTTGGCTGGGCGTTACGTATATGTGGACCGGAAATAATTGCACAGAGAAAAATGAAGAGTTAGTGGAATGCATAAGTGCTGATATGAATGTTTTCGTGAATGGGGCTGAAATTGTCCTATTAGCTTACATGAATGCCCACATAGAGGATTTAGATGGCTATACTGACAACAATGGGAAGTCAATGCTAGACCTTCGTGAGCAACAAACCCTTATGAAAATGACTGTTGAGATATCGTTGGCATAAGGTTGATGAATTGTTGATTCAATAGCCTTTCAACAATACCTCAACAAAATTGAAACCACAGAGCAATAATTCAACAGTAAGGTTGTTGGGCAGTTCACAACAAAAAAGTTGTTGACTAAATTCGGTTTATATATTGTTGAATAATATTGAGTGTTATTGAGCCATTCTTGAGTAGTTTCCAACAATAAAGTCGTTGACTAAATTCCCTTGATATATTGGTGAATAGTATTGAGTAATATTGAGCCACTGTTGAGTAGTTTCCAACAGTAAGGTCGTTGACTAAACTCTGTTGATATATTGTTGAATAGTATTGAGTAATATTGAGCTATCGTTGAGTAGTTTCCAAAAATAAAGTCGTTGATTAAATGCTGTTAACTTATTGTTGAATAACATTGAGTGCGTCTTTTGCACATATATGTTGCTTTACTGATCACTTGATCACCGTTGCATATATGCAGGGTGTTGTTTCTTGTTACCTGATCCATAGACGTATCTACCGAGTGGGCACGGGGACAGTGACCCCTTCCCACCCACTGGATACGTATGTGGTTTAGGTTACGGGAGACGCCCTGCACGTATATATATATATATATATATATATACATAGTCTCAAGTGGTCATTGTGGGTGACCTATTTGTCGGTTCAACGTTCAGAAACTGGACCACAAGGAGGCTATTTAACTCGGCTCCCTAAATCTAAGACCAGGGGCGCACTTGCATTAGGAATCCCACACATGTATTCTTTTTGGGACTACATATTTTTTCGCACCGTAGCTCGACCACAGAGTTGCCGGAACGGGCCGTGCCTTGTATGTGTGTACTTTGACACTGTGTTTCTTTCCACAAGTTTCCGTTCTTCTGTCTTCCTTCTGGGCCGCTTCTCTATTGTGGCCCCCGCCGCCCGATTCAATTTGCCCTTTCTCCCGCTACAACGGCAGCACACGAACTGGTGCTGCGCAGCGACCGTTTTCTCCCTCCTTGCCTCGGGTGAGCGGGAACCTAGCTGCTACTTCCCGCCCCCCTCACTCTCCGACTTACGTCTCCCTCCTCCTGTGTGCTTTTTTCTTTTTTTTCTCTTCTTTTTTTCTCACTGACCCAATTGCTCTACATACATGGGCCTTCCTCTTGCCCTGCATATCTGCCAAAGGCAGCTGTAAATCTGCCAAAGCGCCGAAAATCAATCACTGTAAGAACTGTCCCTCTCGGTTTGATGTATCTGAGAACAACCGGGCGTCCGGTCTGGTGTCTTCACTACCAGGGCCGAACTGCCATTTTTTTTTGTAAACCCTGATGAAGATCGGTCCACTGATCGAAACTGTTGAAATTAAATATTTGTTCTCTTTACCTAGTAGCACCACTCAAGTTCTTTACGTTTGAAAAGTAGCCTGAACAATTCCTTTTTGCCTACTACATATATATGTGCCTTCATGATAGAGGCATCTATAGCTGCCGCAAGGTTTTGTTTGAAAAGTTCATGCACGGGCTTCTTGAAAAACTCACTCTCTTTCACACACGTTTTCCTTGCCGGGTGTCCCAGCTAACTTCAGGCAGAGTTTAAAAATCTGGGAATGCAATGGGGCTGGATAGAACCAAGGTAATTTTGTTTGCTGTCGCTTGATGATACTAAAGTAATTTTTTTTTTCATTCAGTCTAATTGGATAATTTTTGGTAATGAATTGTCCGACTTTTCAAATAATATAATTGGATAAAAGTGTCAATGAGAAAATTGTTGAGCAACCAGAAAAACTTCCGATACAGCTTTCTAATGCTCAACACGTGCTACATAAAAGTGTTTTCCGAGAGTGCAAGTAGCCCGCGAATGCACGCAAAATTGGCGCACGACTGGCCGCTCGGAAAAATACCTTTATGTGCCACGTATTGAGCAACAGAAAGCCGTGTCGGGAGTTTTCCATGTCGCTCTACAATTTTCTCATTGACGTGCTAAGTTACATAAAAAACCCTGCGCGCGCACGCACACACACACACGCACACATATGTATGTATAGGACTTCAGGATAGAGGCATGTATGGTTGCCGCAAGGTTCTGTGTGAAAAGTTGATGCACTTCTTGGAAAACAACTTTCTCTCTTTCGCGGGCATTCTTTCTTATACCGGGTGTTTCGGCTAAGTTTACTCAGAGTTAAAAATATGCCGATGCACCAGAAGACGATGCGACCAAATGCATTTTGCTCTTGCGTATGTGTCACGCTATTCTTGTATTTTACTTAGTGAATTAGTCAAGAAATTTAGCCATTGTGAAGCAACAAAGTTAGGCGAAAAATTCCAATTAGAAAGTTCTAGAGCACTTTGTAAAACGTCCGATTAGGCAATTTATAACTTTCTATCTATTAAGTTTTAGTGTTTTTCAGCTTAGTGCGGATGCCCGCGAAATACAAAAAAAAATATCACCTGACATACCCCCTTGCGCGCCGTGCTTGCAGCGCTCCCAAACGAGCATACCATCGAGCAGGGTGTGTTGCCGCTTAAAAGGCGACAGGGCAGTGACGAAGGCGTTGGCTGTGGTATTGACGCCAGCGACGTGCTTCCCTCGCTGCGGTTCATGATGGCGATAAGCAGACGGGTGTTCACACCGGTTCAATGGTATGTTTTCGTTTGTGCGCGGAAGGCTTAGGAGCAGTGCAATCACGACTCGCATGCGGGCATGTCACGTGGTGTTTTTCGTATTTTGCGGGAATCCGCAGTAAGCTGAAACACACTAATACTTAACAGATAGAAAGACAGAAACTGTTTATTCGGACGTGTTACCAACTGCTCTGCAACTTTCTAATTGGAATTTCTTTCCTAACTTCCTTGCTTCAGAAGTTGGTTAATTATATCCTTGACTACTTAGCTAATTAAGCAAACTACAAAAATAGCGCGACACGCTACACACAAAAGTGAGCAACATTCATTTAGTCGCGTCGTCAAAGAGTGCATAGAGTTTACACTCGGCCCGGTAGCGGAGGCCTACCACGACTGGTAGACAGACTTCTAGCCACATAATGTGGTGATGGACGCCTGCTGGGACTGGAGTACTTAGACCTCCTTCTCTACCCCCCGGCTCCTCCCCTTTCTTAAAAGGGGAATAATGTTCATTCATTCATTCATTACACTCGGCCTAAAGTTAGCAGAAACACACACACACAAACATATATAGATATATATATATATATATATGTATATATATATGCAGCTTGAGAAGACAAACGTCCCTACAAGCGGTGACTAACAACCAATGATTGGACGCATCCTGCATTTCTATCGGCTTCCAATATAAGGGGCCAGTGCCCTGGCTGTGTGTTAGGACACGGCATTGCATGCCTTCACTTTAAGCATGGTCAAGGTGGCGGAGAAATATGACAAAATTCAAGTCTGGCGTTTTACGTGCCAAAACCATGCTTTGATTATGAGCCACACCGTAGTAGGAAACTCCATATGTATTTTGACCATCTGGGGTCCTTTAACCTGCACGAATGCACAGTACCACGGGCGGTTTTGCATTTCACCCCCATCGAAATGCAGCCGCCGCGGGCTGCATTAGATCCCAAGCACTCGGGTTAGTAGCGCAACACCTCAGCCACTACGCCACGACGGCGGGTGCGGCGGAGAAAGCAGTGAACATCGTTTTTACAGAGTGCGTTTCGCTTAGATGTTACCCGTTAGCGCGCAAGAGAACGAAACGAAAAGCTTGGCCGATATGTACGACATGGTGCTCATATTTCACATGGAGGCTAAATTCTTTTTTGTAACATAGACGGGGTGCTGGTGAATGTGCGGGGAATCTGCTTGGCAACCAAGCACAATCTTCGCTGCTATACTTTTTCGGTGACAAATCGCAAAGCGCAGAAGCACGCGCACAAATGTTTAAAGAATGGGACGACAGACCGCCTGCTGTTTGCCATGACGTCGAAATAAGAAGCACAAACAGCGACATTTCAGTACTTTTCTGCTCTATCCCGTACAAAAAAAATAATTGAGAAGGCATTGAAATATTGTTGGTCAATGTTGAGTTTCATATTGAGGAATTATTGAGAGTATGTTGGAGAATTGTTGGGTTGAGTGTTGAGCACTCGAACATTGGCCACTGAAATCGAATTGAAACACCATTGGGTACCTCAATGTTGAATAATTGTTAAGTTACCATTAAAAGTCCGTTGTGCTTAGACAGCCCGTTGTGTTCGTTTTGTTGAATGGTTGTGGAGTTACCATTGATTCTGCGTTGAACTAACGTTGTGGTAATTCTGTTGACCTGTTGTTGAGTTATTATTGCCACAGCATTGAAAAGCATATTGTTGCACGCTTGAGATGCCATTGAGACTTCAGAAGTCGCCACTGAAATATGATAGACGTTTCGTTGGGCTAGTGTATTTTTATTCATATATTGAAATTGCTTCGCTGTTCACACTTGCATGCCCCGGTGCCTGCTCGTAACTTTCCCAAACACAAACAAAATCAAAGGAGAGACTGATCAACTTGAAGTACCTTTATTTACTCTAAAGATGCGTGCACGTGAAACATTATTACAGTACATAAGGCACCACTACATCGAACCTGGAGACATAGGCTAGTACCTACAGCACTCTAGCAGTGTAAATACATATGAATCCAATCAAAACGATCATTGTGCTCTTCACTTTCGACTTAAGTTTATGACTAGAAGGCAAAGCGACTCAAAAGCCAGGCCTTAAGCATACCCTTGTAACAACCAACTTTGAACACATGAACACTTGGAGCTGCTTGCATGTGAATACACAAAAGACATCTGAATATGTTACATTAAAATGTTGCGCACACTAACACATCACAGGAAGAGCTATGGCTGACTGTGAGAAGGCAAAATAACCAACTTGAAACAAATGACTTCACGTAAATATATACAACCTTTAGCACACGTCTTTCACCACGATTAAAATTTAATGAAGTACCAAAGTAGACTTGCCTGAGCTTTGTCTTCGAGATATATATATTTTCATGTTGCCCAATTATTTTGTAAAATAACATCACTCAACTTAGCTATTATTTGACGAGACATAATTTAGAAAGTTGTCGGGCATGATGAACACCTGAATCGTGTTTCTGACAAGCCAGGATTGCTTTCTTCAGAAATAAACTTGTAAAGCTTTTGTGTAATGAAAGCAGCTTATCTCCCTGGCAGAAGTCAAGAACAAACAGTACACCATTTGATTATGTTAATGTGGGGTACAGAGGAGTTCCTTAGTGCCATTTCCTCAATTTAGTGAGCTCATTTTCAGGTAATCTTTCTGGACCTGCACAAAGCTAATTAAAGCACTTTTTGGGGCCTTTTTTCCTATACCCAGCAACTAAGTGCTACCTCAGTCAATAAAGAGATAAGGAAAGGCTAATACCTTGAACGATAAGAGAAAAAATTATTTAGCACAGAAAATTGGTAGTAACACATGGCTAACACAATTCCAAACAGCCAAATAAATGGTCACCTGCACTTTCAGTATCAAGCACCCCAGAAATAGTCATAAAGTATGAGAAAAGGTTCCAATGACTCGACAGCCAGATTGCTGAGACAGTGAAAAACGCCAATAAATGCATATACGAAACACCAATTACCTCAATTTCGCAGATAAAATGTTATTAAAATAGCACCAGAATTTTGCTTCATAAAATACATAAAGGTTGCATAAAAATTGGGACAAAGCAGTAACTGAAAGACAGAGGGAGCTACAGCACCCATGTTGAAAAAGATTACAAGGAAAATGATATATATGCATATTTAAGTTTATAATTTTCGCTCCAACATATAGAAAAAGAACGCATGCACTTAGAGCATAAAAATGTTCATGTGCCTGGCGAATGCAGCGCAGTACAAAGAAGCGTCATGAGAACCGAAAAGTAGATCTTACTACGAATGCGTGCAACCTACAATCAGGCATGTGCCATGTCATGCCTTGAATGGATTAAATTCATAAATCTTACAAAGGAAGTTACCATCACACTTATTGGCTTACTCAGGGGACTCCTTGAAATTGAACTAGAAAAATGTACTCAGTGTCAAAAACATTGAGAAGATAAGACCCTATAGCGTTCTTCCTGAAATAAACAGCGCAAATAACTTCATGTATCAATTCTATGGACACTTCGCCAATTCGGTGAACATTTATATTTCACAACCACCCAAACAGAGACGAGAAGGATGAATTAAGGTAGGAACACATGAACGCTGACTCAAGTAGAAGTTTATTCGTGAAGATGTAGATTTTAAACACACTGGCCAACTTCACAAAGAAAAAGCCATGGATGCGCAGCATACACAGCCCGGCACAACAAAAAAGGACCTAAATACGTCCTGTAGAACAAACATGTGCGTCAAAAACTAACAAAAACATGAAAACTGAAAGGTTTCTCCTGTAAGTGATATTAACGAGAAGTACTGCAGCAACTCTTTCCCACTAATGGTCACAGAAATCTTGCTTATGAACATTTCTTCGTGATCAATAAATAATGCTTCCATAAGTCCTCTTGTGTTCTGGTCTTTGTGATGAAAGAATCGTTCTTTCTGCTCTGTACCGCAACACCAGAGGAGTTCCAGAAGCAATATTTATTGATCACAAACGAAACAATTGCATAACCAAGTTATCTATTGCCCTTAGTGGGAAAAAGTTGTTCTCAAAAGAGTATTTCCCGTTGGGTAGTATCACTTATCGGACAAATCTTTCGCTTTTTCAATAGATTTGACCGATAGTTCTCGTTTTTCACGCACGTTTATTCTACATGACATGGCTTCATATTTTTTTCTTGTCGCACGTGGCTGTTTCTACCACACATGCACGGATTTTTACCTTTGCCAAGTTGACCAGTGTGTTTAATACCTTTGTCATCAAAAGCAAACTTTTAGTAGAGCTTGCGCTCGTGTGTGCTCCTACCTATTTCGTCGTCCGCCTCTGTTCGTGCTGCTGTTTACAGTACCCACGTATCACTTGGTTAGGCTGGTAAACATTCTCACAAAGAAAAGTAAATGCCTCCCCTCAAAAGGTAGCCCATCCTTTACTACTAAACGCCAGAGCAAATCGAAAGTAAGCCTTCACAGCGTCCATGCGGCAGCTAGTACACCACAGAGCAACACAAAAGATAGTTGAAAATCCCACTTGATGGAGAGTGGCAACAGAGATGTGAGCTTGCTAGTGAATCAGCCACATATCAACGGGTGTCTCTTGCACGACGCTAAGGTGCTTTTGGCGTAGAACACTTTAGCATCTGGGAATTTACTGCATACGTAACCTGTGAGAAGGGAATGAGGACAGAAAATGATATTGCGCGGATTAAGAATCTGCCACACACTGCACATAACTACGCACGAAATAGAACTACACACTATACTGGCAAGTAAAAATTTGCGACTCTTTACGAGTGCCGTCGAGAAAAGGAAGGAATGGGTTGCTACGGTAAATGTTAGCTAAAACACGCACAGCGATGTTTCACAGTGGGGAAAATATTCCCGGCTCTCTCGCAGAACCAAAGACCACGCGACAGTGGATAGCCCATACCAAACAGATATCGAATCTTTGGGCAGAAGTCCAGTAGAAGGAATGACCTAAACATACGCCGAGAGCGATGCGAGCGTGAGCGTGCCTGTACGAGTGAGAACATGTACCGCTTCTTTGAAGCTAGCCGCTCCGGCGTGGCTCCGATCATCCCGCGCGATTTGTGTGCAGAACGTCGCGTACACACCCTTGCGCGTTTTGCGCGGTAGCGTCCGCGCAGTGAGCTAGCTTCATGCACGCGTCATTCTTCACCGCGCAAACGGTGCTCGAGTGCGACGCTTAGCTCGAGGCGACAACGCGCCGATTGGCGCTCCTTTCGCTTCTGGAAACAACGCACATTCGGATCGGTCCAACTCAAAGAGGCAGCAGAGAACGGTGGCATGTTTCGGTTATCGCTTATTAAAATTGTACAGTACGCCTTCAACAGCAACCCGCCACGCTAGATAAAGATGCTTACTGCGGTAGTTTTGGCGGTGACAGACGATAAGGTGAGCCCGTCGGCGGCTGTGTTCTTTGACCACGTCACCACACCTTCGTTCATTTGCGCTGTGTATCCGTGTACAGTCACCGCGCGGAAGCTGTGACTAATCGGTTGGCCGTTCTCCGCAAATCCCAGAGAGGCGAAATATATTTCGCGGTGCGCCGCATCATTAGCCGCAACCTAAATCGAGGCGCGCTAACCGCTACGGCACAAAAGGTGATCACACTAACCGTATGGTATACGATGAGCCACTACGGAAAAAAAATAATTCTGATGTTGCACGTGCGAAACCAACGATCTGATTATGAGGCACGTCGTAGTTGGGGACTCCGTATTAATTTTGACTTCCTGGAAATTTTTACGTGCATACAATGCACAATGCACGAGCGTTTTTGCATTCCGCTCCTTTGGAATGCGGCCGCTGCAGGGATCGTATCCACGACCTCGAGCCCCAAATTGCCACGGAGGCCGCCATAGTTACGAAATGCGTAAGCGTGAAGTGCAACACTGCCTTCCGGTACGAGTGTGGTACAAGCGTAGCACAGCTGCACACCTGCTGCACGATTATTTGTCGCGGTTCTCCTAAACTCGTAGTGCCTGCCTAAATACCTTGAAAGGCAGCGCGCCTCTCACGTAACGGAACGCGATAACAAGCGCTTAGACGGCATACGTGAGCCCCCATGAAAGATGACGTGGCCACTGTAGAAAATTAATTATCACTGCGCAGAGAAGCCGATCCTTATGTTCCAATTGTGTTCTCTCATACAAATGAAGGAAACGTTATTAGACAGGAACAAATGAAGCAATGAAATTTTACGCACATGGGGCGCCGCTGCCTCTTCGCCTACCATTGTTTCAAACGAAGTGACGGCGGCAGCGAGAGTTAGTATCGCGCGCATTTGCTCCGGGGCATGCGGTTTGCTTCAAGAAAGTGAACGGTGTGCTTAACATGTCACGCTCGTCAATGTCAAAATAGAAAAGAAGGCTACGTGCCCAAGAAAACGAGATTACTTACCTATCTTCAGAAGTGCGGCTGCGACTGTTTCGGGGTGCCTTCTCTCCAAGAGGCATCATGGCCTCTGCCGCGCAACTCCTCAAAACCGTCAGGCTCGCACATCAGTAGAAGACTAGTTGTTGGGTGAGCCAACCACTTCACCGGATAAACGTCCCACTTATCGTCGTTAAAGCATTTCACTAAAATGTGCGTCATGATGTCCGAAAAGAAAATACTTTCATCAAGAAGCACGAGGCGTGAACCACCGCACAACTGCAACCGAATAACTGAGTTCGAGAGCCGTTCACAGCTTCACATGGCTTCACTATCGTATTCAGTGATAAAAACCTTTCAAACACAAAATAACGGCACTTAAGAATCACTAATTGATTGGCAATAATTTTTCATCAACTAACCTTCATAAATTTTTAAGAACTACCTAATTTATAGCGTAAACAATAAATACTACGACCAAAAAATGTGACTACGAAACTAGCGGTAACCATGTGTACTGTTGCAAAAGTGTGCGCAAAACGAAGCTCGGTTGCGCCCGTTTGCGCGCACACATACACACCCGAACCTACCTTAACGTTTGTCGCGCCACCTAGAAATAAGCATTACTACTAGTTTTGCTATTTTAACAAAAATAAAACTTCTAAAATAGTTTGCTGCATCTTTGCAGATGACGAGGTGACAAGTAAGGTACAATAAAAGTCCGTTACCTGTATTTCTTTCATTTCCCTGTGGTGTTCTTAACTGAACATACGAGACCTGCAGGCTTGGAACATGAGAAGACGACAGTTCGGAGAGGCTCAAATAAATCGCGTGCTTCTTGCAAGGCGAGTAACAGGAGCAGCCGCAGATACAGCGATTAGCTGTGATACTGTTGCGGCTGTTGCTGAATCTGAAGCTCTTTGAAGTCAATGGTTATAGCGGCTGTGCGCTGCGATCTCAAAGCGCGATCATTCTTTGATCTCTAGTACCACGGACATTGGACAAAAAACTATATTTGCTCTACGGACAGAGGGTACGTCGCAGGAAATTCGAAGCCCTCACCGTGTATGTTTGTAGCGTGTGCGCGCTTGCATCCTACGGTTCCCACAGTGCGTCCGATGCTCGAAGGTAGCGTCGTCGCCTGTCGGCACCTGTCTTATCGCCGGCCGCGCTGCCGCCGTGTCTACTTTTGGGGAACTCCACATGCGCGTAGTCACCGTGTTTGCAAGTGAATTTCGCATTCTTCTGCTCCCCGAAACGTGTCATTTCGGATCGTACCAATGGTTATGTCATCTAGTGTATGTTAAAACGACGATGGCATTTGTACACCGGCGAAGAAATAAATCGTTATGGACTTAGGCAGTCATGAATCTAGTCTAACGTTGCAGTTTTTACGTAGCGAAAATGGCTACGAAAGTGGGGCGGTCCCGGAGATAGGCGCTTCAAAGCGCCAGCTGTAGCGACAGCACCAGGAAGTGGCACGCGGCGCACACGCCAAGCATTTCAGAGCTTACTAGCTTTCGTATGAGAGGATTATGCGCGCGCTCGTGGCTTATTGGTTAGAGTACCGGGCTCGACGGCCGACGTTCGATTCCACCCCATCGGTTACACATAATTTTCTATTAATGAAAGTGAGGCGAAAGAAGAACCTACCTGCCGCAAAGTGACAGGAATTAGGTTGGAACGCATCGTAAAACATGTTCGGAATGTCTTCATATGCGATTTATAATTATTGTATACTGGACTCAACTGCTACACAACAAAAGAACAACTAGAAAAATCAACACAAATTACACAATAAATTGTTTATTGAGAACACTCAACGGTAATATTGTTGTGCAAGGATTGAGTGAACTCAATTGCTCTTGAAAATTTGTTGAAGTCCGTTGTTTCAACAATTCCCCAACAATATATCAATGGTTAATCAACACTCATTTTTGTACGGGATAGTTCAGTTCGCATGGTTGCGGCACGCATTACTTTTTTTTAAATCCAAACGACGAAAACTGCGCGCGCACACATTGGCGCGGCGTTTGCGACGTTTGAATTTGGCGTTTTTTCCCGCGCATCCCATTACCTCCGGCCGGTGCATTGCGTTACTACGCTAAAGAAACTAGTTCATCAAAGAAGCGAAGCAGAAAACTTTCATACACATGCAAATCACAGCAATTGTTCAGCAATAACATAATATTGCCAAATTCTTTATCAAATGGTACAAGTTATGATAATATAAGCGTGTATTTATATGAGTGTACGTGTATGATTGCGCGTTTGCGCTGTTGATGCTTGGCTCATTCCGGCGAGTTCGTGCACGACGTTTGCTTGAGAACATCCTGCGTTTTCTGCGTTCTTTGTGTGCTTCGCTGTGACTTCTTTGGAATATTTCTGCGTGTTGCTTGCTTCTTATGGGCTTGTTGCCTCGAAGATCGCCATGATCGCCTCCGACTCAGCGACATCGAAGGTGAGTGAGTGTTTCGAATTCCCCTTGTTCGTCCATTGCGACGCGGTGAACGGAAGTGCGGAAATGAGTTCAGCGCCTATGCGTGTCTTCCGCGCGCCTCTTTTCTAGTTTTCATTCCTAGTACTATCCTTCCATTTAGAGAATTGGTTTTACAGCACTAGATTTGTGGTATATAACATAGAGTTTGGTCCTGGTTTAACTTTACACTCCGCTTGTGGTGGCGTGAGGCAGGTATGTGGTGCCAGCTAAAACAGGGCATGTTGTACGCCATGATTTCTGATACGGTGTTCGAGCACCGATTGAGTTAGCCTTATTGATGAGCACAAAACAATGTGACGTTAAACCATCCGATCTGTACTGTAATCGAAGATAAGTCGTTTGCGCCACGCTGTCCAGTACAAGGCGTGTGAGCGGGCTTGTAGCAACGAGGGGCGGTGGGATCGCCGAACATGTATTCTGTTGCGCTGTTCCCTTCAGGATCAAGTGACTCCGCGTTGCTTCAAGGTCGCTATCTGACACGCCATGCGGCCGACGTTCGCGCGATCGGAAAACACAGAGGAGGCTATCGCGCAATAATAATAAAGAATTTCAAGGGTGTACATGCGATTCCATGCGATACGTGAGATACAATAGGGGTGGTGCCACAGAGTGCTGCAAAATCATCGAGTTATACGCATTGCCAACCGCGTGTGTTTTGTTTGCCACAAGTTCGCGAGGATTCAACTTTCTTTTTTTCATCTCCGTTCGAAGCCATCGAGTGCTTCGCGCAAACGGCTACGCGTAGGCGCTCTTTGAATTCACGGAAAGGCAGATTTTATGGCACTCCAGGTCCCACTTTACTGGGATAAAACATTCAAAATAATGTAATTTCGTGAAATTGCAGCATTTCTCACTTCAATAACTGATTGATTTAACAAAGTTGTAAAATCAGTAAAGGAACGAGATGCCTGGCATATCTGCCTTGTCGTCCCACTGTGTTTCGAGGCGACATGTATACGTTATGGGCAACATAACCATCAATAATTAGCAAAGTTTCTTGTGACCATAGAAGTAGCTAATTATGTCGAAAATATGTTTTTGCTTTGAATCCGAGCACTATAGAGAGAACAGATTGAAAGGGGAGCGTATTGTTGTGAACTAAATGACAACGCTTTGCCACAAGCTTGCAATAATGCTTTGTAGATAGAGCAGTTCTGTGAAATACATTTTTTGGGAGTAAGCAAAACTTCAGTAGCATCAAGTAGATAGGGAGTAAAAGAATGTAACACTGTGGTTTTATATGAAGCAACTGCCTTAATATGTTGCCATAACAGTTAAGTAGATGCGTGGAAATAATTTTTAATATAAGTAGAGGAATGTGAAATAAATTATTTGACAAGCTCACACTGCCATTGGCAAGAGCAGCAACACTTTAATGTATTCAATGACTAGTCATTTGTATCTGTCCATTTATGTCAGCCTTATGGTCCATGCAGCTGTTTTGATTGTTGCTTTTGCTGTATTGTGGCCTCACATTTTAATACTGACATTTTTTTCAGGTTCAAAATGAGCTGGGAGACGCCCCAGCTGGAACGCTAAAGGTGAATTCTTTGGCCATGCTTTCTGCAGCGTCACCATGATCAATTACAGTGATGCCGTGAAAATTATTGCCGGAAGCAGAAAAAAACAACATTGCTGATGCAACTGCAAGGCATTTCCTCCAGTGATCAATTGGTGCAGAGTGCCTTCATTAGGAGACATGGTGCCTTTAAGCACTCAGCTGAGACTTTGCAGCTGCACCGGAACTGGAAGTGAATTTTAATGTCACTTGTGAACATATTAAACGCAGGATGTGCCTTTTTTAGTCTATATGCCTGATATAAGAGGGGCGTTCAGAAACTTAGTTTGGACATTAGTGGTCTACGTGAGTGCACATCTATCTAGTTTTACCAGAATAAAGGTATTATGACCTATGTCATGCAGGAGTGTCAAACCAGAACAGCAGCATCCATTGAGAAAGTTGGCTGAAGAACGAGCAGTGATCGGGGCTTTCTACATTTCAAGGGCCAAATTCCAAAAAATATTGAGGCCGAGCTGGACGGTGTGAAGTGCCGTCACCACATACTGTAGCCAGCATGGCATGGATCTCCTTGGCATTATGTCTCTTTAAGATACAGAAATTGCATCACTACTCCTAAAGCAATTGGGAGGTTGAGGGGAGGTGGCAGGGCTTCCCTCTGGAGCCGCGAGTGCATGCCCTTTGCTATACTGATCATCCTACCTTAATGAGAACCAGTGATTCATGTTAACCTATTACGCAGCCAAGTGAATTCCTTGCTTTTATTAAGGGGACACTAATGACACCCTAAATCAACTGAAAATAAAGCATCATTTTAAATATCTACTTCTGTAAATTTTTTGGTAGTTGCTTGATTATTAGAGAAAATAAAGCTCAAAATTCAGTTTTCTGAGTATCGCCCTAAAATTTTCTTACTGACACCTCATTGTAACATCATGGATTCCAAGTATTTTTTCAAACTTGGGCTGCATTGGTACTGTAAAAGTTCCCGGCGCTTAATGAAATGAAATGAAAGTTTATTTTCCATCTTGTAAGGTACAGAATATTTAGGGTTTTTGGGATACGATGAAGAACATCTTTATTTGTAAAAAAATTGCTTGACCTGAACAGACATCATCAAAATCCATGACGTCACAGCAAGCTGGTGCGGTACCTTCAAGGCAGCACCGCCACCAATTTTTCCTCTTGCTGCTTTTACAGTTTACTCAGCCTCTTGTCACGGTACGAGTGAATCTCTTTAATTGTAGGAAGGTCATTTACAGATACATCTAAAATAATTTTTCTCTTTAGTACTTTTATGCCGTAGTTGCTTAGGGGCGTTGGCACAGCGCCGCTAAGCATGAGGTCACAGGATCAAACAACCGTATTCTGATGGAGGTGAAATGCAAAAGTGCCCATGTACCGTGCAGCCCGATTTGCCAAAAATTAATCCAGAGTTCCCCACTATGGCGTTCCTCAAGATCAAATTGTCGTTTTGTCACTTAAAACGCTAGAATTTAATTAATTTAATTTTACTTTAGTGCTCCTTTAAGCTGTAGATTTCATTATCTCCACAAAACCTCATGCTCAAAATATTCTCCATAAAGATTAAATAAACAGTAGATATAAGTGCCTATTTATATCTTGAATTGTGGTGATACTTGTTGACTATTAGAACGGTGGCACGAGACAGACAGATTTGTAATACAGTGTGTGAGGGCACAATGATTCACATCGAGGAAATGACCGAGTCTCCCTAGAGGTCCCTGACACGGACATCAACTGACTGTCCACAAACATCCGTGTTCACTCCGTGCTCTTGTGCAGCCTGTGCTTTGCGAGTCGATTAATTTAATTGAGGTGGTCGTTGGCACATACTGTTTTTGCGGCTTATGTACATTTCATGCAGTGGAGTGGAATCTCACATATTACTTCTGGAGCACAGCAAGCGAACCTGATGTGTAGTGGTAACCTTAGTAATGATCGACAGTCATGTCCCTATTCGAGCTCCTAATGCTGCTTGCTAACACAAGCAGCAGCAGTTGCCCAAGATAGCGGGAAAGAGATTTATTGAAAAGTGGCATATGCCCAGGGTCGCATACCCAGTCACTCAAGCTGTTCTGACAGTTGATTTTGAACTCTTCCCTCAACATAGCAGCCCAATCTCCCCATTAGACCATGGGCTACCCATTGACACAAATGGATGGAAAAATGGAGACAAACACCTGCAAATATGAAGTATGCTAAGAATGGTAAACACAATAAATAGTACTACGCGTGCATTAGCGCAAGCTCTTGGGCCAGTTGGTGCATGATGAAATTTAAAAAGGGGGTACCAGCAAAACAAAGGACGCGCACACACGGAAAACGCGTTAGACAGGGACGGACGCTGGTCCGTCCCCACGTCCGTCTGTGTCTAATGCCGTTTCCTTGTGTGCGCGTCCTTTGTGTTTCGCTGGTGCCCCCCCTTTTCAAGTACTAGATGTTTTGGATACTTTGGTTTATTATTCTTTTTTGTGCTGGATTGTTTTTCTGAAACACGTGGCATCCAGACAGCATAAGAAGCAAGTAAGAAGTCAAGTTTAGCATTCTAGATTTGCAACAGGTCCTTTTGTAATTTATTTGCAGTAGGGCTGTTGTGTAAATGTGTTTCAAAGGCTTAAAACTGCTTTGCTAACATTTACTAAAACATGCAGGTTCACATAGGTTGGAGGAGCGCACATTGAGAAGGTTATCCTGGCACAGCTTACCATGGCCTGCCATGGTGGACCAGGAATGTTTGCGAGCGCCTTGCTTCACCATATGTTCACAGAGGAGGAGCTCAAGGGCCATTCGCGCTTTGGAAATAACACCAAGGGGCAAAAGAGGCTCTTGACCCCACCAGGATCAACGCTGTTATAGGCAAGTACCATATATCCTTTCCGGTTGCATTTTTACATTCACATTTTTTTCTAAAATTCGCAACTCGCCATTGGCATAACAAACGACTTTCAAGTAGTCCATGTGTGCAGGTGTGTGCTACAATAGCCTATCATTTGGAATGACTGTTCATATCATCTTACGTGCCTAATGCCACCATACTCACATGCTTCTAAAAATTAAAAGTTGCCTTCACTGCCAGAAGTTTTTGGCGGCTCCACCAGATGAAATGAGGCTGCATTTGCGCATTAGCAGTTCTACTTGGCTGTCATTGCAACAAAGAGTTGTCTGTAGAGCACGTTCCAAATCTAGTGGCATGGGGGACATGTTTAAGTAGCCTGAAAGTGTTATTCTAATACACGAATTGCGGAGAAGCTATGATCAAGTGTGGTTACTGCTCAGCTCGAGGAGCAGCTTTAATCAAAAGATTAGCGCAAATAACAGAGACAGAGACAGAGAAGACGAAAGGACGAGCGCTCGTCCTGTCGTCTTCTCTGTCTGTGTCCCTCTTATTTGCGCTAGTCTTTTGATTAATGATGACACACCTACTAGACCAGCTTTCTGCTTTGATCGAGGAGCAGCACGTTCACCAAATTTCAGCAATCAAAACAGCTCTCCAGGTTCCGGGATGTGAAACAGTAGCTTCACTGATTTTAACAGACCACATTGAATTAAAGCTGCTCCTATCTTGAGGAGGTCCATGGGATGCGAGACAGCAGCCTTTCAGCAGAGGGAACATGAGTTGTGTGGCAATTTTCTTTTGGTTCTTTCAATCAAAGAAACAACAGGGACAGAATTGCCAGCATCGCTGTCAACAGTACTACGTTTAGTGGGCGCTTACTCATTCTAAGCATCTAACCTACGACTCGTATTTATTAACGCACACTTTATCACTTTGTATTCTAAGATATGAAAAAAATATTTATGTGGCTTTTGCCCGTATACTTCAATAAATTGAGAATATGCCCTTGGTGACTACTGTAAAAAGCTTCTTACAGACCATCAGACATCTCCAATACTCCCATTCTGAAATGGTTGGAATTGTTTCCTGCTTCCTTACTTGACTTGCCTGTTTACAGGGTTATTATGAACCATTGCTAAGTAGATTATGTGCTTAAATTTATCAAGAAGATGAATGGGCTTTCTCGTTGCTCTTGTTTAGCTCGTTCAGGATTACATCTTGGGTATAAGTATGCCTCTCCAATTTAGGAGGTATATATTTCTAGTGGTGTGCAAATACTCGAAACTTTCGAATTCATCAATGTTCTATTCGATTTGATCTTTGCCTGGTCACTATTTGTAAATGCGAATATTATTCAAACATGTCAAAGCACCAATAAAACATAACAATTGAGCCAAAGTATGGTCAATTTTCACCTCGAATAACATAGTATAGACATAAAATGTGAGAACTTGCACGAATAGTGGACCAGGCTACGTGACTTAAGTAGCTCTACTTTAGAGGCAGTACATACAATCATTTATGCTTACTGAAGAGTCCTGCGAATGTAAAAAACATTTTGCTGCTCCATTTGTACTTTTAATTAGCAGCTCTTCATATTATAGTATGCAATGACAGAAACTTGCTAACTTTAAGAATACTAGGATGCGAACATAACTTTACATTAATTGTGATATCAGCTGTTCATTATTCAGAAGCTATCCAATATTCGATTTGCTTCTGGCATTATTCGGTTTCGTCTCAAAAACCACTATTCGCGCATTCCTAATATTTTTATTGCAGATTTGAGTCCTTCAGCGTGACTTTTCGGAAAAGAACTGGTAAATAATTGAAGTGACAATAAAGTGGCAAACGCCTTTTAGTATTTACAGTTTTACATGTTTTACTTTTATATGCAGGATAAACCAGCATAACTTTCTTGTGTAATGAAACTTACAAAAACTTGTTTTATAGTAAACTAGGTGAAGTGGCAACTCTTAAACTACTGCAATGACAGACGCCAAGGAGCTAAGTGAAAAGTCACTTTTGGAGAAACCCAACGGGTGACAGCACAACAAGAATATTTTCTAGAAGTCCCAGAAGGTTGCAGCACCTGCAGGGTGATGCTAGCAACACTTTGTTCTTAAAAGGCACATGTTTCAAAATGAATCCATCGCAGCCACAGATGGGCAGCAGGGAACCTCAAAGTGTTAAAGAAGTCAGTCCTCTGCCGTATGGCTCTTAGAAGACTGAGAATTTCTTCGTATCTGTCACATTCTGCATATGTCATGGCCACCAGCTTGGTGCACAAGTACAGGTAATTCTCATTATACCAGTTGTTAAGTCATTGAGGCAGAAAACACTTTGCAGTAAGCAGTATTTTCTTTAGAGTACTAACCCATTGTAAGGCAAGAAGTGGAGTCAAATTGCATGTGAACTCGTGAAACCTAACTTCAAATGAAGCCACACTTAATTCTAGTGACATGACAGTATTGTATTTGGAGCGTGGAAAAGTGCATTAAAGTGCTGCACATTTTAAATATGAAAGTTACAAGAAATAATTTTAATTGCCATAGTTCAGATTTCTTCAGGAACAGAAAATATTTTTTACCATGTTGTTTCTAAGCAGGCAAAGTTCACATCTTCGACATTGAGGATATTCATAAAGCTCTTTTGCTACAGTGCGTTGTTCCTCTTTTCCCTTTTCTGCATTGGACACTTAGTGGAGTCCTGTGCCACATTGAATAAATTTAAATGGTCATGCTGTAGAGCTGTACCCTCGGAAAGTTGGAACAAAGCAAGACAAATACATAAATTGATTTCATTATAACGAAGGTATACTGTATGCCACCCTGTTGCATGTGGAAGTTGCTTATTAAAACTTGTTCTGGCTTTTTGTGGTTTTTGCAGGCTTCAGGTGTTGCAACTTTCCTGGTACCAACATGCCCTATGTAAAGAACTCTGGCCTCGCTTCTCGCATGGGACCAAAAGCCTCTGAAGAGCCCAAGTTGGACGGCTCAAACCAAAACACAAGTGTAGTGCTTTTGTGACTCTGCGTTTTTATGTTCGCTTATGTTTATGTTAGTCTCCTGAAGAGCCCAATTAAAGTTTCTCATACGAGCATACAAATGTTGTGCCTTTCTATGCCTTGACATTTTATATTAATTTTATTTATGTTAATTATGCTAGTCTTCTGAGAAGCCCACATTGGATTGCTTAATCCAGAACACAAGTGTTGTGCTTTGTTATATTTTACTACGTTTTGTGTTAGTTGTTGATATATGTGCAGCAAAGATAGTGTTTCCTTTTATATTTTTAAGTATCTTCAGTCATTTCATGCCAAATCACCAACTTGTTTCAACAACTGTTCCATTATGGCAAACCTTTAAGTTTGCTTGACGTTAAAAAAGTAGGTACAATGAGAAAATTTTTGAAAAAATTTCCTTTCATACATACACCTGTGTCATTCCAGGGCAACCAACCAGCATTTTTTTTTTACCATCACTGATATAGTTGAAAAAGTTTCGATGCGTTTGTTGAAGCTCCGAACTCTATTTTCCCATTTATTTTCCTTCCTACAAATTTTCTAGAATTTTGGGAAAAGGTGATTGTGCTTGCCCAGCTAAGCTAGAAGGCGCTGATCCAGGTTTCTTTTCAAAGGGAAATTGTATAATCCAGATATTGAGATGGTCTTCATGTCAAGAGACTGAAGTGGTGTGACTGCCAAAATTGCAAAGTTTGAATTTGTTTCTGTGAACGCAGGGAAATACAGAAGGCACACAATAAATATAGAATCCCAGCATGGTTGACTTGAGATAGCCGCAAAATATTTGAAGCCTTGGAGGTTGAGTTTATAACATAAAAAAACTAAAGTTCATATGTTTTGCAAAAAGCTTCATGTTGAAGGTGAACAAATTAGCTTTGGTGGCCGGCGCAAAAGTACATGTCACCGATTATTACATAGCCCTACATATCTGCTATGCATGTGACAAGTTATGAAAAGGTATGTTTAGTGCGATAAATTATTTTTGTAACGTTCATTTGTGGATCACACGCACAGCATAAATATATTAAGCCTCGTCATCTTGCAAGGAAAGATTGTTATTATAATTAGCCACAAGAACTAGTCAACAAAATGTGACTGCCTTTTTTATCATTACAAAGGCAGGTGACGTCAAGCGCCGCAGTCTCTACTCGTATTTTTTTTTTACGTGAACGCGAAAAGCGGTCGCCAACGACATCTGACCACATTTGACTGAACAAGGCACATATGCCTTTTATAGATGACCATGTTCCGGCTCTAAAACAGTGGTAACATGTAACAGCACGAGAAATTTGTTCGTACTCGTGTAGGCATTCAGTTTTAACTATGAAGCTGTTTTCTACTTGCATCATCGTTGGGTTCCAGGGAGCAGGGCACAAAGTGTCCTGCTCTCTGTATGTTGCATTTTAGTGCGACATATCCCTTAAAATGCTTTGCATGAACAATATCCGCGCTCTTTCTTGATTTACTGTGTACGTAATAGCAGAAATTTCTTTTTGTAAACTGCGTGAAGCATATCATTTAGCACTGCAGGACTCCCTCACGGATTTAACACGTATCAATATTTTATGTGCAATGACGGTATGGTTTACCCAAGCACAACGCTCCTTGTGTTATAGCGTGTGTCTCTTGGCAATAAGATGCAGACCCCAACACCGCTTCTCTATCATATATCTGTGTTGCAGACGAAGCCAGCTTTGTCGTCTGCATTCCCAACCGGCAAGCTTGTGCGCACATCCGAGAAAAGGCAGTGCTGACAAAAATTCAAAAATAATTTTTCACATTTAAAAATAATGCTTTCCTTTTTAACTTCACACATGCATAGCAGACATGTAGAGCTATCTAATAATCGACGTTAGGATGGATAGTTGGGCGTGTTGGTTAAGCATGATTTCTGAAGTGAAGGCGCTAAAAAGACGGAGGACAAAGAAGAAACACACACACACAGGGCGCCCTGTGTGTGTGTGTTTCTTCTTTGCCCTCCGTCTTTTTAGCGCCTTCACTTCAGAAATCAAAATATCTAATAATGTATCACATATTTTTTTGCCAACTACCAAAACTTATCTCGAACATGAAGCTTGTTGCAAAAGATGTGAATTTTACAGTTTAATTACAGGCGATCAGCTAAACCTTCAGAGCTTCAAATATTTTTCTGCTATACTATGTAACCTGTGCTACCAATCTGTATTTAATTTCTGTCTTCTGAATTTTTCATTACAAAGAATTACCCCTTGCAATTTTACTCAGTTTTGCCAGTGCCAAAAGCTGTCGCAGTGTTCAAATATTTTAAGAATTTGCTATTTTGGCAGTGACATCACTTCACGGTATTTCCATGCACAGCATTTGAAGACAATGTGCGTTTGAAGAAGAATGTTGATTGATGTCCTCTAGCTCAGCTGAGAAGGAAAGCTATACTGCCGCGAAAATGCTACAAAATTTTTGACAATAGTAAATAAAAGTGTGGAAGGAGTTTTGAACTCCAGTAAATATGTGGCGATGTTTCAGCGTTATTTGTGGTGTTAAAGAAACGCTGGTCGATTCGGCATGGAATGGCACACCTGCAAGTGCATCTGTGCCATTGTCAGAGTTCAGTAAAAACTGCATTTTATATAAATTCATAAAAATGGTTCGTTTGGCTATCTAAAATACACGAGTAAAAATTATTACGTATAAGTTGGCTTAAATTTAAAGGGTAGCAAAAGCTCTCCAGTAACGGCAATGATGTGCCTTTCATGTTTGCATGAAAGCAGATATTTTTGTGAATTCTTTCGTTATTTTTTGTGGCAGTGAACGAACGTGAAATGAACTCACACAAGGAATAGTTTTGTAGTATTCCAGCACGTCACTTATAGCTGTTTTTTTCGTATAAAAATCTGAAGCAGCCAATATGAATAAGTCGCTTGATGGGGAATGACTTGCGCAGGAACGTTATGGCAAATAACAACTGGATCATGCAACAGCAATGCAACATAATAAACACTTCCCATAGCATCACTTATTGCGATTGCCATGTTTCAAAAGTAGATAAGGTTTACTGAAATTGGCACACACCATTCAACCAACAAATAAGGATTGTACAGAGTTATCCTTTTTCAGTTTTACAGATTTTTTTAAGGTTGCCTGTGCCAGGTAGCATAACTCTTGTTGTTGAGCTAGATTTTTCAAAGGTGGACATTACTAGCACAAGAAAGAGGCACATTCAACTGATTCTCACAAATTTACTAATTAAGATTTAACATTCCGGCACATATTACAGTTTACAAATTGTAGCCAGTGAGTTTGAAAGACGTTGACACTTCAAGATAATTTCCAGGATGACCAACCAGCTTCGACATTTTTGCAGAAATGTGAGACAAAATACACGGGCTATTGCAGTTACTTTCGTGCTTCAGTGCATAACAGAGCGTTTTGTTAAAAACAGTAAGTGCAACAACAGTGCATTTCTACAGTCATTTTGATGGCATCTGTCTGGTTACTGGTGTCATTCTGGAAATTCATTCTAAGTGCATATACCTTGTAAAATTACCGCTACAATTCGTAAAAAAATTATTAGGAAGTGAGTTTTTGTTAGCTGAATATGCCTCTTGATTTCTCATACCACTAATGTTTGGCACTCTGTATCTAGAATTATGCTAGCTGGGACAGCCACTCTTTAATAAATTCTATGAAAGAAAGATAAGCACCCTACATATCAGTGTCCCAGTGAGTGCTGTGGGCTCAAGCGAATCGTGCCATGGTTGTTCCACTGGCTACCTAATAAAGAAAGCAAGTAGCTTTCTTGAGTGTTCTTATTTACAGTAATGTCAGTCTGCTTGTACATTTATATATTTAGGTATTTATTTTTAAGATGTGTTTCTTTTGGAAGATATGTTTACTTGAGGGCCGTACGGACTACATCTGTCTGTATTCAATTTTGTTATGGTGTCAAGCTGCAGGAAGTTTGTACTTTGCAATAGTTTTTAAGAAGTGTCTGATGTTCTCAAACTACAAATGGTTGTACATTTACACAGATGTTTGGTTACAAATAAACACTTCACCTAGACAAATTGTTTTTGTCTGCATCATTTCAGCACTCTTGATTTCGTGAAGGACTATTCACTGTGACAATCGAAAAACTGGCATAACAGTACTGCTAGCAGCTATACAATATGGTTTATTACAGGCAATCTAGAAGCATACTTTTGAGCCCAGTGGGACCGAGGCCTGCAATACAAAAGTGAATATTTAAATTTTACCCCTATCCTCCACAGCAAACATATCAACGTGACATCAAAGATAAGTGTTTGCAACACAACATAGCTGAGCAGTATTTAAAGAAAAGTGCAATTTTAAAAACTGCCAAATACACACAGGGGCATAAAGGGCTTTCAAAATAATTGGAGTGTTGACGTTTAACAAAGCTGTAACAATTTTTCAAAGGACTTTCAATGTTGAGACTCAACAAATTTGCAATAATTCTTCAATGGGCTTTTAATTTGACGAACAACAAATTTCAATAAAACCTCAATGGGCTGTCAATTTCGAGACTCAACACATCTGCAACAATCCTTCAATGAGCTTTCAACAGTGAAATGCATCATATTTTCAACAATATACCAATGATCTTTCAAATTGAAAAGCCACAATGGTGTTTCGACAAAATGTCGCAGGCCAATTATCAATACTTGTCAACAACTTCCTCAATGATGTTTCAACTATTCCCCAATGATCTTTCAAGGTCATTTGTTAACGTTGAACAATAACATTTCAATAGTCTTTCAACAATTTTTTTTGTAAGGGTAACCTTGTTATCGTGAATACGGGGCCTAAGTGTGAAGGGCAGATCTCTTGGGAAGTGGGAAACCGGCAATCGACCATTGATTACTGTCTGATGACAGAAGGAATTCATGATGAGTTGAGAGAAGTGGTCATTGATGAGGAAGGGTATAGCAGCATTGGGAATGGCCACAAACGCATCATTTTAAAATAGGATATGTAGTTGGGAAAGAGAGCACGAAGCGCTAAATGACCAGTCAAAATTTGAAGGCTGAACAAATAGCAAATATAGTCACTTCAGTTGAGGAAGAAATTGGCAAATGGCCAAGTAAAGAGTAGGAATATGGTGAGCTTCTAAGTGTAATAACGACAGAAATACGGAAAGAGAAAAAACATGTTCGTTGGAAAGGAACAAAAAAACCGAAAAGCTGGTGGAACAAGGATATACGAGAAGCAATCGCAGAACGACAAAAAGCATCTCGAGAGCACAGGCGCGCAAAGGCCCATGTGCTTTCACGATGATCGCAATTTGACTTCAATTGCTTTTCTGATAAAGCCCTGAACCACCTGGCGATTCCTGTGTTTACTCTAACGCAAAGCGGCTAACGTGACAGGCAAAACGCCGTGAGTGTTTACCACAGCCCTCTGGCTATTTGAGCCATTCTGAGCCGCATGGGCCATAGAGTGCATACAGTCTGTCTAGGCTACTTTGAAAAAAAAAGCAATACTTTTTGGCGCATCGCGTGAGAAGCTTTGCTGGCGCTGGTTTGTATTATTACTTTTTGTTTCGCTCAAAAAAGTGATAGTAAATAGATTGCGCCATGCAACTTGTTGATCTTGTCCCTCTTCTGAGGTATGTAACGCTCTCCTTGTTCTGTGCGCAGCGATCAACATTTTAGATGTAACAAAGGAAGAAATTCTAAATCACATAAGGTGTCTGGTGCCTTTTCGTTGGATGTCAAGGTAGCCTGCTTAATTTTCCCTGGATAGTAATACAAGGGCATTAGGTTTAACAGCGTTCCTCTGCGCAACTTCTGGTCATGTCGTTTAGCAAAAATTTATTGCAATCTATAACACTTATTTTGCGTACATTATCTTCATCTGCGAAGGCCGGCACAGAAGGAAAAATATCAACGCGGATTTGACTCTTGTTTCGTACTGTACGTCATAACACCACGAAATTGTTCTGTAGCCACAAATATTGGGTTTGCAACTCTAAACTTGGGGAAAAAGTAAGGAGAGACAGGAAGATGAATAGCTTCCGCATCGAGTGAGAATAATAGAAAATCAAATCAAACACGAATTTTCGTTCCTAAATATAAAGCTGAGAACATGTCATGTGTGAAGAAGTGACTCCCGTGTAGCACACACGAAGTCTAGCAGCGTTTGCATTCATCTCGTGGTACCGATAAATACGAAAAGCCAACTCTGTCAGTGTTTTTCTATTTCGGATGCGAACGAATTTGTGCAGTACAATCTCCTCGGCAGCTCCTTTGGCCATGATGCCAAGCCACGCGACTGCGCCTTGAGTAGCCTTTCTGAAAAGCAGATGTTAAAATGCGCGTGGAAAACATGATCACTGCGCTCGATCAGATTGTTTCTACAGTGCACAGTGGGTAGCCTTGCCGCTCGTGAGAACAGCACGGCGTCTTGTGGTACTCTCTTTCTGAGGAGCACTGAGTGGATGTGTTTAAGTTATCCGGCCGCCTAATGGAGGCAGAGAAGGAAGAAATGATTTGCAGACTGAGGGAAAACCGGACGCACAGCCGGCTTGCTTCTCTGAAAGGCAGAAGGGATAAAGGGTCGACAAAAAAGACGGTGAAGAGAAACAACATTTGCTGTTCACGCACATGTGAATGGTCGGAGAGAGCAGCCTACTCGAGGTGGGGCAATAATGCTTTATTTTCTTGGTGTTTTAACAATGCACATGGATGTGCTCAAGGGATCTCCACTTCTGAAAGTGGTTTCGAGTGCTACCGGTACAATGCTATCCTGAGAAGTCCACGATGGCCGTTGAACGGGGAGGAAAGGCGCAAAAAGTGGCTAAATGGTCTGTTCCGTCCCGAAAGAGTCGCAATGCCATGGTTTGGAATAGAGGGAATAGAACTAATCATGCTCCTTCATGAACAAACTGTGCAGTCTCGCTGGCGTAGTCATTAGCGGCAGTGCGAGTGTTTCCTGGAAGCGAATGAAATATGAAGTCGTAAACATTTTTGGAAAACTTGACGGGGGTCCTTTCTTATCTCATGTACCATGTGGCCATGCGTACCGTGATGTCGAGTGAATTGAGAGCTCGGATGGGCTCCCGTATAGTCCTCAAAATAAGTCTGGCAAAAGGCTACTTATAAACTAGGAGGCTGCATTCGAAAAAATGAGCATGTTCGGCAGATTTGTGTTTCAGGAACAATTATGCGACAAGCATGAATTCTTTGTGTTCAGTTTGCGGATCTTTGGTCATTCATCTTACGGCTCAAAATATAGCGATTACGAGAATTGTTTCCATCTGTGCGCCTTCTGAATTTGCATATTGATGAGGGGCGCCTCAGGGCCTCTTATTTCAGAAACACCTCTTCCGTTAGGGTATGCTGATGCGGTAGTTAACGAGCATGGAGCATTGTCATTGCCGCCGTCGTTGGCCGCAGCCAAAATACATTTCTCGATAATCGTGAAAATTGTTACGGGTACAGGAATCGAAACCTAAATGTACTTTCTCTTGCTTCAATGACAAGTTGCTCACATTTAGGCAAGAAAAGCAACAATCCCTGGCGGCACTTTCCAGCCAATGTTTACAATGACTGTATTTCCTCGCCACAATATTTCAACGAAGGCTAATTTCGGCTTTATTGGTCACACCATCTCCATTGCCCTTAGCAGCAACCTTTTCTTGCCATTGTTTTTTCTTTTAAGAGGAAATGAGTAAGTCCATACAGATATGATAGAGATGAGCGCAAGATGATGGATTATAAGCAGAGGAATATGCAAGAGACACTTTTTTCTCGTGTGTTCTGCTTAAGAATAAGCATTTCTTCAGCGTACCGCTTTCCTTATGCTGGTATTTTCAGTAGTCAGTTATTTTTGCACACTGACAGTATAGAAAAGGCTGCACGACAACTATCACAACACAGAGAACGACAAGTTCCAAAATTGTGAGAGTGTGAAATTCACGATATTTCGAAGGCGTTTTGCAGTTACAACAAAGAAGCATTTACTTTTCTAGGGGGCTATGCAAAACAGGAATGATTTTATGCAATGCCAATGTAATGCAGTCTTTGCCTTTTCTGGCCACAGGGAGCCTGTTGCCCTTTTATGTAAAATGTATGAGCAAATAACAAGTTCACGGGTCTTATCATCCCTCTTCTTAGTGTAACATTTATTTGATTAAAGACAAGCTTGCAACAAATTGCGGAACATTACGCAGACAGACGCGAGGCCCAATACCTTAATATTATACTTTCAGTGGTTATCCCCAAAGTGCAGGTGAGCAAACTGAATTTTCTTACAGTTAAAGTACCTACCTTTTCTTGTTTAGTGGCACGAGCATCGAGTGACACTGTTGATTGTTGCGCAGCACTACCGGTTCCCCTCCTGAGACGACCGGGGACGAAAGTCAAAATAAATCAGAAAACAACAGAAAGAATACTATAGTACCAAATTCATGCGTTTCATTATAGATATGATATACGAGCATTAGTTTATTAATGAAGAGTCTCGTGTAATTAGAATTAATTACAAGTAACTGAGACGACCGGTGACGAAATACAAGATAAATAAGAAAAAATAACAAAAAACAGCCCAGTACAAAATTCATTGGTTTAATTATAGATTTAATATCACATAATAAATTTGGGGTATAGAGCCGCACTCCAGGCCTTAAACAGGCCTGGAGTATGGCCTGATCCCGGTGACCAGAACCGGTAACGCACTCCCTCACCAGAGCGGGATTTGCCACCCTGGTGCAGTACTTGGCCACAACCTCCTATATGAAAACAACAATGAAAACCCTGCCCTCAGTCCCCAGTAGCTGTGAAGCAACTGACCACGGCGGCGGTCAGACCTGCGACGCAGCAGAGGGTGCCAAGAATCCCTGGTTCCGGACAGGCCGCCATTGGAATCTGAGCCTGGCAACGTTTAACGCTAGAATGTTATCTAGTGAGGCGAGTCTAGAAGTGATATTGGAGGAATTACAGGGCAGTAAATGCGATATAATAGGGCTCAGTGAAGTTAGGAGGACGAAAGAAGCACATACAGTGCTGAAAAGCGGGCACGTCCTGTGTTACCGGGACTTGGCGGAGAGACAAGAACAAGGAGTCAGATTCCTCATTAATAAGGATATAGCTGGTAACATACAGGAATTCTACAGCATTAACGAGAGGGCGGCAGGTCTTGTTGTGAAACTTAATAAGAGGTACAAATTGAAGGTCGTACAGGTCTACGCACCTACATCCAGTCATGGTGACCAGGAAGTCGAAAGCTTCAGTGAAGACGTCGAATCGGCGATGGCTATAGTCAAAACAAAATACACTATATGATGGCCGACTTCAATGCCAGGGTAGGCAAGAAGCAGGCTGGAGACAAGTCAATGGGGGAATATGGCATAGACGCTAACAATAGCAGGGGAGAGTTATCAGTACAGTTTGCAGAACAGCGTGTAATGCGGATAATGAGTACCTTCTTCCGCAAGCGGGATAGCCGAAAGTGGACGTGGAGGAGCCCGAATGGCGAGACTGAAATAGACTTTATACTCTGCGCTAACCCTGGCATCATACAAGACGTGGACGTACTCGGCAAGGTGCGCTGCAGGGACCATAGGATGGTGAGAACTCGAATTAGCCTAGATTTCTGGAGGGAACGAAAGAAACTGGTACATAAGAAGCCGATCAATGAGTTAGCGGTAAGAGGGCAAATAGAGGAATTCCGGATCAAGCTACAGAACAGGTATTCGGCCTTAACTCAGGAAGAGGACCTTAGTGTTGAATATATGAACGACAATCTTACGGGCATCTTTAAGGAATGTGCAGTAGAAGTCAGTGCTAACTCCGTTAGAGAGGATGCCAGTAAGTTATCGCAAGAGACGAAAGATCTGATCAAGAAACGCCAATCTATGAAAGCATCTAACCCTACAGCTAGAATACAACTGGCAGAACTTTCGAAGTTAATCAACCAACGTAAGACAGCTGACATAAGGAAGTATAATATGAATAGAATTGAACATGCTCTCAGGAACAGAGGAAGCCTAAACGCAGTGAAGAAGAAACTAGGAATAGGCAAGAATCAGATGTATGCGTTAAGAGACAAAGCCGGCAATATCATTACTAATATGGATGAGATCGTTTAAGTGGCTGAGGAGTTCTATAGAAATTTATACAGTACCAGTGGCACCCACGACGATAATGGAAGAGAGGATAGTCTAGAGGAATTAGAAATCGAACAAGTAACGCCGCAAAAAGTAAAGAAAGCCTTGGGAGCTATCCAAAGGGGGAAAGCAGCTGGGGAGGATCAGGTAACAGCAGATTTGTTGAAGGATGGCGGGCGGATTGCTGTAGAAAAACTGTTCACCTTGTATACGCAATGCCTCGTGACTTCGAGCGTACCGGAATCTCGGAAGAACGCTAACATAATCCTAATCCATAAGAAAAGGGCCGCCAAGGACTTGAAAAATTATAGACCGATCAGCTTACTGTCCGTTGCCTACAAAGTATTTACTAAGGCGATTGCAAATAGAAGCAGGAACTCCTTAGGCTTCCGTCAACCAAAGGACCAGGCAGGATTCCGTAAAGGCTACTCAAGAATAGACCATTTCACATTGTCAATCAGGTGATACAGAAATGTGCGGAATATAAGCAACCCTTATATATAGCTTTCATGGATTACGAGAAAGCGTTTGATTCAGTAGAAACCTCAGCAGTTATGGAGGCATTACGGAATTAGGGTGTAGACGAGCCGTATGTAAAATACTGAAAGATATCTATAACGGCTCCACAGCCGCCGTAGTCCTCCATAAAGAAAGCAACAAAATCCCAATAAAGAAAGGCGTCAGGAGGGGAGATACGATCTCTCCAATGCTATTAACAGCGTGTTTACAGGAGGCATTGAAAGACCTGTATTGGGAAGAATTGGGAATAAGAGTTAATGGAGAATACCTTAGTAACTTGCGATTCGCTGATGATATTGCCTTGCTTAGTAACTCGGGGGACCAACTGCAATGCATGCCCACTGACCTGGAGAGGCAAAGCAGAAGGGTGGATCTAATAATTAATCTGCAGAAAACTAAAGTAATGTTAAACAGTCTCGGAAGAGAACAGCAGTTTAAGATAGGTAGCGGGGCACTGGAAATGGTAAGGGAACACATCTACTTAAGACAGGTAGTGAGTGCGGATCCGGATCCAGAGGTTGAAATAATCAGATGAATAAGAATGTCCTGGGGTGCGTTTGGCAGGCATTCTCAGATCATGAACAGCAAGTTGCCATTATCGCTCAAGGGAAAAGTGTATAACAGTTGTCTTACCAGTACTCACGCTCGGGGAGAAACCTGGAGGCTTACGAAAAGGGTTCTACTGAAATTGAGGACGATGCAACGATCTCTGGAAATAAGAATGATAGGTGTAACGTTAAGGAATAAGAAAAGAGCAGATTGGGTAAGGGAAGAAACGTGAGTTAATGACATCTTAGTTGAAGTCAAGAAAAAAATGGGCATGGGCAGGACATGTAATGAGGAGGGAAGATAACCGATGGTCATTAAGGTTTACGGACTGGATTCCAAGGGAAGGGAAGCGTAGCAGAGGGCGGCAGAAAGTTAGGTGGGCGGATGAGATTAAGAAGTTTGCAAGGCCAACATGGCCACAATTAGTACATGACCGGGGTAGTTGGAGAAGTATGGGAGAGGCCTTTGCCCTGCAGTGAGAGTCACCAGGCTGATGATGATGATGATGAATAAATTTAGTTAGAAGCTGAATTGCTGTAGTGTCAGGAATAATTAGAATAATTAGAAATCACTGATTACCGCACACCAAAGCGCAGAGTTATAGACATTAGGGACTCGCCTCGTGAGCACGACCTTGGCGAAATTTCTGGAAACCCGGAAGTAGAAAGCGGAAGTAATTACGGCACTAATGACGTCAAACACAAGAAGGTGGCATGATATTTAACCGGCAAATAATGGAAAGCAGTTGCCTCCGAGGTCGGTTCATACGTTGTGCTCGCCTACAATTGACCTAAAGAAGACCAACGCCGAGGTGCGAGTGCCAATATGAGACACCAAATAAAATATTAGAGTCGCCTACCAATATTAATTTCTCTCTCTTTCTCAGTTGTACGCACTTTGTCGCGTGTCTCTCCCAACAGAGTAAGATCATTCCCAGAGACTAACTGTGTCATGCATATTACACGTCGAGCGCTCTGGAGAGTAACCCATCCGAAGCGTCATTTATCCTCCTCTTCCATTGTGTCGGACCAGTTGGCCAGATAACTTTGCTGCCACCTTGAACGTTGCTAAGCACTTTTCTGAAGACTCCATTCGGCGGTGGAAAAAATATTTCAGCGTGGCCTTATGTGGCCATTGCTCTAGGTATCTTTCACCGTTGCAGTAATTGCTATTTCAGATGTCTGATTACACCATTTGAAGTAACCAACGATAGCAATAATTACAATTGCTGAAGAAAAAAAATAAACAACAATATAATAACAAAAATAAGTACCTCTTTCTAATTACCGAAGGTTCAAGCACGTCACATGAGGCAGTCATTTGTGGGTAAAATGCGTTTGAGAAACTACGCCAGACTTGGCTTCCGTCAGCACAAAAGCCAGAATTCAAAACATGCCATGTCTTCGGAGGTAGTGTCTTCCGAACTGTAGTACCGAAAATACATACATTGCATTTTGAGGCTGGTAACAAAGGAGTAGGCGCAATGAAAATTCGCTAGCTCTTTATGAGAAAGTTGTGCTGTATTTCTTCTCCGTAACAAAGATGCCAGGCAAGCAGAAATGCTTGTTCACTTCGGCAAAGCTGACAACGAAACTGGCGGTTTTGCAGGTGTATCAATTCGAAATAGCTTACTGGGCTCATTCAAAATCTGCTTCAACATTTTCATCGTAGTAACGTGTAGTTAGATTTACATTGTAATTGTTAACTGTATTTCTGTATCCTGTGGTTAGTTATCATATTCCAGTCTTTTTGTTGAGCTGCAGTCTTTAAATGCTCTATAATTTGTGCAATGTACTTGACTTAGTAATTGCAATCGAGGACTGTTATTCTTGTGCAGCGGTAAGCGAGAGTTACCCCTGCACTTTGTGAGATACATCTGTATAACACGTGTCATTTACACACCACACACACACACACACACACACACACACACACACACATATATATATATATATATATATATATATATATATATATATATATATATATATATATATATATATATATATATATATATATATAGTAAGCCAGCCAGCATACACCTTATCGTTGTTATAAGAGATATATCACAGCAAGCATATCATGCCCCTCGGTTAAACCCCTTCTTCTCGTTCGTATATATATCTCAAGGCGGAACAAACTTCCGAGGACATATCAGGACTTCTGCTCTGACTTCTGAAGGCAGAAGCATTAATTTCAAATCGGACGCTGCTGTGCGACCCTTCCCTTCTGAGCAGCGATAGCACAGCGGTACGAGCTAGCCGAGCCTGCGATGCCAACCCCGGACGCCACCCAGGAAGCAGCAGCAGCAGCAGCAGCGTTGGGCGAGCTAAGCCCAGTGGGCGAGAGAGATACGGGCCGCGCACCGGATTCTGAGAGCGAGGGTAGGGTGCTGTTTGCAAGAATAGACTGTTCGTATATATTCTCTCCAATTTTTGTGGAGTAATGATTGAAGTTATTAGCAATATGAGGGGACAGATTTTCCAGAGTCACATATGGTTTACCTCTAATCCTACCACATCTCTGATTATTTTGCATATTTGTTTTCTATCGCCATTCTGTCGCTTAATGAAGTTCGTATAATACGCCATGTTCAATGGGTGAATTAACATAACTGAGTTGTTCCGAAAAAAAATTAAATTGGCTGTTGTAGTAATTGTTAGTTTTGTTATGTTTTAGTTTAATATAATAGTAGTCTTTCCTTTTTAACAGAGCAAGTATGCACTCACTCATTCACGGATATATGGTGCAGTCATAGCTTTGTCGTTAATCGTAGTGCAGTTCTTATGTCAGGTTTGTAATGCAATCAATAATGTCTCGACACTCCGTGTGAATGTCGATGATTGGATTGCGGACAGGTATAGGTATAATTGGGTGAACATTTTCCATCACAGAGATAAAATCATTAATACACAGCTAGGCGAACGGTAAACTAGGCCTATAACAGCGCTACATTCAAGTTTCACAAAAAGGATATCGGCACTTTGGTTGCTGTATAAACTGTCCGTATAAAAAGCGTGGCGCCACCACCACGTGCTGTACTTGCTCTAGGTTGCGATCGCATCGTGCATCCCGCAATTGTTACTTTTTCATCCCTTCTGAGCCATGTTTCTGCTATCGCGATGATGTCGTAAAAAGGGGAGTGTTGAGATATGTAGGTTAAAAGTATGTCTAGATATCTGGAAGTACTATGCGTGCTGCAGAGCGACCTGGCTGGTATTTTTATCGGATCCAGGGTGGCTCCCGTTCTGAGAAGCAGGTTTTGGGGGCGCAAGGGCATGTGGATTTCGACCGGTGTCTTTCAGGGTTAGCCACAGAGACGTTTAGGTACGTTGATGATTTTCTGGTTTTATATGACAGAGACGACTATACCGGAAAGGGGGACAAATTAAAGATCTTGTTGAGGAGCTTGGTGAGGGCCTGAGGTTTACCCCTGAGCAAGGCAAAGAGGATGAATTACAATACGAGGGATCTTACAGTACGTTTCTTAGACGACCATGTCTCCTGGGACTATTTATCCCGTTGTGCCAAGCCTCTACTGAACTTTACCGTAGGTCACTCCAAAGTAGTTAAATATGCCATTTGTATTTCCGGACTTGAGGCGCCGCTGGTGAAATCATGTTTGCATACAGTGGGTGGCGCGTTTGCAAGTCACGTAGTCCGGCTGGAGGAAGCTGGGCACGCGGGTAGCTTAGTAACGGGTAGCTGTGACACGTTCAGCCTCCTGCTTCCTCGAGGTTCAAACCTCGAGGAGGCAGGAGGCAGAAGGAAGAAGGAGCAATAAGAGTGTGGTAGTTGTAACCTATGCACACAGCTTGTACCGCGGTCTCAAGAACGTTGCAGGTCGTCATGGGGTGCAGGTTGTTTTTATGTTTCCCGGTAAATTATGTGCCATTTGTCCGGCGGTCGAAAGGCGGGCCCGTGGAGCAGCATCTAATTCTACCGGAGGTCGCAAAGTTAATCATGTCAATAAATATGTAGGCTGCAGAACCAATGTTGCGTACTCTATCCCGCTCCCGGGTGAGCGAGTGTAGGTAGGGCAAACCGCCTGTGCATCAATTTAAGACTTGGGGAGCATGACCTGTCCTTGGACGAGAATGAGAACACAAGTGTAAGCCACTGCTCGAGAAGACAGTATTTTGTTCAAGCACACTGATGTACCCCACTGGATTAGTCGGGGAGGCAGCTCACAAAGAGTGGGGAGGCAAGTGGTGTATTAGCCAGCCTTCAATCTCGCTTTCTTAGCAGGAACTGGCGCTGTTAGACAGCTCGATACGGTAACAGTTGCCCTGTAAACCACGCGTCCTGGTTGTTATTTCTTTGTTTTGCTGTGTGATTGCTTGTGTCACTTATATTACTTGCTGTGCCCATCAGTAAGCTTAGTTTTGAGTCAGAGCTCATAGTGTGTTTATTTTACACCGTCCGTCATTTTTGTTTGCGCTGTTACCATTATGGATGCTTAACAACTTGCCCCCCTTTCTACTTTATTACGCTATAGTATGATATATATTAGTCATCGGAAATAAGAAGCTTGAATTGCGTTTGCTTCTGTGCATCTACAAAATATGTCTCCGTTTCCCGCCCTGCAGGTAGCCACGACACCCTGCAGAGCGACTTCCACTCCATTTGATGCCATGGGAGGAAAGATGGTTAGTATAATAAAATTTCACTGCGCCAAGCCGCTTAATAATTCTAAATCGCTCGAGCTATACTATTACGGATACATGTTCATACTCTCAACTGGTCAGATCGGCCAATTAGCGGTCGTGCGTACAGCTGTCTTAATTTTGTTTGTTAGACCTACGAGGACACGTGGACCTTGAACAACGTCGAAATTAGGAGGACTGGTGCTAAACTCGAAATTACAAGTGCACGCATGAATAACATTGCACATCCCCATCTCTGCACCTAATCTCGAAATCATCAAATTCCTTGTCACACAGGGGAAGTACGGACCGCTCACATGGGCTTACTTTTTTTCCGTCCTACACAAAAGTCATTAATGATCTCGAACTCCAGCTACTGCGGGTGCTTGAATAGTGTAACGTTTAATGTTGCAGCAGAATTCTAGCCAAAGTCCGGACATGTGGCATGAGATTCAGAAGCGTTCGATGCCGACGTCGTATGCATTGGGGTCAGCATTATGCTACTAAGGAATTTGCAGTATTGACCAAATTATGTTTATTTAGGCCACTGCTACTATCAGGCGTTGTCTGTTTTGCATGATATAGGAACTACGCACCTCGTGCCTCAGTCACCAGTCGCTACTAAGGCATTTGCAGTATTGACCAAACTGTTTCTTTAGGCCACTGCTACTATCAGGCATTGCCTGTTTTCCATGGTACATTTGTATGCCATTTGCATGCACATTTGTAAACAGATTTTGTATGCCCCCTCCTAAGCACATATCCGTGGACGACTATGATGGT